>NC_091773.1:67148118-67773118 GCF_029378745.1 Bos indicus
AAAACCTCCCTACCCCAATGTCTAAAAAAGCACATATGCTGCAGCTCTGCCGATTTGAGGATTAGTTTTAACCAGTTTTAAAATGTTCCATTTTTCCTGGAATGCAATTTATGTCACAGCCACGCCTGCTTGGGCATGAAGAGCTCCTGCAAGATCAGATCAAGGTCATCCTTAAAGGCCGTCATAGTCGTTGCTTACGGGTATGACGAATCAGAATATTCTGCACCTCCAAATCCTTGTTCTCCAGCAGAGTGCATCCTTTGTGGGAGGGAAGATGAGAATCAGAGATTCTAGCAGCGGCTGACCTCAAACACTCAACTCCTTCCCTGAGATTCACCAGGAGGACACAGATCCTCTCCAAAAGGTAGGGAAAATCATCAGAAGGGTCACTCAGCTGAAGTTTCTCCACCCGGAAACCCAAATGCAGGACAGCGGTTCTCAATTTGATCACTTGGAGGACTCATTCAAACAGAGATCACTGGGTTGCTCCCAGAATGTGATCAGGAGGTCTTGGGTGTCCTCTGAGCATCTGCATTTAGACCAAGACCCTAAGCGATGCCAGTGCTACTGGTCCAGGGACCTCACTTTGAGAACCTCTGATCTATAAAAATGCAGATGTCCTCCAAGAGGCATTCTTTGCCTGGATCAGAAAACTCCTTGTGCTTTGAATGACATGGAGATGTGTGAGTGACAGAATGGGGGATGTAGTCCCAATGGCTTGTTTCCACAACAGACCTGGAAGAGAAGAGCTGACTGAGAAAAAGGATTTTTACCATTCTGACACTTAGTCCTTCTTTACAAGGGGCATTGAATTGATCTGTCAGTAGTATTATAGAACCATGGTGACAGGTTTTTTTTTTTTTTTCATTTCAGTAAACTTAAAAATCCATTGTTTCATTAAATAAAAACAGTTGAAAAAAAATTGAATTGGTGGTCCCATAGAAACAGCCTGAAACTGTTGGAAAGCAAAACCTAAAGTAAGATCAGTAAACCTTGGGTTGTTTTTCTTCACTCTCAAATAAATATCCAGCATTTGGAAATTTTCAGAGCACATTTTCAAAAATTTAATTTCTTCTTATTTTTCATTGTCATAGATCAACATCAACATTGTCAGAAAGCAGTTACAAAACATGCTGATTATACTGGACCCAAGGCTAGGAGATGTACCGAGCAAGATAGCACACAGGCACTGTCCCTCGTCCAACTTGCACTATCAGAGGCTGGACTAAATGGATGGACTTCTTGGGACCAAGAACCATGGACCAGCAGCACTGATTACAACTGCAGAATCTCGGCCTTACCCCAGGCCTCCTGCAAATAAGACTGCGCATCTTCACGAGATCCCCAGCTGATCAGGCACACTCAAACATTCCAGAAGCACTGAGATAGTTATGCCCCCTTCTCGCCATCCTTTATGAAGCTGCCAGAGTGCTCTTTAAAGATCTAAATCTAAACACTCTTTGCTTAAAAGTCTTCAATGATAAGGTTTCCCAGTTGGTGCTAGTGGTAAAGAATGTACCCATCAATGCAGGAGATGTACAAGATTCAGGTTCCATCCCTGGGTCAGGAAGATCCTCCGGAGAAGGGCATGGCAACCCACTCCCGTATTCTTGCTTGGAGAATCCCATGGGCAGAGCAGCCTGGTGGGCTACAGTCCATTGGGTTGAAAAGAGTTGGACATGGTTGAATTGACTTTGCATGCATGCTTCAATGATATCCATTCATCCAAAGAATTAAATTTAAGTGTCATACTTTTGGGGAGACAAGGAGTAGATAAGTATGATTCCAAAGGAGGAGTTTTAGGAAGACAGGGTTAGTGACTAGACAGTTTTACAGACTGAATGGTGTTTTTCTGTCTTTCCATTACTCAGAGAGGCATCAGAGGAGCCCAGCTCAGCCTAATCCTTCACCCCACAAAGACAATGCTTTGAAAAGGGCAAAGCCTTGCGTGCTTATGACACTGCCCTTTCCTGTATTGGTGGGTTTATCCATCTGAGATCTCTATGGGACGGAAAGACGTAACCCCTGTGATTAGAGAATCTAGACACACCAACAAGGGGAGAAACTGCATCTACGTGTTGGTAGCTAGGCAGGGGAAGGGGGAGCATGTGTTGAATCTGAAGGGGGTCATGGAGCAGCAGAAAACCACAGAGGGGCTCCTGGATGAGAGCCCTCATTTACTGAGTGATCCCGGTGCCACGTCATGTGCTAAGAGCTTCACTGATACTCTTTCATGGAATCTCAACAGTCATCGAGTCAGGTACTAATAATACCCACAGTTAACAGAGAAGAAAAGTAAGAATTGGAAAGGTTAAGCAATGAGTCCATGTTAGTCAGCTAACAGGAGGTGAAACCAGGATTGAAATTCAGGTCAGATTCTAAATTCAGTGCTGTCACTTGGTTCACTACATGGCTTCCTGTCACAAAGGCGGTCATTGTCTGTCCCTGGCCAGTGATGCACATACATATTCATATATATATATATATATATATATATGAATATATACATATTCATGTCCATATTCCTTGGACATGCATCTCAGGAAATTGCTGACTGCCCTTTCCCATGATGCTTCCAGAATCCGTTTCCTTGCAAGTGATGAAGTGGAAATGGCACCAGTGTGCAGGAATGGATGGACGGATGGGGAGCTCCAGATGGAGGCAGCAAAGGCTGGAACGACGGGCCGTGACCATGAATCAGCAGATGAGCCTTGGCTCTTGGTGACAGACACCCATTTGCCCCGCAGCCAAACTCTCTGCTTTGGCTTCTCTGAGCTGCAGTGGAAGCCAAGCTGTCTACCACCCAATCAGTGACCCCACAAGAGGGGCTGAAATTACGGCAAAGTCTAGCCAGATAAAAATCCACCCCTGTGCACTGCTGCAGTGGCAGAAGAGAAGTCACATATCTGTTTCTGAATGTGTCAGAGATTCCTGTGGCCTGGGAATGGGATGCCAGTGACTGGAAAGGCAGAGGGGTGACTGCCTTAAATGCACTGCCTGTAAAGTCTTTTCATCTTCTTGCCAAGAAATTAACGAAGCCAGGTCAGGAGGAATTGTTATTGAACAACCTAACGTCTGCCATTTAAGCTAAAAATAAAGCAGAAAAGGAGGGTCTGCAAAGTCATAAAGGACGATAGTTTAAAGCTACCAAGGGAGAACTAAGGCAGGTTGCTGTAAACCTTGATTTTCAACCTTATTACTGACACAGATAGGCCCGCGGATCTTTTGAAATTTATTGCTTTTTCATGCAAGTTTGAACCAAGCAAATTTGAAATCATGTAATGTGAAAAGATAGTAGTAAAATCTCCCTTTAGGTACAACATTTGAGATAATATAAATCTCCTTGATTTGCCATGGTCCCAGTAGCAAAGAGATGGCAAGCTTAAACTGGATGAAAGAGCTGTTGACAAAGGCATGGGTAGGGCGTAGGGAAACTGCAAGGGACTGTGCCAGTCTCCCCTCCTGCCCTGAAGGCGAGGGGAAGGAGCAGTCACTGCCCTCCTTGGGAGGGTTAGCTGTGTGGAGAAGGTCGGGGACAGGAGCTGGGACTTTGGTAAAGGGACACAGTTGATCTATGGTGGCCTGGAAGAGGGTTCTGGAAGAGACACCTAAACCTCTCTCTTCATCACCCTGATGTCTGTTGGTGGGACCTGCCTGGAAGCCAGAGGGCAAGGAGACTTGTTGGTGTAGCCCATACGGATCAACTACCTAGGGGGAAGAGGATGGAAAAAAAATCTGGGAGGGCCCCCAAACTAAACCCCCAAATGAAGCAAGTATGATATAATTTCAAACCAGCAGGAAGACAAACTGGAAATAGTGTTTCCGCTGTTGCCACGTGGCCCTGCCATTTCAGCTGGTAAATAGCACTCTTGCCCCCGAGCCCCCCAAACGGTAATACCTACCTATCTGTGGTTGCGATCGCTTTTGAATTGTGTGGATTTTGAACTATGAGATGCTTTTAGGAAACATGCTTTCCATCAACTTCCCTAATTCGTCTTCTTCAAAATACCACTTTGCTTTGGAGTCTCTTGTAGATTTTAAGCTGCAAATTATCAGGCTACAGAAAGAATTCTGGCTTACCTTCCTTTATGCAGTTTCTGTGCTCATGAAATACCAAAAAATTAAGATTTTTCTAAATGCAATTCTATTTTTATTTTGAGGCATGGGACACATCCAGTTCTGTGCAGACTTTTTTCTTACTGTAGAATCAACTGATGCTCCAAGAAGTTAATTTTGAACAGAATGAACAGCTGAGTGTTCACAGTCACAATGGTTGTAGGAACTCGGGTTGATGGATTACAAGCTCCCTGAGAACAGGGGCTGTGTCTCATTCAACAGTGTATCCACAGCTTTCAGCGTAATGCCTGATTTATAGAAAGTAGTCAATAAATGTTTCTTGAATGAATGAAGAAAGGTTTTGATATACTGCATAGATCAATTGTACCAACTTCCAACCATATTCCTAACTATTTATTTCGAGCTTTCAGAATCACTAGAAATGATACTGTGAAGGTTGACTGGTTTCCCCTCTCTACTGGAATTCTTATAAACTAAGAATTAGTCTCCAAGCTTAGTCCTCCTGTTATTGTTCAATCATTGTGAGAATTCTCCTAAGTGTAATAATTGCCAGTTAGAAACTTTTCCCAACCAAGACCCAAAGGAAATCATGTATTCATTCCCCATGAAAACAGAAATCTGGAATCTCAACCAAACCAAGTATAAGAGTTGTCATGGGGTCCATCCTGTTTAGTCATCTGCTTTCCTTAAAAGATGGCAATCCTGCATTTTATAGCCACAAAGTGCAGCACAAACAGGTTGGAAGAAGCCTTTGATCCTTTCTAAGACATCAGGATTTACTTGGTATCACCCACTACAAGAACGAGCTGGGAGGGGCTGGAAGGATCTAGAAAAGCCTTGCCCTGCAATACTGGGCTTTGTTTAGAAAGCCTGGATTCTGGCATCCCTTAATGATGACCTCATTTGGGATATTCTTAATTCAGGAGATTAAACCGAGGCCTCTCTAAAGAGGTAATCTATGCATTTGATTTCCATTATGAGCAGGACGAATGGATTGTTTTCCTGTCTCTTTTTTTGGGCTGAATTTCCCCTTTACTCAGACTTCCTCTCCTCTGCTTGGTGGTGATGCCAAGGTAGCTTTTAGTCTCTGGTGGGGCCGTGGGTGTGTGGCTCCCCCTGCAGCCATCGCTGATTCATCTCGGTGACTCATCCGCCGGGGGCCTCTGGGCTGGGATTGAATGATGTCACTGCACCCCCACCCCCACCCCCCGCCGCCCCCTGCTCTAATTCTCTGCATGATCACCAGGGGCGCATGCCGCTGAGGCTGCCCAGGGAGTCTGGGAACTCGCTGAGCTTCCCAGATGCCACGCGATCCCAGGCAGGGAGCCCTGGGGTGCTCATCGATGGAGGGCTGAACTCCTTCACCCGGCTCACCGCGAGGCCATTTATAGATGCAAAGAGCCGGAAGGTGACCAAACCGACACATCAGAGGCTGCCAGAGGTCCACAAGTCAAGTTTCCCTGCCCTGGTCTCTCTGCTTTGAGATCAATTATTATAAACTACCATTTGGTAGGAATGCTCTTAATTCAGCCGTTGTATAAACCATGGGTCTGTTTCTCAGCACTTATAACTCAGAGCCTTCAGACAGCCGTGATCCCTGGTTTGATCTCTCCGCCCTCCTCCTTTCCACTTCTTTCCTCCCCTCTCTGCTTCAACCGCTCCCCCACCTCGCTCCTAACAGTTTCCAGCTGTGTATCATTTGGCCCTATTCTCACCCCGGTTATCACACGCAGCTGGACCCCTTCTCAGTCCCAGATGTGCTATTTATTTATGCCCAAACATCTGGGCCTCGACACAGTCTTGTCATGGCGACGTGGCGAACTTGAGAAAGCTCCGACTGGCGGTCAGCTCACAGGCTCCAGCATCGCGACCAGCCAGGCAGGAGGGGCCGTGGGGACCCAGGGAAGCCAGAGGCTCACACGTACATGCTGCAGCTTTTAGAGGGGCCTAGTCACGCTGGAAGATGGTTTGGTTCCTTTTAAAGTGGAGGTTTCACTGCAAAATCCAAATAGCTCACTCTCCCCCATCAGGGAGCTGGAAGCGAGGTTACCCAGTTAAAGCAAATGGTCGTCGCCCCTAAGTGATGGGGCTGTGACCAGCAGAGATGCGCGCCAGGATCTTCGGACCGCCTGCCAGGGACAATCGGAGAAGGCAATGGCACCCCACTCCAGTACTCTTGCCTGGAAAATCCCATGGACAGAGGAGCCTGGTAGGCTGCAGTCCATGAGGTCGACTGAGCAACGTCACTTTCACTTTTCACTTTCATGCATTGGAGAAGGAAATGGCAACCCACTCCAGTGTTCCTGCCTGGAGAATCCCAGGGTCAGAGGAACCTGGTAGGAGGCCGTCTATGGGGTCAGACAGAGTTGGACATGACTGAAGCGACTTAGCAGCAGCAGCAGTAGCAGCCAGGGACAATGCATTGGGAGCCCAGAGTCCTGGTGCTGGCTCTGGCTTTCTACTTGTTGTCTCCCTGACCTTGGACAAGCCTTCAATTCCAAGGGTTGATTTGAAATTTCAAATCAATTTCACATCAACAGGCCAATTCAATTTCAATCTAGACTCCTATTTCCTTTTCCATGAAGTGAGACTAAGTTAAATTGTGGGGTTTTTAAGCTTTGGTTTTTAAAGCTCTAGGTTTAGCTTTTCTTCCAAGGAGCATCTTTTTAAATTTTGTGGATGCAGTATCCACAGTGATTTTGGAGCCCAAGAAAGTAAAATCTGTCACTGTTTCCATTGTCTCCCCATCTATTTGCTATAAAATGATGGGACCAGATGCCATGATCTTACTTTTTTGAATGTTGAGTTTTAAGCCAGCTTTCCATTCTCCTCTTTCACCTCCATCAAGAGGCTCTTTAGTTCCTCTTTGCTTTCTACCATTAGGGTGGTGTCATCTGCATATATGAGGTTATTAATATTTTTCTTGGAAATCTTGATTCCAGCTTCATTCAGCCTAGAACTTCACATGATGTACACTGCATATAAGTTAAATAAGCAGGGTAACAACATACAGCCTAAGTACCTGGTATTGATACAACAATAAACATTACTTATTTTTATTATCCCTCAAAATCCTTCAAGCTAGCCTTTAGCAGTATGTGAATTGAGAACTTTCAGATGTACAAGCTGGATTTAGAAAAGGCAGAGGAGACAGAGATCAAAAAGCCAACATTCGTTGGATCATAGAGAAAGCAAAGGAATTTCAGAAAAACATATATTTCTGCTTCATTGACTACACTACAGCCTTTGGCTGTGTGGATCACAACCTGTGAAAAATTCTTAAAGATATGGGAATATCAGACCACCATACCTGTCTCCTGAGAAACCTGTATGCAGGTCAAGAAGCAACAGTTAGAACCGACCATGGAACAACTGTTTCAAAATTGGGAAAGGCATATGTCAAGGATGTATATTGTCATACAATATGTCATAGCTTTCTCCTTGAAAGAAAAGCTATGACAAACCTAGATGGCATATTAAAAAGTAGAGACATTACTTTGCTGACAAAGGTCTGTATAGTCAAAGCTAAGGTTTTTCCAGTAGTCATATATGGATATGAGAGTTGGACCATAAAGCAAGTTGAGGGCCAAAGAACTGACACTTTTGAACTGTGGTGTTGGAAAAGACTCCTGAGAGTCCCCTAAACAGCAAGGAGATCAAACTAGTCAATCCTAAAAGAAATCAGCCCTGAATATTCATTGGAAGGACTGATGCTGAAGCTGAAACTCCAATACTTTGGTCACCTCCATACATGACTACTGGAAAAACCATAGCTTTGACTAGATGGACCTTTGTTGGCAAAGTAATGTCTCTGCTTTTGAATATGCTATCTAGGTTGGTCATAACTTTTTTTTTCCAAGGAGTAAGCATCTTTAAAATTCATGGCTGCAGTCACCATGTCCAGTGATCTTGGAGCCCCCCAAAATAAAGTCTGTCACTGTTTCCATTGTTTCCCCATCTATTTGCCATAAAGTGATGGGACCAGATGTCATGATCTTAGTTTTCTGAATGTTGAGTTTTAAGCCAACTGTTTCACTCTCCTCTTTCACTTTCATCAAGAGGCTCTTTAGTTCTTCACTTTCTGCCATAAGGGTCATTTGCATATCTGAGGTTACTGATACTTCTCCTGGGAATCTTGATTCCAGCTTGTGCTTCATCCAGCCCAGCGTTCCTCATGATGTACTCTGCATAGAAGTTAAATAAGCAGGGTGACAATAAACTGCCTTGACGTATTCCTCTCCTGATTTGGAACCAGTCTGTTGTTCCAAGCCCAGTTCTAACTGTTGTTTTCTGACCTGCATACAGATTTCTCAGGAGGCAGGTCAGGTGGTTTGGTATTCCCAGCTCTTTCAGAATTTTCCACAGTTTATTGTGATCCACACAAAGGCTTTGGCATTCAATAAAGCAGAAATAGATGTTTTTCTGGAACTCTCTTGCTTTTTTGATGATCCAACGGATGTTGGCAATTTGATCTCTGGTTCCTCTGCCTTTTCGAAATCCAGCTTGAACATCTGGAAGTTCATGGTTCACATACTGTTGAAGCCTGGCTTGGAGAATTTTGAGCATCACTTTGCTAGCGTGTGAGATGAGTGCAATTGTGCAGCAGTTTGAGCATTCTTTGGCATTGCCTTTCTTTGGGATTGGAAAGAAAACTGAACTTTTCCAGTCCTGTGGCCTCTGTTGAGTTTTCCAAATTTGCTGGCATATTGGGTGCAGCACTTTCACAGCATCCTCTTTTAGGATTTGAAATAGCTCAACTGGAATTCCATCACTTCCACTAGCTTTGTTCATAGTGATGCTTCCTAAGGCCCACTTGACTTTGCATTCCAGGATGTCTGGCTCTAGGTGAGTGATGACACCATAGTGATTATCTGGGTTGTGAAGATCTTTTTTGTATAGTTCTGTGTATTCTTGCCACCTCTTCTTAATATCTTCTGCTTCTGTTAGATCCATACAATTTCTGTCCTTTATTGTGCCCATCTTTGCATGAAATGTTCCCTTGGTATCTCTAATTTTCTTGAAGAGATTTCTTGTCTTTCCCATTCTATTGTTTTCCTCTATTTCTTTGCACTGATCACTGAGGAAGGCTTTCTTATCTCTCCTTGCTATTCTTTGGAACTCTGCATTCAAATGGGTATATCATTCCTTTTCTCCTTTGCCTTTCGCTTCTCTTTTTTTTCACAGCTATTTGTAAGGCCTCCCCAGACAACCATTTTGCCTTTTTGTATTTCTTTTTCTTGGGGATGGTCTTGATCCCGCCTCCTGTACAATGTTCATCAGGCACTCCATCAGATCTGATGCCTTGAATCTATTTCTCACTTTCACTGTATAATCATAAGGAATTTGATTTAGGTCATACCTGAATGGTCTAGTGATTTTCCCTACTTTCTTCAATTTCAGTCTGAATTTGGCAATAAGGAGTTCATGATCTGAGCTAGTCAGCTCCTGGTCTCATTTTTGCTGACTGTATAGAGCTTCTCCATCGTTGGCTGTAAAGAATATAATCAACCTGATTTCAGAATTGACCTTCTGGCGATGTCCATGTGTAGAGTCTTCTCTTGTGTTGTTGGAAGAGGGTATTTGCTACGACCAGTGCATTCTCTTGGCAAAACTCTATTAGCCTTTGCACTGCTTCATTCTGTACTCCACAGCCAAACTTGCCTGTTACTCGAGGTGTTTCTTGACTTCCTACTTAAGCATTCCAGTCCCCTATAATGAAAAGGACATATTTTTTGGGTGTTAGTTCTAGAAGGTCTTGTAGGTCTTCACAGAACCATTCAACTTCAGCTTCTGCAGCATTACTGGTTAGGGTATAGACTTGGATTACTGTTATATTGAATGGTTTGCCTTGGAAATGGCAAAACCGTTTGGAAAGCCTGGAAAGCTTTGAAAGCCTAGGTTATCTGAGTTCAAAATCATAAAGGTCTGGGTAGAATTTCTTTAGACCCTAACATATGCTGCATTAAGGTGCTATCTGTTCTGCCAAACCCCTCCTCCATCCCATGTGATCCCATCCTATCCCATCCCACAAATGCAATTGCAAAATCATAAAATGAATTTTCTATTTTAATTTTCAAATGGCATGTTACTTTGCTGTGTGCAGTTTTAGGGGGTGGTTGGGAATACTTGCCAGTCATGACTGAATGATAAAATTAAGGCCAGAAAGCCAGACTCTTAGATAAAACTGAGTTATGCCAGCATGATTCTTAACATGATTTTTTCCAGAATTTTCTCCTAGGAAATAAATTCTTTCAGCATCAAGAGAATGCCAATATAAACTCTCTTGATGAAAGAATTCAGCTACTGGAGTAATATGTGAAGCATATGGTAGTAATTTTTTTTTAATATCATTTGTTGCTGAAATCCTGTTTGATTATGCAAACTGGGAGAACTGATTGTTGTTACTTGCTTTTCTTTCTCAGTTCCTTTTACTTTTTAATTGGCTCGAGTGATAGAAGACAAGAAACAAGAGAATATTTGCCTTCCCCTTCCCACAGTGGATTCCCTGGTGGCTCAGGTGGTAAAGCACCTGCTTGCAATGCAGGAGACCCAGGTTCGATCCCCGGGTCATGAAGATCCCCTGGAGAAGGGAATGGCAATCCACTCCAGTATTCTTGCCTGGAGAATTCCATGGGCAGAGGAGCCTGGCAGGCTGCAGTCCATAGGATCGCAAAAGTCAGACACGACTGAGCGACTAACACTTGCCACAGGCACTTTCATCTTGTTTCAGTAGCAGGTGGGCTGCCCAGGGACTCCAATGCTTGGAAACCTGGTGCAAGAAGCCTGCTGGCGCCCAGTGTCATTTCCAGGACTAACTCTGCAGTGGTGGTTCTTGCTTCCTTCTGCTTGAGGGTGGGGTGTGGGTGTTGGAGTGAAGAGAACACATCATGGAAGGAGGCAGGAATCCCTTGGCCAGCAGGCCGTATGTTTAGCCACAGGGCAGTTCACTTTCTCTTCCTGTTCTACATAAACGAATAATTCTATGTTTAAATTGCTACTTGTTTTGCTTGCCATTGACTCCAGACTCACAGATCCCATGATGCTGGGAATGGCTGAGTTTCCAGAAATCTCAACTATGACGTGCTGCTTAGCTTTAGTTATTTTCTCTTATTAAAGAGGGTTGCAGTGTGGGAGTGGTTCCCTCTTTAAATCCCCATGCCAGAAAATAGATCTTTTATCTTTCCTTATACTTGGCCTTGTATTTCTAAGTCTTCCCTCACCCCCATCCTTCTGGAGCTCACAGCTGTTGAGAATTCCCCAGTCTCCACACTCTTGCTGTCTCTGAGAGGCAGTCTTAGAGTAGGAGAGTCTACCTACTCTCCAGTGACCAGCATCTCTCTCAGAGTGTGTGTAAAGTCTTAATCGACCCTGTATACTCTTCTCGAGTTAGATTCTATCACATTTCAGCCTGGATTCTGCAGTGGGAAACTTACTGCTACCCAATTCACTTTTATGCAACATCTTTTCTAAATGTGGCTATACCCCTTTTTAGTTCAATATTGTCAAAATTAGTGCTGAATCATACACAAGCCAAGATGGAGTTGGCTTTTTCTGAGGAAGACCAAGCGTTAGGTTTCCTTTTTTAAATAAACTTTAAACTCTTTATTTTGTACTGGGGTATAGCCAGTTAACAATGTTGTGGTGGTTTCAGGTGAATAACGAAGGGACTCAGCCGCATGTATGAATATATATATACATATATCCCTTCTTTTCCCAACTGCCCTGCTATCCAGGCTGGCACAGAACATTGAGTAGAGTTCCCTGTGCTATACAACAGGTCCTTGTTGGTTATTCATTCTGAATATATAGCAGTGTATATATTCACACTTTCTAAACTCCCTATCTTCCCCTCCAGCAACCCTAAGTTTGTTTTCTAAGTCTGTGAGTCTCTCTCTGTTTTGCATCATCTTTTTTAGGTTTCACACATAAGGGATGCCGCCCGACACTCCTCCTTTTCTGTCTGACTCCACTCCGTATGACACTCTCTAGGTCCATCCATGTTGCTGCTAACGGTTTATTTCATTCTTTTCAATGGCCGAGTAATATTCTACTGTATGTATCAACCCATCTCCTTTAGCCATTCCTCTGTCAATGGACATTTGTCTTAACTTCAGTAAACAGTGCTGCAATGAACATTAGGGTGCATGCATCCTTTTGGATGTTTTTCTCCAGATGTATGCCCAGGAGTGGGACTGCAGGGTCATATGGTAGCTCTATTTTTAGTTTTTAAAGGAATTTCCATACTGTTTTCCACAGTGGCTGTACCAATTTACATTCCTACCAACAGTGTAGGAGGGTTCCCTTCTCTCCATACCCTCTCCAGCATTTGTCGTCTGTGGATTTTTGATGACAGTAGTCATTCTGACTAGTATGAGGTGATTATGAAAAATGTCAGTTTGAGCAATAACCTGCTGGTGTCCTAAATGTCTTAATGTGAGAATCAGAGGGACCATGTGGGCCATCTGAACAATTATGTGGGTACTGATTGAGAACGGGAAGAAGTAAACAACCCAGAGAGGCAGTGGTAGTCACACACATCTACCATTTGTGTCAGAATTCTGTTACTTGCTTGGTAGAGATTTGCAGATACAGCTGCTGAGTGAGCAAAGCAGTATGGATGTGTCTCTGAGCTGATCTCGCAAAGCCTTCGTATTGCAGGGAGATGAAAAATGTTTTCAGAGTCTAACTCACACAGGGTAAGAAATCAGAGGTAGCACAGAATCTTCGGTATGAAAAAATAAAACCAATTAAAAATAACAATCATTATCTTTGAAGTTTAAAATGAAAAGGGACAAACATCTCGACAAAAATATAATCCCTTACTTGTGCTCGTCTTGAGTAAAGCTGTCTCCCGGTTCCCATCAGTTCCTCACTTGCCTTAACAACACAAGATGGAGTCTAGCTTGAGTGAGATTGCTGTTCTTTACATTCATTGGCTTTTCTTGAGTGACAGCCACAAAAATTGCTCTTCTTTGGAGGGATTTAGCAGCAGCAGGTAATTTCTAGACACTCCATGATTTCATTTAAAAATTGAATTAAAGAAAAAAAAAAAAACAAGATTGAGGAACAGGGGTGGCAAAGTAGAATCTACAAGCTGAACTGTCTTGTTTGGCTATCACAGGATTTAAAATTTTTTATTTAAATTTATTTATTTTTAATTGGAGGATAACTGTTTTATAATGTTGTGTGGGCCTCTGCCATACACCAACATGAATCAGCCATAGGTAAACATATGTCCCCTCCCTCTCGAACCTCCCTCCTCTTCCCACCCCATCCCATCCCTCTAGGTTGTCACAGAGCACCAGATTTGAGCTCCCTGTATCATTCAGCAAATTTCCACTGGCTATCTAATTTTACGTATGTAGTGTACATGTTTCAGAGCTATTCTCTCAATTCGTCCCATCCGCTCCTTCCTGCACTGGATCTATAGGTCTGTTCTCTATGTCTGCATCATCTTTGCTGCCCTGCAAATTGGTTCTTTAGTACCATTTTTCTAGATTTCATATATATATATGTATATATATGTTAATATATGATATTTTTCTCTTTCAGACTTATTTCACTGTGTATAATAGGTTCTAGATTCTGTCACAGTGAGGAATTTCACATAAAAATACAGATTTCTCCACGGCTACAATCTGCTGGAGCGAAGTGGCAATTGCCAGCTGGAGATGGGGCGTAATTCCCTCTTCAGTTCCCTAAAGGCTTGCTCTGGGCCTGCTTCCCTCACCTACTCCCCCTGCTGGGTCCTGAACCTGAACTCTGATTCTGGCTGCCACCTGACACTCTGGAGACAGTGCGGTACAGAATCACTCTGAGAGGGAACCACAGTTTAGCTCCATGAAGACTGGGATTAGTCTATGTGTGAATGGGGGAGGACCAGGAGCGGGGAATAGTTTTTGAAGCAATTGGAACAGTTTCCCCAAATGCATCCATGTACAGGGGAAGCAAAGAGAGGAGTGAGGAGAGACAGAAAAAAAAGGGAAAGGAGAGGAGGGCCTGGTTCTCAGAAAAGGGCCTGGTTCTCCCTGCTATCCATTTGGTAGCAGGGAGTGGGACGGAACTCACCAGCTCACTCTTTGCATGATGCCTTCCACAGGCAGCACCAGGCTTCAGGCACATGGTCAGCCGAGAAGGCCCTACTGCAGAGGCTAACCTCAAGACACACGCCCACCTTCTCCTCAAAATTCTGCCAACTCTTCTGGAATAAGCTATTTTTGCTCTGGACCAGAACCACCATGGGACTGCATCTACAACCTGGCTCTCTGTCCAGCTGCCCACCAGCCTGTAAAGCGGGGCTACAGGTACCACAGTACCAGACTCGGTGTCAGGATACTAAGGCGACGTTCAGTTCTGATATTCCTCTCTGGATTCAGCATTTTGGATCAGTGTATTTTCTCTGAGAATCTGTTTTGTTTTGTTTTTCTTGTTTGTTTTTAAATATTACAAAACATTATGAGCCTTATACCATGTCTGATTTCTCTTTGCACTGGTGGATAAACGTCAGAATCAAATTTGTGGCCAGCTTCTAGCAAATGTAGGAGACACAAATGGCTGAGATGCATTTGGGGAAAGACAACCTTCCATTATCTGTAGTTTTTGCATCTGTGGATTCAGCCAACCTCTGAGGAAACTATTAAAAAAATTCCAAAAAGTGTCAAAAGCAAAACTTGAGTTTGTTGCATACCAGTAACTATTTATGTAGCATTTACATGGTATTGGATATTACTCGTAATCTGATGATTTAAAGCAGGGGTCCCCAGCCTTCAGGCCACAGACCAGTAGTGGTCCGTGGCCTGTGAAGAACTGGGCCGCACTAGCAGAGGTGGTGTCTTCCACAGAACCAGTCCCTGGTGCCAAAAAGGTTGGGGACTGCTAATTTAAAATATATGGGAGGATGTGCGTAGGTTATACGCAAATATACCATTTTATATAAGGGGCTTCAGCATCTTTGGATTTCTTATTCAAGGTGCCCTCCTAAAAGCAATCTCCTGCAGATACCCAGAGACAACTGTACTTTGCTTTTTCTTAATTTTTGAGCTCTTTATTTTCCTTTGTTCTTTTTCTTGACTGCTAATTTTAAAGTGCTTTAAAAAATAACTTCCTGCTCTCAGATGCTACACAAATACAGGATGAATAACCAAAGAAGGCATTCCAGAAGGCAAGGAGCATCTTCAGTTAAATTAGTCCAGGAACAATCAAACCGCATGCTTACGAGTGCTAGTTGATTGCAAAATGGAATTGAACATTTTAACTGCACAATGCTTGCCCCTTAATTTAAAAATCAATTTAATTTTGTCTTTGTTCATTTTCCTCATGTACTCAATGAAAATTCCTAGCTTCATGAAAACCGATGGCTTACCATGGGGTGGGGGGAGGGTGTCTCCTCACCCTCATAGCTACCTGGCTGTGTGTGACATGTGCTGGTTGATATGATTGGGTTCACTGCCCTACCCCCATCACAGGATCCCAACTCCCTGCAGGTACTGGTTGTCCTCCATGAAGATCCTGTGTATGTGTATGTGTGTTAGTTGCTCAGTTGTATCCAACTCTGTGACTCCATGGACTATGGCCTGCCAGGCCCCTCTGTCCATGGGATTCTCTACGCAATAATACTGGTAGCCATTCCCTTCTCCAGGGGATCTTCCTGGCCCAGGGATCGAACCCAGGTCTCCTGCATTGCAGGCAGATTCTTTACCGTCTGAGCCACTAGGGAAGCCTCAATCTTAGGACCCTGTGTAACCCATGAAAGATATTAGATTATATATGAAGTTAGGGGACTCCAGTTTCTGTTTCCCATACTGTGCTTTCTCAATGACTTCCCCCCCCACCCCGGGATATCCCAAGATTCATATCTAAGTCCTGTTGGGATCTTTTCTTCCCAATTAATCTTCCAAGTGAAAATCTACCAACTTCACTTCTTTCTCTAGAATTCTTCTGTACTATTAATGTGTTGTTGGGAAAAAAGAGAAGGTGCAAGTATGTTAAGAGTGTGTATGTACATGTTGGTGGGAATGTGAACTGCTGCAGGCACTATGGAGAACAGTATGGAGATTCCTTAAAAATTTAAAAATAAAATTACCATGTGATCCAATAATCCCACTCCTGGATATATATCCAGAAAACACAAAAACTGTAATTGGAAAAGATAAAGCACCCCAGTGTTCATAGCAACACTATGTACAATACCCAAGACATGAAAGCAATCTGACAGATGAATGAATAAAGATATGGGGTGTGTGTACACACACACACACACACACACACACAGTGGACTACTGCTCAGCCATAAAGAATAAAATAATGCCATTTGTTGCAACATGGATGTACCTAGAGATGATCATACTAAGTGAAGTAAGTCAGACAGAAAAAGATAAATATATGATATCACTCATATGTGGAATCTAAAAAAATGATAAATGAGCTTATTTACTAAACAGAAATAGACTCACAGGCACAGAAAACAGACTTACGGCTACCAAAGGGGAAGGGGGGAGGGATAAATGAGGAGTCTGGGGTTGACATATACACACTACTATATATATACAAAAAAGATAAACAACAAGGATCTACTGTAGAGCACAGGGAACTATAGTCAACATCTTATAATAACCTAAAAATAATCTGAAAAAGAACATATATATATATATATATATATAACCAAATCACTTTGCTGTACACTTGAAACTATCACATAAATTTCTATTAAAAAAGAGTATGTGTGCACATAAAGGAAAAGGAATAATAAAGATAATAAAATTATGGGTATAATATGAACAAACATGGCATGAAAAGAGATGGCAGGGAAAAGAGAGACCCTGCACCTACAGCCCTCTGCACTGGGCAGCATGTGGAGGTGTGGATTGAGGGCAGCCTTTTGTTCTGGAAAGTGATGAGGGCTGTGGGACAACTGGGGAAGGGCTCTAGGGTGATTCAGAGAAGGCACGATGCAGCTTACGTAGAAGGCAAGACCAGGCTTTGTAAATTACCAAGCTTCTACTCTGGCTGGAGATGAAGGCTGGCATATGTATATCCCAACCAGAGAGAAATTCAATGACTAAATTACATATTAAAAGTAGTAACTGCAACAGATAGGGTACACCCATGATTCTAAGTTCCACATACATGCAATTAATGGAAGACTCTCTTGGACAGCACTTAGTTTTGCTTTAGGATCCCTTTCTAAACTGTAGTGAAAATCTTCATATTTGGTGATTGGAGTCTCATAAATTTCTTGATTTTTACAATCATAACCATGTTTTATAAGGTCTTCTTTTAATACTCTGTTATTTGGAAGGAATGATGCTAAAGCTGAAACTCCAGTACTTTGGCCACCTCATGCGAAGAGTTGACTCATTGGAAAAGACTCTGGTGCTGGGAGGGATTGGGGGCAGGAGGAGAAGGGGACGACAGAGGATGAGATGGCTGGATGGCATGACTGACTCAATGGATGTGAGTCTCAGTGAAATCCAGGAGTTGGTGATGGACAGGGAGGCCTGGCTTGCTGCGATTCATGGGGTCGCAAAGAGTCGGACATGACTGAGCGACTGATCTGATCTGATCTGATTTTCTAAAATAACAGTGTCGTTTATGTTCTAAGGAGTTTTGAAATCAGCTGTCCCTTAAGTTTCTTTGGCTTTGGTATTGCATGGCTTAAACCCATTAGTTACTCAGTCTAGTCTACGTAACATTATTGTAGTGAATATGAATTTTCATAGTTGCAACAATTTATAAAATTCAGATGAACTTAAACATGGCAATTCAAGTAACTAGGTAATAACACTTAAAAAACAAAATTCAAAGAACTTCCTTTGGCAACACGTACGCTGTACAAATTCTTCTGGCTGCCCTGTAATGGGAATAAAGCCCCTTAAGAGTATTTCTTGTCTGGGTCCAAATTTCCAAGTTGGGAACTAGTTCTGCCTACTCTGAGTACTCCCTACTCCTTTCCAGGGAGGGTGGTCTCTACCAGTTCCCTAAGAGTTCTGACCCCTGGAGAGGTAACCGTGAGAATTCCTTTCTCAAGATCTTGCACCAACAAACCAACAAGGCACTCTCTAAATGTATCCTAAGCTCTTCAACTCCAGCCAGCAAAGATTTTTGTCTCTTCTTTGTGTGGTAGAGATTTGGCTTATATATCATCACATGTTTTTCTTCCTTTATGATTTATATTATAAACTCTTAATGCTCTTTGGTTTGCCCTTGCGGAGCTAAAACTTTCTCTTTCAATGCTATTGTATCTTCCCCTCTCAAGAAATTATTTTGTAATTCAAAATAAGAATTTGAGTTGCTAAATTCCACTTTCTTGGTTCCTTGGTATTTTCTCTTCTCTATAACAAAAACCTCAGCCTAAAGATCTCATTTTTTTGGTGAAAAGAAAATGCCAGGAAGGAAGATTATGTCCACCAATATTTTTAAATTTTTTGAAGTTACTTATATGACATGAGACTACTTATATGACATTGAGAGTCCCTTGGACAGCAAGGAGATCAAACCAGTCAATCCTAAAGGAAATCAACCCTGAATATTCATTGGAAGGACTGATGCTGAAACTCCAATTCTTTGGCCACGTGATGCAAAGAGCTGACTGACTGGAAAAGACCCTGATGCTGGGAAAGATTGAAGGCATGAAGAGAAGGGGACAGCAGAGGAGGAGATAGTTGGATATCACCGACTTAACAGACATGAGTTTGAGCAAGCTCTGGGAGACGGTGAAGGACAGGGAAGCCTAGCATGCTGCAGTCCATGGGGTCACAAAATGTCAGACACAACTTAGTCACTGAACAACAACAACAAAATATGACGTGAACTGAGTGACTTAGGTGGTCTGCTATAAAATTTTGCTCTTTGGGTGGCAGGGTGTGGGGAGGGAACTGGGAAAAAGCTAGGCGCATTTTTCAAGATATTAAGTTCAAATAGTTTTTGCAATTTACCTTTAAGAGGCAGATTTTTTTCTTTCCCTTTGAAAATATTCCCTACGTCAATCCTTTTCAATGATCTTCCATAAACTGGGAGGGTTAGCTGGCAAAATTTCATACCCTAAGCAGTACTCACTGTCTCATCTAACAGACTCAAACTTTCATCCTGGGGGAAGAGAAAATCTTTGTGGCTAAAAAATGTCATCTGGGATCTTAAAGCCCATCAGCAGGGAGACAGGGAGGAATGTAGTTCTCTTGACTGGGGAATAGGTTGGATGACTGGAATGTCTTTTTCCCCCGGCGTGTTAATTTCTATGATTGGAAGAAATCAGACCTTAAAAGGAACGGAGGAAGTACAATTTTCAGAGAACAACAGTGAAGACTAGTTACTGGGGAGAGGTGAAAATACTTCCAGGTCTGAGTTCATGACAGTAAATTTGTATTGCTTTCATAACATTCATAGAATGATTTTCACAAATGCAGTGCAAATGAAGATGTTTTATTCCCAACGTGGGCTGCTGAAATGAAACTCACTTCTCTTCAGCATCATCATTCCACATATACACACCATAGAAAATGATTCACAACTAACATATATATATTTCAGTTTATACATATTTGTAGGTGTATACGAAGACACGTGCATATATAACTATATTAAATATATATATTTGAAAATTAAAAGGTATCTTTACCCACTAGAGAGAGTCTGATATTTCAATCTATTAAGCCATAATTTTACATCACAGATTAGTGGCTAAGAGCGTGGGTGCAGGAGTTGGATTGCTTGGGCTAAGACCATTTATTAGCTGCGTGACCTTGGGCAAGGTCCAGGATCTTTTTGTACAGCAGTAACCTCAGCTCTAAGATGGGAGAAATAACTGTCTGCCCAATGCAGTGGTGTAGGGATTCAGTGAATTGGAACATGGTACTGGATAAAATGCAAAATAAAGGTGAAATTGTGTTATAATTACTAGTATGTGTAAGGGCCACGCTAGGTGCTTTGAGGGATAAAAAAGGAGACACGGTCTCTACCCTTACATAGTCTACTGTCTAACTGGAAACCCAAGATGCGGTGTCATATAAATTAACTATTAATGCCTGAGAAGAAAACCAACAGTTTAGTTCAGTAGCACAGACCAGCTTCTCAAGGCACAGAGAAGTGTACATAAGGTGTCAGTTTCACATTCGCTTCCCTTTACCCAATGCTTATCTCTTTGACATGATGAAAGGCTCAAGCAGACTGTATAATAAACACTGCTGCAGTGGTCCGCCTACATTAATCCTGCAGTGGTTTAGCCATGGGTGAGCTTATGATGCAGATGTTAATGCTGGATTAAGGCTCTTGACAACGGAGGTTGGTCCAACTGTTAGTGCTCTGAAAAGTGAGCCAATCCATCAATTTCTGCAGTTTGTACAGGGATGGTGATGACTTCAGCTGATCCCACCCCGCCCCCCGACTCCCTGCCGAGATTTACAGAGAATTCCGGACTGTGGTTATCTGGTTTAAGAGGTAATTCTGTATAAGAACTGGCATAAAACTGCATGTCTAATTGCCAAAGGAAGGTATTACAGTTAACAACCTCTCTGTGAGATGGAGGGCTGCTTATATGTGCTCTGAAATGATGGAAGGCCTTGGGAAGAAGTGATTATGAAAGGGCCTTCAACAAGATGTAAGGTGATTCTTGGCTTAATCCCTTTTAAGTTAAATATTAATTCCCCTAACTTAATTTTTAAAGCATCACTCTAGATTTTTACCTAAGACTGCCCTGAATGGTGCCCATATCAAAAGATGCTTTCTAAAGCTAAATTATCAGCTTAATAGATCTCCATGTATTGATTTAAATACATAACCTGCACCTATAAAATTGCTTCTGTGGGGAAAAAAGGGATATTCTGATTTCAGAGTAAATTAAAAATCAATTTATAAACTCACTTTTAAAAACTCTGCTTTGACTGGTTCTTTCACTCAACATTTATTGAGTGTTTTTCATGTTATCAGACATCAGACACTGTTGTAGTCACATGTGAACAAAACAAAAATCCTTGCCCTGATGGAGCTGACATTCTAGAGAGGAGAGGCAGTTAAATAATGAACATAATAAAGAGTTGGTATAGTGTGTTATGGGTTTCTCTGGTGGCTCAGACGGTGAAGAATCCACTTGAGATGCAGGAGACCCAGGTTCAATCCCTGGAGTGGGAAGATCCTCTAGAGAAGGGAAGGGCTACCAAGTCAAGTGCTAAGGAATAAAAAAAAAGTAGTGCAGAGTTAGAAGGATGGGGCTGGGTGTCAATTTTAAATAGGACAGTCGTTGACAAGGTTACATTTAAGCAAAGTGTGAAGGGAGCCAGCCAAGGGAGTTGAACCTACCTGGGGAAAGAGCCAGTGCCAATGCCCTGAGGCAGAAGCCTACTTAGTGAGTCTGAAGAACAGAAGGTAGGCCACTGTAGTTGGAAGTGGGTGGGAGAGACAAGAGGATATGGTCAGAGAGGTAAGCTGGGTAGTGGCAGGGAGGGAACCGAACAAATCATGGACAGCCTTGTAAGCTACTGAAAAGCCTCTGAGAGAGATAGCAGTCACTTGTATTAGGCTGGTTTAAAGTAAGGCCCTGAGCTGTGCTAAGTTGCTTTAGTTGTGTGTAACTCTTTGCAACCCTCATGGACTGTAATCCGCCAGGTTCCCCTGTCCATGGGATTCTACAGACAGGAATACTGGAGTGGGATGCCATGTCCTTCTCTAGGGACATGGGGATCTTCCTGACTCAGGAGTCATATGGGCATCTCTTACCTCTCCTGCATTGGCAGGTGGGTTCTTTATATGACTAGCACCATTTGGGAAGTCCACCTGTATCAAAACAATTCCTCTTATTCCTTGTCTCCTGTACTTCAATTTGAATGTGGAAACAATCTAATTGAGATCTTGTTAAAAGTCAAATTTTAAATTAGGAGGTCTGAGGGGGGCCTAAAATTCTGCATTTTTAACGAGCTTGCAGGTAATGCCAGACTGCCAGTCGACAACCCCACATTGACTAATGAGAGTGAAGAACCAATGGGCTTTGAGGCTTTCTCCTCCATTGGTTGGTTTCAAGGGCCTTCTTGTTCCCTTTGAGCTTAAAAGGACATCCTGAAAGCTTTCATACTGGTCATAACCTCGTCAGTGGCCTCACTATTTCATGTCCTTTCACCTGGCTAGTAAAGGTATGGTCCAGAGCTCTCTTGGGAATATGAGATATGTTGTTTGGCTGTTTCCATGCAGGGTCTAAGAAGTTTCTAGGGCCTCCTTACTGCCACTATGGGGGCTCTGCTTCTAAACCTTCACCTGGGAAGCCCTGCTCTACTCCTTGAATGATAATAGTTCTCTGAACACATTCCTGTCTTACTCCAATTATAGCAAGTAATTCTGACTTGTAGCCTTCACTCCTGGTCCTATATCTTGAATGATAGCCTGACTCTATAAACTAGGCCTGAGGCAGCTAGAGGATTTGGGTGATGGTCCTGGGACGAAGAGGTGCTCAGCTGATGCTGGTGCAACAGGTAAGGTTGAACTTTGTTTTTCCCCCTGTGCAGTGCAGCTAGTGAGATCTTAGCTTCCTCACCAGGGACTGAACCCTTGCATTTTGCAGTGGAAGCTGAGTACCAACCATTGGACAACTAGGGAAGTCCTGAGTCTGACTTTCATAAAAACTAATGAAGTAATTTACAGCTGAACAGGCCTGGAAGGACTAGACACTTGTGAATATAAAACAAAGGTTATGAGTCAGACAGACTTGGGTTAGAATTATGCTTCCACGCCTTACTGTGTTATGCCAAGAATGTTCCTTGGCATCTCTGAACCATAGTTATCTCACCTGGAAAATGAGAATGATAAGGATACCTCCTTCATACATTGAGAAAAGGCATATGAGGCATGTAGAAAAGTGCCTGATATAATGATACTCATAAAATACTAGTTGCTATTAGTTTTATAATTACTGTTAAAATCCAACCACACGTCACATCGCTTTGTGGCCTGGCATTACGGTACTTACCTTTAAAGTCCCTGGAGTTAAAAGTACCAGGGCACATCCCTCAGCAAAGTCTTTCAAAGATGAGACAGACCAGGAGCAGGTTCATCATGGCAGTTGTTACAGTAGATAATGGCAGGAACTTTAGTTAGTTTAGAAAGCATATGATGGGGGTACTGATAATGATGACTGTCTTGAGGGTATCTTGTAGAAGAGGACCCTGAGAGCACACCTGAGACCAAAGGGGAAAGTCTTTTTTTTGGAAGACCAAAAAAAAAAAAAAGGAAACGGAAGCACATCCCTCTGTAACCTGTGAGTGAGTTGAGGGGTGAAATAGAGGGGTGGGGGCGCCCGCGAGGGTCGGCGGCTCTTGCGCAGCTGCGGCGGCGGAACCAATCAGCGGGTGCATCCCGTCCTCGCGCGACGGTACAGTCGTGCCGTCGTGACGTCGGCGGTTGCCATGGAGCGCCCCACTCTGTAGGGCCGCGAGCCGGCGCCAGGGGGGCCACGGGGTCGTATCGCGGCTTTGAGGTCTAGTCGGCAGCCGCCATGAGCGGCCGGAGTAAGGGGAGAAGGTCCTCCCGCGCCAAAGGCCGTGGCAAGAGCCGCGCCAAAGGCCGAGTCCGCGCCGCGCCTGACGACGCCCCACGCGACCCGGACCCTCCAGAGTGCCAGAGGCTCGGGGAGGAGACCAAGGCGGCACAGGTGCAGGCTGGCGCGGTTTGGGGTGGCCCGGAAGGCGCTGCGCCGGCGCCGCCCCGCCGGCCCGGGGAAGAGGCTGCCTGCCGGCTGCCCCTAGATTGTGGCCTCGCGCTCCGGGCCCGGGCGGCGGGGACTCGCGGGCAGGCGGTGACCAGGCCCTGCCTGGTCAAGGCCACATCCTTCCCGGAGCGCCTGGTGAGTGACACCGTCTTCGTGGGAACCGTGGGCACCGTGGCGAGGCCGAGAAACGGGCCCCGCGTCGGAAGCCGGCGAGGCCCCGCCGCGAAGAAGGCCCCAGATACCTGTAGTGCGGTGGGAAGGGGGTCTGCGGCCTTGGCCGGTGGGAAGCCAAAGAAAGGGCCCGCGGCGGAGGCCGCCTCCGTCCCCGGGGGCGAGGAGAAGGTGGAGAACGCGGGGTCAGGGCCCCCGGCGACAGAGGGCAGCATGGATACGCTGGAGAACGTCCAGCTGAAGCTGGAGACCATGAACGCCCAGGCGGACCGGGCCTACCTGCGGCTCTCCCGCAAGTTTGGGCAGTTGCGGCTGCACCACCTAGAGCGCAGGAACCTCCTTATCCAGAATATTCCAGGCTTCTGGGGGCAGGCCTTTCAGAACCACCCCCAGCTCTCGTCCTTCCTGAATAACCAGGATAAAGAGGTCCTCAGCTTCTTGAATAGCTTGGAGGTGGAAGAGCTTGGCCTGGCGAGACTGGGCTACAAAATCAAGTTCTATTTCGGGCGCAACCCCTATTTCCAAAATAAGGTGCTCATCAAGGAATACGGGTGCGGCCCTTCGGGTCAGGTGGTGTCTCGTTCCACTCCAATCCAGTGGCTCCCCGGGCACGACCTCCAGACCCTTAGCCAGGGGAACCCCGACAACAGCCGGAGCTTCTTTGGGTGGTTTTCAAACCACAGCTCCATCGAGTCTGACAAGATTGTGGAGATAATCAACGAGGAATTGTGGCCCAATCCCTTACAGTACTACCTGATGAGTGAAGGGGCCCGTGCAGAGAAAGGAAAGGAGGGCAGGCCGGGTCCTGCGAGGCCGCCAGGGGAGACCCCGGAACCTGGGGTAAACAAGTCCAACTGATCGTGCTCAAGTCTGCGTCCTGCGTCCTACCTCCTACTGGCCCCCGTGCCCGGCTGGCCTTGGGTGTTTGGCTGTCTGCCTTCTCTTCGTGTTGGCCTCTGCACACTATTCCTGTTGGACTTCGGTTTCAAGAATATGGCGTTTATGATCATGTTCTTTTGCCTCCCGTGACGTTCTTGCTTTCTCTACATTAGTATCATACGTTTTGTGATCTCGCCCCTCCTGTTCATATGTTAAACTCACTTGATTCCAGCGTGTGTTGCCTCTCTCTACATTGCTTGGACCCTGTTCTTGGCTCTGGCGTTTCCCACCTGGCTTTCACATGGACACTCGTGAGTCAATCAGCAGGAGGACCAGCGCATCCTAAGCTCTGCTACTTCAGGACTGGTGACTTGCTGGGCTTCGAGTTCATGCCAGCCATGCATGCCATCTGTGGCAAGCTTTTTGGTGGCCACTGCAGAATGAAGCTAGTGCATGTGGCATTGGCCATCAGCCAAAACTGATTGTCTCTTGGCTCTGGGGTCACCAGCCAAGGTGCCACCTGCAGGATCTCTGGCTTTGGCCAGGGACCCATGCTGCCCTCCTAGACAACGGGTTGAGGTTCAGGGTGAGAAGCAGTTTGCTGTGGGTTTTGTACTGTTCTGCATCTCTTCCTGCCTCTGGGCCTTTCTTCGTGGTAAACCTTTGTCAAGGTCTGCACCATACCTCATCACTGTCAGGCCATTGAGTTTTGTCTAGGTTGCCAGTTGGCCCCAATTGGCTTCCTGGGCAACAAGGACCTCGAGAACTACCTGTGGACACAGGCCCTCTGCCGGTGCATGAGACACACACCTACCCTCTCCAGCCTTCCAGGAACCCTGCTGGCTGCTGGACTGATGGGCAGGCTGGTACGTGTGGACATGTGCTCACTGTCGTCAAGCTGTGGCTCCAGGTGAGGGTGGCGACCGGACTCACTTAACATCTAGGTACCTTTATCCACTCCCCCCATCCCTGCCTCACACGTAACCGGAATGCTATAGTGGGGTTGCTGGGGAAGGGAGATTTCTGATCTGTGGGCCTGTGTCTACTTCAGCTCACGCCTCTACACCTCCTTCCTCAATCCTCTTTCTGTTCCCTTACCCTCTCTTCCTTCTCCCCTCTGTCCCTGTGCTTGTCCCCCACTCCTCTCTTTCTTTCTTTTTTTTGGTTTCAGTAGTGGTACTTCTGAAAGAGAAAACAGAGAGAGAAAACAAAACAGTTGTGAAACCAGGGTTTTCTGCGTACAGCTAGCGAGTTGGCTGGGGCCTTGTTAAACACAGGCACACCCTGGGCTGGAATAGGGTAGAGGAAGCCAGAAGCCAGGTGGGTCTGCGGTCATGTCCTGCTCCCTCCCGCCTTCCGGGTCCCTCTGTAATTCTGACATGGAGATTCCTCACATGCAGCGCATCTGCTAGAACGGCCACCCCGGGCAGCAGTGCTGGGGACCAGGGTCACTCCTGCTTTGGCCTTGTTCTCTGCCTCCTAAGGCCTGGCTGCCTTCTGTTCCCTCTGGGCAAGCGTCTCTCATCCCCCAGCTCTCACCCTCAGCAGTGAGGTTTCTTCCTTTTCTCTAGGCTTCTACCTTCACATACCCTTGGGAGTAGACTGTAGCCTTCAGTATGGGGGATCCCAAGGCTGCCCTGGGGCGTGGGGACAGGGGAAGGGGGAGTGCCTTTTCTGAATCTCCAGGGCTCATTTCCAGCGGGTGTAAAAGCTGAGCTGTGCCCTTCCTGCCTAGGCTCATCTGTGCCCTCTTTCCCCCTCATCCCTCAGGGTGGGGTAAGTACTGAGGGGGTGTGTCCTTGCCTTCACCCTAATCTCTCTCTCCTTACGGAAGACCTCCTTCTGAGTTTCCCATGGGCTAGGGAAGTCTTGCCTCAAGAGCTGTCAAGAGGGTGTTTGGGGCAGGCGAGCTGGGGCAAAAACCTAGAGCGGGAATAAGCCTGGTGTGGAGAGGGCTTGGCAAAGCAGCTCGAAGTGGCTTGAGGATCCTCCAGGAGAGTATAGCTATCTCTCAGAGATAGAAGGGACGGGAAGGAGCGTTCCCTAGGGCAGGGACAGGAGAATTAAAGGGCAGTGGGCAAGTGTTTTGCTGAGGCGAGGGTATGCCCAAACTTTTGTCCAAAAATCTTTCATTTTTGGTAGATTTTATAAATCACAAAAACAGTCTGAATAACATTACTTTGGATTCTTTCTCTTTTCTAGGTGTGGCCCTGTGTTTTGTAGAAGATTATGTGCTACTTATTTTGTTTCTGAGTAAATCTTATCATTTTCCCCATTTTTTGCCTAATGGGAAAATAGAGCTGTATAGGTTGGCTTTTTTTTTTTTTTTTTAAAGCTTTTTCCTCTATTATGGACATTTTCAGACATGCACAGAAATGGAGAGACCTCGTGTGCCGTCACCTAGCTACATCATTTATCAGTTATGGTCAACCCAGTTTCATCTACATCTCCATCTCCCTGCCTGTATTGTTGATCGAAAGTCCAAGACACTGTGCCAATTCAACTGGGACCACTTTGGGAGACTGAGACACTCTGCTGGTGGTGATCGTGGTGGGCTGCACTCTCACTACCGTATCAGATCTGCCTTTTGCTTTTCATGTTAACTAATGACGTTCCAGAGATGGGCCTTAGAAACAAAAGTCTTCAGAGTTGACAAGAAGTCTTAGAAAGTGATGAAGCTGCCTTTTCCCTGTGTCCACAAGAGGAAAGAGAGACTGCTCTGTTGTAAACTCTTTCAAAGACTTATCTTTCAGTCTTTGATAAGGTGCTTACTTGAGACCTTTCACCAGAATAACAGTCTTTTTTTCCCCTCTAAGACGGAGACTTTGTGTGACTATTACAATTATCAGCGTGTCCTGGTCTCATGATATAACTCTGAACTTGAAAGTAAAGTATAATTTGGAAATTGTTTCTGTGTTCTGTGAAAATAACCTCCCCAAAGTAATCAGTAACCGGTTGTCTTACTTGGTAATTTGGCACTCTGGTAATAATGCAATTATTTCTCTGTTCTGAAACAGTATAAACAGTTGTAAGCTTGCATGTGTGATGGAAACAATAAAAGCTTGTATCTCTATTATATTTTATTATTTTTAAAAAAGAATTGGAAGGTTAAGCAGAGGCTGGGTAGTCGACGGCATGTATACTGTGGCATACGTGAGTGATTCCTAAGCCTCAGGCCCTTGTGTGACTAGCTCTATAACAATATATAAAATTCTGATTTCCAAGCCCTTATCAGAGATTGAGATCCTGTGGTTCTGGGAAGAAGCCATGCAGTCTTGTTTTTAGCAAGCTTTCCAAGTGATTCTAGTGCAAAGCCAATGCTTCTCAAATTTTAGAGTTCCTCTGAATCATGTGGGGAATCCTGTTAAAATATGAATTCTGACGTAGCCGTCTGGAGTAGAAGTTGAGACTCTGCGTTTCTAACAAACTTCCAGGTGATGCTGGTGCTGGCGGCTTGTGAACTGTACTTGGAGTAGCAAAGGAGGTGTCTTCAAGGACCTTTCAAACTAGAGTAACAACACTCAGTCTTGGCTGCACGTCAGAATTATGTGGGAAGCTTAAATATACACACTGGCAGAGCTCACAAATAGCAACTGAATCAGAGTGGGGAAAGGGATCGGTCCAGTTGTGGGTGTTTATTCTGAACACATCGCAGGTGATTCTGATGTCTAGCCATCATTGACAACTAAAGTTTCTGATGCTGTTCTTAATAGATTCATAACAAGGACCATTTCCCCAAAATCAGGAGGATCAGCAGCAGACAAACCAAATGCCACATAAAGCACAGAAGTGAGCTGTTAACAAAATAAAATTTAGTTTGTATGATGTTGGGCATGAATCAACAAATGTGCAGTGTTCAGGTGCTCAAATACTGAATGAAAGAATGAATTTAAAACAGTTTATATTCAAATGCCTTTGGGCTAGGCTGGTAATTAAATTTGTGAAGTGGGCCATATTTGCTTTATAAGGATGTTATGTGTTAGTTCATTAGGGCTTCCGTAATGAAGTACCACAGATCAAGTGGTTTAAACAACAGAAGTTGACTTCCAGTTCTGGTGGCTAGATTCCTGAGATCAAGGTGACGGCAGGGCTAGTTTCTGCTGAGGTCTCTGTCCTTGACTGTCTGCCTGCTGTCTCTTCGAGGTCTTAGCTCTCTGTGTGTGGGGGGGAA
The DNA here is from genome assembly GCF_029378745.1 of Bos indicus. Classification (NCBI taxonomy): domain Eukaryota; kingdom Metazoa; phylum Chordata; class Mammalia; order Artiodactyla; family Bovidae; genus Bos; species Bos indicus. The sequence goes on from NC_091773.1 coordinate 67,177,101, forward strand.
GTGGGAGGAAGTCGGGGCTGTGTGTAGCTGGGGCAGCTGTGTTGCAGTGCCAGGGCATTTACTTGGGGCACCGCAGGCCTGGTGTTGCTGCATCTTCAAAAAAGTGGCAAGAATCAGAATCTCCCAGTTTTGAATATTTTCAACTAAAAAAAATCGAACACCCAGAGCCTCGCTCTTAGTGGTAGGTGGAGTGCAGAAGGGTCCCGGGGGCAGCCTCTCCAGGTGTGAGCAGCCTCTCCAGGTGTGAGCAGCCTTTCCAGGCATGAGCGTCCTCTTGGGACCCATGCAGAGCCCTCTGGGGCTGCGAACTGGGACGGCCGTCTGCCCAATTCAAGCTCACATACTTGCTTCTTCAGAGGCTCAGAGCCTGCACTTCCCCAAGCCCCCTTCCACAGCCCTCCCTTCAGTCCCTTGCAGAGCCCATCTGATGGTTTCATCCCCCTACTGCCCCTGGTCTTACTCACTCATTGCCTCCTGTGTGTGTCAGTCTGTTGCAGAATTAGAAATACAGCCATGGACAAATACAGCTTTGAATTCTGCCCCTCGTTCCGTGTTTCAGCCTCCTCTAGGTTTTGCCTGAAATTGTCAGTCCTTTTTTTCCCTTTTCCTACATGGGCCCGATGAGGGTGTCAGATCCACATGGGGGTAGCTAAAGGAAACCTCTTTTCACTCTGGCCTGTAGGTCTGACTTCACAAGGCAGTTTGGACTTTTAATAACCTGGAGAGTGAGGGCTTCTCGGAGTAATTCTTGTTATGCTAGGAGTCCCTTGCCCCTTTCTCACTCAGTTTTATTGCTAAAGACTTGATTTCTTCTTACGTGCTGGGCTTTTCTGGAATGTAGTGGGTTTGTGCTATGCCACAGGGGAGCAGGGAGAAGAAAAGAAGCGTCTTAGTACCTGTAGCTTACCCAAAGTCTCTCTCAACTTCTGTCTCCCCTCACACGTGGGCGCCCCCTCTGGTCCACTGCACTGGTTTGCTACAGGGAAGGAGGTACCCTGCTTGGGGTGGCCTCACCGAGGGAGGGGTCTTCCCCCCTCCTTTGCCCTCTGAAGATTTTGGAAACTCCTTCCACACTCTCATCCCTTGAGGTCCTTGGCCTCGGGGAGCTGCTGGTACTGCTGGGTGGAGCCATATCCCCCCAGTATGGAGGCAGTGAAAAAACAAAACCCAGAGATTCCATCTCCGGTCTGTGGTTTCTGTCTCTGTCCTTAGCGTCTTCATCTCTGCTTTTGGAATCTTCTCCAGCTACATTTCACCAGTCAGGCTCACAGCTCACTTCTGCCGAGTCACTTTCATCTGAAACTCCGACCTCGTGTTAGTCCTGCTTCCGTACCCTAGGTCTGGTACCATCTGGTCAGGTGTTCAGTTACGGACTGTCCAAGGCTGGAAACTTGAATTCGTTCCTCCTCTCCCTGCCTCGTGTCAAGCTGGTCCTGAGCTGAGGTTTGACAAATATAAGATGAGATAACTTCTATGTGTGACACTTCATGGTTTACAAAACACAGTCACTCTCATCATCTCATTATCCCATAAGATGGCTCGAAGAGATTAAATGACCAAAATCACAGAGCCGGTAGGCAATAGAGTTGGGGCTCAAACTCAGGGCTCCTGCTTCCAAACACCTTCTGAACATGTGTGGGTAAACCTGAGGCCCGCAGTCGTCTGGCACGGGACTGGAGGTGCTTCTTCACGCAGAACCTATATTTAACCCTTCACTCAAAGCATCAGAACCCTCAGCACAGCACATCCGTCACCACCCATCCATCGGAGCTGACATGTGAATGTGAACCTTCCTGATTGTCCACAGCTGCTGGAGCTAGACGAGGGGCAGTGACTTGATGACTTGAGCGACTCAGAATGTGGCCAGGGCTTCCTCTCACTGCTCTGTCCCAGAGTCAGGACTGGTTCCAGACACACATGGCTGCAGATGGAGGCTGAGTGGGAGGTTTGGGGCTCTAAGTATCAATACTCGAATATGAATGTATTGGAAAAAAGGGTAATGAGAAGTTCTGTAACAAAAAGTTGGGTGATAGGAAGTCACAGGCTTGCTTCAGTAGCACAATGATATCAGGACTCTGGGTCCCCTTGTCTGCTTCGCTTCTCTTGGGTTTCCCTTCGGGGTTCCCTAACTCCAAGCACCACAGTCTCACCCAGCTGCACTTACAGACAGACGGGAAGAAGAAGGGGTCTTCTCCCATGTCTCTGTCATCAGGGAAGAAAATCTTTGCCTATAGTGTCTGGTGGATTTCAAGGGACCTGAGTCAGAAATGAGACACTCCCACAACTCTGCTTCAAGGAAATTAGCATTTTTTAGCATCTCTCATGAGAGTGGGGTTCTGCCTCCAGGGAATAAGAGATCAAAGGGCTAGAATTGACGGGAGATCTTAGTCACCTGTAGATTCGTCCTTTTTGCGGTGACATGGCCGTGCTGCTGACCCAGAACACCACTTAATATTACCTGGAGGTGCATGCGCCTGTGCTTTCCCCAGCTCCCCCAGTCACCTCTTAGGACAAGAAAGCTTGTTTTGTGTCTTGCCTCCTCTGTTTATGGTAAATGTATTTCAAGCCAGCAATGCCTTTTTGGTGTTCCTCTCTCCCACAGCACTTAGCTCAGGCTTCTCTCAGCGTTTGGTGTGAAGTGAAAAGTGAAAGTCGCTCAGTCGTGTCCAGCTGTTTGCGACCCCATAGGTATAGTCCTTGGAATTCTCCAGGCCAGAATACTGGAGTGGGTGGCCTTTCCCTTCTCCAGGGGATCTTCCCAACCCAGGGATTGAATCCAGGTCTCCCGCATTGCAGGCGGATTCTTTACCAGCCGAGCTACAAGGGAAGCCCAAGAATACTGAAGTGGGTAGCCTATCCCTTCTCCAGTGGATCTTCCCGACCCAAAAATTGAACCAGGGTCTCCTGCATTACAGGCGGATTCTTTACCAACTGAGCTAGAGGTGGTCAGTAAACGCTAGTTCAGTAAACACATTAAGCCAGTAATCTTTCTGAGATGTAAATTTGATCCTGTCAGTGACCCATTCAGCCTTCAGGAGTAAGGTCCAAGTTTCCAAGAAGCTTAAAACAGGCCATTCATGATCTGAGCCTACATTTTTTTCTTTCAAACTTTTTTATTATGAAAACTTACATGAAAGTTGATAGAAAAGTACAATGATCACCCATCATATACCATTTAAGTTCAGTGAATGTTAACATTTTGCCGTATTTGTTTACTCATGTGTGTATGTTTGTATTTTGTTGAACCGTCTGAAAATAATTTGATGTTTCACCCCTAAATACCCAGCATGAACCTCATAAGAAATAAAGATATTCTCCTACATGATCAAAAATCCATTATCAGACTGTGGGAAGTTACAGTTCCTGAATACTGTCTAGTATCCAGTCCAAATTTAGATTTCTCCATTGCTCCCAAGATTATTTTAGTGTGTGTGTGTGTGTGTGTGTGTGTGTTCCGTCGTGTCTGACTCTTTGCAACCCCAAGGACTGTAGCCTGCCAGGCTCCTCTGTCCATGGGATTTCCCAGGCAAGAATACTGGATTGGGTTGCCGTTTCCTTCTCCAGGGGATCTTCCCAACCCAGGAATCGAACCCATGACTCTTGAGTCTCCTGCATTGGCAGGCAGGTTCTTTACCACCAGTGCCACCCGGGAAGCTCTATTTTATAGTATTAGGTTTAAAATCAAGGTATAATAATGTTCAGGCATTGCATCTTGCTGTTTTTATTCCTTTTAAAACAAGAAAAATTCACTCACATTCTCCTAACCTCGCCCCACCTGGACGTAACATGGAATTTCTAAACATGTTAGGCAGTTGTTTCACAGGCTGTCCCACATTCTGGATTTGTCTGATTGCTTCTTCTTGGTGTAATTTAACTTTTCGTTCTGTCTCCTGTATTCTTGAAAACTGAGGATTTGGCGAGGATATTGCATAAACGAGGTGTCACTTCAGAAGGCACATGGCTGTTTCACTGTCACGCTGTTAGTGTCGTCTCTTGGTTAAGGTGGGTGATCACTAGATCTTTCCTTTGTAAAGATGCATTTCCCCTTCTAAGCAGGTCTTCTCTGAGATGGTTCTTGATCACTGTAAGAATATCCTCTTCCGTTAAACTTTTCATCTCAAGGTTTTAGCAGCCATTGATGATGTTTGCCCAAATCAGTTATTTATCTGTGGGTTCCCAAATAGTGATTTTCTAATCTTGGCAGTTCTTTTACCTATCTTAGCTGATATTCTATAAAGAAAACTTCACCCTCATCATTTGGTGATGAACTCTATCTACCTCCTTCTAGAAAGGCAGATAAATGCTTAACTTATTCCCTTTAGCTTCCAGTGTTTAGAATCAGAAGTTGGTGTAGTAATAGTCTCTAATGTTTTCGGATAAGGGCATGTTTTTTTTTTTTTTTTCCTCTTTACTATGTCTGTGAACTTGTGGAACTTTATGGATTTAATGTTTTACAATCAATTATGGTCATCTTTCTTTTGGCTACACAGCTGACTCCCATTTTGCTCCAAACACACTTTCCGCAGACTCCTCTCATCCTTGTCCCTTATTTCCTCCCTTTTCCCGTGGGCGCCTTAGCCAGCGTGAACCACTGTGAGTTCTCGGGACACTAGAGTGTTTCTTCACACCCGGCACACTTGTCTACACCATTTGCTGGAAAAACACCCTCGCAGCTCCTCTTGGGTGCTCAGATAGGGCTCAGATATTTTTGTCCGTGCTGTAGTTTTTAATCTTTCAAGGTGGAAAGCATCCCTCCCTTTTATTTCCATCATATTTTCTTCACATTTTGATTCACGGTACCTGATGGGGTGACTTGTTCTTGCCCATTTACCTGTCTGCTTCCACCGGAGACTATAAGATCCTTGAGACAGCAGATTAGTAATTAGCAGTATGTCTTATTTATTTTGGCATTCCCAATAGCTCAAGGGCTTACACACAGTAGATGCTCATTCAGTCCTGAACAAGTGAGCGAGTGAATGGTCCCTGACAATTCATGACAAACTGCAGAGAGGTTGGAAGTACCGAGGAGCAGAGATTGGGAATAACTTCAAGAGAAGGAGGAGCATGAACCTAATACAAATGCATTAAAAGATGGTGGGGAAAGGAAGCTATTACCTACACAAAGCCTCAGGCAAAAATGGCACCAAACGACTCTCACAGCATATTGGAAATCAAGTAGGAAGATGGAGGTGAGCAGGAAGTTGGACATGTACCAGGTATGCTGTGCTTTAGTAATTTCCATAGCACACAGGTCTCTAATGGAAAACAAGAGAAAGCTAAGCCCATGTGATGACTTTCCCTGGAGCTTTCTCTCTCTTTATCCGGGGATGTGTATATAGAGTCTGAGATCTCCTAAGAGGTCCTTTGAATTCAAATGACTTTCACAAATTGGGTTAGAACCAAGTCAATCTCCAAAGAATGATGTCATTGAAAAGCACCTGGACTAGAGAGTGAGCTGCTCAGTGGCATCCAGGGAGTGGATATAGAGAGGGGCCTTGAGTTTCAGTATTAAGAAGCCTAAATTCTGAGATGCTAGCTCACCTGTGGTCCTCAGAGCCTGCTGCTGCGTGGCCTAGTGCAGTGGTACCAGATGTCTTAGGAGAGCATTCAGAGTACTTCGGGGGTGGAGGAGCCAGACCCGGACGCTTGTCCCTCAGGGGGTGAGGCTGTCGGGGTGGGTGTGTCACATGGGAGCTCTTCGTCTTCCGCCCTGAGAACTCGTTTTGCTCTCAGCTCTGCCTCAGGCGTGGGCGCCATGGACTCATCCAGCCCGCCTCGGACTGAGCTCCTCCATGGTCACCCGGCGTTCTCTCAGGAGAAGGTCTTATCTGACTCCCTGATAAAACAGCTCTCCCTCCCCCTCACTGCTCGCTGTATTCCTTCTCTTCCTTCACAGGACTCATCACAAGTCCTGAGTTTGTCTCTGAGTTTGTCTCTTCCTCTGGACTGTAAGATCTCAAGGCTCTTTGCTCACTGTTGAATCCTAAGTGTGTGTGCACAGGAGCTGCTTGACAAAGAGTGTGGGCCGGGGTCGTGCTAGTCTTATACGAGCTCTGGCCTGCTCCCGTGGTGGTTGGATGGGCTGTGCCTGGCACAGTTGTCCTCTGGCGGGAGGAGACCGTCTCTTACTAAATAGGCACCGGCACTTGAGTCTATTCTGCTGAGCACGTATCACACGCTAAGCACAGTGCTAAGGCGTTTTATCACATTCTCGCAACCGTTCATATTACCTGCATTTTCCAGGTGAGATAAAAAGAGCCCAAGAACATGCTCTGTGTCATGGAAGTTATCATTCCTGAAGCTGAGGGAACTACCCACCACTCTGCCCTGCCTCTCAGGCTGGGGTCTGCAGGGTCTCCTGACTTTGGAAAGGAGGGAGGAGGGTGTGTGGCTGCAGGCAGGCTTCCAGCTCTCCTGAAGGTGCCCACTCACCACAGATGGGAAGGGTGTGTGTTCGTGTGTGTGTGTGTGTGTGTGTGTGTGTGTGTGAGGCCATCTCTGGGTGTGTGAACAGGAGAGACATGGGTTCTGGGTGTGCCCAGGTGTGTGTCCGAAGCCAGCTTTGGAACACAGCCTGCCGACGGCCTGCTTGTTGTCTGCAGGCCCATAGTGCCCAAGGCTTCTGGGCATGCTCGCTCGCTCTGGACACTGCCAACTGAGCCTTGGAGCCCGCGCTTCAGAGGCTCCCAGCTGTGGGCTGCTTGTGGGGAACAGACTCTCCTGGCCTGAAGCTGCTTAGAAGAAGGGGCCTCTACTGAGGCCCTGAGTGGATGGTTTGAGGGAAGCTGAGTCCCAGAAGGCACCAGACTCAACAAAAGGGTGTCGCAGATACGAAACAAGGGGATTTGTTTGTGTGTGGGCAGTGTAGATGGGCCTGCTGGTCTTAAGCTGGTCTTTGAGCTGCAGCCTCCCTCACAGACGGTCGTTCCTAGCACTGCTCTTGTCTCTGAGTGAGAAAAATGGTGAAAAATCATTCTTTCTTGACATTTCCCTAGGAGTGTGCTTCCTATGGGCTTCTCTGGTGGCTCACATGGTAAAGAATCTGCTTGCAATGCAGGAGACCCAGGTTTGATTCCTGGGTTGGGAAGATCATCTGGAAAAGGGAATGGCAACCCACTCCAGTATTCTAGCCTGATAAATCCCATGGACAGAGAAGCCTGGCAGGCTACAGACCACGGAGTTGCAAAGAGCTGGACTTGACAAAAATTCACAGAAACTTCTACTCCACACAGGGATCATATGGAAGGAAAAGAAGCAAGGTAGTGAGCATTTATTGAATACCTGTTGCATACCAGACTGAGGGGCTTATGTACAAATTATTTTTTACTTTTTGTAATAGTAAGCTTATGAAATCTGCATTATCTACACGTTAAGTTAATGATACTAAGCTCTGAAAGTTAAAAAGCTTTATCAGGTTACTCAGCCAGAATTTTGACGGATGAGAGTGCCTTTGGTGTCAAAACAGATGTTCTCCCCCTTTTAGAAATGAGACAAAATTACTCCAAATTTTAGTGAGAGTAATATGAATCAGATAGAATGCTTTCAGTATTCTGTAACTGCAAGTAATGTATGCAACTGTAATGTAAGTAACAGAAACTTTGACCAGTGAGGTCCAAGGATAACAGCAGTGACTGTTTTCACAAAAAGGAATTTGCAGGCGAGCGATCCCATGCTTGGTTTAGCTGCGCTGTTATTTTATCAAGTCCCCAGGCTCTTTCCATCCTTCTAACATTTTTGGCTTGGACTCAGTGAGAACTTTATGTCTTCACACTTGTCTCATGGTCTCAAGATGGCTGCTTCACTTCCAGGCATCATATTCTCAGAGATAGTATCTAAAATAGAAAAGTAGCCACGGGAGCAAACAGGAAATTCTCCTGTACAGCCCTCTCTCTCTGTCTTAACTGGAGAGGGAAATCTTTCCTGGAGTCTCTAGTGCACTTTCCTTTACATCTCATTCATCTCATTGGCCAGACATGAGTCTCACATACATGTACTTCCATCTTAGACCAATTCCTGGCCAAGGGGAATGTTACTGCTATGATTGACTTAAACCAACCAAAGGATTGGTTCCCAGAGGCTGGGCACACAGCTTGTAAGGAAGAAAGGAGCATGGTTGTTGGGTGGGCACTTGTCACATGGTACTCAAGGTCTCACCGGCCTCTGTGACCACTGGCATAGCCAGAATAGAATAATTGGGACAATGACAACATTCACTGTTTATTCATAGATCTGGAAAGCATGCTTATTTAGTACCTTCCCTGATCTGAGACATGAGTTAGGTATCACGATGTGTTGAAAGAACTGTGGGATATAGATGTGCAATGTACTGTATAATGTAAATGGGGGAGGAGTTAAATAACAGTGAAGTGTTAAATAAAAGCATGAAACAAAAATTTAGCCAAAGCCAGCATAGGATTTAATGGTGTCTGGGTGAGAGGATAATTTTGCAAATTCTTCTTTTTTAAAAATTTGTTTTTAGTTGAAGGATAATAGATTTGCAATGTTGTGTTGGTTTCTGCCAAACGTCAACATGAATCAGTCCTAGGCATACAGAAGTCCCCTTCCTCTTGAACTTTCCTCCCACGCCCATCCCCATCCTACCCCTCCAGGATGTCACAGGGCACCAGCGTGTTATACAGCGACTTCCCACTGGCTATCCATGTTACATACGGGAGTGTGATGTATCAGTGCTGCTCTCTCAATTCGTCGCACCCTCTCCTTCCCCGTCTGTATCCGCAAGTGTGTTCTCTGTGTCTGCATCTCCACTGCTGCCCTGCAAAGAGGTTCATCAGTACCATTTTTCTAGATTCTGTGTGTGTGTGTGTGTCAATATACAATATTTGTTTTTCTCTTTCCAACTTACTTTACTTTGTATAATAGGCTTTAGGTTCATCCATCTCATTAGAATTGACTCAAATTCGTTCCTTTTTACAGCACGTTCTTCCTAAAAGTATTTTGTGATTTCTTTGTCTCACTCATGACTGGATGGAAGTGCTTTAAAAACTAGTTTTAATGAGCAGGATTCATTTTTGTATCTTCTGCTGGGTTTTTGCTATTTCCTTCCAAAGAAAACGCATAAAATTCTCAATGATTTGAGAATATTTGGGGCCAAGGAAATTATGTTTAGGTGTTAAACACAATATTGCTGGTTTCCTGGAAAAAAATATTTGGTGTTTTAGCAAGAGATCTGAACCAATCTTAAATTTAAGCGTCAGCCCTGGTAGCTTTACTGTGTAAGGCTAACATTTAAAGTGAAGTTGCTCAGTTGTGTCCAACTCTTTGTGACCCCATGGATTGTAGCCTTGCAGGCTCCTCCATCCATGGGATTTTCTAGGCAAGAATACTGGAGTGGGTTGCCATTTCCTTCTCTAGGGGATCTTCCTGGCCCAGAGACTGAACCTGGGTCTCCGGCATTGCAGGGAGACTCTTTACAGTCAGAGTCACCAGGGAATCCCTCTGTGGATCTAAACAGTATTCGAATTAAGTATGAACATTCATTTCAACAGTTACATTAGAGTCATTTGAATAATGCTTTAAAAAAATGCCATGGCTGCAGCCAAAACTTTAATTTGGCCCCTGATGAAGGGCAGTCTTCTCAAATTGGCCTCAGTTCCTAGAGAAATCCTTTGAATAGATAAACACAAACACATACTTTGCTGATAATTGTGTTGACCCTATAATGAATTGGTTAGGAATTGTTTATCATTCTAAACCAAAAACGGTGATCCAGAACGTGTGCATGTTAAGTCACTTCAGTTGTGTCTGACTTTGTGCGATCCTATGAACCGTAGCCCACCAGGATCCTCTGCCCATGGGATCTTCCAGGCAAGAATACTGAAGGTGGTTGCAAGGCTCTGCTCCAGGGGATCTTCCCGACCCAGGGATTGAACCCATGTCTCTTACATCTCCTATACTGGCAGGCAGCTTCTTTATCAGTAGTGGCGCCACCTGGGAAGCCCATGATCCAGAATACAGACTCCCATTTCTTTAGAGTTCCAGATGGAGAACCTTCCTTGTAGCCCACTCACTTTGGAAAGATCATCATCTGGGAGACATCTCCCCTTTGTTTTGGGGGCTTTGTTACGTGATTCTGCACACCCCTCCCCCTGCCGACCCCAGAGATGCTAACTTTATTTTTTCCAGCCTCTTTTTTGTTGGGGGTTGGAGAGAGTAGGGAGGGTCATGCCCAGGGTAGCATTTCTCAGGCTCTCTTTTCAGGGACTGTTGTAATTAGAGTGGGGAGTGTTTTGTTACCTTACCCCAGCCTGTTGGGTATTTTAACTGCTCCTCAGCCCTAGTTGAGCTGGAGCCATGGTGACCCATGCTAACTGCAGGGAAAGAGCAAATTAGCCAAGATGGCGGTGGGCAGGCTCTCTCACCCCACATCCTCTCACCCTCACCCCCACGTTCTGTGAACAATGACTTTGCATGGTTATGTAACAGCAGAGATCACTCATAGCACTGTGCATGCATGTAATGATGTACTCACTTGGCCACGGTCCAGCGACCAGGACCATATGATAGACCAATAGGAGGAAGAGGGGGTTATTATGGAGCTGGGCGTGGAAGTATGTATGACAGAATGCGACGAGGAGGTGATGGATATGATGGTGGTTGTGGAGGTTTTGATGACTATGGTGGCTATAATAATTATGGCTATGGAAATGATGGCTTTGATGACAGAATGAGAGATGGAAGAGGTATGGGAGGACATGGTTATGGTGGAGCTGGTGATGCAAGTTCGGGTTTTCATGGTGGTCATTTTGTACATATGAGAGGACTGCCTTTTCGTGCAACTGAAAATGATATTGCTAATTTCTTCTCACCACTAAATCCAATCCGAGTACATATTGATATTGGAGCTGATGGCAGAGCAACAGGAGAAGCAGATGTAGAGTTTGTGACACATGAAGATGCGGTAGCTGCCATGTCTAAAGATAAAAATAACATGCAACATCGATACATAGAACTTTTCTTGAATTCAACTCCTGGAGGCGGCTCTGGAATGGGAGGTTCTGGAATGGGAGGCTACGGCAGAGATGGAATGGATAATCAGGGAGGCTATAGATCTGTTGGAAGAATGGGAATGGGGAACAATTACAGTGGAGGATATGGTACTCCTGATGGCTTGGGTGGTTACGGCCCTGGTGGTGGAGGCAGTGGCGGTTATTATGGGCAAGGTGGCATGAGTGGAGGTGGATGGCGTGGGATGTACTAAAAGCATAACCACACATACAAAAGTCCTGACAACAGCATCTGGTCTACTAGACTTTCTTACAGAATTACTTTCTTTTGTATTTTAAGAACTTTATAATGACTGAAGGAATGTGTTTTCAAAATATTATTTGGTAAAGCAACAGATTGTGATGGGAAAATCTGTTTTCTGTAGGTTTTATTTGTTGCATACTTTGACTTAAAATGGTTTTATAAGCTCCACCTGAAAAGCCCTTGTGGCTGTGTTATGGCTGAGTTATGGCTGTGTCCACTGGGTCAACCACAAGAGAATACAGCATGATTGCATTACGGCTGCTGCACCAGCCCGGAAAGAATAAACATGTCTGCAGTTTCTACGGCTCCTTGAGTTTTCTTCCAGCTTCCCTGCTCATGCCTTGCCTACTCCGGGTTCAGGGAACAGTGTAAACAGTGAGGCAGTGGGTGTAGTGGGCAGGATATGCAGTAGGTAGTGGAGCCTGAAGCTCCGATGGATGGAGGAAGCCAGTGGCCACCACGTAGTGTGTGGTACCCAGTGGCTGAAGTCTTCCTGGTGGAAGACTGGGTGGTGATGGACTGGCCCCCTGATAGTCTTGAGAAGGCGTCACAGGCAGTGAGCTCCCATCTGCTGGACAAAGCGGCGGGTACTGCTGCTGGCACCATGGGGTGGATTTTCTTGTTGTCTGGAAGGTGAACATGGACAGTGGCCTCCGTGATGCTGCACAAGTGCATGAGTGGTAGAGACAGGAGGAGGAGCTAGGGCATTGTATACGCATGAGATGTGTGGCGAGAGATGTGTGGCTCTGAGGAACTCAGTGCCTCGGACTAGCAGGTAATGAGGGATGAGGATGAGGAACACTGTGAGACCACGGGTCCCCGCTTGGCAGCGATGCCCATTGTACAGCAGAAAGTGAAGCGTGAGCAGCCTATGGCCCAAGCGGGGCATCCTCAAGGGGCCCCCAATGTGACTGAGTTCATGGCATATTGACCACATACTCAGGTGGAGTTGGTTGACTTGGGTAAGCAGTTTCAGCCAAAGCAAGGGGAACCCTTGGCAGCATGGCTTTTGTGACTCTGGGACACACGGGTGGATGGTATCATTTGTTCTGGGGATGAAAATGAATGGTTGGCATCTATAACCACTCAGCCCTCATTGAGACAAAGGTTGCAGAGCGCTAGGCAACTCATGCAGGGGGCCTGATCAAAAACACACACCCTGATGGAATGGATTAACTCTGCTACCTGCACCATGTGCGTGAATGCAGATGGCTCCTGGCTACTGTGAGTAAATGGTATATACCTATGCCGATTTGACCCAAATGGTGAGAAAACTGGGCGTGAAACAACATTTAACCCAAATACCCATGGCCCAGATAAGGGCCATGTACGAAGTCCTGTAAAACACATGTTTTACAGGCGGCATGCAAGATGCCATTTTGAACAATGCCCTGTTCACCTCTTTTGGATCCCCGACTGCTATTCTTGCACCCTATGGGGTGGGGTACCCTGTCTATGAGATGACCTAGGTGGTGGCTAGCTCAGGAGAAATAGAAGGGCACCAGTAGGCCCAAAGTGTTAGGTGTGTGAAGACCTCAAAGGAGGGGCCAAGCTGGTGAAGACCCCGTTTGTGTGACGTGGATGCAAGTGAGGGCTGATATGCTGGCAGCAGGGATTGACAGAAATAAAATTGATAAACAGCCCAGTGGAGCCGCGGTTTACCAAGTGTGAGACGCGCCCACAGCTAGAGATACGGGCGGTTCAGTTAGATTACATGGTGCCCAAGGATGTTCTTTCAGATGCCCTTTTCCACTTTGGATAAGGCTCAGGCCAAGGTCAGAGAAGGCAATGGCACCCCACTCCAGTACTTTTGCCTGGAAAATCCCATGGACGGAGGGGCCTGGTGGGCTGCAGTCCATGGGGTCTCTAGGAGTCAGACATGACTGAGCGACTTCACTTTATTTTTTCACTTTCATGCATTGGAGAATGAAATGGCAACCCACTCCAGTGTTCTTGCCTGGAGAATCCCAGGGACGGGGGAGCCTGGTGGGCTGCTGTCTATGGGGTTGCACAGAGTTGGACATGACTGAAGTGACTTAGCAGCAGCAGCGGCAGGCCAAGGTGCCCGCTCGAAGAGCCCAGGTGGGGACCAGAGGGCCCATGTATAGAACGTGCCATGTACAGAGAATGATGGCCCTGGTTGACCCTGGTGCCGAGTGCAGTCTTGGTTACAGCAAGCCAGAGTGATTTCCCAGTCCTACTGCACACATTGATGGCTATGGCGGCCAAAAGGTTAAGGTAAAAGTTGTGTCCTTACCTTTGAAAACTGGACGACTCCCTGTGCGGTTGTATACTCTGTATGTGTCCCTAGTCCTGAACCATAGTTTGGGGATAGACGTGCTACAGAGCATAATATTACAGACCTCTGTGGGGGGAATTTCATCTCCGAGTGCATGTGGTGAAGGCTGTTATGAGGGGCAACTCGAAGCATCACCCACGGTTACCGCCGGGACATTGCAGGGTAACAGCTCTGAGACAATACTGTTTAGGTGGCCATGAAGAAATCCGTGCCACCAGTGCCGAATTTAATTCCATTTAACTCCCCTGTGTGGCCCGTTCAGAAGCCCGATGGCCCATGGTGAATGGCTGGACTACAGAGAACTCAATAAGGTGGTGCCATCTGTGCCTGCTGCCGTACGGGCGATTCATGACTCGATGGACCTACTGACCACAGTGTTGGGCGCTTATCACCATGTGGTGGATTCTTGAAATGGAAGCACCCAACTTCAGTACTCTTTCAGCAACAGTGAAGATAGCAACAACGAAGACCAAAAAAAAAACACATTTCTTCCCTTGCAGTTCCCCGCCAAAAGTCCTGAGATTGACACACTTGGTTCTTAGGTCATTATGTACACTTCAACCAGTCGCTAAGAACTGGGTCACTGCCCACCCTGGAGCCCCAAATGGAGCCACCCCACCCAGGCTATTAAGACTGACAATAGGGAAGGGATAATTTTTTTTTCAAATGAATATAAATGATGTACCAGAGGAAGTAGGGATGGATGCTGGGCAGGAAAGACAATAGATGCCCCCTGAGCAGAAGTCCATTCCCGGGTCATCCTTGTTAAGAAGAAAGTGGGAAGGAGGAACAAAAACACCACTGTTATTTATAAGAACCAGGCGCTGACAACTCCCTGCCTTGCCTTTCTTCACAGTGTGACTACAACAGCCTTTCTACTATGGAAATTTGGTTGCGGCTTAAATGTGACACACAAACCATGTTGCTGCAAGCCCTCAGGGCATCGAGCTCTGCTCTTGCAGCAGCTCCGCTCTTCCCCGACTTCTGTCTTTCATTATTGTTCTTCCCTCCAGGTTTTGGTGCTTTTCCTCTGTGGTTTCTGGCGTGCCTCTTGGCTGCAGGTCATCCAGACAGTGACTGCTGACTATGGGCACGTGAGGCTGGGAAGGCTCAGCAGTGAGGACGGCAGCTGCTCCTGGTGTGCGAGGAGGGCGCCTTCAGAGGGCAGGGTGTGGGGCTTCTCACCTGCGGCAGTGCAGAGCCAGGTGAGTTTGGGTCCTCAGAGGATCTGATGAGGGATTACGGGGTTTCCTGGGAGCCGTGGAACTTTATGTACCTTGGAGAGGTTTAGGAGTTTTGGCCCCCCCTTTCTCAGGCCACTGGCCTGCCCTTCACTACCCCCATGCCCCTCATGGCTTCCACTCTGGGGCTTGCATTCCTGTGGTTCCCTCTTGTCTTCTCTACATGATGGTGGGTACGCCATCACAGGTAACCCCTCAGGAATGTGGGTGGTTCAGGGACACAGAGGCAGGTCAGCGACTTCCAACACTGCCAGTGAAGGGTTGGATGTAAGACTGGCCACACAGGTGAAGTTCCTAAGGCCAGAGAGATGGCAGGATTTACCTTAGGCCATAGCAAGACAGGCTTCCCTGCTGGTCAGACATTAAAGCATCTGCCTGCAGTGCAGGAGACCTGGATTCAATCCCTGGGTTGGGAAGATCCCCTGGAGAAGGAAATGACAACCCAATCCAGTGCTCTTGCCTGGAAAATCCCATGGACAGAGGATCCTGGTAGGTTACAGTCCCTGGGGTCGCAGAGTCAGACACGACTGAGTGACTTAACCCACAGTAAGACAGAATTAGAATGAATGAATAATAATGTGAAAATGATTGCTTACAGGAAATGTCCCCCACAAACTTATAAAAAGAACATCAGCTGGGGAAAGAGCTGAACTCTCCCTGGTGGTGGTGGTGGGCTGTGTGCTTCCCTGCAGGCCACGCCATGGTGACAGGAGGAGGCCGGAGAGAATAAAGGGAGTTTAGATGAGTTGCACAAAATGTGGGAATAAGAGGGAAGGCGGCCGGACACAGAAGGGGCATGGCTAATTAGGTTGGGATGGGTGGGTGTCTAGGTAAATTCACCCGGGAGCCCAACGGGTGAGCCTTGGAGTCAGGCTGTGTGAGGAGGCTGATGGCGTGATGCTGTGGGGGCTGCCTGGGTCTCAGCACTGAGTCTGTGGACAGAGCAATCTCCTCTTCCTCCAGACGCAGGGGTGGTGGTGGGCGGGTGCGGACTGGAGAGGCCGAGCAGGGTTGCAGGATGCTCCCCATAGGCACTCAGGGGCTCAGCCTGTCCTTGGCCCGTCAGGGTCCATGTCCTGGTTCCCATCCTCCACCTTGCCTGAAAGCCATTGTGAGGTCACTGCCCCCAACTCTGCCCCCACCTACACTTTTAAATCATAAAACTCTCTGGCTCCAGTCCAGCCTAGAGACACTTTTTGTTTTCTTAAGGTGTATTTCGATTTCCATAGCACAGAAGGAAAAAAAAAAAACACCAGTCTGAAACAAAAACGAAAACCATTTTAGACAACTAGGGGCTTTGTTTCGGTTATTTTTGGAAAGGTGTGTAGTGGAGATTGAGAGACAGCTGATTCGGGATGTTTTTCCATCCCTGGAGAATCTAAATCAATGAAAAGTAAATTAAAAATTGGGTCCCAAGATGACACCGAAAAATCTCAATCCAGAATAAACTCTGAAAGCTACATTTTCAGCTTGAAAGATGAGGGCTGTCTGGTGGAAAGGTTGGCAGCCCCTGGCTCCGTGGCCCTGGCCCTGGGAAGTGCTGTGATGCTGTTTATTTGAGGATAGGATACAGCCCCGGGAGCGGGGTGCTTGGGGGATGCGGTCCTCAGCTCCGGGGACTCCCTGTCTCCAGGAGCGAGCCCCTCCTCCCCCACAGCCCTGCCCTGGCTCCTCTGCTGGAGGGCTCTCACCGCAGAGGCGTCCTGGGCATCTTCCATGAGCTCCCCTCGCCTTCAAAAGAAGGCGCTGTTGCTTTCCACCTGCCTCTTCCTGGGGATTTTCTTTTCATCCGCCTGCAGGGCAGGAAGCGCAGCTGTGGGCATGGAGGGCGAGGGGCCCACTGGGAGTTGAAGGGCTGAAGCTGCCACTGGCACCCGAGGGACTTGCCCTGTAGGCCCCATACCTCATACCCCAGCTGTGGTCTTCTGCCGGCTGGCAGCTCAGCTCCTCAGCTGGGCTTGAACCTGGAGGGAAAACCAAGCTTAGTCGTGTAAGGATGGCAGTGTGTGTGTGTGTGTGTGTGTGTGTGTGTGTGTGTGTGTGAGGGGGATGAGTGTGGACAAGGACAGTAGGGGTACTGATTGGGAGCACTGGCCTTGCAACAAGACAGGAGTGGATTTGAATCTTGGCCCTGAGACTTTATGGTAAAGAATCCGCCTGCAATGCAGGAGACCCGGGTTTGATCCCTGGGTTGGGAAGATCCTCTGGAGAAGGAAACGCAACCCGCTCCAGAATTCTTGCCTGGAGAATTCCATGAACAGGCGAGCCTGGCGGGCTACAGTCCATGAGGTTGCAAAGAGCTGGACATGACCAAGGGACTTAAAACACTCTGACTTTTCACCTGAGACTTACTGACTATGTGACTTTGGGCTAGTCGCTTGACCTCTCTGAGGACCAAAAAAATTTATTGATTTTTTATTTTTTTTATAGTGATAATAATGAGTACTGTAGATAAAGGCTTAGGACCTCTTGTGCCCTGCAATATATTGTGTGATTTTGAAATCCATGCCTTGGACTCAGACCTGTAGACTGTGGTTTATGAAGATTCCATCCTTCTCCTGAAATGGGGTTTACGTTCTGGTAGACTTCTCTGCCGCAGCTTCCAGTTGGCACCACAGCCTCCGTGTTACCCCTCTATCAGCCCACACTTAACACTCAGGTCCTTCAGCACTTTTCACAAAACCCTCTCTCTGCAAGCACTTTGTGCATCTGGTAAACTTCAGGGATGGCCTGGGGACAAGCACCCAGCTTCCTGTGTTCTTTCTGGTTCTTTCTCTCACCTCTCTCCACTCCTGTCCATGGAGATTGCTCAGAGTTCCAAGTCCTCCTGCCCCTGTTTGCAGAGTGTGAGGCAGTTCTGTACATTGGGGTAGAAGTGGAGATGTTGGGGGCAACTTCCAGGAGCCCACCCTCCACTCCCTTTGTCCTTACCCCTTCCTCCCTCTGTCCATCTGTTAACATGGATGGAATGGCTGTCCCAGGAATGGCCAAGTTGTGAGCCCGAAGGAGGCGGGGCTCCCCAAGAGCTGGTAGATCCACCATCCCAGTCATGGGTGGCTTTCCTCTGCATTTTTATATACGTGAGAGAAAGAAGCTTCCGTGTTGTTTCAGCCACCGCTGCCTTGGGTCCCTGTATCTCACGGCTAAACCCTCTCCTCTCTGAGGCGGCAGGCTTCTTGGCTTCAGGCCCAGCATGGCCTGTCATGGCCATCCACAGGGTGGTGGGGTGCAGGCTCACTGTGGGGGCCCTTGGGGGCTGGGTGCGTGTGACCAGAAGGCTGAGCAAGGCCTCAGAGCATCCTGGGGGCATTCTGAGCTTGGCTTCCCGCCTCCTGTGAGAAGCAGGGGGCCTGGCATCTCCAGTCTGAGGTTTGTCTCCAGCGCCCTCCCGCACCTGCTCTTTTTTGCTCTTCCTTCGCTCTTCCTTCCCGCCTCCACACATTATGATGGCTTCAATGCGCCCCCATCCCCACAGTAGGCCCTACCACCCACATACTCAGTTTCCCCTGCATCTATCAAAGCCTGCTCTCAGGACCAGCCTCTCCAGACCCGTTCCTCTCATGGTGGGTGAGCAACCTCTTGCTTCCGTGGGATGGAAAAGCCTCTTGGGGCTATTGTCCTGCTGTGTCTAAACCAGTCCCTGTACAGTCCGTCACCCACATGCTCTGCAGTGAGACGAGCCTGCCTCTGCCCAGAGAGGCAGTGATTACCAGGCATCGGGATTTGGTGAGAGGAGCCCCGGCCTTGGCGCTGGCAGTTCCAACTTCCAGCTTCTGGATGTGGGGTGTGGAGGAGCCTCAGGTTCTTTGTGAAGTGAAGTGGCTCAGTCATGTCCGACTCTTTGTGCCCCCTTGGACTGTAGGCCACCAGGATCCTCTATCCATGCAATTTTCCAGGCAAGAATACTGGAGTAGGTTGCCACTTCCTTCTCCAGGGGATCTTCCCAACCCAGGGATCAAACCTGGGTCTCCCACATTGTGGGCAGACGCTTTACCATCTGAGGCACCAGGGAAGGTTCTTTGTAGCAGGTGGGATTTCTGGGAGCAGACATGGGATGGTGTCTGGCTTCCAGGATGATTATAATGGATCAGTGTGTGTGCATGGAGTAGAGCTGGGCAGGGGAGCAGTTGGTCAGCAACCCCCACGGGGGGCTTTGGAGCATACAGTGGTCCTGCTGTGGGCCAGAATGCCAGGGTCTGGGTGTCCCCACACTGTCAGCTGTGTGTGTCTGCCCGGAAAGGAAAGACCTGCCCTTGGATGAAGCAGCTCTCCGCAGCTAGGCATGCCTGGAAGGAGCTGGTGGCTGGAGGCAACTAAGTCCTTTCCCAGATTGGGGTCTGAGTCTGCATCTCGTCCTCCATCACGTTCTCCATCTGCAAAATGGGGGTGGTAACAGGACCAGCCTCACAGGGTTTAAGTTAGATAATGTGCATGTATATCCTTTGTAAAGTGGCATCGGTCATCTGTACAGGCACTAAGGGCACTCTCCTGGCCAGGCAGCCCTGGATGTGGAAGCCCTTCCTGACAGAGTCGCCCTGGGAGAAAAGAAAAGTGAAAGTCGCTCAGTCATGTCCAACTCTTTGTGACTCCATGGACTATAACCCACCAGGCTCCTCTGTCCATGGGATTTTCCAGGCAAGAATACTGGGGTGGGTAGCCATTTCCTTCTCTAGAGGATCTTCCCAACTCAGGGATCAAAACTGGGTCTGCTGCATTTTTTTTTTAAACCATCTGAGCCCCCAGGGAAGTCCTGGGAGAAAGACCTGGGTAAGTCCCCGAGCTGACCAGTCGGTCCTGATAGGATTAACCCCCTGTGAGTGTCAGGAGTGGTGGATCCAGAGCCCACAGAATTGGATGCAGTGAAGATGAACATTTTGTTGAGTCTCTGCTGATCCTTCATTCAGATATTTCACAATCAGTGGCCGTGTAGATTCAGAGCAAGGTGATCTCTGATCAAAACCAGTGAGATTAAATATGGAGCATGTCCAGAAAAGAGGAATGCTGAAGGAAAACTGAGTTTCATTCCATTCTGAGATTTCTGGATGTATATGAGACCTACATCTGCCTGTTCTAAAAGCATCAAGCTTTCTATTCTACATGAGCCAGGAACAAGAGTCATTTCAGACCGAAGTCTAAGTTGGGGTAGCTGAATATAAGGATGCCTCTAGAAGACTGTCCCAGTGATGGCCCCCAGAGATTATGCTTCCTGGCATTCACCCGTGTGGTTCTTGCCCACATTGGCTCTGGGGTTGGCCGTGTGACTTGTTTTGGCCAATGAGATACCAGCACACATAACAGAAGCCAAGACTTGGTAGGTGCTGGGGCACTGGGATTTGCTGAGGTTTGGACTTAACTTCTTGAGGATGAGTTGGAAAGAAAGGCTCTGCTCTCCCAGGCAACCCTTCTGCTGAACGGAGCCTAGGTGAAGCCAGCAGAGCCTGCCAGCTGGCCCACAGAATTGCGAGAAAGAATAAATTGCTGTTATTATATTATTTTTTAAATGAAATGAAATTCATGTAACATACAATCAACCATTTTAAAGCATACATACAATACTAAAGTGGCATTTAGTACATCCACAATGCTGTGCAACCCCCACCTCCTTCCAGTTCCCAAACATTGTCATCACCCCACAAACAAGCCCTGTGCCCTTTAAGTAGGCACTCCTGTCCCCTCACTCTCGCTCCTGGCGGCCACCAGGAGCTTTCTGTCTCTATGGAGACACACCTTTCGCGACTGGATTCTTTTCATATAGCATGTTTTCCATATTCACCCATGTTTGAGCAGGTGTCAGTACTTCATTCATTTTTGTGCTGCTCCAATAGTTGTGAATGTTCATAGCAGCACTATCACAATAGCCAAAGGGCAAAACAATCCAAATGTTCGTCAATGGATGCTGCTGCTGCTGCTAAGTCGCTTCAGTCGTGTCCGACTCCGTGCGACCCCATAGACAGCAGCCCACCAGGCTCCCCCGTCCCTGGGATTCTCCAGGCAAGAACACTGGAGTGGGTTGCCATTTCCTTCTCCAATGCATGAAAGGGAAAAGGGAAAGTGAAGTCGCTGAATGGATAAATAAATTGTGGTATATGAATACAACAGAATATTATTTAGCCATGTGTTAGCCGCTCAGTCGTTTCTGTCTCTTTGTGACCCCATGGAGTGTAGCCCACCAGGCTCCACTGTCCATGGAATTCTCCAGGTGAGAATACTGGAGTGGGTTGCCATTCCCTTCTCTAGGGGATCTTCCCAACACGGGGATTGAGCCTGGGTCTCCTGTATTGCAGGCAGATTCTTTACTGTCTGAGATTATTTAGCTGTAGTTACTGCTATTTTCAGCCATTTGGTTTGGGCTTGGCTTGTTACTCTAGTAATAAATAACTGATACAGTTTTTAAGGTGACTGGAGTAATAACAAGAGCTACCAATTCTCAGATGGTTTCTATATACCATGTACTATGTGAAGGACTTTGAATGCTAATGCTTTAACATTCACAAGAACCCTGTGATTTAGGTACTAATAATGATCCCATTTCACAAATGGGAAAACTGAGAGATTGAATAATTTGTCCAATTTAACCCAGATGATCTCATTCCAGTGCTTATGCTTTATCCATTCATTGCATCCACTCAACCCAGCCCTAAATGATAGGCTTGTTCTGGGAGGTGCAAAAGCCCATGACAGTCTGTGGCTTTGCCATGAAAGAAATACAGTCTCAGTTTTCTATACAGTTCGTACTGAATATCACTGGAAGAGAGGATTGACAGAAATGAAAGCCAACTGTGTTTAAAATCTATATGATATAAAATTCTGATCTGTGAAGCCTGATTTGGAAACATTGAACTTTGTAGAAATAATGTCTTTAAAGGAACTGAATGTCTTTAACTGTCTTTAAAGGCAGAAATAACAATCATAATATTTGATATAAACAAAGCACACATATTGATAGGTCAAAGCTTTATTGTAAAACATGCATGGAAAGAACCCCCAATGAAAATAACTTCTGTTAAGTTCAATATGAACAAAAATGAAAAGACTTTGAATAGATTTAACTGGACTATTAAAAAAAAATTGATCAAGCAATCAGATTGACTGAGTGGAGCTTTTTCCAGAAAATACTTCCAGTACAAAATGTATCCATGATGATATAGTTGTGGTTTAAATTGTAGTATTCTTCAGTTCAGTTCAGTTGCTCAGTCGTGTCTGACTCTTTGCGACCCCATGAATCACAGCACGCCAGGCCTCCCTGTCCATCACCAACTCCCGGAGTTCACTCAGACTCACGTCCATCGAGTCAGTGATGCCATCCAGCCATCTCATCCTCTGTTGTCCCCTTTTCCTCCTGCCCCCAATCCCTCCCAGCATCAGAAACTTTTCCAATGAGTCAACTCTTCGCATGAGGTGGCCAAAGTACTGGAGTTTCAGCTTTAGCATCAATTCCTTCCAGAGAAATCCCAGGGCTGATCTCCTTTAGAATGGACTGGTTGGATCTCCTTGCAGTCCAAGGGACTCTCAAGAGTCTTCTCCAACACCACAGTTCAAAAGCATCAATTATTCGGTGCTCAGCTTTCTTCACAGTCCAACTCTCGCATCCATACATGACTACTGGAAAAACCATAGCCTTGACTAGACGGACTTTTGTTGGCAAAGTAATGTCTGTGCTTTTGAATATGCTGTCTAGGTTGGTCATAACTTTCCTTCCAAGGAGTAAGTGTCTTTTAATTTCATGACTGCAGTCACCATCTGCAGTGATTTTGGAGCCCCCAAAACTAAAATCTGACACTGTTTCCATTGTTTCCCCATCTATTTTCCATGAAGTGATGGGACCAGATGCCATGGCCTTAGTTTTCTGAATGTTGAGTTTTAAGCCAACTTTTTCACTCTCCTCTTTCACCTTGATCAAGAGGCTTTTGAGTTCCTCTTCACTTTCTGCCATAAGGATGGTGTCATCTGCATATCTGAGGTGATTGATATTTCTCCTGGCAATCTTGATTCCAGCTTGTGTTTCTTCCAGCCCAGCGTTTCTCATGATGTACTCTGCATAGAAGTTAAATAAGCAGGGTGACAATATACAGCCTTGATGTACTCCTTTTCCTGTTTGGAACCAGTCTGTTGTTCCATGTCCAGTTCTAACTTTTGCTTCCTGACCTGCATACAAATTTCTCAAGAGGCAGGTCAGGTGGTCTGGTATTCCCATCTCTTTTAGAATTTTCCACAGTTTATTGTGATCCACACAGTCAAAGGCTTTGGCATAGTCAATAAAGCAGAAATAGATGTTTTTCTGGAACTCTCTTGCTTTTTCCATGATCCAGCAGATGTTGGCAATTTGGCCTCTGGTTCCTTTGCCTTTTCTAAAACCAGCTTGAACAACTGGAAGTTCACGGTTCACGTATTGCTGAAGCCTGGCTTGGAGAATTTTGAGCATTACTTTACTAGCGTGTGAGATGAGTGAAATTGTGCAGTAGTTTGAGCATTCTTTGGCATTGCCTTTCTTTGGGATTGGAAAGCAAACTGAACTTTTCCAGTCCTGGGGCCACTGCTGAGTTTTCCAAATTTGCTGGCATAGTGAGTGCAGCACTTTCACAGCATCAGCTTTCAGGGTTTGAAATAGCTCAACTGGAATTCCATCACCTCCACTAGTTTTATTCGTAGTGATGCGCCCTAAGGCCCACTTGACTTCACATTCCAGGATGTCTGGCTCTAGGTCAGTGATCACACCATCATGATTATCTGGGTCATGAAGATCTTTTTTGTATAGTTCTTCTGTGTATTCTTGCCACCTCTTCTTAATATCTTCTGCTTCTGTTAGGTCCATACTGTTTCTGTCCTTTATCGAGCCCATCTTTGCATGAAATATTCCCTTGGTATCTCTAATTTTCTTGAAGAGGTCTCTAGTCTTTTCCATTCTGTTGTTTTCCTCTATTTCTTTGCACTGATCACTGAGGAAGGCTTTCTTATCTCTTCTTGCTATTCTTTGGAACTCTGCATTCAGATGCTTATATCTTTCCTTTTCTCCTTTGCTTTTTGCTTCTCTTCTTTTCACAGCTATTTGTAAGGCCTCCCCAGACAGCCATTTTGCTTTTTTGCATTTCTTTTCCATGGGGATGGTCTTGATCCCTGTCTCCTGCACAATGTCATGAACCTCAGTCCATAGTTCATCAGGCACTCTATCTATCAGATCTAGGCCCTTAAATCTATTTCTCACTTCCACTGTATAATCATAAGGGATTTGATTTAGGTCATACCTGAATGGTCTAGTGGTTTTCCTTACTTTCTTCAATTTCAGTCTGAATTTGGCAATAAAGTGTTCATGGTCTGAGCCACAGTCAGCTCCTGGTCTTGTTTTTGCTGACTGTATAGAGTTTCTCCATCTTTGGCTGCAAAGAAGATAATCAATCTGATTTTGGTGTTGACCATCTGGTGATGTCCATGTGTAGAGTCTTCTCTTGTGTTGTTGGAAGAGGGTGTTTGCTATGACCAGTGCGTTCTCTTGGCAAAACTCTATTAGCCTTTGCCCTGCTTCATTCCGTATTTCAAGGCCAAATTTGCCTGTTACTCCAGGTGTTTCTTGGCTTCCTACTTTTGCATTCCAGTCCCCTATAATGAAAAGGACATCTTTTTTGGGTGTTAGTTCTAAGAGGTCTTGTAGGTCTTCATAGAACTGTTCAAGTTCAGCTTCTTCAGTGTTACTGGTTGGGGCATAGACCTGGATTACTGTGATACTGAATGGTTTGCCTTGGAAATGAACAGAGATCGTTCGGTCCTTTTTGAGATTGCATCCAAGTACTGCATTTCGGACTCTTTTGTTGACCATGATGGCTACTCCATTTCTTCTAAGGGATTCCTGCCCACAGTAGTAGGTACAATGGTCATCTGAGTTAAATTCACCCATTCCAGTCCATTTTAGTTCGCTGATTCCTAGAATGTTGACATTCACTCTTGCCATCTCCTGTTTGACCACTTCCAATTTGCCTTGATTCATGGTCCTTACAATAGAACATCCTTCTGACTCAAAACATCTTTCATCTTTTCATAAGGCTGTTTTTAAGAGTGTTAAATGCCATGAAAGAGACACAGTCTCAGTTTTCTATACAGTTCATACTGAATATCACTGAACAGGTCTGACAGAATGTGGTCCACTGGAGAAGGGATTGGCAAACCACTTCAGTATTCTTGCCTTGAGAACCCCATGAACAGTATGAAAAGGCAAAATGATAGGACTGAAAGAGGAACACCCCAGGTCAGTAGGTGCCCAATATGCTACTGGAGATCAGTGGAGAAATAACTCCAGAAAGAATGAAGGGATGGAGCCAAAGCAAAAACAATACCCAGTTGTGGATGTGACTGGTGATAGAAGCAAGGTCCAATGCTGTAAAGAGCAATATTGCATAGAAACCTGGAATGTTAGGTCCACGAATCAAGGCAAATTGGAAGTGGTCAAACAGGAGATGGCAAGAGTGAATGTCGACATTCTAGGAATCAACGAACTAAAATGGACTGGAATGGGTGAATTTAACTCAGATGACCATTATATCTACTACTGCAGGCAGGAATCCCTTAGAAGAAATGGAGTAGCCATCATGGTCAACAAAAGAGTCCGAAATGCAGTACTTGGATGCAATCTCAAAAATGACCAAATGATCTCTGTTCGTTTCCAAGGCAAACCATTCAGTATCACAGTAATCCAAGTCTATGCCCCAACCAGTAACACTGAAGAAGCTGAAATTGAACAGTTCTATGAAGACCTAGACTCTTGAGAGTTCCTTGGACTGCAAGAAGATCCAAGCAGTCCATTCTAAAGGAGATCAGTCCTGGGTGTTCTTTGGAAGGAATAATGCTAAAGCTGAAACTCCAGTACTTTGGCCACCTCATGCAAAGAGTTGACTCATTGGAAAAATTTCTGATGCTGGGAGGGATTGGGGCAGGAGGAGAAGGGGACTACAGAGGATGAGATGACTGGATGGCATCACCAACTCTATGGACATGGGTTTGGGCGAACTCCGGGAGTTGGTGATGGACAGGGAGGCCTGGGGTGCTGCGATTCATGGGTTCACAAAAAGTCGGACATGACTGAGTGACTGAACTGAACTGAAATGCTATGAAGTTGTGAGTCTGGGCCATTCTGAGATGTCATGAGAGATTTCTATGAGCCTTTGGAGAGTAGGTACACTGGGACTTGGACAAAGTCCCGGATGATGAGATTGCTTACAATGCTGGGTGAGGAGGTAGAGATGCCCTGGGGAATTTCCTCCTATGCAGGGCCGAGTCAAGTTCTCATATCTCCCTTGAGATACAGGTTCTGGGCAGTGGCTCATGAATAACCTCCTGGCCCAACATGTAGGGAAGTTAGTATAAATTTCCATAAGAGAGAGACGTCATCCTTAATGGAGAAGGAAGAGCAGCAACTTTTGGGGCTGTGGTCTTCTTAGGAAGCCAGAGAGCCCAGCACAACAGAAGTATGAGCCCAGCAGCAACAGCCACCCACTAGCCAGTAAAAGGATTTGGGCTGGCTGGGGCAGCGTGGGGATGGGGAGATAAATGGGACCATTCCTACATTAGTCCTTATATGTAGGCCTACAAGTTTTTCAAGACTTCTGAAAATATTTATTAGCTATAAATGTATAAGAAAAAGTTCAAATCTAAAATGAATACATGAATAAGTGTATATAAAATGTAACACTGTCATCTAGTAAAGGATTCTGTATAGATCTCATAGAGTTATGCATAAATATAAAAAGTCTGGATTATAAAAATAAAATAACTGTTTATTCTTTGCAAACTCAAATTTATGACAATTAAACCTCCTTTCAAAAATATATAGCAAAAATATAAAATATAATGTAAGTAATATATACGTATGATTCTATTTATCTATCTATTCATCCATGAACACTGTGGGTATGTTTTCACATATTTGACA
The DNA here is from genome assembly GCF_029378745.1 of Bos indicus. Taxonomy (NCBI): domain Eukaryota; kingdom Metazoa; phylum Chordata; class Mammalia; order Artiodactyla; family Bovidae; genus Bos; species Bos indicus. Next base: position 67,203,826 of record NC_091773.1, read on the forward strand.
TGATGTACGAGTGGTCTAGGACCTATAAAGGTTTTCATGTGACATGAGTGGGGGTGGGGACATGACTTGAAAGTGAAGTAAGGGTAATTAGCCTGTTAACAAAACTGGGTGGGTGTGGAGCCAGTGACCTTGTCAATTAGCCCAAGAGCTTGTTTTTTCTTGGGGCACGTGTGACCTTGGAGACAAGAAGAGTATAAAATGTTATGAGAATTTGAGCAGAAAAAATACTGAGTACACAGATAAAATCTAGGTTTTAAGACTGAAAATGTAGATTGTGGTTCAGTGACATACTAGGTGCCAAGCGGGGTTAAAAACAAGCCCTCCAAACCACATCTGGGGCCTCTGCATGGATGCAGCCCTCTGGAGTTGTGCAACATGGTCATGGCCCCAGCACATTGCTGGGGTTCACAGAAACGTGGAAAGCAGGATAGAACTATGGGGATTGTTCATCCAGCCTCTGTCCAATGAGATCCTGTGTGTGTTTGTGTGTGTGTATGCATGTTCAGTCCTGTTCAACTCTTTATGACCCTATGGACTACAGCCCACCAGGCTCCTCTGTCCGTGGGATTTCCCCATGCAAGAATACTGGAGTGGGTTACCATTCTCTTCTCCAGGGAGTCTTCCTGACCCAGGGATCGAACCCATGTCTCCTGCATTAGCCAACAGGTTCTTTACCACTGAGCCACCTGGGAAGCCTCAGTGGGATTCCACTCAAGTTATAAGGGCCGTGGAGTCATCACAGGAGAGGGAAAGAGAAGGCGTCACGAAAGACAGGAAGCCCCCAGGCTAAGCCCTACCCAAATCATCTCCTCTCTGTCCTTCCTTGCAGGAAGCGGGCTCAGAGGCTCAGGGAAGACACAGCTCTCACTCTGTTTCTAGAGAAGCTGGAGACGTCTGGGCAGCGGGCCATAAGCTGAAGAGACAGCCTGAAATGTGGTGAGCACTCATTTGTCAGGAATCCCTGAAGCCCCTTCTGTCACTGGACATTACTTACATCCTAGGAGTTTTCTTTGCAGGGGCCTTCTCGCTCACAAATACATCCATAAACTTAATGCCTTTGTTTTTTAAGGGGAGAGAATGTAAGTCAAGGCTGCAGCAGACTGCGTGCTCTGCGAGCTCTGCACACTCTCACGGTTCATCTTGTTGAATGAGGCAGGCCGGCCTCAGCGCACAGGATGGTTAACTACTGCAGCTTCACTTCTGGAGAGAACTTGAAAGTTCTCCCAACTCCTAGCCTCAGCGTTCATTTTCCTGAAACAGGAACCTCTCCCCTTGATGCTTCAGAAGCTGAACAGATCATGGGAACACTTCCGTGGTGGATGCTGAGAAACAGATCCTTCACCAACACCACCCTTCTCAAGTTCAAGGAGAGCCCGGGTGTATTCTTAACAGCTATTCTTGCAGCCACTCATAGGGCTTTGGTGGGAATTTGACTAAAAGGGCTTCATCCTCTTTATTCTTGCACAGGTGACTGCCCATTCTCACCCTGCCCACCTCTCTGTCTCTGCTCCTCCAGATTTAGAATCCTAGGGCATCAGATTTTAACCTGAGACAGCCTTATCTAATGTAGTATTTTTTTTTTCCCCTGAGGAAACAAGGCCCTGAAAGATGAACAAAATAGCCAATAGTGATTCAGCTTAGCATCACAGCTGTGGCTAAGTTGGACCCACTGCAGGCAGGGCCATTCCCACCAGGGCTCAGGAATTGTGTCCCTTGTTTTTCACCTAAAGGAAGGAGGCTGAAGACCCTTCAATGACACCCAGTTAACTCCAGGCTCCTATTTGGAAACGTGTGGGAATAGCCTCATAGATACAGGTTGACTAGGACAAAACTCCACTGGACATACAATTTTGCTTTGCGGACCAACCAGTTTGCTAAAAGTTGTATATAGATTTTTGTTAACAACTACACTTTATAAATGCAAAAAAAGAGAAAAACCTGGCAAGTTTAAGGAAATGTAAAGGAATCCTTTTGAGAGGCAAGTTAGCGCTTCTTAACTTGCCTTTTATGACAAATGCAGATCTTCACAATCCGTGAGAATCTTTACATTTGGACATCATATGAAACCTTGGATTAAGTGACTACTGTATGTCTTTGTTTCCTCACCAGTAATATAATACTGATATTCCCCTGTACCCGCTGACAGGACAACTGTGGGTGTTGACTCGGTAGACTGAACAGGAGCTCTCAGCCCCGCTGCCTGCTACCGACATTGTCAGCAGGGTCCATCCAGTCCTTAGCCTTTCACTGATGCTGGCTTGAGCTGCCTTTCACTGATGCTGGCTGGAGCTTCCTGTCCGGGAACAGGAAGATAGATTAGAGTGTGTTTATGAGGGCCCGGCAAGCCATAAGGGGAGCTATTCACAGTGAAGAGAAGTCCAGACCGAGGGGGGTGACAACTCACTTCAGTTTAACTTGTCTACCGAGCACCCGCCATGTACCAGGCGCTGTACTGGGCCCGGGAATGGAGTGACCTGCCTCTGCCCTCACATGGTCACTAAGGGAGGACCCCAGTCAGAGCCCTGCTTGGATTCAATAAAGAGAAACGCTCCGCCTTCTGACTCGGGTGTGACCCATCAAGGACAGAGCCATCTGCCACCGACGTATTTTCGGTTGTATTGAGGTGATCCTACCAGACTTCGTCAGACACATCCTGAAGATTAGCAGAGGCAAGAGGCTCATGGAAGAAAGGTGGAGAAATTCACAGTGACTTGAAGCTTCACTGAAGTCAAGATGTTTCTTTGGAAGGGTTCTGATCAGGCTGCCACCTTGTGAAGAAACTTCTCCCCTGCCTTCCTCCAGCACTTGCAGCTGCAGGCTCTGAAGGTGAGCTCCAGCCACCTTGGCTCCCTCAACACCTAACCACGACAAGAAGCATCTGGCCATGGCAACGTTTAATTTTTTTTCTTTTATAAAATCCTATCTGGAGCACTCACCACACTTAAAAAGAGCACTGACAGATAAGCAGCCTTCAGGATGCCATTTCCAAACACCCATCTCTAACGAGGCGTAGCTAACAAAATGTGTACGGTGATTATTTATTCTACCAGCAAGTCCCGAGGTAATAGAATCCACTGTATGTGAAATTTGCTTTGACAAACCATCCCTGATTATGTAAGCCTCCCTCTGTGCTCTGGATCATGGAGCTTCCACTACTGACTGGAACTTCTGATCAACTCTTCCTGCGAATGGCAGAATAGAGTTGGAAGTCATCTTCCAATGAGGCATACACCATCTCCTGGGACTGCACTCAGAGAAACAGGCTGCTGAATAGTGGGGTGGTTAGGGGGCTGCAAGATACAGGGTGAGATGCTGTTGCTTTACTGGGGAGAAGCCAGTTGTTGGAGACCAAGAAAAGATGGTGTGTGGTGACGATGTGATGATAGAATTCCGGGTCATAGCGGTAGTGAGGTTTCAGGGAACCCTGTCGGATCAGGGCTTTGTCTCTCAGCAGATGCCCAGTTTCTGCAGTTTCAAAGGAACTTATACCTGCCCTGGAAATTCTGAAACCTCCGGCTGCTGGCAGTTTGACATTGTCTGTTGTTTAGACTTGATGGGTTCAATTTTATAGAGATGCACCCATGTTGTTCAGGACAGAGGGCCTGGGACAAATAGGCAGTTTACTTTGATTCAAGATAGTGAAGTCTTTCTTGAAAGAACTCGTAAATATCATTCAGTTTGTATCTGTTAAGGATTAGGACCAGCTGCCAGAAACAGACAACAGAAATAAAAGTGGCCTCAATAATATAGAGGTTCATTTTCTTTCATATAAACTAAGTCCAAATACCTAGAATAAGTTTGGACCTCTAGCTTCCATAGCCCACAATGGCTTCTGGAGTACCAGTCATCACATCTGTATTCTAAGTAGGAGAAGAAGGAAGGATGGGCAAAAAACAAAACAAAACAAAACAAAACAAAACACAACCCTCTGGTGGAATTCATTTTTTAAAGAAGCCCCACTTTTACTTTTATTGGTCATCTTTAGTTGCAGGGAAAGCTGAGTTATTTATTACTTTAGCTGGCTACATTGCTGCTCATTGCTTTATTTTTCTGGGCTCCAAAATCACTGCAGATGGTGACTGCAGCCATGAAATTAAGAAAGACGCTTGCTCCTTAGAAGAAAAGTTATGACCAACTAAGATAGCTTATTAAAAAGCAGAGACATTACTTTGCCAAAAAGGTCTGTCTAGTCAAAGCTAGATGTTTTTTCCAGTAGTCATGTATGGATGAGAGAGTTGGACTATAAAGAAAGCTGAGCACCAAAGAATTGATGCTTTTGAACTGTGGTGTTGGAGAAGACTCTTGAGAGTCCCTTGGACTGCAAGGAGACCAACCAGTCCATCCTAAAGGAAATCAGGCCTGAATATTCATTGGAAGGAGTGATGCTAAAGCTGAAACTCCAATACTTTGGCCACCTGATGAGAAGAGCTGACTCATTTAAAAAGACCCTGATGCTGGGGAAGATTGAAGGTGGGAGGAGAAGGGGACTACAGAGGATGAGATGGTTGGATGGCATCACCAACTCAATGGACATGAGTTTGAGTAGTCTCTGGGAGTTGGTGATGGACAGGGAAGCCTGGTGTGCTGCAGTCCATGGGGTCACAAAGAGTCGGACACAACTGAGCAACTGAACTGACATTGCTGCTCAGAACATGCTGGGCTGGCAATAGGCAGGCTCTGCCATATCACCTTTTAAGGGTTTCCTTTGCTCAGATGGTAAACAATCTACCTGCAATGCAGGAGACCCGGGTTCGATCCTTGGGTCAGAAAGATACCCTAGAGTAGGAAATGGCAACCCACTCTGGTATTCTTGCCTGGAAAATTCCATAGACAGAGTAGCCTGGCAGGCTACAGTCCACGGAGTCACAAAGAGTCAGACATGACTGAATGACTAACACACACTGATTCTTAGGGAGAAAGAGTATTGCTTTAGAACCTAGACATTAACTGTGTGATAAGAGGCAATTTATTCTGATTTTCTGATCTGTTTCTCTAATCATAAAAGTGAAAGATACTAATTCTACCTGAAGGGATGGCTATAAGGAGTAGATGAGATGGCTTATGGAAGCGCTCAGCACATGACTGACCCTTGAGTGGCAGTTGTTCAATAAATGTTAGTGCCTTTTCTTTCCTGTGCATTAGAATGTATTATCTCCCTGCACGGAGGACCAGCAGCTCCTTGGCTCATGACACATTCCCTGGCAGGATGCCCGAGAGGATGACAATCACAGTTTCACAATTATAACCAGAGAGGCACAGGCAACAATAAGAGGGGACACGTGTCCTGCGACTTTTCCACATAGGCACTGTGCAAGGTGATCTTCACAAATCCTCTCCTACAAGCCTGCGTGTGTTAGACGCCGCGTGTCCTCTGCCAGGTCCTGGGGCTTCTTTTACCATATTGATGCTTCCAGGGCTCACACCTGTGAATCTCATCAGATCTGACTAAGGGCTCCTGGCGTTGGTTTGTCCACAGGGTAGAGTGCCTGAGGGCCTGGTCTATATCTCCTGCACGCTCTGAGCCCCTGAATGACCAGTGCAGGCACACGAAAATCCTGTTTCCTTGTGAGCAGGACAGGCTGATGGATAGCATCCTCCCAAGTGCCTGAGAGGATCAGGCTAGGAAACCAGACCTTGCTCTGACTTCTGCCCGTCCCTGCCTGTTTTCTCAACTCTTGTAATGGGAGTGCGTCCTAAATAAACCACCTGCCTGTGAATCCTCCTCTCAGAGTCCGCTTCTGGTGAGTCTGACCCAAGAGACACCTCAAAGCCCACGAGGCTGACATATTTGTAAGCCCTTTACTAATTTTTTTAATTAAGCTTTTTATTTTATATTGGGGGATAGCCGATTAACAATGTTGTGGCAGTTTCAGGTGGACAGCAAAGGGACTCAGCCATACATATAGTATTTTATAGAGGGAAAGTGGACGTCTAGACAGGCCAAGTAATTTGCCTGAAGTCATATAGCTACTTGGAGAAGGCAATGGCACCCCACTCCAGTACTCTTGCCTGGAAAATCCCATGGACGGAGGAGCCTGGTAGGCTGCAGACCATGGGGTCGAGAAGAGTTGGACACGACTGAGCGACTTCACTTTCACTTTTCCCTTTCATGCATTGGAGAAGGAAATGGCAACCCACTCCAGTGTTCTTGCCTGGAGAATCCCAGGGACGGGGGAGCCTGGTGGGCTGCTGTCTATGGGGTCGCACAGAGTCGGACACAACTGAAGCGGCTTAGCAGCAGCAGCAGCAGCAGCAGCATATAGCTAGTAAAGTGGTAGAAATGTGACAGGGTCCTGACTCCACCTAGCAGCACCTGAGATCTTACTTTCTAGCTGTACATCTTCTCTGAATGTGGGACCAGAACTCCTGGGGTCATGTTCCAAGGACTCTGGCACATTGAATTTCTCAGCCTGGATTGAATCCCAGCCTGCTGATAAGGTGGGACCCTGTTGTTTCCAAGCCTCCTGATGAGCGCATCTAAGTTAGGTCCTCAGTGAGGGGTCACCAAGGGTGCCCTCGAGACTTGACTCTTTCGACTGAGGTTCAGGCAGGGAGCAGTGTAGCCACTGGAGAAGATGCAGGAGCATCTCCTGGCCAGCCGAAGTGGCTGAGTCCAGCCTGGTGGTCCCCATGGTACAGAGGTCATGGCGTTCACGCCTCACAGCCAGTCCCTGCCACACCCTCTCCCAGGGTGCTCTGTGCCAGCCTGGCATGCCAGCATCAGTTCTGCCCAGAAAATTGGGCTCACTTCTACTCTATTGTTTCCAAGCCATTTGGCTTTATCTCTGAAAGAGTGACACGCTGAGTCTTTCCACTTCCTAAGGGCTGGAAGCTCATTCCTTTCCCTCCCTTGGGCTTGAGGAGACTGTCAACACTATTTCCATGGAGGAAGACTGGGATATAATGAAATTAGCAGTAACAATTCAATAATTATAAAAAGTCCTCATTATCTGAGAATGATTGATATTAATGGGAAAAAGGCTATGTGAAAGTGAATCCACTTAAAATATTGATCAAAAGATCATGGTAAGATAGTAAAAAAAAAAAAAAAAAATCAAAACCCAAAAATCTTGAATGTGATTTTGTCTAGAAAATGAAATATTTAATAAAAACCTTTATAAAAATTGGGCTTCCCAGGTGACACAGTGGTAAAGAATCTGCCTGCCAATGCAGGAGAGACAGGAGATGCAGGTTCAATCCCTGGATTGGAAAGTCCCCTGGAAAAGGAAATGGCAACCCGTTCCAGTATTCTTGCCTGGCAAGTTCCATGGACAGAAGAGCCTGGAGGGCTACAGTCCATGGAGCTGCAAAAAGTTGGACACCACTCAGCAAATGAACACACATATAACTTCATAAAAATTATTTTCTTAATTCTTAAAGAATGAATGAACATTTTTACATGTGAAAAATTTCCAGCAAAATCATATAATTACCTAATACTAAATTCTTCACATTTAACTTTTGTAGCACAATCCAAAAACTAGTAATTTTTAAAAATACATGAGCTTTTATCATTTCTTGAAAAGCCCCTTAAAAAGCTTTTGCTTTTCACATGGTTTTCTCTGATGCAGCACTGACCTTGCGCTTTTCCTCTCTCTGTTGGTAGCTGGCTACCTCTGCCCGTACTCCTTGGTCAGTGTCTTAGCTCACTGAACTGTGCAGTCCCCAACATCACGTTCATCGACTTCATGCAATCCCTCATTTATTGCAAGATTTGCAGTTTCATTTCGCCGTCTATTTGTGTTGCATCTGCAAATATGGTGAGTTCTTGAGGGGATCAGACCTCAGGAAGGGGCAGACCTTTCCCTTCTGGCAGGAAGGAGTGCTTATATTAATGGTAAGGAGGTTTGGCGTGGGGACAGAAACCTCAGCAGTGGACAGTGTTGGGATATGACCCCTGTCACTTTCTGGTACCACTCCTTGTGTCAAGCATTTGCGTGATGAATATCATGCAAGGCCTCCTCTGTGAACCTGCAGCGCGTTTCAAAGTTTATGAAGCACTTTGACATTTCATTTGACCCCCAGAACTGCCCAGTGAGGAACCATTAGTTTCTGGATGACCTTTCTGAGAGCCATAAAGGTTACCTGACTTGCCCAAGGTCCCTCAGGCGCTGGAGGAGCAGAGCCAAGGCCTGGAACTTGGGGCTTTGGTGTCATTCCTGGCTCTCTCTCTCTCTCGCTTATCCACAGAGCTGGCTTATCCAAGGGGAACTAAAGTAGCCTTTGAAAGAAATAATTTGATATTTCAAAAAGATGCATCGAAGCTTTACCAGAAAAAAAAATCAGAACGTCTTTAGAATTTCTTGAATTAATTTTAAAATTTACTAGTACATTTATTTTAAATTATGCATCGTGGAGGGCTGTGTTTTTTTGGTGTTTGCACTCTGGAAGTTCTTTATCTGGCCCTGCACGCTTGGGCACCCAGCAGAGCAACAGCACATCCTGAAGGGAGGGGAGAAAGGCGGAGACCCCCTCGCTGATTCTGTCCTGGTCTCTTCCACTTAACCAGGAGGCCTGTATATGGGCAAAATCTGACACCTAGCCCTCCTCAGATCTAGCTCCATTCCCAGGTTAAAAAGCCCCATTAACAAAGCTCATTTATAAACTTTACCAAAACCAAAGTTAGGTCCTCTGTTGGCGGAAGAGTCTGCCATGAGCAAGAAACCCTCTCTCTGGTCCAGCATTGCTATCTGCTTCACCTTGGCAACGTCATTTCAATGAGGGTCAACAACCCTCTTAATTAGGCATTATTCCTTAAGCAACAAGGTAATGCTTCATTCATCAAAGTTTTATCTCCTCATTACACCGCTAAGAGTCCCTTTGGTCTACTCCACGCGAATCATCAACGTGAATAAATCTGAGAGTTCAATATTATTGCAGAGCCAGTCATTCATTAGGGCTCGTTTTATTAGCCTCCTGCAGTTTGGAGCTGCCAGCAAGTGGGTTGTCCGCTGCCGGCCAAGGATGAACTGTTACAACTAGATCCAGAGGCACAGTGGCCCAGGGGGCTTCTAGGCAGGCCAAGAATGGGGAGGGGGCCCTTGGGTGGGCTCTGGGGGAGGCAGAGGTGAAGGATTTCTTCTCATAATTTCTAGCAGGTGACGCATTCTTTTCCCCATATCTTTCCCAGGACACGACCAGAGAGGTCAAGGACTCACAGGAACCATCCAGCTTATTCTTCCTCCACTGGCTCCCGTATGCTGGCTTTGCACTTGAGAGCGCCGAGGGGTCATTGCAGTAGGTCTGGGCACCCATGAGGGCATCCAGCTCTGTATTGCACTGCAGTATTTCAAATGTTTTCTGGTGCCTCTGGGATGAATAAAATAAAAATTCATTTAAGAGATATAGAATTCACAATCATTACATCAGCAGCTTTATGCGGGCATCTTTTCAACCTCCAAAGACTCTTTTTCTCTGAGAACTAATTTCCTTCCCCAAATAGAAAGCGGCCCCTGGCCCATGTTCATATCCCCTGCACCCCCTTCTTCTCAGTTACAGCTAACTGGACCTGGAGCTGGTGCCTTGTCTATGCGAAGCTGACCCAAATCTCCCTTCTAGAACTTGGACTTGAGAGTTAATGAATGTTAGGTGCAGGTGTCTGGCACAGAGGTAATCCATAACTGGCAACTGTGGGCCAGCATCACCTTCTTGTTTTAAGCTGGAAAAGGGGGGAGTTGGGGAGAAGTGTTATTAACATGTGGAGAGAAGCAGAAATCCAGGAAGCTACAGCTGAAAACCTCACACTCTCCAGGTCCAGCCTTTCTCTTCCCAGATGCTACTGGCAATCCCAGGAATCCTTCCAATACATTAAAAATTGATTAAGTCTAATTCCCTGTTGTGCATACTAAGTCGCTTCAGTTGCGTCCGACTCTTAACAACCCCGTGGACTGTAGCCCGCCAGGCTCCTCTGTCCATGGGATTCTCCAGGCAAGGATACTGTTGCCATTTCCTATGCCAGGCGATCTTCCCAACCCAGGGATTGAACCCTCGTCTCTTTTTCTCCTGCACTGGCAGGCTGTTTTTTTACCACTAGCGCCACCCGGGGAAGCCCCAATTCCCTGGTAGCTCAGCAGTAAAGAATCGCCTGCCAATGCAAGACACAGGTTTGATCCCTAGGTCGGGAAGATCCCCTGGAGAAGGAAATGGCAACGCACTCCAGTATCCTTGCCTGGAGAATCCCATGGACAGAGTAGCCTGGTTGGCTACAGTCCACGGGGTCACAAAGAGCTGACATGACTGCACAGCACACATAACCAATCAAAGAAACATTCACAAAACAGTGATTTCTTGTTAGAAAGATTCTAAGTAAAACTGTTATTATGTGGGGATCCTGATTTTCATAAATTATAAGGGTCCCTGAATTCCTTTCTTCCAGTTTTAATATATGTATTTTAAATTAAGATATAGTTGATTTGCCATGTTGTGTTAATTTCTACTGTATAGTAAAGTGATTCAGTTATACATATATAGTCATTTTTAAAAAAAATAATCGTTGCCATTATAGTTTATCATAGGATATTGAATGTAGTTCTCTGTGCTATACATTAGGACCTTGCTTATACATTCTGTACATAAAATCTTACATCTGCTAACCCCAGCCTCCTACTCCATCCTTCCCCCAGTACCCACTCTCCCCCGGCAGCCACCAGTCTGTTTTCTGGGTCAATGATTCTGTTTGGTAGATAGGTTCTTTTGTGTCATAGTTTATATTCCACATATAAACAATATCATATGGTATTTGTCTTTCTCTTTCTGACTCACTTCACTTGGTATGATAATCTCCAGTTGCATCCATCTTGCTCTGAATTCTTAATAAGAATGTTTTAGAAGGAGGGTGGTTTCTGCTTTGCCTGAAAATTCTCTATAGAAGGAGATGTATTGCAGGAGAAAATTCATGTGAATCACTCAGCAGCCTTCACAGACTTCATGCTCAACAAGCATTATCAATTATTTTCATAGGCTCCGGACCAGTACTCACAATGACCAAAAATACCCTTCTGAAGTCTAGAGTATGTCCATGGTTTGAGTCATGATTTGAGCATAGGTCTTCCTCACCTTGAAGATCTTTGCAGACATGAGGCACTACCCTGCTTTCAGGAGCAGGAAGAGCAGATGCTGGGATTGTTTGCAGAGTGTGGTGGTCTCACAAGCATCACCTGGAGAATGTGTTGAATAAAAAAAATCAGGCCCCTTCCGAAACCCATTGAATAGACGCATCAGGGGAGGAAGCTGAAGAGCTGCATCTTTAACAAGTACCTGAGGTGACCCTCATCACCAGGGAGCATGGCCCTGACTTTGAAGTGGACAAACCCCAGCTCTGAGCAGATGTCCTGGGTGCAGAAAATCATATCATGCTTTTTAATTATGATAAAAGGGGGCGGTTATTTTCACAATGACCTAGCATCCAATTGCCTACTCTAACACTACTGAGCTTTTCAGTCTGCTTTCTTCTTCATTACAAATCACAGGTGCTTATAGGAAGCTGACACTGCACTCTCCCCGCACCCAGGTCCAGAGGTGGTTCCTGACTAAATCAAGCCAACCACTACATTCAAATTCCTGGTTAAAGTGTGGACACATGACCCAGGCTGATATCATCTAGGGGGATTTTAGGCCTGTGGCTTCAAAGGGATGGTGTGCTGTAAGAATGTGAGGGTTGGAGCTGCTGAAGTTGTTTTGCCACAATGAGGGGGAAAGTGTTTAAATGACTGATCCTGAGCAAAGCATAGTAGAAAAGAGAAAAGAAACCAAGCCTTCACTGACACTATTAAGGTGCCAAAGCTTAACTCTGTACTTACTTATCCTTTGTGGGGGTTGAGATCCTTAGCTCCATCTCTTTCACTTTCGCAGTGTATTGCTAATACTTCTCATGTCCTAGTTAGATGTATATGTCCTAGACATACATATCCTCAGCTTGTTTAGCCCTGAGTTGGATATTTGAAACTCAAAATCACTGCAGATGGTGATTGCAGCCATGAAATTAAAAGATGCTTACTCCTTGGAAGGAAAGTTATGACCAACCTAGATAGCATATTAAAAAGCAGAGACATTACTTTGCCAACAAAGCTCCATCTAGTCAAGGCTATGGTTTTCCAGTGGTCATGTATGGATGTGAGAGTTGGACTGTGAAGAAAGCTGAGCGCTGAAGAATTGATGCTTTTGAGCTGTGGTGTTGGAGAAGACTCTTGAGAGTTCCCTGGACTGCAAGGAGATCCAACCAGTCCATTCTAAAGGAGATCAGTCCTGGGTGTTCATTGGAAGGACTGATGCTGAAGCTGAAACTCCAGTACTTTGGCCACCTCATGTGAAGAGTTGACTCATTGGAAAAGACTCTGATGCTGGGAGGGATTGGGGGCAGGAGGAGAAAGGGATGACAGAGGATGAGATGGGTGGATGGCATCACTGACTCAATGGACATGAGTTTGGGTGAACTCTGGGAGTTGGTGATGGACAGGGAGGCCTGGTGTGCTGTGATTCATGGGGTCGCAAAGAGTCGGACACAACTGAGTGACTGAACTGAACTGAACTGAATAGATACACTTCACAACATCTTTAAAAAACACTAATTTTATTTCATGTATTGCTGCAAATTGATCAAGGCATTACATCTTTGATTAATCCTTAAGCAAAAGGGAGTGAATTTGAATTTCAGCAATAGGGATTTGGGTTAGAAAGAAGGAATACTTTCTTCCCATGAAGGTTGTGAGGTATTTAAAGGTGTCATCCAGAGAGGTTTTAAGAGTTTCCTGTTCTGCAGATTAAAAAAAAGAGAGAGAATTTGTTAGGATAATTTTAGTGTTAGATGAATTATCCTCACTTAGGACCTTTTCTGCTCCATGATTTCATAAAACCATCCACACTTTATTCTGGATGAAGGTTCTGATTCCAGTTATGAAATTCATCATCCCAGCTCTTCTGGAGTTACTGGAGTGATATGTTGCAAACATTCTCCAGGTAGACCTGCCCACATGCCTTCTCTCAGGCCATGAGGAATGAAGGAGCTCGTTCTCTCTCTCGTCATAACCAACCAGATGTGTCACTTGGCTGGCCAGGAATATTTTTATTGCCAATGATGCTGTTTCCACTGACCACAGTTCCAAAAGCTGTTAAGACAGAAACAGAATAAAATATCATATTCTGGTTTGTTTGATTTTTCTGATGTGGACTTGATGAAGCAGACATTATTCCAGGGTCTTAAATCTTTCTCACCAAAATGTCCCATAAATCCAGTGCCTGCTCCTTTATACATGAATGTAGCCATGGAGGTAGCTTTGCCAAGAAAAAGACTTTGGGTTTTGTTTTTTGCTTTTTTTTTTCCTATACAGGCTGCAACATGGACCAGAGTGCAGTTCGTGTGTGGGGGAGACATCCCCAAGTTCATTCATTTGTTTATTAGTTGTTATTCAACTTCTGATGCTAGGCAGAGGCTGGTCAGAGCTGAACCAGACACCATCGCTGTCACTGATACTCTCACAGGCCAGGGACAGAGGATCCCAAACTGCTAAGAGGATGTGAGAAGTGTAAGCAAAACGCCAGGGAAGGAGGGATGGAGGGTGGTGAGGATCAGCTGGGCTAGGATCCCGAGAGGGAGAAGGCCACCTCGCTGGACTCCCAGAGGACCGTGAGCTGAAGAGAGCTGACGGTAGCTCTCATCTGGGAGTTAAAGCTCTGGTTGCCTAGTCCCACCTCTGCTTTTTTTTTTTTTTTACCTTAAGCCAGTCACTACATTTGCCTGAGCTGGTTTCCTCAACAGTCAAGCAGAGCTTATAAAACTACTTCGCAGATGGTGTGCAAGGGCTTTAAAACCACGACGTGTCACTGCGGGTGAGTTCACTGCGAGGCTGGGAGGGGCTGGGTCAGGAGGCATCTTCTGTGAAGAGGGCAGTGAGCTCCGGGGAGGCCGTAGCAACATGGACTGTTGCTGGTCTCTCCTTTCGGCTTAAAACAGCAGCAAACGCAGGCTCTCTCAGGCGTCAACCGTTTCCAGGGATGGGAGTCAAAACTCAAAATTCCAATCCCACTTCCCTGGCCAAGCAAAAAGGCCCAATTTTGTGTGTGTGTGTATTTTTTTTTTTTTTTCCATCTCTGAAAGCTCGGGAATGTTTGACAAACCAGGCTGTGTCACCATGGAGATGTGACCCTGTGGGTGATTCCTGGAGCAGGGCAACCCAGGCCTTGAGGATACCGCACTCCATGGGTGATTTCAGACACCAAGAAGGCCCCCATCTCTCACTTTCCCTAAGGTCCTCGGGGCTTGCTTTTCCCGTTGTGGGGGAGGAGGGGCACTGCTGAGTAGTGTGGACATTTCCTCTAATGTGGATAAAGGCTTTCATCCCCTAAAGGCTACAAAGGGCTAAGATTCCATTGTCCCCAGGGAGAGAGGAGGGTGACTTTTGCACAGAGGCATAAGCAGTTTGTGAACATCGTTTGAGAAGGATGTTGGGAGCTTGAGAGGGGTGAGAAGAGAGCCCAACAGGACTTAGTATTTGGAAACCCAGGGAAGCACCGCCTACTCTGGCAAGAAAGAGGGGAGCAGAATGGCTGCTCGGCACGCTGCTCTCTTTCCGTTCCCTTAGGGCTGCTCCTATTCAAGTGCCTGAGATCCAGGGGTGTTGTTTGTGAGAAGACTGGCATGGTGAAGACAATATGTCCATTTTCCAAAACAGGGAGGAAAAAGTGAATTTGAGGAAATACTGGGTTTACTGTTGCTCCTCACCTGAATTCTGGAATAGATTATTTCCTAAAAGTTTGTGAGCCTCTCTCAAAAAACAATGTAGTGCTCCATGAAAAGATGTGCAACATCTTTAGTTATTAGAGAAATGCAAATCAAAACTACAATGAGATGTCACTTCACACCAGTCAGAATGGCTGTCATGAAAAAAATCTGCAAACAACAATTGCTGGAGCGGGTGTGGAGGGTAGGGAACCCTGCTACACTGTCGGTGGGAATGTCAATCAGTACAGCCACTGTGGAGAACACTATGGAGGTTCCTTAAAAAACTAACCATATGACCCTGCAATCCCGTTCCTGGACATATATCCAGAGAAAAAGAAGATCCGAAAGACACATGCACCCCAGTGCTCACTGCAGCACTGTTTACAAGTTAAGACGTGGAAGCCACCTAAGTGTCCATCGACACAGGACTGGATACAGAAGTTGTGGTATATATACAATGGAATATTACTTAGCCGTTAAGACCAATGAAATAAAGCCATTTGCAGCAACATGGATAGACCTAGAGGGTGTCATCCTGAGTGAAGTACGTCACACAAAGAAAGAGAAATATCACATGACAGCTATTTGTGGAATCTAAAACGAGATGATACAAATGAACTGACTTACAAAACAGAAAGAGACTCAGAGACTTAGAAAATGAACTCATGGTTGCCAGCGGGGAAGAGAGAGTTAAGGACTTTGGGAAGGTCATGTACACACTGCTATATTTAAAATGGATAACCAACAAAAACCTGTTGTACCGTACATGGCACTTTGCTCAACATTATGTGCCAGCCTGGATAGGAGGAGGGTTTGGGGGAGAATGGATACATGTATGTGTATGGCTGAGTCCCTTCACTGTTCCCCTGAAACTATCACAGCATTGCTGATCGGCTATACCCCAATACAAAATGTTTTTGGTGTTAAAAAGTAAAAATTAAAAAAGATCACAATAAAAAACCAAACCAAAACAAAGAAAGTAGTGCTCATGGGTTATAAGCAAAGGCTCAGTTAGGAGTAGCCTGTAGCCATCTCCTTCCGTCAAGTGCTACGAGTGAGTGAGGCAATAAAAACTATTTGTTAAATAACTGAAGGCAGACTTGAGGTGACCTGTAAAAACAAACACGTATCCTAGTATGGATAACTGTAGATATGAAAAAAAAATTGTGGAGAAACAAAAACAGTTTTAAAAAAAGAAAGAAAAAGCAGAAGTAAATATTTTAGTATCTGGGCTGATTGAAAGACTGAAAATAACATAAGATTTAGCTCCAAGATTCCTGGAAACCAAAGCAAAAGAGTCATTGTTGGGCTCTCTTATTCTTTCTATGTTTGGCAAAAAAAAAAAAAAAAAAAAGGAAACATAGAATTGCATCTGAATAGATGGTTTTCATTTTTTTCTGGCACTAGATTGTATGTGAAATTTATTGCATGAAACTTGCTTTTTACAAGGAACAATATGTTCCCAAAGATCCAGAAATGTTCTTCAAATCACCTTTTAATACTGATCTGCTATAAAAATTGAGGACTTCGTATTGAGTCATAATTCAAGTAAGATATTTCTGCAGGAAACTATTCAAATACAGGCCCGATAAATTTCTTTAGAGACCCTAAAGAAAACAAATAAGTAACATGTCCTTTTTTAGTGCAACCTTTTCTAATATTAGAGCTAAAGATGAACTTCTGGGCACTAGCAGATGCCAGAGATGTCCGTGCTCTGTACTTGTGATGCAGGAGAGAGCTAAATACAGAAGAAAGTTGGATACAATGTTATTAAAAAACCTTAGGAATTTGATAAAAATTCTCATTCAGATAAGTAATATAGTATAGAAAAATAAGAGCTGCTCAGATAGACTGGGTCTCAAAACTTGGCTCAACAATTATTATGTGACCACCTTGACTAAGCTACTTAATGTCTTTCAGTCTTGGGATTCTCTTTGCTAAAATGTGGATAATATGCCCTACTTTCAAGGTTGAGTGAAAATTAGACGACATAGTGTATTGATTGCCATTAGTTTTATCTACAAGTAGCAAAAAAAAAAAAAAAACAAAAACAAAACCAAAACCCAAACCAAACAAAATAGCAGTGACTCAAATAAGAGAGAAATTCATTTCTTGTTTTGTTCTAGACTGAGGACATTCTTCTTGTAGTAGACCGGTCTCTTAGCTTTTTGTTCTACATGAGGGACTTCCATACCTCAGATTACCTCATAGTCCAAAATGGCTGCTGGAGTTCCAGCATTCCCTTTATATTCCAGCAGGTGGGCAGCAAGGAGAGAAAGGGGCACACCATTTCCTTGTAACATTCTTATTTGCATCTCTTCAGCCAGAATTTCATCACATTAGTCTCATTAGCACTGCTGTGCTATGCTCAGTTGTGTCTGACTCTTTGCAACTCCCTGGATTTTAGCCTGCCAGGCTCCTCTGTCCAGGGAATTTTTCAGGTAAGAGTATTGGAGTGGATTGTTATTTCCTCCTCCAGGGGATCTTCCTGACCCAGGGATCAAACCCTTGTCTCCTGCCTCGCCTGCGTTGGCAGGTGGATTCTTTATCACTGTGTCACCTGGAAAACCCAGGTGGCTGTGTAGCCAGCACAGAACATCTACTGTTATCCCCAACATATTTATAAAACTGCAAAGATCCAGGCTGCATGCTGGGTCTCACCTTCCTCTCCAACAATCTCATTCCTCCTGGTGTGCTTGTTCTTAGAGGCAGAGGAAGTCTAAGTGGGAAATGATTGCTCACTTTCAGCCACATGACGCAACCATGCTGAGTGATGAAGACAGTAAAATGGGGTTTGTAACAATTAACCATCAAACTGATGATCCAGAAGGTGTGTAATTGGACATAGACTTATACATGGTCTGCCATTTAGCAGTAGTGATTAAAGGAGGGTTCTAAGTGGGTTGGACTTCCCTGTGACTCAGACTGTAAATGTGGGGGACCTGGGTTCGATCCCTGGGTTGAGAAGATCCCCTGGAGGAGGGCATGGCAACCCACTCCAGTATTCTTGCTTGGAGAATCCCCATGGACAGAGGAGCCTGGAGGGCTATAGTCCATGGGGTTCCAAAGAGTCTGACATGATTGAGAGACTAACGCACACTTTAATGTGTTTGACCTGGGTATTTTCTTCTTTGCTTCAGGCAGCTCACCTTAATCCTTCCTGGAGAAGAAATTGTCTAAAGAGAAGCAATTTTCCTCATCCAGCTTTCCCACAGATGATTGTTTGACAGAGCCATCGTCAATTTTGTCATTCATATATCAGATTCAGCAGATGTTCTGCAGACTCAGAAGAATTGATTGGGTCCCTATATTTCTAGGATGTGTATATATTTTTGTAAGATAAGAGATTGCAAGATGGCCTTGGAGAAGAATCAACATCAACATTTAAAGGGATGAGTTACCAGCTGTGCAGAGCTGACCCATAATTTTGATAGAACATTACTTTTAACGAGAGGACACATATCTTAGTGATTAGGAGCTTTGTGGGAAATTTAATATGACCACAAATCCTTTCCCACTCCTCCCTTTGAGAGATGAGATCCTCTCTCTTTGAATCCGAGCTGGCCATAGTGTCTTACTTAACTAATAAAATATAATGAAAATGATGTTCTGGGATTTCTGAGGTTAGGTCATAAGAAGTGCTGTAATTTCTGCTTAGGGCTTCTGGATTGTGCACTCTCAGAATGGCGCCTCTTGAGCCAGGTGCCAGGCTGTCAGAAGCCCAGGCCAGCATCAGCTGCCAGCTGTTCAAGTGAGCCTTCTTGAGCATCCTCCACAGCCAAGGCTTCGGATAACCAGCTGCTATCTGAGAGTAAGTGGATGAGAGAGCCCCAATGAGAACACCCAGCTGAGCTCAGTCCACCCACAAAGCCGGGAGAAGTAGCATATTGTTGTTGTAAGCCATTAAGTTTTGGGTGGCTTGCTATGCAGCCACATATAATTAGAACAGAATTTGGTATCTGTAAGTGGAATGCTGCTATGATAAGAACTTAAATCCTGGGATGTTGGCTTTGGGACCAAGCAGCAAGAAAAAGCCAGGAAGTGCTTGAGGAAACGATGAATGAAAACAGAAAGGAAAAGGAAGAAACAGTTATTGCAGGCTGGAAAAAGGCATCCCTTGTTTTGTAATGATGGGCAATTTGGTCCTCTGTTGTGTATGGTAATGCAAACAACCGGAAAAGTACCTGTGACACGGCAGACTCGGCTAAGGATACATCCAGGTGGAATGTTGAAAGTGCCCACTGTTTTCTTTCAGGCAGGTACAGACAGAGAGGCGAGCTGAAAACTGAACTATTCAGTTTCAAGTAAACTTAGATGAAATATAAAGAAGCAGACTTGTTGGGTTTAGCAATAAAGTTAATTCTTATTCCCAGCCTCTCCTGTTGGAAAAAGGTTCTCAAAGTAAGATATGATACGAAGGTATTGATCATCTCAAGGCATGGCTATAAGACACTTACTAAGCTTTTAGAAAGTAAGAGTATGCCTCATTGACCTTCTCAGCTACACAGACAAGTTTCAAAGGAATCTGATGGATATTGTTCCACACATCTGACTCTCAGCCCAAGGCAGAAAGGGGTCTGTCTCAAAGAGATTTGTTGGTGTGTATTTTGACTAATGGCATGAACTCAAAAGAGTCCTTAGGAGGCTCACAAAAATTTAAGAGCATTATACATGAGGAAGTACCTCTAGCTGGGACTGAAAAAGATAGAGGTAGTTCAAAAGGCAAAGAGCCTTCTATGGGTGGCAAACAGGAGAAGAAGGCTACTAAGCTGCAAACATGGCTATTTCTTAGGGAAAAGGAAAGACGACTGAGAGTGAGGAATAAAATCGCAGTGAGTGGGGCTGAGAGCCACAGAAAATCAGTAGTGTTCAGTTGGTGGTCCTGGAAGAAATCCCAGCCCACAGCCAACACCGACAGGCAGCTTGTATGAGTCACCTTCTTGAACATCTAGCCCAGCTGGGCCTTCAGATGACTGCGGCCCCAGGACAGAGGGCCAGTGAAGATGTCCACCTAAGCCCAGCCAGCCCATGGAACCACGAGAGGCAACAGTAAACTTGAGTAAAGCCATTACATTTTGGAGGTGGTTTGCTATACAGTTAGAACTGGACATGGAACAACAGACTGGTTCCAAATAGGAAAAGGAGTACATCAAGGTTGTATATTGTCACCCTGCTTATTTAACTTCTATGCAGAGTACATCATGAGAAACACTGGGCTGGAAGAAGCACAAGCTGGAATCAAGATTGCCGGGAGAAATATCAATAACCTCAGATATGCAGATGACAACACCCTTATGGCAGAAAGTGAAGAGGAACTCAAAAGCCTCTTGATGAAAAAGTTCAGAAAACGAAGATCATGGCATCTGGTCCCATTGCTTCATGGGAAATATATGGGGAAACAATGGAAATAGTGTCAGACTTTATTTTTTTGGGCTCCAAAATCACTGCAGATGGTGACTGCAGCCATGAAATTAAAAGACACTTACTCCTCGGAAGAAAAGTTATGACCAACCTAGATAGCATATTAAAAAGCAGACATTACTTTGCCAACAAAGGTCCGTCTAGTCAAGGCTATGGTTTTCCCAGTGGTCATGTATGGATGTGAGAGTTGGACTGTGAAGAAAGCTGAGCGCCAAAGAATTGATGCTTTTGAACTATGGTGTTGGAGAAGACTCTTGAGAGTCCCTTGTACTGCAAGGAGATTCAAGCAGTCCATTCTAAAGGAGATCAGTCCTGGGTGTTCTTTGGAAGGAGTGATGCTAAAGCTGAAACTCCAGTACTTTGGCCACCTGATGTGAAGAGTTGATTCCTTGGAAAAGACTCTGATGCTGGGAGGGATTGGGGGCAGGAGGAAAAGGGGACGACAGAGGATGAGATGGCTGGATGGCATCACCGACTCAATGGATGTGAGTTTGAGTGAACTCTGGGAGATGGTGATGGACAGGGAGGCCTGGCGTGCTGCGATTCATGGGGTCGAAAAGAGTCGCACATGACTGAGCGACTGAACTTGCTATACAGTGATAGACAAGCTGATAAGATTTCAAATCTCAAGTTCTTCATTTATTCACAGCTGCAGGAATGTGGGTAAATCAACTGAAATCTCTGAAAACTTCATCTCCTCTGCAGAGTGAGAATGTTAACAGGCTCTACCCAACATACTTGTTTGGGGGATTAAAAGAGATCACGCATGAAAAGCAACAAGCCCAGTGAGCAGGTCTTAGTAAGTGGGTGGTAAGTAGCTACCGTAGTCAGTAAATCAGTGAAAATCATTTGCTTTTGTCCAAAAGGTATTAGTAGATGAAAAGCTTGGGGAATGTGGGAGGAATTCCTTTAAGAGTCTGGTGTTTTGTTAACAACCTGAGAGTAAGATTAGGTCATCAACATCTCTATGTTTACTTTCTATATATTTTTTTTTCCCCCACAAGCCAAGAGGGCATTTTTGAGTCACTGGAGAAATTTTCCAAAGAAATTCTGAGGTCAGAAAAATTAGTACCAATTGGCCTTTGAAAATGTGGCAGCTATGATCCTATAGGTGGGTCTTACTACCAACATATGAGCTGAGCAGGCCTGGTTCATGAAGGGGATAATGAGGGACTGAGCAGCCCTGATCCTGTCACAGTGAGACCTGTGGACTTCCCAGGCAGACGAGGAGGACTCTAAGGTTTCCTGGAGCCCTAGGATGGTGCTATCTTCCCATGTGTGTAGGTGTATGTTGAGGGTTGGGGTGATTGTTGGGAAGTAGTTCCTGGAATTCAGAGTGGATGGGGCAAGCTTTAAGAGGTGAGGCCCCAGCAGAGAGAGTTAAAGGAACATCACACTGAGTTTCAGTGCATCAGCACACTGATGTGTTCGGTCACATTCTGGTCATTCACTCATTCAACACCCATTCATAGCACGGCTCTGTGTACCAGACTGGGTGCTGTGCTCTGGAGACCCATGATGCATAAGAGACGGTCCCTCCCGAAGAGGTCACATTCTAGAGGGGGAGACAGATGAGTAAACAGGAAGTATAACAAGACAGTAAGCATGCAGGAGAAGAGACGTGAAAGCGTGGGAGTGGAGCCCCAGTCCTGGAATCGAATCTATAGCAAAGCTGGTGACAGAGCTCTGAGAGGAGCTGCAAGTGGGGCTTGAGCTGCGTCTGGAGAAAAAGGACAGGCTCAGTGTCAGCAAAGAATGAGCTTCGGGCAAAGGCTACAAACAGGCCAGGGGCACCAAAGGACAAGCCACACCTGACCTCCTGGGGGCTCTAGCCTCTCCCTCCCCTCCCCGCACCCCCCCCCCCCCCCCCAATGAGGCTCAGCTCCTGGAATCTGGCAGACTTGTTCCAAGCCTCCCAGAGGACCTGAAGGGAGGGACCATCTCTCTCAGGCTCAGATGGAAAGCAAAGCAGTTCAAATATGTCTTGGTTTTTGGCTCCAGAGACAACTTCTGTGTGGGCAAATGTTTTTCTTCATGTGTTCTATTACTATTTACTGTTCACGATCTAAAACACTTAAAAAAAAAAACAAAACCCAGCAAGGAAAAGCTAAAATAAACTTCCACAGGGTTCAAAATGGCAGACTGTGGTTAGAGCCAACGTCCTTTCCCTTCCAACACTGGCCTGTCTGCCGAGTGATCTCACACACCCTTGGGGAGACTGGGCCCCTCCGACTCCCATCTTCTCTTTGCTCTCACCTCCCCCCGTCCCTGCCCACATGAGGTTCTCATCAACAGCGGCTGTGGTCAAAGGCCTGGGATGAGGTCTACCCTGAACCTCTTCGGGGCTTGGCTGAGGGACTCGTATCCGTATTTGGAAGTTGAAGTGCCTACGTGGGATTGGTCCCCAAGATGTCATTTTTATCAGTGATGGTATAGAACTCTCTGGTCCTTTATCCAGCTGATTGTCTAGCTTGAGTCAAGAATAGATTTCTGGGACTTTTCTGGTGGTCCAGGGGCTAAGAATCCACCTTCCAAAGCAGAGGACACCAGGTCGATCCCTGGTCGGGGAGCTAAGCCTCCACAGGCCATGGGGCAACTAACCCTGAGTGCCGAAACTACTGAGAAGCCCGCGCACCGCAACGAAGAGGCTACATACTGCAGTGAAGAACTGACACAGCCAAAGATAAATGAATAAAATATTTAAAAAAAGAATCGATTTCTCCCTGAAGTTATAGCACAATGTGGGCAGCAGCCGTGGCCAAACACAATCCAAATGCAATGGTCATTAGCATCAGTGGGTGAGGGTCCCAGTCCTGGTCCGGGAGCTCCTGGAGAGACCAGAACTCCTTCCCAATTTTCCGGCATCCAGCAGCCCCCTCGACATCTGGAAGGGGTCAGTAGTGTTTGTGGCAGTCAATCCGGCTGTCAACCAGGCAGATAATAGCTCTCAGCTTCACCTTATTATCAGGAGGGCTTTTGTTCTGTTGAATACTACTAATGATACCGGTAATAACAATTTAAAAATGAATGCTATTTGTGGAGCCCTAACTCTTTGTCGGACACGACTGAGCGACTTCGCTTTGACTTTTCACTTTCATGCACTGGAGAGGGAAACGGCAACCCACTCCAGTGTTCTTGCCTGGAGAATCCCAGGGACGGGGGAGCCTGGTGGGCTGCTGTCTATGGGGTCGCACAGAGTCGGACACGACTGGAACGACTTAGTAGCAGCAGCAGCAACTCTTTGTCACTTTGTAGGAGGACAAGCCTTTTCCACGCGTGACCTCATTTGAGACTCAGAACCTCTACTGTATGTCTTGATAGATGAAGAAATGGAATCTCGAGAGTTGAGACAACTTGTCGCAGACTGGTACGTGGGGCTTGGACCAGAACGTAGGAGGGTCAGTTTTGAAGACTGACTCTTACTCACGGTATTGCTGTGGATCCTATGTTAAGACTACTGGAAGGGCTCAACCCTGGAGGGCATCCGGGTACCAGGGGACAAATCAATCCTCGGGGGTGCAGAGCAGTTCCTGCCAGGTGTCTCCTTTGTCTGGGCTATACCTCCAAGTCTCCCCAGGGAAGCAGGAGCCAGGCTTGTGCAATGCGGGGATGGGGTTTGGTGCCCAAGCAGTGAAGAGATAAACACTATCCTGATTCCCACTTAAAAGAAGCAAAGCAGCCCCAGGGCCTCACATGGGCAGGGCAGGAGGCTGAGGGATTTGGTAGGTCTGTTTATTTCAG
The DNA here is from genome assembly GCF_029378745.1 of Bos indicus. Classification (NCBI taxonomy): domain Eukaryota; kingdom Metazoa; phylum Chordata; class Mammalia; order Artiodactyla; family Bovidae; genus Bos; species Bos indicus. The sequence goes on from NC_091773.1 coordinate 67,227,704, forward strand.
TTTGTATTTGACCTTCCATTACATTTGCCAAGCAACTCCCAGTGAATGCAGGAACCTTCCCCCTGCCTTGGGAACATTTCCATACAAACTGAAACGTCGCACAGATGACAAAAATGAAGATGTGCTCTCTAGCTCGCCTTGCTGTATTATTTAAAACAATTACTGTATGATTTTGCTTTCATATAGCCATGGAAACCCTGCTGAAAGGATTTAATACAATTTATTGTGTGAAGCTTAAGAAGAAATCTGTTTCCCTAGTGCTGGAAAACAAAGCAAGCCAATTCCTTCCCACTTCCGTACAAGGTGTGATGGATGCAAATTGTGGACCGGTGACCTCACACAGCAGGCAGCTGGGTTTTCTGGGAAAGCATTCTGGAGATAAGTGGACCTGCTTCCTTTAGATTTAGGGGAAAACAAAGCCAGTGCCAGAGGAATGACAATCTCCTTTGATGTGCCCGGAGCTGGTTTGCTATTTCAGAAAGGGAAGCACAGCTCTGAGTGGCAGGACCACAGAGCTTTACAGTAAACACAACAGAAAAACTCTCCCTGCCAGGTGCCCCCAGAAGCCTCTCTTTCACGGGTGGCTCTTACATGTATCTCAGACCACAGTGATGGGATTCACGAGGGAGGGTGTCTTGACACCAGGGCCTGATGAGTCGGTGGGTAGTTTTACAGCAGTGGTTCTCAACACTGGCTGCTTCAAACCCCTCGGGGCTTGGGGGAAATTCTGACTCTTAAGCCCTGGGTGTTACCAATTACATCAGAGCCTGGGACGCTGGGGTAGGCACAGTATTTTTATAAAGGGCACCAGGTGATTTGAATGGGCAGCTGGGGTTGCAGGCCACTGCCCCAGGGTTTGACCTTCTTTAACTAACCTCTTTGATGGTTACTTTTGGGTTCCCAGGAAGAGAGGCAGTGCCTGATGGTCTGTAAACCTAAAAAGCCTGTTTTCGCCACAAATCTGCAGTTCGATTCTTTATCCCTGGTTTCAGTGGGTGGCAGGAAGAATGTAAATTGTGGCAGAAGCTGGGGGACACGAGGCTTCTCTGAACTCTTTTTTCAACTTCCTGGACATTTCAAAACAAAACGTTAAGCAAAAATTCCCACTGAAGACTTGGGTTCAAATTCTGGATCTGCTACTTGTTAGGTGTGGGACTCAGGGAAATGACTTATCCCCTCTGACCTTTTCCTCTGGAAGGTGAGGATGATTGCAATCTATTTATTGTGTGAAAAAAGGAGATATTAAAAGTGAAAAACCTAGATGCTAGCTGGGGTTCCCTTGCCTCTAAAGGGCTAGATGACATTGTTCAAACCCTCAACCTCCAGATTGCGGAACACCTGATTATTTTCTCAAGAGTCATGGGAATTTCTGAGCAGCTCACAGCCTTGTGGTCACCTTACGCTGTGAGCTCCTGCTGCCACGAAACTAGTCGGTTCAGCAAGCGTCTCATCACCTACTTGGGTTGTTCAACCCAAATGTGCAAACAGTCGTGTCCCTTAGCTTCCCCCAAACAGACCTCTCACACAGGTGCTTGTGAGTGTAGGTGGCTTTACTGAAGACTGGGGAGGACGAAGGGAATTCCACTGTAGCATCAGAAGAGACACACCACGCAGCATTAGGCAATCCTGTTTCTCAGCTTTCAGGCCACCTCTACACTGCTCATCTTACCTCCTGTATTTCCCCTTCATCCCTGAGTTTCTGCACATTTTTAACATGGAGTATTGAGCGATCTCATTTGTTTCCTTGGATCTCATCTTTTATTTTATTTTTAATTTAAATTTATTTATTTTAATTGGAGGCTAATTACTTTACAATATTGTATTGCTTTTGCCATACATCAACATGAATCTGCCACGGGTATACAAATGTTCCCCATCATCTTTTAAACTAGACATCTTATTAAACGATTTGCTGACATACCCAGCCCCTCCAAAGCTCCGTGGAGCTTCAGTAGGTTGACAAAGCTGGTCCCTGCCTGACCACGTGTGGTGATAACAGCAGCACAGAGTCCTCAGCTCAAAGTCACCGTCCACGGCCCCCTCCTGCCCTCCACAGGCTCCTCCCACCTTCCATAGTACCCCCAGCAGCCCTGGGAAAGCCCAGGTGTCAGAAGGGGGAAGGGGTCTAACTCAAACTCTCCCTCCTTTTTCAGGTTCAGATTCGAAGACCACACTCTGGACATTGGAGATGAAAAAAAAATTCCAGCCTTTGGGGAGAATTTTGAACCCATGGACTGTAGCTTACCAGGCTCCTCTGTCCATGAGATTTTCCAGGCAAGGATACTGGAGTGGGTTGCCATTTCCTTATCCAGAGGATCTTTCCAACTTAGGGATTGAACCCAGGCCTCCCGCATTGTAGGCAGACGCTTTACTGTCTGAACCACCAGGTAAGTTAGACCTTTAAAAAAGGGTTTATAGAGGTTTCTGGTATCTTGACTAGAGAATGACATTTTGAGGAATGTAAACAAGTCAGAAACCCAAGAATGACATTTCCTTTGAAATATACAAGTTTATAAAAATTGAAGTAAAACACACCGGGCCCAGTGCCCCCTACACATTCAGTGGGAATTTGGAATCATGTTGCTGTCCATAGGCCTCCTACCAACAAGCCCAGCTGGGAGGAAGGGGCCCCAGAGACCAGGAAGGGCCAGTGCTCCGCAAACATTCCCCCCATTTGTCCTTCTTCCAGGGCTGATGACAGGAAGTTCAGAGTTTTGAAGCAGATAACTAAAGGATGGAAGGGACCTAGTCAATTCCCACTGCCTAGGAATAGCTCCAGAAGCCTCCCGTCCCTCCCGTCCCTTATGGATGTTTCTCTGTGATCTGCCAGATCCAGGGTGGCCTTGCAAGAGGCGTCCCTGAGAATCTTCTCCTTCCCCAGGCAGGTTAATCAGCCTCCTGGTGTGCCACCCAGGGTTGCTATCGGTACCTCCATCACATGGACTTCCTCTAGTTGCACACTGGGTCTCTTTCTTACCCAACCCCTTGCCGTAGCTGGCCAGGTTTTCCAAGGCAGGAAACACATGCCTTCTAACAAATAACACAGCCCTGGTGCAGAGAAGACATTTATGAATGCTTGCTCCAAGAATCAGCGAATATGTGAGGGCTCACCAAACAACAGCGCTGAATGTGCTGGTGTTATTTATTTTAATATCATGGGAAATACAGAGTGGGCAATGTCTTCTGTTCTAAGGCTTTTGTGAGCAGCTAATCAACAAGTTATGACTAAAGATAAACTGCATCCTAAGAAGTGGGTGAGAAGAAAGCAGTGGTGACCACATTCTTGAAGAGATTTATAATAAACTGCTACATTCCATTGTTAAAGCCATTCTTTAGAGTGCATTCTTTAGAGCTTATAAAGTGCTTTGCTTCATTTAAAAATATCTTGGCAAGGATAAAGGACAGCACGTTTTATAATCGCTCGTCAGTAATTACCAGCTCGCCGGTGATAGGGAAGGATCGAAATTCAGAATCTTTAGAACTTCAGGCGCTGCTGTCATATAGTTTCCTTGCACTAATTCATTCTGGAGAGAGAAGCTAAATCCTTCTAGCAGGCAGAGATGTGTCTCTTAGCGGCAGAAGGCGGGGCTTGGTTTTCCCAACTGCCTTGGAGCTCTTCTTCCTCTGGAGTCCTGTGAACTTGGCCTGTGGCTTTTCTGGATCTCTCAGCTTTCAGGTCCACGCCAGCACTGGGCTGGAGGCGGGCAACGGCAGCTGAGGAGGCACTTGTCAAGCCTCAATGCCCATGCTCAGTCAGTGCCATTCAATTGATACCACGTGGCTTCGACACACTTCAGAGAAAGTCAGTCCAAACACATTTATTGACTGCCTTCTGTGTTCAGGCACTGAAAAAAAAATGAGAGCCATGGCCCTTATCCTGCTGGTCCAGCGGAGAAGATGGACATTTAACAAATAAATGAGGATAAATGTGAAAAGTTGCTATGAAGGAGAAGGTGACCAGTGCAAATCAAGGGTATCATGGAACTAGGGGAGGAGGTTGAGGTCCCCATGTGCTTCCTTACTGAGCAAACTGTGGTCTCTGTGAACAGCGTCCACTGGAGTTTTGTCTTCTATAATCTATCTGGTCAATACAGTAGTCCTGGCTGAGAGGGAAGAAAGAACGTATAAACTGAAAAGGATGGAAAAGATTGACCAGGTGAAGAAAGGAGAAGAGCCTCCCAGAAAGAGAGCTTGACATGTGCCAGGGCCCTGAGACAGACAGGAGCTGAGCGTGGCCCAAGGATGCAGGGAGCTGGCATGACTACATTTGACGGGATGGTGGGCACTGTGCCTGGAGGAGGTGGAGGACCACGAAGGGCCTCTCTGGCCATTGCAGGGAGTTTGCTTGCTACTCTTTCTTTTTTTAATTGAAGTATAGTTGAGCTACAATATTGTATGAGTTTCAGGTGTGCAGCAAAGTGATACACTTATACCTATATGCTGCTGCTGCTAAGTCGCTTCAGTCGTGTCTGACTCTGTGTGACCCCATAGATGGCAGCCCACCAGGCTCCGCTGTCCCTGGGATTCTCCAGGCGTATTCTTTTTTCAATTCTTTTCCATTATGGGTTATTACAAGATATTGAATACAGTTCCCTGTGCTATACAGTAAGTTCCCTACATAGGAACCTTCAAGTTGCAAACTTTCAAAGATGCCAACGTAGATCTGGTTCCAGCAAGGAACTAGAACTTATGCCATCGATGTCAAGTGTGAGCGAAACTGTGCTTTGCCCTCCATCTTCTATTGCTGATGAGCCTTCAGCTCTCCCATCTCTCACTTCTTCTCCCTCCTCCAGTCAGTAGCTCTTCTTGCCTGTTCACTCAGTGACAGCCCCTGTGTGCCAGCTGTTGTCGTGTACCACTTTACTTTTCAAGGTACTATACTGTAAGAATAAAAATATTTCCTTTATTTTGTGTGTTTGTTTTTAATGTATTTGTGTGAAAAGTATTATAAATCTATTACAGTACAGTACTACATGGCCAATTGGGTTACTTGGGTATCCAGGCTAACTTTGTTGGTCTTATGAACGTGCTCTTGGAATGGAATCATTCGTATGTAGGGGACTTACTGTACAGCGCATCTTTGTTGTTTATCATGCTAATTCTAATTGCAGTGGGAAAACCTTTCAAACTGAGAATGACATGATCTAGTTTATGTCGTTTTGCCTGCCCCTGGTGGAAGGATTGGGGTGGGATCGGCAAGACTGGAGGTGTAGCAGGCTCCGTGTCAGAGTCATTTTGCAAAGTCCCTGGCGCACACTTGGTGCACAGCAAGCCTGGACTTCCTGTTCCTCCCCTCTTATAACTGCGACACGCTTTGCAATTCCCAAAGCACTTGCAATTCCTTATCTGCTTTGATTTGCATAACAGCCCTGGGAGGTGAGGTGAGTATTCTCTCCAGACTTCAGCCCTGCAGTAACTGAGGATTACAGGGCAAACAACTTCCCTAAGGTCCTCTAGTACGTCCCTGAGCTGGTTTTCCCATCAAATCAGGGAATCATCAAATCATCAATCCTACCGCATCATTCAATGTCCAAAATAAATTATATAATTACTTACTTTTCCAAACACGAAGAAGTAATTTAAAATTTCCAGGAGTCATGATGTGCAAATAGAAAAAGAAAGAAAGAAAAATACCAGTGAAAAAGATAATATTTTCCCTAAAAACAGCCTGGGTCATCCAAACTTCAGATTGACTAAGAAGACTGTATTTCACTGGAGTCACAGTGCTTCTCTCTTCATCTTTATTTACTTCAGCTTGACCCACTAAAAACATCCAGTGTGCTCTGAGTCTCGGAAGATATATTTTTGCTCATTAATCACCAAACGGGGGTTAAGACATAAACAAATCAACATTATTTATACTGAATGAGGCAAACATTCCTTACAAAGACTTGCGTTTCCTCTGGGAACACAGGCTACCTGAGCCATAGCCCCCAGTAAGCGTTTTTTCTTTCCCTTTTAAGGAAATGCCACCTCATTGCCAAACCTCAAACACAGCATTCCAAATGGAAGGAGATGTTTCAAGCAGACCCAGGGGGTGGGGGATGGCGGAAAACTCAGATTCAAAAGGCTTTAGTCCTCAGCCACTAGGGACTCTCTCTGAAAATGTCTGTGGATAGTGTTTAATGTTCTGCAAATCTTCTATTGAAAAGAGATTTTCATAACAATTACATTATAATGTTTTTCCCCAAGATCCTTCCTTGTCTGGGAGCCAGCAGCTGAAATCTTGAACCAGTGGTTCCTAGACCTCATTTCCAATGCCCTCATTAAAAAGGAGGCAGGCACGCAGGAGCATCAGGCTTATCTTGCCTTTGTCCCTGACTCTGGGGGGCACCAGATAAGTTGGGAGTTTGGGGCTTGAGGACTGTAATTTGTGATTGGCCAACTTCCCTTTGTTTGGCCGGCTTTTTGTCAGACTTAGTTCACTTGCATTTGTTGTTTTCCTAGCATCTCTATGGAAATTACTGATCCAGAACATTACAAGCACCATCCCCATGAAAGCAATAAAACTGACATGTGGGCCAATGTGGCCTGGTGGGAAACAGAGAAGGGTAAACGTGAAAAGCGGAGCTTTTCAGCAAGCTAGGGTTGAGGTGAAGGGATGGAAGGTGCCAGAACTCAGAGCGGCCATGGCCTCAAGGCATGGTCAGTGGAAGGTTTGGGCCTGGGCACTCGGGAGAGACAGCTTGGGGGATGCAAAGCTGCCAGCCATGCCCTCCTTGACCTGGCTTCGCTGTCACCACTAAGAGCCCCACTCTCTCCCCGGGGACCCCTGCCAGACATGGAAGGAGGGGGTGGCTGCATCCACTGGGTCAGCTCTCAGTTCTGGGAGGAAGCTCAGCGGGTCACCTGACTGTGGCTGGCACACACGAGCAGCAGCACGGGTGGGCCGCGGGCCGGCTGCAGGGCCTACTGCAGGCGTCCTGGGTCTCTGTGCACATGGTCCCCACTGTCTCCTGTATGCCTTTTCCCTCCCCTTGGGGATGACATGAGCATCTACATACTTGCTGAGGGTTATCAACAGAGGCTGAGATGGTTGGATGGCATCATCGACTCAAAGGACATGAGTTTGGGTAAACTCTGGGAGCTGGTGATGGACAGGGAGGCCTGGCATGATGTGGTCCATGGGGTTGCAAGGAGTCAGACACAACTGAGCGACTGAACTGAACTGAACTGAGGGTTGTCTATGCCTCTTTTTAGTTTATATTTTAATCCTTTAGGGTTCCTTGAATGCAAACAAGAGAAAGTGACTCTAAGTAGCAGAAGGGTGGTGGGGGAGGGGTTTGTTGGGCAGCAGATGAGACACTCATAGAATGAGCAGGACTGTTGGAGCACCGGCTACGAAGAAGACAGGAGGCCAGGGGGACCCAGGGGCCTGGGAAAGGAAATCCTGGGAGTCGTCTTTTATTAGGACTGGGCATTCGGGATGCCACCACGGGGCTGGAGGGACCCTATAGTGGCTCCTTGGGACACTCAAGACTCAGAAATGGGGGAAAGCATTCATTCCCTGGGCTTGGTCCTGCCTGGCTCCTGTAACTTTGGGTAGCAAGGGAGAACTGCCTGATTCCTCTTTTAGGAGGGGAGGTCCATGGTGGAGGTTTCTCCACTTATCTTTTCCCAAATCAGAAGGAAATCAGGGTGCTGTTAGGAAAGACACATGGATGCTTTGTGGGGGTGGATGGGGAAGAACAAATTTCACCACACTTTCTCCGTCTCTCCCATGGGATGGAGAGCTGGTCCAAGCAGGGGACCAAACGTTGTTTGTCATCTCCTTGTATTCCCAGGGTAGAGTCCCCTGTTTAATGACAATATCTCCAAATGGGGGCCAATGGGCTTGCTGTTGTAGGCTTAATGCTGGGAACGGAGAAGCCCTGAGAGAAGGTGGGAGGTGTCCACAGCTCCCTATCCAGGGTAACTGCTGGCTGTGAACTCTCCTTTCTGCGGGAGCTTCAGAAATGGGGATCAGGGGTCTTGGCAGGGAAGGGAAGAGTCTTTCCCAAAGCCCCGAGGGGATGCCCAGCCCAGCTACTCAGTGGACCTCCAGGAGCCAGTGAAAGGCGGGAATGAGTGTGGTTGAGAACTTGGAAGAGAAAGCATAGGTTCTCTGCCTCTCCCTGGGACCCCTGGCTGTCTCAGCGGCAATGAGGACTGCTTTTGTCCCTCCCTTTCTTCCCCACCCCTGAGCTAACACCCTCAACAGGATCTACTTATTTCTGAAGCAATTAGAAAAAATACAGCACCCTATAATGATTGGTGGTTGGGTTACAGTTTTAACACAGGCGAAGACTTAAGAGAAAAGCATTGGCTTTCTGGGAATCAGTAAATGGGAGGGAAGGTGGAGGTAAGAGGTTGCTGTATAAGTAACAAACTTCTGAAGTTATGACTCTAAACTATGCTTTTTTTATTTAAAAAAATAGTTGTTAGAAAAGAAGAAACATCGACTCTGATGTTGGAAAAGTCACAGCATCTCTCTGGGCCCCGTTTCCTCCTCTCTACATTGGCAGGGGCAGAGGGTAAGCTCCAAGTGCGTCCATGTCCCCCAGGTCACCACCCCAGGCGAGAGGGGCCCACTGCTCAGCTAGGATGCACAGGAGTCTCGTTTATTTGGGCCTGTACTCAGAATGGAAAGGCACAGCAGGTCTCCTAGGTGATGGCCATGACCCACCACGGTGATCTACTTCCTGTGCCTATTCTCCTCGGGAAAGGGCTCTGGTCAAAGATACCAGAGGCCCTGCAGCATGGAGAGAAGCTGGGGATTTTCATATGCAGGTGGTGACATTTAGGGCCCTGTCGGCATCTCCAAGTCTGCTGGTACAGACTTACAGCTCACGAGAGGATGACTCTGGCTCATGTTCTGCTTAAAAACAAAATGGAGATCCACTAGGAGTCCAAAATATCCTACAGCTGAAACTGAGGGACACCTGGTGCAAGCCAGGTATTGGGGGGTCTGATGGAAGAGCTGCTGCTGCTGCTGCTAAGTCGCTTCAGTTGTGTCCGACTCTGTGCGACCCCATAGACAGCAGCCCACTAGGCTCCCCCGTCCCTGGGATTCTCCAGGCAAGAACACTGGAGTGGGTTGCCATTTCCTTCTCCAATGCATGAAAGTGAAAAGTCAAAGTGAAGTCACTCAGTCGTGTCCAACTCTTAGCGACCCCTTGGACTGCAGCCTACCAGGTTCCTCCATCCATGGGATTTTCTAGGCAAGAGTACTGGAGTGGGGTGCCATTGCCTTCTCCGGATGGAAGAGCAATTTCTATCAATACTCATCTTGGAGAGTCGAGTATTAGCATGTAAAAGCTCCTTGCAGTCCTGACAGAAAGGAAAAGGTTTATGTCTTTATGATTTAGCACCTCCCTAAACTTATTTGGACATGAAATATTTTCTTTTCATAAAATACTCATTAACAGAGGGCAACTTTGCAATATGTATTTCCACATATCTATTTGTACTGACCATAGAGTTGAGACAGTTGGGTAGTTTGCAAAGAAATGACTCAGTTAATCAGGTCACTGAATTTTCTTTGAGTGCTCACCCAGGACCAGGTATTACAATGGGTATAAAAAAGGCAAGTTAGTAAAAATCCAAGGTTTCTTTCTTTAAAGAGCATATAATCTGGTAGTAGGAAAGAGACACTTGAAAATGACATAAACTTGCCTTAAGTACTGTTATGGAGTGAAGTATGTCTCCCTGCTATAGGTTAAATGTTTGTGTCCCCCTCAAATCCGTATACTGAAACCCCATATCCCAGTGTAATGGTCTTAGAGGTGGGGCCTTTGGAGGCTATTAGGTGGTTCAGATGGTAAAGAATCTGCCTGCAATTCTATAGGAGACCCAGGTTTTTTCCCTGGGTCAGGAAGATCCTCTGGAGAAGGGAATGGCTACCCATCCCAATAGTCTTGTCTGGAGAGTTCCATGGACCGAGGAGCCTGGCAGGCTATAGTCTATAGGGTCGCAAAGAGTGTGACATGACCGATTGAGTAACACTTTCATTTCAAGATTAGAAGAACCCTGGTGGGTGAGCCTAGTGCCTTTATAATGGTCCCAAGAGAGCCTGCTTCTCTCTGCTTTCAGCCACGTTCAGATACAATGTGAAGTCAGAGGAGGGCTCTCACCAGAACTCAGCCTTGTCAGCGCACCCATCTCAAGCTTCCAGACTCCAGAACTAGGAGAAAATAAATATCTGTTGTTTATAAACTACCCAGTCTATGGTACTTTGTAGCAGATTGAACAAGAAACCCCCAAATTCACAGTGAAGCCTTGTCTCCCAGTTCAGTTCAGTCGCTCAGTCGTGTCTGACTCTTTGTGACCCCATGAATCGCAGCACAGCAGGCCTCCTTGTCCATCACCAACTCCCGGAGTTCACTCAGACTCACATCCATCGAATCAGTTATGTCATCCAGCCATCTCATCCTCTGCCATCCCCTTCTCCTCCTGCCCCCAATCCCTCCCAGCATTAGAGTCTTTTCCAATGAGTCAAGTCTTTTCATGAAGTGGCCGAAGTACTGGAGTTTCAGCTTCAGCATCATTCCCTCTAAAGAAATCCCAGGGCTGATCTCCTTCAGAATGGACTGGTTGGATCTCCTTGCAGTCCAAGGGACTCTCAAGAGTCTTTTCCAACACCACAGTTCAAAAGCATCAATTCTTCGGCACTCAGCTTTCTTCACATCCAACTCTCACATCCATACATGACCACTGGAAAAACCATAGCCTTGACTAGATGGACCTTTGTTGGCAAAGTAATGTCTCTGCTTTTCAATATGCTATCTAGGTTGGTCATAACTTTCCTTCCAAGGAGTAAGTGTCTTTTAATTTCATGGCTACAGTCACCATCTGTAGTGATTTGGAGCCCAGAAAAATAAAGTCTGACACTGTTTCCACTGTTTCCCCATCTATTTCCCATGAAGTGATAGGACCAGATGCCATGATCTTTGTTTTCTGAATGTTGAGCTTTAAGCCAACTTTTTCACTCTCCTCTTTCACTTTCATCAGTAGGCTTTTGAGTTCCTCTTCACTTTCTGCCATAAGGGTGGTGTCATCAGCATAGCTGAGGTTATTGATATTCCTCCCGGCAATCTTGATTCCAGCTTGTGCTTCATCCAGCCCAGCATTTTCCATTATGTACTCTGCATAGAAGTTAAATAAGCAGGGTGACAATATACAGCCTTGACGTACTCCTTTTCCTATTTGGAACCAGTCTGTTGTTCCATGTCCAGTTCTAACTGTTGCTTCCTGACTTGAATATAGGTTTCTCAAGAGGCAGGTCAGGTGGTCTGGTATTCCCATCTCTTTCAGAATTTTCCACAGTTTATTGTGATCCACACAGTCAAAGGCTTTGGCATAGTCAATAAAGCAGAAATAGATGTTTTTCTGGAACTCTCTTGCTTTTTTCCATGATCCAGCGGATGTTGGCAATTTGATCTCTGGTTCCTCTGCCTTTTCTAAAACCAGCTTGAACATCTGGAAGTTCACGGTTCATGTATTGCTGAAGCCTGGCTTGGAGAATTTTGAGCATTACTTTACTAGCATGTGAGATGAGTGAAATTGTGTGGTAGTTTGAGCATTCTTTGGCATTGCCTTTCTTTGGGATTGGAATGAAAACGGACGTTTTCCAGTCCTGTGGCCACTGCTGAGTTTTCCAAATTTGCTGGCATGTTGAGTGCAGCACTTTCACAGCATCATCTTTCAGGATTTGAAATAGCTCAACTGGAATTCCATCACCTCCACTAGCTTTGTTTGTAGTGATGCTTTCTAAGGCCCACTGGACTTCACATTCCAGGATGTCTGGCTCTAGGTGAGTGATCACACCATCGTGATTATCTTGGTGGTGAAGATCTTTTTTGTATAGTTCTTCTGTGTATTCTTGCCACCTCTTCTTAATATCTTCTGCTTCTGTTAGGTCCATACCATTTCTGTCCTTTATTGAGCCCATCTTTGCATGAAATGTTCCCTTTGTATCTCTAATATTCTTGAAGAGATCTCTAGTCTTTCCCATTCTGTTGTTTTCCTCTATTTCTTTGCATTGATCACTGAGGAAGGCTTTCTTATCTCTTCTTGCTATTCTTTGGAACTCTGCATTCAGATGCTTATATCTTTCCTTTTTGCTTCTCTTCTATTTGTAATGCCTCCCCAAACAGCCATTTTGCTTTTTTGCATTTCTTTTCCATGGGGATGGTCTTGATCCCTGTCTCCTGTATAATGTCACGAACCTCAGTCCATAGTTCATCAGGCTCTGTCTATCAGATCTAGTCCCTTAAATCTATTTCTCACTTCTACTGTATAATCATAAGGGATTTGATTTAGGTCATACCTGAATGGTCTAATGGTTTTCCCTACTTTCTTCAATTTAAGTCTGAATTTGACAATAAGGAGTTCATGATCTGAGCCACAGTCAGATCCTTGTCTTGTTTTTGCTGACTTTATAGAGCTTCTCCATCTTTGGCTGCAAAGAATATAATCAATCTGATTTTGGTGTTGACCATCTGGTGATGTCCATGTGTAGAGTCTTCTCTTGTGTTGTTGGAAGAGGGTGTTTGCTATGACCAGTGCGTTCTCTTGGCAAAACTCTGTTAGTCTTTGCCCTGCTTCATTCTGTATTCCAAGGCCAAATTTGCCTGGTACTCCAGGTGTTTCTTGACTTCCTACTTTCGCATTCCAGTCCCCTATAATGAAAAGGACATCTTTTTTGGGTGTTAGTTATAAAAGGTCTCGTAGGTCTTCATAGAACCGTTCAACTTCAGCTTCTTCAGCATTACTGGTTGGGGCATAGACTTGGATTACTGTGATATTGAATGGTTTGCCTTGGAAATGAACAGAGATCATTCTGTCATTTTTGAGATTGCATCCAAGTACTGCATTTTGGACTTTTGTTGACCATGATGGCTACTCCATTTCTTCTAAGGGATTCCTGCCCACAGTAGTAGATATAATGGTCATCTGAGTTAAATTCACCAGTTCCAGTCCATTTCAGTTCACTGATTCCTTGAATGTCGACATTCACTCTTGCCATCTCTTGTTTGACCACTTCCAATTTGCCTTGATTCATGGACCTAACATTCCAGGTTTCTATGCAATATTGCTCTTTACAGCATTGGACCTTGCTTCTATCACCAGTCACATCCACAACTGGGTATTGTTTTTGCTTTGGCTCCATCCCTTCATTCTTTCTGGAGTTATTTCTCCACTGATCTCCAGTAGCATATTGGGCACCTACAGACCTGGGGAGTTCCTCTTCCAGTATCCTATCATTTTGCCTTTTCATACTGTTCATGGGGTTCTCAACGCAAGAATACTAACGTGGTTTGCCATTCCCTTCTCCAATGGACCACATTGTGTCAGATCTCTCCATCATGTCCCTCCCATATTGGGTTGCTCCATGGGCATGGTTTAGTTTCACTGAGTTAGACAAGGCTGTGGTCCTAGTGTGATTAGATTGACTAGTTTTCTGTGATTATGGTTTCAGTGTGTCTGCCCTCTGATGCCCTCTTGCAACACCTACCGTCTTACTTGGGTTTCTCTTACCTTGGACGTGGGGTATCTCTTCATGGCTGCTCCAGCAAAGCGCAGCCGCTGCTCCTTACCTTGGACGACGGGTATCTCCTCACCTCCGCCCCCCCCCCGACCTTGAACTGGAATAGCTCCTCTAGGCTCTCCGGCGCCCGTGCAGCCACTGCTCCTTGGACGTGGGGTTGCTCGTCCCGGCCGCCGCCCCTCGCCTCGGGCTGGGGTAGCTCCTCTCAGCCGCCGCCCCTCGGGCATGGGGTCCTCCCAGCTTCTGCCCCTGAGCTCGGACGTGGGATAGCTCCTCTCAGCCGCGCTCTGCGATATGGCCTAGAACAAGGAGGAAACTAGGTTGGATGAGGGTGGGGCCCTAATCTGATAGTCTTTGGCCAAAGAGGAAGAGAGAGGCCAGCCTCTCTGCACACACTGAGGAGAGGCCGAGTGAAGATACAGTGAGAAAGCGGCTGTCTGCAAGCCAGGAAGAGAGACCCCACCAACAAACCCAACTCTGTTGGAACTCTGATCTCAGGCTTTCCAGCTCCAAATTGTGAGAAAATAAATTTTTATTATTTAAAATAAAATAAACCCAGTCTATGGTATTTTGTTATAGCAGCCTGTGCAGACTAATATAAGTATGGTACGCATTTGGGCCAGAGCAGAGGACCTGAAGTCTAAAGTGGGCAGCCACAAAAGTGTCAGAAATGACAGCTGGGGTGGACAATGCTGGTTCCTTCCAGTACACCATCCTGCCATGCACTCTCTGTGGACATTTGAAAGCCAAGTCAGGTCTCTGGGCCTCAGCTTCCTCATCCGATAGGTCTAGATGACTCTAATGCTTTGTCATTATTTTGCCCTTGTATTTGATTCGTAGGGTTGTCACAAACTTGGTGGCTTAAAACAATGGGAATTTATTGTCTCACAGTTTTAGAAATCAAGGCATCACTAGGCCCATGCTGTCTCTGAGACTGTGGAAGAATCCTTCCTGGCCTTTGCCAGTGTCTAATGGTTACCAGTAGTCTTTGGAGTTCCTTGCCTTGTAGCTCATCACTCCAACCCTGCCTCTCTCTTTTCATGGCCTTCTGTTCTGTGTGTGTGTCCGTGTCTTCAATCTGTGTACTTGTCCTTACAAGGTCACCAGTCACTGAATTTAGGGCTCAGTCTAATACTAATAACCTTGACTTGATCACATCTATAAAGACCTTATCTCCAAATATGGCTTCACATTCACAGCTAAAGACTTCAACACACCTCTTCGTGGGATACATTCAACCCATTACAGCCACCCATAAGTAGATGAGATCAACTTGCCCAAGGCTTGTTGAAGTGCTTTTAGGCCATGTCATAAAGCAAGAAAGACTGATCAAGACTGGCCATGTTTGCAAACATCTCAAGCTAGAAAGCCTGCCATTGGCTCCTTCCTAGTGTTCCTGCTGCTCGTCTCACGCTCCTGTCATTCTCTACTGTGCTCTGAGAACGTCTGTAATAAAATACAGATCTAATCATGCCATCTCCATGTCCAAAATTCTTAGGGAATCCTCGCTTGCCTAAAACACAAACAATACTCCATCAGAGACCATGCCAGACCTCATGATTTGGTCACCACCCAGCCCAGCGTGGGTTTGTGTGCCTGCTCTTCCAACTCATCATAGCACTGGGATGTCAGAAGGCATAGTTAGGTGGAGAGGGGACAGCAGTTACCCCCAAACTCCACAATTGGGAGGGATGAGATGGGAGCTTTAGTTCCATGGGTACTTCCCCAGAAAGGGGCAAAGAGGAATGCAGTGGGGCTTCTGCCAGAAGATTCTCAGAAGTGACCACATGATGTCTAAGGAGTTGCGTGAGATAAGACGTTTGCCAGCATGGCTTATATGGCGCCCCTTCCCTGCCCATGTCTAGAGGGAGTTGGATTGGCACTCCAATGGTTGAAATAGACAGTTGTGTCCCCGCAGGTGTCAGCTAGGAGGGGCGCTCCCCTTTCCTTCTTCCTGCCTGGAAGACACATCAGAGGGTGGGTGATGAGAAAGCAGATTCTGACCCACCCCAGCCCATGGCCCCAAACCCTAGGAGCCACGCATCCAGTCAGCGCTGGGGAGCCAGCAGGAGAAGAACTTTGAAGCTGGCATTTTAAAATAAATAACCTCAAGTTCAACTGGAGAAAACAAACAGTGAAATGACTATAAGCGGTAAAGTGCAGTTGCCTACAGTTACTGAAGAAAGAAAATTGTGTGGTGTTTATGCCTAGCAAGTTAAGAACTCTTCAATAATCTTTCTAGATAAGGAAACCGAGGCAAAAAGATATTAAGTGGCTATCACGTTCAGTTCTGGGGAAAATTAAATTGTGCATGGTCCCTGGCATAAAACTAAGCGTTCTATAGAGCTTGGCTTTTACTATGTCAAATAGAGAGAAAAATGCGGCACGAAACAGCAGATGTTTTGCTGACCTTGGTATCATTGCCACGCTGGCAGTTGTCATCAGCATCGCGATTCTTGCTTCTCATGCCTGCCTGCCTGCTTGACTGTGTGTAATGTGCCTGGCACGTAAATGATGAATGAGTGAATAAACAAGGAATAAATGGAGTTAATGCACTGAATGGTATTCCTTTTTCAAATTTCAGGACTTAAGAGCAGCCGTGGTGGGTAGATACGTTTGGCTAAAATAATTGGGATGTTGATAAAGATAGTGATAAACTTGGAATTTTGAATTTTTTTCTTTGAGATGCGGGTGGTAATAAAGTCAAATTCGTGAGAGAATAAGTGAGAATGGGTTGAAACCTTTAAACCAAGCTGGACCAGTGATGTCCAGTGGGGGCAGGGAGGGGGCTGTCTCTCTGATTTCTAGGGAGTCATGAGCAGCCTGGATTTGATGGTGACTAGTGACAAAGGGCTTCCCTGGTGGCTCAGTGGTAAAGAATCTGCCTGCAGCGCAGGAGACCTGGGTTCAATCCCTGGGTTGGGAAGATCCTCTGGAGGAGGGCATGGCAACCCACTCCAGTACTCTTGCCTGGAGAATTCCATGGACGGAGGAGCCTTGCAGGCTACAGTCCATGGGGTCACACAGAGTCAGACATGACTAAGTGATGCAGCAGCAGCAGCAGCGACAATGGGAAGGCAAAGCTGTCATTATGTTCATTATGTCAGGTGCCTGTGTGTTAGACTTGGGCTTTAAGAGATCAGTGTTACATGGAAGAAAGCATTCCCTGTGAGCCAGTTCTGTTGTAATAATAATAATAAAACTACCAGGGACCCAGCTTAATAAGGTCAAATCCTGACTAACAAGGCAGCGCTGGCCCCATTTATAGAAACTCAGCAAAGAATTGTGCTTATTCGGGGTTTTGGAGAGATGTTCTCCAAATTGCAGTAAACAAATTTCCAAGGAATTATTCTCAGAAGAGAAGCACCATCCTTCTGCTGGGACAGTTTCCCAGGCTCCCTGAGATGAAGGGTGAGGGATATGAGTTCTCTGTCCCCAGCGTGTCAGGGTCTGGCATGTAGTAGCTGCTCAATAAAGACATGTGGGTTCAAAAGGAATTGGATCTGAAGTCTTAGGGAGAAAATAACCGACCTGTGTAGGGTGGAGCTCATTCTTTATCTTCCTAAATGACTCAATAAGTGGCAGTTTGAGAACTGTGACTGCACAGAGCTGAGATGACACAGTTCACACTGCAGGAGATGTAGCTGTTTGGTTTCAGGGACTTTCCTGGAGACCAAAGGGCTAAGCTTCCACCCTCCCAATGCAGGGGGAAAGGGTTCCAGCCCTGGTCAGGGAACTAGATCCCACGTGCCACAACTAAGACCATGGAAGCTCAGTCACTAAGTTGTGTCTGACTCTTTGTGACTCCATGAACTGTAGCCCACCAGGCTCCTCTGTCCTTGGACTTTTCCAGGCAAGAATACTGGAGTGGGTTGCCATGCCCTCCTCCACGGGATCTTCCAGACCAAGGGATCAAATCCACACCTCCTGCATCTCCTGCATTGGCAGGCAGATTCTTTACCATTGAGCCACCTGGCACAGCCAAATAAACAAATACAAGTAAATACTAAAAAACAGATTTTAACGATCAGCTCTTTCATACGGTGAAAGTCCTATATCTTGTGATCTCCTCTCTGCCTCTTTGATTTCAAAAGGACCAAATACATTTATGAAGCACTTCTAGCATACCACAACTCTGTGGTAGGTACTGGATTTGCTTTCTAGCCTGGGAGGCAGATATGTAAACAAAAACAGAGAGATACAGGATGCTCAAAAAACTGCAGCAGTCTTCCTCTCCCACATCCGGGGAGGCTGAATAACTCAACATCCCTGGACAGGATTCAAGGTTAATCCAAGACTTTTGGTCTGAGCGCTGGAAGGATGGAGTTTCCACTTCTGAAGATGGGAGAGAAACTTGGGAAGAAATAGAGGTGGGAATAGGGCTTCAGTTCTGGATGCTCAGATATCTGAGATGGCTGTTAATAGTTTGGACTTAGGAATCCTTAGTCCATAAGGATAAGAGGTCTGGGTTGGAGACAGAAGTTTGGAAGTCAGCAGCACATAGATGGTGTTTAAAGCATGGAGACTGACCTAAAGCATCTACGGAGTGATTAGAGTTCAGAGAAGAGACAAGATCTTATGACTGAACCCAGGGTCTCTAAGAGAATTGAGGAAGATGAGGAGGGCCCAGCAAAGGCGCTCCTGAGGGAAGGAGCTCCTGAGGGAAGGGAGCTGGGGAGGGCGGTGCTCTGGAGGGCAGTAAAGTGTCTGGAAGAAGAGCACGCGGTCCACTGGGTGAAAAGCACTGAAAGGGGCAGACAAGGTGAGGACGAGCCGAACTGATTTAGGGAGGCAGAGTCTTTGGGACCAAGACACTGTCTCAAGGGGGAGCAATTTTATGACCGGAACAGCTCAGGAATAAATGAGAAGGAAAGACATGGAAACCCGGAGGAGAGACAACACTTCTGAAGAATTTTGCTGTAAAAGAGTTGAGAAATGGGACAAGAGATGGGGATGTGAGGTAAAGGGAGTTTGTTTGTTTGTTTGTTTGTTTGTTTGTTTGTTTATGGGAGAAATGATATTTGTGTGCCAATGGGAAAGTTCCAGTAAGGAAAGAAAAATGAATGAAGCAGGAAAGAGAAAACTGCTGCTGGGAGCAAGTGGTCTCCCTGGGGCAGGAAGAGAGTCCCCGGCAGGTGATTCAGGAGGAAGCGGGGCTCAGTGCTGGGGGGCTGGGATGGGGTGAGGGGCGGGGCTTGGGAGTGGGGGTGTGGGAGGGCTGGGGGAGGGTTAGGGAGGGAGGGGGGGGGAGGGGGGGGAGGGGTGCATCTGCGGTGCCAGAGGCACTGGGGGTGTATGGTGCTAGGAAAATGGGCAACTTCTTTTTGGATTTTTCCACTTTTTCAGTGCATTAGGAAGCTGTGAGTGAGAATAGGGAAGAGTCATTTGAGGAGGAAAGAGTGTGAAAAATTCATCTATGAGATGAATGGTGTGATTGTCCTGGGAAATGATCCTTGACTGGTCCTGGGAAGCTTTCAACAAAATATCAGTGCCTGAGTGGGAAAGAGGGAGGGGGCTGGAGGAGGCAAAGCTGGCTGCAACTCCAGCTCTGCTTGTACCACAAGGGGTGTGGGAGGGGCAAGTGGCCTCATGGGACTCGGTGCCCTTGGGGAGACTGGCATTCAGTGAGAGAGAGAGAAGAGGGTGAGTTTGCTGCCTGGTCAGGGATGCAGCTGGAGAAGGACATATCAACCCACTCCAGTATTCTTGCCTGGAGAATCCCAGGGATGGAGAAGCCTGGTGGGCTGCCATCTATGGGGTCGCACAGAGTCGGACATGACTGAAGCTACTTAGCAGCAGCAGCAGGGATGCAGCAGCCACCCCACCACCTGCCACCCTCCATCCATTACTTGCTCTGTATTCTGCATACAGCCTCGGTTTCCTGAAAGGTCTTTGTTGACCTAGAACCACAGCCTTCCGAGGGCAGGGATGAAGACCTGCACATTGCTTTCTTCCTCTGGTCCTGGGCACTACCTAGTGTTTTATATGGGCTGTCAGTGTTTTATATATATCTGCCAGTGTTTTATATATCTGTCCGTATTTACTGCATTGAAAAAATTTTTAAATTAAGTATTTATTCAGTTCAGTCCAGTTCAGTCACT
The DNA here is from genome assembly GCF_029378745.1 of Bos indicus. Taxonomy (NCBI): domain Eukaryota; kingdom Metazoa; phylum Chordata; class Mammalia; order Artiodactyla; family Bovidae; genus Bos; species Bos indicus. The sequence goes on from NC_091773.1 coordinate 67,247,333, forward strand.
CAGTCATGTCTGACTCTTCACGACCCCATGGACCACAGCATGCCAGGCTTCCCTGTCCATCACCAACTCCCAGAGTTTGCTCAAACTCATGTCCATTGAGTCGGTGATGTCATCCAACCATCTCATCCTCTGTCATCCCCTTCTTCTCTTACCTTCAATCTTTCCCACCATCAGGGTCTTTTCAAATGAGTCGGCTCTTCACAGCAGGTGGCCAAAGTATTGGAGTTTCAGTTTCAACATCAGTCCTTCCAATGTACACACAGGACTGATCTCCTTTAGGATGGACTGGTTGGATCTCCTTGCAGTCCAAGGGACTCTCAAGAGTCTTCTCCAACACCACAGTTCAAAAGCATCAATTCTTCGCCGCTTAGCTTTCTTTATAGTCCAACTCTCACATCCATACATGACCACTGGAAAAACCATAGCCTTGACTAGATGGCCTTTTGTTGGCAAAGTAATGTCTCTACTTTTTAATATGCTATCTAGATTGGTCATAACTTTCCTTCCAAGGAGTAAGCGTCTTTTAATTTCATGGCTGCAGTGATTTTGGAGCCCCTCAAAATAAAGTCAGCCACTGTTTCCACTGTTTCCCCATATTTATTAGTTCATTCAAAAATAATAAATCCATTACATGTTAACACAAATCAGTGCTCTTATGAACAAATGATTGTATTTTCCCAAGGCCTTCTTTAGTTACATGCTAAATTGTCTCAGTGGTGGCCCACTCTTTGCGACCCCATGCACTGTAGCCCACCAGCCTCCTCTGTCCATGGGATTCACCAGGTAAGAATACTGGAGTCAGTTCCCATGCCCTTCTCCAGGGGATTGAACCCAGGGATTGACCTGACCCCACAACTGAACCCTGGGTCTCTTATGTCTCCTACATTGGCAGGTGGGCTCTTTACCTCTAGCGCCACCTGTTTTATTAAGTCAGATGCAAATCTCTTTAAATCTGACTTAATGAAAGGTCAAGGGGTCCTCCGGAGAAGGCAATGGCAACCCACTCCAGTACTCTTGCCTGGAAAATCCCATGGACGGAGGGGTTTGGTGGGCTGCAGTCCATGGGGTCGCTAGGAGTCGGACACGACTGAGCGACTTCACTTTATTTTTTCACTTTCATGCATTGGAGAAGGCAATGGCAACCCACTCCAGTGTTCTTGCCTGGAGAATCCCAGGGATGGGGAAGCCTGGTGGGTTTCCGTCTATGGGGTCGCACAGAGTCAGACACGACTGAAGCGACTTAGCAGCAGCAGCAGCAGCAGCAGCAGCAAGGGGTCCTCATACCTGCTAGTGCCTTCAGTATGTTGTCTTCCCTGGTCCTGTAGACTCTGGAAACCTCCAGGGGACATTTGTAAGAGAATGAGGGTGAAAAAGGTAGAATTTTGGAAGTATTGTGAAAATAGTGTTGACTATTTGCATATGCTCTGGGGTACCCAGAGCATACTTTGAAACTACTCTATGGACACTCTTAAATATTGATATTTGCTGATTGACTGGCTGACTGAATGAATGACCTTCTCATTGTGCTGTGTCCACAGTGTTCAATTATAACTGGGCTTCCTGCTACCACTTGGGTCTCCCCCAACCCACCTTCAGTATTATTGCAGAGTGACCTTTCCATTGCAGTCTCTGTCATCTTAAGGATCAAGTGCAGCTTGGTAGCATGACCTCCATGCTCTCCAGATCTGGTCCTCCCCCAACTTTTCCACTTTTCCTGTCTCTTGTTTTTACTCTCCCGACACAGGCCCCTGCTCACCTCCAGCTGTACATAGCTGTTTCCACCTTTGCTAACATTGTTCTTGTACCGTCCAGAATATCTGTCCTTCTCCCCTCACCCCTCACAACACAGCATCTGGTAAACTTGTTCAGCTCCTTCAAAACCTATTAAAGGTCACTGCTTTAAAGCCTTGCCTGACTGACTGTCACCTCACCCACAGGTAGACAAAGAAGCACTTTGTCCAGACCCTGTCACATAGAGGCAGAGACCTTCATTTTCAGGGCTGATGACTAAAGTGGGTGCAAACTCCCCACCTTCAACCCTCAGGAATTCTGTGAGTCAGAGATCGATCTATGGCTGCTGCTCCCACGCTGGACTGGAACCCGGGCTCCTTTAGGTCATGGCTCTGGATCAAATTCTGAGAAGCTTGTCTGAAATGCCTGGTTGTATGATGTTAGGCAAGTGACTTAATATTGCTAAGTCACGGAACCCTTAGCTATAGAATAGGATGCTAACTGGACCTAAGGGCTTTACAAGGTTTACACAGGGTGATACATGGTTTAGTACACACAGTGTCTGGCACACAGATATATTCAGCAACCGTGGGCTCTTGTTATTTATTGCCAAGAGTTCATTAGTTCCTATCTTCTGCTCTCTAAATGGAGTCAGATAATTATATCACTTTTCCCTATTTGACTTTGAAGTCATAAAAGCAGCAAGTACGTCGTATGCCAATGTATGTAAGGCATCTGCTACAGGGCATGGCACCTAGTAGGTGCTCAAGAAATACCCCGTGAACCAAAGTGAGAGCGGCTGAATGACGGCCTGAGTCAAGGAACGCGTATTCCCTGTTCACTGGACGCCATCTTGGTTAACATTTAGCTTTCACATCATCGACTGAGCTACACATTCAAGTCAGCATCTTGAGAAGGCCCTTTATGGTGCCTCCTTTTTTCAGGGTGACCAGAGGAATTTGCCCACATTATTTTCTCAGAGGGAACCTGCAAGGAAGTATAATTTGAGGGAAAAGTGTCTGGTGAAGGCATGCACCGACATTTCTTTTGAGAAGTGCCCTTTGAAGGCGTGCACCTTTTTGGAACAGGAGCAAACCCAGGGCGCCCAGTGGGTACAGAGCCTTCTGGACTACTGCAGCTCTGTGTGTGGCTCCTCGAGAGTGCTCCCTGACGTGCTGTGAGAGAAGGCAGGCTGGCCTGCTGGGGGGCCTGGCTCTGTCCCCCTTAGACTTTCTCCCTGGGGAGTGGCTGAGGGGGGCTCTGACTTCAGGAAGGAGTGCTGGGTTCTAGTCCTTCCACTCTCACTGCCTGGCCTTGCACACACGTTGTGTGCTGTTGCTGTTATTATTGTCATTGCTGTGGGAGTGTCATTCAAAGTCCATCCTCCATCAGAATGAATGATCAGCTTCTGGTCCGTGACTGTGCTCCTTAGGCCTGAAGGCTGTGATTCATGATGGTCAAGGGCACCTGCTTGGGGGATCAGACAAAACTAAACACAAACCTCACCTCTGCTTTTTTCTGGCTGTGTGAAATTTCACACAGCCAGAGCTCAGATGAGAAGCCTCAGCTTCCTCATCTGCAAAATGTGGGTTGTGATTGTCCCTCAGAGAGCAAGCATGAGGCTTATGTGATTTAGATAAAGCTCTGGGACAGTCCATAGTGTTTAGTAAGTGCTCCAGAAATTCTAGCTGTTGTTAGGACAGAAAAACCTCAGGGTAAATAAGCCTGTGCATGCATGCCTGCTAAGTCCCTTCAGTCCTGATTCTTTGGGACCCTATGGACTGTAGCCCACCAGTCTCCTTTGTCCTTGGGATTTCCCAGGCAAGAACACTGGAGTGGGTTGCCATTTCCTTCTCCAGGGCATCTTCCTGACCCAGGAATCGAACCCACGTCTCTTAAGTCTCCTGCATTGGTAGGCAGATTCTTTACCACTAGCGCCACCTGGGAAGCCCAAACAATCTCAGTCACTCAAACGTGACTGATAAAGATCTTGTTTCCGAAGTTGCCCAGTATTACCAGCAACTTCAGCTACCAGCTACCAATTGATTTTAATGGATGGACAAGCCTCCCAGGCAAGGACTTCGGCTACCAACAACGACAGAGGGGGGAACTGGGCGGGGCGGAGGGGGGGTAGTGGAGGGGGGGCTTTGGGATTGCTATGGGATTTTGCTACACTGACTCAAATGTGAATGATAAAGATCTTGTTTATCTTTTCTTTTTTTTTTTTCTTAGAAAATCCGTTGGGAAGAAGGTTTGATTTTTATCTTAATAGAGCAAGCACACAGTGTAAACATTTTGTAATTGTTGAAAGTGTTAGTTTCTCAATTGTGTCTGATTCTTTGGGACCCATGGATTGTAGCCTGCCAGGCTCAGTCATGGAATTGATTCATGGAATTCTCCAGGCAAGAATACTGGAGTGGTTGCTATGCCCTCCTCCAGGGGATCTTCCCGACCCAGGGACTGAATCTGTGTCTGCTGCCACTCCTGCATTGCAGGTGGACTCTTTACCACTGAGCCACTGGGGAAGCCCAATATTCCATTATGTAGATGTAAAGATACAGATATAGATGCAGATACAGATATAGATATATACGCACATAGATATCACACTTTCTTTATCCACTCTTCCGTCAGTGGATATTTAGGTTGTTTCGATGTCTTGGCCATTGTGAATAGTGCCACTTTGAGCATAGGGGTGCATGTATATTTTTGAATTATTAGTTTTGTCCAGATATATGCCTAAGAGTGGGATTGCTGGATCATATGGTAGCTCTATTTTCAGTTTTTTTGTTTTTTTTTTTTCCGGCTGTGTCATGGGGCTTGCAGGATCTCATTTTCCCAATCAAGGACTGAACCCCAGCCACAACAGTGAAAGCCTGGAATCCCAACTACCAGGCCACTAGGGAACTCCCTATTTTTAGTTTTTTAAGTAACCACTGTACTTTTTTCCACAGTGGCTGCACCAGTTTACATTCCTACCAGCGGGTATAGGATGCTATCCCTTTTCGAGACTCCTAAACTGTCACAGATGAGCAGCAATTAATCTGCTGCCTGAAGTCAGAACAGAGCTGGTCCAACGGGGCGGTTTTATTCATTTCTCATCGTTGAAGTCCTTCAATACCCTGCAATTTTTTGTCTCCCTCGAATCCATGTTCTCATTCCCAGCGTTTGAACTCACTTCAGGGCTGTGTTTAACTTCTGGAAAAGTGGACAGGATTGTTAAGAAATGTGGCAATTACTTCGACCACACCTTGGCTTTCTTCTTACTTTGGTGGCAAGGCTTGAACCTACAGTTTCTGGTGGCTCTCTTCTGGGTAATTAGATGCCAAGAGACAAGTATCAATGCAATCTACGATGCAGGCTGGGTAGCTGCTTCTCCACACTTCTCTGCAGGTGGCGCTGGCAGTTCATGGCTTCTCATCCCTGGGTCATCATAGGTCTATTTAAGGTCAATTACGACAAGCTCAGAACAAAGGATTAATATAAGTCTGACAAATCGCGTTAGGAAATGTATTTATTGTGTCAGATTTCTTGAGTGGTAGTGTTTCTCTGTGCAGTCTGAATGATGGCACTCAACGTGCATACTTACTCATCCTGACAGCTAACAAGATAAACATGTCAGCATATGACTTGCCAAATAATGTTCCCATGAATTTCACACAGAAGTCGCCAATGTGCACACTTTGGAAAAGGGATGAGTGTTGCCTTCAAGGCAACGGCTGTCAAACAAATTCATTTCTGCCTGCTCTGCCCAGGTTTTGGCCTCTCATGACCAGGTCAGCCACACATGAGCCTGATTGGCAAGCTCAGGATGAAGCATTGTGGCATTGCGGGCAGAGAGCTGAAGGTTTGTGGGCACAGGCAAAGGGCACCACTGATTGGCAAGGGCATGTCTGCAGCCACAGATGTCCAGGAGCTGCAGTGTAGAGGGCGCCTGCAACTGTCAGACTGCCTGAAGGGCACCAGATCGAGCCCTGGGGAGAACCTCAGATCTCAGAAGGCTGGCTGGGGCCTGGCGACAGAGTAGATGGGGGTCTCAGAGTGGGGTCCCCCTGTGATCCCTTGCCTGGACCGCCAGGCAATGGCTTGTTAGGAACCACTGTATCAATCTCTCTTCATTTCCATGCGGGCTGCACTGGCAAAGACAGGGCACTTCTGGGTTAATTTGGTCCTTTTGCTTGGCCTCTAGTTCCTCTTGATGGGTGCCCGTGGACACAGGATACCTCCAAGTTCACAGCGCAGTGGACCTCTCCAAATCGGAGAACAAGTTTTGACAAGGAGGCCATGCTAGTGCCACAGAGTCCCCACCCTGCTTTCTCCTCTTCTCTGACAGTTTCCCACCCCGAGTCTCAGTTCAGTTCAGTCACTCAGTCGTGTCTGACTCTTTGCAACCCCATGGACTGCAGCACACCAGGCTTCTCTGTCCATCACCAACTCCCAGAGCTGGCTCGAACTCATGGCCATAGAGTCAGTGATGCCATCCAGACATCTCATCCTCTGTCGTCCCCTTCTCCTCCTGCCTTCAATCTTTCTCAGCATCAGGGTCTTTTCCAGTGAGTTAGTTCTTCACATCAGGTGTCCAAAGGATTGGAGTTTCAGCTTCAGCATCAGTCCTTCCAATGAATATTCAGGACTGATTTCCTTTAAGATTGACTGGTTGGATCTCCTTGCAGTCCAAGGGACTGTCAAGTCTTCTCCAACACCACAGTTCAAAAGCCTTGTGTCTGGTCTCCCACAATATTCAGGTAGGTTCTCAGTACATTCTTGTAGGTTGACCAAATTCTGGAGGGACTTTTTGTTTTCCCCACTGAGGACACAGCCTAGAAGATAAGGTGAGCTTCCATCTCCTTGATGAGGTTTCCCCAAAAGTTGTTTTTTTGCCATCCTGATTATAAAATCCTAGGATATAAGTTAACTATGTGCCATGCTTGTCTTTTGGAGACATCTGCCATTTGCAGACTCATGTCTTCATTCTTGGTTTTCCTGACCTTTTACCCCCTTGCGCTTCCTTCCATTGAGTCCATGAGCCTGGCAGCTCCAAAAAAATCGTCCCTGAAGGAAACTGTCCTTGAATTGGTCTCTGATCGAATTCTATGCTGGCCAAGCCAAGAATACTGGAACTGGTTTCCATTTCCTCCTTCAGGGGATCTTCCTGACTCAGGGATCGAACCAGCATCTCCTGCATTGGCAGTTGGGTTCTTTACTGCTGTGCCACATGGAAAGCCTGGCCATCAAGTCTACTTTAGCATTTGTTTTATTTAGTCATTTGTTTTTTAGGTTTTTTTTTTCTCATCTTTTAAGGTATTTTTTGGTATTGTGTTTGACATTTTGTGTTACTTAAAAAAAATAGACTAAACCCTTCTCTAATATGTGGTTCTGTACTTCATAGAAGAAAAGTTATGACCAACTTAGACAGCATATTAAAAAGCAGAGACATTACTTTGCCGATGAAGGTCTGTCTAGTCAAAGCTATGGTTTTTCCAGTAGTCATGTATGGATGTGAGAGTTGGACTATAAAGAAAGCTGAGTGGTGAAGAACTGATGCTTTTGAACTGTGGTGTTGGAGAAGACTCTTGAGAGTCCCTTGGACTGCAAGAAGATCCAACCAGTCAATTCTAAAGGAAATCAGTCCTGAATATTCATTGGAAGGACTGATGTTGAAGCTGAAACTCCAATACTTTGGCCACTTGGTGTGAAGAACTGACTCATTGGAAAAGATCCTGATGCTTGGAACGATTGAAGGTGGGGAGGAGAAAGGGGACAGAGGATGAGATGTTTGGATGGCATCATTGGCTCGATGGACATGAGTCTGAGCCAGCTCTGGGAGTTGGACAGGGAAGCCTGGAGTGCTGCAGTCCATGGGGTCGCAAAAAGTTGAACGTGACTGAGTGACTGAACTGAACTGAACTGACTTCATTTTTCCCCCTAAAGGAAGATTTATTGGGTAAATTCCACAGTAAAATTTCTTTATTTTAATGATTGATTTTGGAGTTAGTATGATTTGAAATGGGATCTCAGAAACATCACAAAACTTTTTTCCAGTTTTATTTTAAAAATAAAGTTTTATAGCATTAAAATGTGCTTTTCATTTTTTATGTTTCATTTTTACATGTGGTTTTGGAGCATCTGTACTAAAAGATGACTTTCAGTGTTTTTAAACAGAAATCCTATTAGTCTATCCTAAGGACCCAGAATCTTGCTTTAAGTTGCTTTCCAAAAACAATAATTTTTCTCTATAAAACGCAGTGTCTCATGTCAGGTTCTTTGTGGGAATGTTGGGACAATCCCTCTGCCCTCTCCTCTGCGTCCATTTGTCTCCCGCCGTATGGTGGCTTCCCAGCTTCTCAGGATGGCCGCTAGGGGTCGGCGCCAAGTCGACATCCGGCTCCTCACCGCTTCCTCAACAGTGCGATTTGTCCTTTGACATGTTCTCTCAGCCAATCAGAAATTAGTACATGGTAGTCGAGTCCTTATGATTCTTTTCACGGTATGGGATACGTCGCAGCTCAGTCTCATTTGGAGGATGACGGAGTTACTCGCTTTCAGCTTTACGTTCCCAAATCCCAGATGTGTGAGAAGTTAGTCCCTGGAATCTTGGGAGACACAGCACACACTGGTAGTTGTGCAATAAGGGTCCGTGCAAGCAACTTGCCCTTTCAAGTGTGATTACCCCACTGTACTGCAGCTCACAGAGCTGGGGCAGCGCCTCCCACGCTGCACCCCCAGAAAGCAGAAACCAGCCGAGAGCTCGGCCTTCACCTTAAAATACATATGCTTTTACTTTCTGTTTCTCAGAATGAAATTCATGAGTGAATGTCATATGGGAATGGTAGAACCAAGGGCTTTTGAAGTCAGAAAAACCCAATTTAAAACCTTCACTCCGCACTTCTTAGCTGGGTGACCTCAGGCACAGTGCTTCACCTTCCTCAGTCTCAGATTATTCACCCATAAAATGAGATGGTGACACTGACCTCCTAGGGCTGCTCAGGACGCTCAAGGAGACAAATGTGTTTACGCGGCACCAGATGGGCTGTATCCAACAGACAGCAGGAGGTAAAGAGGTAAAAACAGGCCAGCCTTTTGAAGGACCTGGAGTGACAGTTTCTAGTCTAATTCAGGCCAGGAGATTCCTTGCTTGGTGCCTCTTCACGCTGCCCTCAAGTCGATTGTGGGAGCAACCACAGGGCGTGGTCCACATGCAGGGGGGCATCAGGTCAAGGGTGGCAGATGCTGTGGGCCAGCACTGGTTTACTGTTGCCTCAGCTCTTTCCACGGAAGGTTATAATCTTATAATAAACTCCCGTTACCTGAGGCAACCTGGAGACATTCTTTAGCGTTAACATATCTTAAATAATCCAGGATCAGAGATCAGAAAACATTTTCTCTAAAGGGCCACATGGAAAATATTTTAGGCTTTCTGGCCTGTGTGGTCTCTGCTGCCATGACTCTCTTTACGGCATGAAAATTAATCACAGACCACACTCAAATGAAGGGGTGTGGCTGAGTTCTAATAAAACTTTATTTGTAGAGACTGAAATTTGAATTGCATACAATTTTCCTGGGTCACAAAATAGTCTCCCTTTTATTTTTTAAATTGGCATTTAAAAATATTAAAAAATGAGCCGTACAAAAAGAGGTAGCAGACTAGATTCGGTCCACAGGTTGTTTCATTGACCCCCGGTCTAGAATGATGTCTTGTTAAAGATGAAATATGGGAGTCTGCTGGCTTTAGTTTTCTTATTAAATGTGTGTGTGTGTGTGTGTGTGTGTGTGTGTGTTGGCTGGCATCTTAGTTCCCTGACCAGAGATTGAACCCCTGACCCTTGCAGTGGAAGCATGGAATCTTAACCACTGGACTGCCAGGGAAGGCCCAGGCGTGCATCTTTAGAATGTGGATTCTGGGCATGTATTGGGTTAGGTTCACATTATCCGAACTTCAAGGGGAAAGCAACAAATCCACCATTATAGTGAAAGGTTCCAACACTCTCCTTCCCATAAATGACCCATAAATAAGATGCACATTATGTCTTCTCATCTCCACTCAACACTCCAAGGTAGATTTTATCACCCTGATTTTGCCATTGGGGAAACAGGTTCAGAGTGGCTGCCTAACCTGTCCAGGGTAACACATGGGGAAGTGGTAGAACCAAGATTTAGCCCAGCATTGCGTACAGTTAAAGCCCGCAGTGCTTTGCACTGTTTCTCCTGTCCCTGCCCTTCACCCACAGCCTCATGATCATGGACAAACCTGCAGGGGAGCAGAGAGCTGGAACTGCAGAGTTGTGTTGACCACTGACCTCAATTTAAAACCCAGGTCAAGGCTTCTGTTAGGGTAACACTGAGTTTGATCAAGTGACCAGCAACTGAAATAGCTATTCATATTTGGTTTTGAATCACACGAGCAGGCATGACTATTAGCCAGCAGTTGATGGCCACACATGGTGAGACACCCGGCAGTGGGGCAATAATTCCCGAGGCCCTCTGCCACTGTGGGGCAAAGCAGATGCCAGGGTCTGTTCACTGATAGAGCAGACCAAGGAGGCTGAGCCATCCTGGATGTAGTTCAAAGCTCTCTGTGTCAAAGGATGCCAGTCAAACTGAAGAAATACAGAAAAATAAATATTAACAGCTCTGGAAGGGGCTGAGTCAGGAAGCCCAGTTTCTGACTTGACAGAGTTGTAGTGGGGGCAAGAGATGATGGAAGGTTCCCAAGAAGAGCCATATGCTCATATTTGGCTTAAGAGTAGAGGAAAGGGGTCAGGTGATCAACTTGAATTGTTGTAGACGTCATTAACCAGTCTCCTCTGAGAACATATATACACACACACACTCTCACACACAGAAAGACATGGGCAAAAATTGAGAAACAAGCCAAAATAACAAGAAGAGCTTGAGGTTTACCATAAACTGGTCTTGGAATAGCCTCTGAAAGGAAGAACATGTGTTTGTTGTGGGAGAAGCTAGACTCGGGTACAACGTGAGATAATAAGCAAACAGGAGGGGACGGTCTCGTCTGGCCGAGAACAGTAAGTATGAAGATGCCACATCCGTTTTCTCACACTGGGACCAAAGGGGCCAGATTTCAGGGCGTGAGCCTGGCACTGCGGCCTGGAAAGCATGCTTCTCCAGGGCGTCCTGCCCACGGGTGTGTGGGAAACGCAGGCGGTCCCAGACTGATGACAAGACGATGTCTCAGCGGGGGCTGCTCCCTGGAGCAGACCCAGAGACAAGTCTTCGAGAGCAAATAGATTTTTGGGGAGGTGATTGCAGGAAGCAGAGGGGGGAGAGAGAATGAGACAGGAAGACAGCCCAATAAAGGGACATCCCCCGGCAAGTTACCCCTGTGGACAGACAGCTTAATCCCACCGGGAACGCTGCGGGCCAGTGTGGAACATGGGCTTTGGAGCCGTCCTGCCCCAGGGGACAGGGAGAGACGATCAGTGGCTGCTTTCGGGCCTTTCCCCACATGCTGTGTGACCACTGACTCCCAGCGGGCTCCTGTGGGCACAGCAGGCACAGGGACTTTCGCAGTCAGAAAGAACCCTTGGGTGAGCATCACAGGGAGGATTGGGCTGGTGCGTATGGCCCTGGTGAAAGCTGAGGGGATACGGCCAGGGCGGTGACGGCATCTCAGCTGGGCACCTTCCAAAGCTTATCTCAGAAGTGAAGGTCGAAGGGTTACGGTTTTCCACGTCTGCGTGCCCCTGGCTAAACAAGCAGGAGGGGGGTGGGAGGGAAGTGAAGTGACGAAAGCTGTAGAGCAAGAGGATGACTACAGAGAAAAGGCAAGAAAAGAGCAAGTTCAGGTAAGACCAGGGGTGTCAGAGGGAAGCCCAGAGCCAACAAGCTGAGGGCTAGACTTTTCTTGCCAGTTGCCCGTTCCTGGGACAAAGGAAAGCTGAATATCATTCGTGGAGCCTCATAATTCAAGTCTTCCCCGTTCTCATGCTGAGGATCGTGCTGGATACGAAGATAGATGGTTCTCTCCTTCTCAAGAGTGGAGCTGGACATGGGAGAAAAAGTTGGCCATGTCGAAAAAATTAAGCTGCTTTTGTTGGCATGAAAACCTCCACAGATTAGGGGAAAAAGAGCCTCTGAATCCTCCTTTTAAGTGGTCTAGTAGTGAGACAGTTTTCCCCAAATGAATCCCTGGGCCAGTATAAACCTCTGCTGGGGCCAACCTGCCTTTGCTCTCTCCACCCATTTCCCCAGAAGCATGAGCCCAGCCAAGACCTCTTTCAATACAAGCTAAGCTCTTGGAAGGCATCCGAGAGTCAGTCTTGTGTAGGGAAAGGGTGTCTCCACTCAGCAAACAGGCTCTATCCATCCTCCGAGTCTGGGAGCGGCAAGCTCAGATGCCCTGGGGACACTCTTCTTGTCTTTGAGGCTATGGCTTTTGCTGACTTTCCCTGTTACCCTGGGGGGTTAGGGTGAACTCCTCTGAGCTCAGGGCATCCTCCTCCCCCAGGAAGCCAGAGATATCAGGTCCTGATTCCTGGAAACTCTAAAGGTTCCTCTGTTTGGAAAAAGCATGTTTGCATCACTAGATGTGAGTAAGTCAAGAATCTGAAGATGAGGAGATGAACCTGGGTTATCCAGGCCCTGAAGGCCATCACAAGGGTCCTTACAAGAGAAAGGCACAGGGGGATTTCACACTCCTGGAGAAGAAGGCATGTGAAGACAGAGGCAGAGACTGGAGGGATGCAACTACCAGCCAAGGAACACTGGCAGCCACCGGAAGCTGGAAGAGGCACAGAATGGATTTTCCTCTAGAACCTCTGGAGGGAGTGAGGTCGTGCTGACACCTTGGTTCAGGACTTCTGGCCTCCAGAGCTGTGAGAATCAATTTCGGTGTTTGAAAACAAGTTTGTGGTCATCTGTTACAGCAGCCATAGGAAACCAATGCACGAAAGTATAAACTTGCCTATCACAAGCTGGTCTGGTTTCAACCACCTTGTGGATCAAGCTGGGTAAACTCTCAGCATAGCTTCTTCTGAGCTGAGGGGGAGGTGGGGAAAGGAAAACTCAGGAGAACTCTGCTTCCAGCACTAGCATCTCTGGGGTGCAAACCTGCCTCCAGAGGCCTTGGGGGAGACTTCAGTTCAGTCGCTCAGTCATGTCCGACTCTTTGCGACCCCATGGACTGCAGCACACCAGGCCTCGCTGTCCATCACCAACTCCCGGAGTTCACTCAAACTCATGTCCATTGCATTGGTGATGCCATCCAGCCATCTCATCCTCTGTTGTCCTCTTCTCCTCCCACCTTCAATCTTTCCCAACATCAGGGTCTTTTCAAATGAGTCAGCTCTTCAACTAAGCAGGTCCTTACTTTCATCTTCTCAGCGGCCATGCTGCTACCCAAGGTGGGGTAACTCACCCCACCTTGGGATGAGTGGGGTGTGGAAAATGGGGTGCGGTGTGGATCTGGGTCTGGGGCCCAGCTCCAGCTCCCCCAGCTCCTCTCCGTGCAGTGAGGGGGCAGGCCTGGGGTAAAGCTGGCGTCCGTACACGGGTCTCCTGATTCCACCGGGGACAGCCCAGGACAGAAATGCTTCTGCCTTCCATGGGCTGTGAGGAGGCTGCTGGTCTCAGACCCTGTTCTTTTCAGAACCAGGTTCTTTTATGGGTAATGCTGAACACTTGTAGGATACCAGGTACCATCTTAAGTACTTCAAAATGTCTTCATAAAGTAGAATTTCTTATTCCCTCCAGGGAAGCAGAACCAATAGGATGTGTGTATGTGTTTTATATAGGGGCTTCCCAGGTGGCACCACTGGTAAATAATCTGCCTGCCAATGCAGGAGACACAAGAGATGCCGGTTTGATCCCTGGGTCGGGAAGATCGCCCTGATTGGGAAGATCACTTTCATATATATATGAAAGTTAAAGTGAAAGTGTTAGTCTCTCAGTTGTGTCTGACTGTTTGCGATCTCATGGGCTGTAGCCCTCCAGGTTCCTCTGTCCATGGAATTCTCTAGGCAAGAATACTGGAGTCGATAGATATGCCCTTCTCCAGGGGATCTTCCCAACTCAGGGATTGAACCTGGGTCTCCTGCATTGTAGGCAGATTCTTTACCATCTGAGTCACTATAAATATGTACATATATATATAGTGTTTTGTATGTATATGAAAAATAACATGTATATATAGTGTTATATCAGAGAAGGCAATGGCAACCCACTCCAGTACTCTTGCCTGGAAAATCCCATGGAGGCTGCAGTCCATGAGGTTGCTAAGAGTCGGACACGACTGAGTGACTTCACTTTCACTTTTCACTTTCATGCATTGGAGAAGGAAATGGCAACCCACTCCAGTGTTCTTGCCTGGAGAATCCCAGGGACAGGGAAGCCTGGTGGGCTGCCGTCTATGGGGTCACACAGAGTTGGACACGACTGAAGTGACTTAGCAGCATAGTGTGATATACATATGGAAGATAATATATATAATATATATATAATAAAGTGTATATATTATATAATATCTACCTATCTATCTGCCTATCTATCTATCTATAGAGAGATTTTAAGGACTTGGCTCATACAATTGTGGAGGCTTGGTAAGTAGAAAATCTGCAAGATCGGCCAGCAGGTGGAGACCCAGGGAATCACTGATGCTGCAGCTCAAGTCCAAAGGCTGTCTGCTGGCAGAAATCACTCTTGTGTGAGGGGAGGTCAGTTTTTTCCCTTAAGGCCTTCAGCTGATTGCATGAGGCCCACCCACATTATGGAGGACAGTTTGTTTTGCTCAGTCTACTGATCTAATTATTCATCTAATCTAAAAAATACCTTCACAGCAACATCCAAATGTGTTTGACCAGCTGTCTGGGTCCTGTGGTCCCACCAAGTTGGTACAAAAAATCACCAGGCTCTTCTCCCCATCTCCCTATTTTTTCACAGGTAAGGAAACTGAGGCTTAGAGAAGTAAGACAACTTGCTCAAGTCATGCAGGAGTGTGTGATTTAACTCAGAAGCCATGCCTTAGCCTCCACGTTACATTGTCAAGGTAAGCCTGGTGTTAGGCTAAGGTTGGATGCATTGTGATGCCCTGTTCTTTGAGCAGGCAGGTAGCCGATGCAGCCTCCTTTGCCGTGCTGAGTCAAGGCAACAGGCTGAGGTGACCTTCGTCAAACTGAATTCTTTGTCCTTGTTTACTGCTCACCCAGAATATGCCTACAGTGCTGGATTCAATCCCTGGGTTGGGAAGAACCCCTGGATAAGGGAATGGCAAACCATGCCAGTGTTCTTGCTTGGAGAATTCCATGGACAGAGGCGCCTGGTGGGCTACAGTTCATGGGGTTGCAAAGAGTCACACATGACTGAGTGACTAACACTTTCCTCCTCACCCTTAGCCTTCTGATTCTCTTCCTCAGCACCCTCCTGCCCACCACATTTTTCTGTTCCCTGAGTTTCTTGGCATGTGCTTCCCACTATCGTGTCAATTTACTTCCAACACTTCACACAGATTTCAGGTGCCGTGTATTTACCCAGAGAAGGCTAGTCTCCTGCCATGAGTCATGCTCCTTGTTGGGCACACTTAGTCGGGGCTGGTGAGGGGTTTCCCTTCCTGCACCCATCAGTCACAGGCGGTGAGAAAGAACAGAACCTGAGTGTTCTTGCTCTTGAAGGGTTAGGGCTTGTCCCCTGCCGACCTTGAAGGCAGGGCTGTCTTTTGGACACTTTTGTGCCCCACGCCAGTCAGTGTCCAATCAGCAAACATGAAACATACCAGAGATTTGAAACAGAATCTGAAATCAATCTGGGAATTTATTGAAAAAAAAAAATCCTGAATAGCACAAGGAAAGGGTAAGGGAGACCAAAGATTAGTAGCTGCAGAGAGCTGCTGGGGAGCAAGGGGAAGATGGGATGTGCAGAGCATTCACTGGCCAGAGAGATGGCTGTGGTCCTCACTGCCTTGACCTGTGGTTTGACCAGCTGCTGCTGCTCCTTCAGGAAGCTAGAAAGCATGCCTTATCCTGGATTGGGGTGTTCTCTATAGAGAGATGCCTGAGATTGATGCAGAGCAGCAGTGAAGCTGAGGGTGTAGCTGTCGTGATGAGGCTCTGTGCATATGTGTGTGTGTGTAGGAACAGGTGCTCTTCATTGCTTAGTGCCTGGATTGGGTAATTAACCAGGCTCCTGTGGGCCACTGCCATCCTTACAGTACTTGGTCCGTGACCCAATTACTCCAGTTAGCATCTGTAATCATTCACTTTACCAACTTCCCGTCTAGACTGCTGGCTCCCTGGACTAAGACCTGGCCCTCTTGTTTTGTCTCGTGTCCCCTTGTGCCTGTCACTCAGAAGCTACTCAGTGCCTGGGCATTGACTGACCACCAACCAGGATCTCAAGAAATACCTTTTCTTTTTTCATCAAAAAACACATGCAGCACATCAAAGGGTCTCATGGGAGTGCCTGGTTTTTTGAGAAGAAAGCTGGCTTTTCAGGGTGTGTTTTTCCTCGGCTATGGCTGTTATCATTCAGCTTTGCACAGAGAAAGGGCAGCAAGGATGCATAGGAAAAAGGCAGTCAAAAATAGAAGCCTGGAGGACATGCACTCCTTCCTGGGGGCATCACTGAGCAGAGGTGGGGTGGTCACTGAAGCAGGCAGAGCTGGGATGCGATAGCAGCCGGGAGCCTGGCCGAGCACTCTCTCATCATCCATCTTTCCCTGCGACCATTATTTACAGCCTGCTGCCCTGATCCCACAGGCTCATCTTCACTCCCCAGGGAAAAAGACTTGAAATAGATGGATAAGAGAATCGGTGTGTTTCATGCACGAGCCTGTGGGAGTTGGCATTCTGAGAGCAGCATTCTTTCTCCCAGAGAGAATCTGAAGGTCTGGTGTGGACCCTCCCTGAGAAGCTGCTCTGTCTCGTGGCTGAAAGTGAGTGGATGGATTCCTATCCTCGGTGGTGTTAATTAAGCTCTATTAATGAGAGTTTATGTTAAGGGACTGTCAGGTCTGCTGGACCGCCACAGCGTGGGCTCTCTGAGGATGCGTTTTAATCTTGTCCCTGCAAATGTGTTTAGTAGACTTGCACTTGTTCAAGAGGCTGCCCCTCATCCACCGTTTGACCACAGCATAACCTTGGCACGTCTGTAAGATTCATACTCTTCTAAAAACCCCAGATAACTCTTGTGTGGGAGGGATATAAAGTGCATTTTATCTTGGATGTCCACTTTGATCATCTGTTGGCTGCCTGGGGCACTGTGTTGAGAAGGATTCTGAAGCACTGAGATCAGTAAATGAGGGGCACCAGAGGACTTGTAAGACTCTTGTATAAGAAATATGCTAAAACCAAAGGCTCAATAAGGAGCCTGGGAGGGATTCTTCTGTTTCTCTAAAATGCACAAGGGGCTGTGGTTGTTCTTCTCTTTTCTTTTTGTTAATAGCAAAATTTCCCTTCCCGTCACACTTGCCTGTCAGCAGACGTGACATACTTCACAGTATCATTGAGTGTTAGTGCTGGATGATTCTTCAGAGAGCATTTAATCTAAGCGCCTTGTTTTACAGAAGGTGAAAATGAGGCTGTAGGAGATTGATTTTCAAAAGGTCACACAGCTGGTTAATGCAGGTTCTCTCTGTCTCCCCTTTTCTTTAGGCCCGTCTGCTTCCAAGGTGTGAAATCTGTCTTTACCTTGACTCTCTGCCTGAAAAATATGCGGGCTCGTGTAAGATGGGGACCTTGAGCTGTGACGGGAGCATCTTCAAGCCACAGAGCCCGGCTGTCTCACTTTCTAGTTAAGTGGCCACGAGTGATGTCATCGTACTAAGCCTTGGTCTCCTCACCAGTCAACTGAGGGTGAAGATTGTGAGGATCAAATGAGATCATGAATATAAAGTGTGTAGCTCTGAGCCTGGCTGCACTAATACAGGCTGCTGTTAACATCTGCAGAGCAGACTAGTTGGGCTCAATGCTTCCTTACTCTGAGAGCCTGTAATTTGGAGCATCAGCTGATAATACATGGGGATGTGTCTGAAATACCTGTGAGGAGTTCCAGGTTTCCATCAGGACTGATCTATCAAATGACATGATATGTGGAGGGTGAGTTTTTGCTAACTGAAAAGAAATTTTCATTATTTCAGATAACATATGTACAATCATCATTATTCCTACTGTTGCTGCTAAGTCGCTTCAGTCATGTCTTCAGTTGTGTCCAACTCTGTGCGACCCTATGGGTTGGAGCCCACCAGGCTCCTCTGGCCATAGGATTCTCCAGGGAAGAATAGTGGAGGGTATTGCCGTGCTTTCCTCCAGGGGATCTTCCCAACCCAGGGATCAAACCCTCCTGTCTTACGTCTCCAGCATTGGCAGGCGGGTTCTTGATGACTACTGCCACCTGGGAAGCCCCGTTATTCCTGCTATTAATCATGTCAAGATATATTCTGTGAGTATTGCTCTGATTCCATGGCAAGTTTCAAATCCACGAAGGACTCTCTGAAATTCCTAACCCACTTAAGGACAACCTCTTGTTGCCAAGCTTTATATTCTGACTTGTGCCTTTAAACTGATCCTTCTCAAACAGGGTGGTGTTTTAGGTAGATCTTTTTATCTTGCATTCTGACTTGTGCCTTTAAACTGATCCTTCTCAAACAGGGTGGTGTTTTAGGTAGATCTTTTTATCTTGCTACAGTTTAAATTAGTATCATATTTATATTTGCTTTTTTATTGATATCTTATTCCTGGCTGGTATCCAGTGTCATTTTCTAAAGGACACAGTTTTTAAAAGCCAAATAAATAATTGATAACTGAGTAAATAAGTAAATAAATGATAGGCTTAAGTTGGCACAGCTTCTGAACAGGGAACATAGTTATCTGTGAAGGGGAGTGGCGTCTTGAGGAAGAATCGTCTCTTGGGCTTAGGAATGTCGTCTGGGCACAAGTTCCCAAATATGCCATTCTCCGTGAAGCACAATGAGGGCGCAGTTGGAACAGGCTAGGCCCTGGGGCCCTTTGCTGCAATGCTTGCACCTGGACAAAGGTCTCCTCCAGCAGCAAAAGACAGAGAAAGTGTGTGTGTGTGTGTGTGTGTGACTCGCTCAGTTGTGTCCAACTCTTTGTGACTCCATGGACTGTAGCCTGTCAGGCTTCTCCACCCATAGGATTTTCCAGGCAAGAATACCGCAGTGGATTGCCATTTCCTTCTCCAACAGAAAGTATAAGGGACTAAAAATAACTTTGAGCTTATTAGCTGGGCCAAATTATGGACAAAACAATACAAGAAGACCAAAAAGCCCACTGCCACTTTCTGAAGAGCCGGGAGCAAAAGCAGGGTATTCGAAGCAAAGGCAGGGAATTGCACATGCCCCCTGCACACAGCACCACCGAAGGGGTGGGCAGACCACACACCTCTGGCCCAGCCCCTGGGCACATCCCTCTGTCACCCCATACAAGGAACCAGCTCACTCCCATTCAGTGATCGAGCCAGCAAGGGAAACCGTTGTTTGTTCTTGCTGCCCCCTGCTGCAGTAGGGACCCAGTAAAGCCTCGCCTGAATTTCTGTCTGGCCTCAGATCAATTTCTATTGATGAAGGAGGCCAAGAACCCTGGTCAGTAACAAAATCATCCCATTCTTGTAGACCCGATCCACATGGCGTGTACCAGTTGGGAAGATGGGTGACATGAACTCAGCTGATTTCCCATTTTAAAGTATCTCGAAGCCCCATTGGGTTCCCGGGTCTGTGCTTTATCCTGCTAGAGACGTGCTCCATGGACAAAGTCCAGTAGTGGGACTTGGCTGCATTCTGACTGGCCAAGGAATCTTAAGTGTCCACTATGGTCTTCCCTGGTGCTCAGACGGTAAAGGCTCTGCCTGCAATGCTGGAGACTCAGGTTCGATCCCTGGGTTGGGAAGATCCCCTGGAGAAGGGAAAGGCCACCCACTCCAGTATTCTTGCCTGGAGAATTACATGGACGGAGGAGCCTGGTGGGCCACCGTCCATGGGGTCGCAAAGAGTCAGACACGACTGAGGGACTACCACCTTCATTTTCATGACTGGAGCTCATGGACCCACTAGGGTACAATCACTGAATTTTAGGCCTATTATTTTGTCACAAAAAGGAAGCACAAAGACAACGAGGGAAAGTGAAGGCTTTGTGATCGGAGCACCTGAGTTAGCGTCCTGGCTGGCCCCTGCTGTGGTATTAGCCACCTGATGCCAAGGCTGGTGCCTCCATCTCCTGCAGGGTCAGTTTCCCCATCTGTGAACTGGACTGTTCTTCCACTGACTTATAGGTTGTTGAGTTTTAAGTGAGATGATAGGCACAAAAGGGTTTGTAAATTCTTAAGTCATTTCAAAATTAAATTTCTCACAACTATAACAATTTTAGTGATGCATTCAAGTTCCAAGAGCAGAGAGGAGGAGCATGAGAGATATAGAAAGAATGAAGGAAGGTCTCCCCTCTTAAAAGCTGCAGCCTAGACTGTGCCTGTGATCCTGATGGTGAATCACCAATGAAGCCTGGAGCTCAGGGCTTGTCAGGCAGGTCTTTTTCAGTCATGAGTGACAGTGCCCAGGTCAGCATGGCCTCAACAGAGAGCAACTTATCATCTCTCATCAGGGACAAGATCACAGCTGGATCCAGAAAGTGGACGTCAATGGGCCCTGGTCTTCCTCACTCAATCTCTTGGCCCCACTCTCCTCTTTGTTAGCTTTAGTCTTGGGCAAAATCATCCCACAGTTCTTGTGTTGATTCCAGACATAAAAGAACTTCTTATTCCCAAGAAAAGTCCTAGAACTTAAATCCAGCAGGCTTGGGCCATGTTGGTCAGGCTTCTAAACCAACCACTGTTGCCAAGGGCCTGCAATAGGCTGATTCATTCATCTATTGAACACATACTTATTAAGCATCTACTTTGTTCCTAAAGCTTTTCTGGGAGTTAAAGATAGAGCAGTGACCAAAACAGACACACAAGTAAGTATATAACTAAACAAATAACTTTGGAGACAGACTCAAGTCAGAAATTCTGGGTGGGAGCCAGGACTGCATTTTACCAAGCTCCCTGGTAAGCTGGATGCCAGTGTCACCACTTTATAAGGTGGTATTGAGCTTCCCTGGTAGCATTGCCTGCAATGCTGGAGAGCTCGGTTCGATTCCTGGGTCTGGAAGATCCTCTGGAGAAGGGATAGGCTATCCACTCCAGTATTCTTGGGCTTCCCTGGTGGCTCAGCTGGTAAAGAATCTGCCTGCAATGCAGGAGACCTGGGTTTGATCCCTAGGTTGGAAAGATCCCCTGGAGAAGGGAAAGGATATTCACTCCAGTATTCTGGCCTGGAGAAGTCCATGGACTGTACAATCCATGGGGTAGCAGTTGGACAAGACTGAGCGGCTTTCACTTTCACTTCTCTTCTCTCACTTAAATAGAAACGTGGATTAAAGGTGGAGACTCAGAAGAAGGCAGAGCGGAAATGTCCCAGTGCTCATCCTGTGGGGCTCATGTACCAGAGAGGGAAGTGAGTCCAACAAACGGGGTGACTTGACCAAGGTCAGCCAGGAGCTTTCAATGACAAAGCACTGCAAGGCAGAGGCTGAAGCCACTGTGGCCGAGGGCAGTTTAGATTCAGCCAGAAGCACAATTCCTAAAGTCTATCCAGTTACATAATAAAGAAAGAAATGATAGTATGTAGTTATTTAAGGATAAAGAAATGATATGAGTCAAATTTTGACTTGAAACTTATTCCTCTGGGGCAAGATGCTTGGTGGAGAGTGGATGGCTCCATTTGTAGAGGAGGATTTGGGCAGCTCTTGACTGCTTTCTGTAATGAACAAGCCTCCTCAATGGTGACACCTGGTTCTTTAGGACCTGGCAGTTTCCTCTCTTATTAAAGAGCTTTTTGAATAAAATTTGAATCCTAATTAAAATAATAATAAAATAAAACGATGAAGAATTAATTCAAATCACATGTCACTTCCTGCTTCCAACCTTCCAGTCCAAAGGTCTGAGCAAAGCCTTAGCCCTTAACCAATCTGACCTGCCACCTGACTTCTCATCACCCTGAGCTACTGGCTCCATCCTTTTGAAGACTAAGTTATGCATGGAAATCATCAAGTCTGAGAAAGTGAGTTATCTGTTTCAGCATGTGAGAGAGTGTTTCTTTAAAAAAATTATTTTAAACAGTCAGATGAGTTGTCAGTATTAATACTTGGACTATGAGAGCTGCGGAGAAGGCAATGGCACCCCACTCCAGTACTTTTGCCTAGAAAATCCCATGGATGGGAGAGCCTGGTAGGCTGCAGTCCATGGGGTCACTAAGGATCGGACACAACTGAGCGATTTCTCTTTCACTTTTCACTTTCATGCATTGGAGAAGGAAATGGGAACCACTCCAGCGTTCTTGCCTGGAGAATCCCAGGAACGAGGAAGCCTGGTGGGCTGCCATCTATGGGATCGCACAGAGTCGGACACGACTTAGCAGCAGCAGCAGCAGCAGCAGCACATGAGAGCTTAATCCAAATGAAATGATGGTGGAGGTGGGTAGGTGGGGGGGCAGAGAAGAAATATAGCCTGGTATTCACCTAAAAATATTAGTTCGACCTTAGGTACTAAGGTGAACGGGGGATGGGCTTCTCTGAGCCAAGTTCAGACATGACCTCCTTTCCTAAAGAGGCCCAATTAAAGTCATATATCAAATCACCTCCCAGATTTGCATGTGTGAAGGAGCAGTTATGGACATAGCAGCCTGTCTGCCCAGTGAATTACATATAAAGATCTGTCCCTTCCTTATGTCATCAAGACACTATTTCAGCCATTTCCGTATTGATTTTGTAGACTGGAAAGCCCTTGTTGTCATTAATTACATCTGTTCAAAACTGGAACGAGTGGAGATGGGTTGGTAATTAAATAAGGCGAGGCAGAAAATCTTGCAGAATACCCCTCCCCATGCTGGGAAAGGGTTTGGGATTATCTGTGCAAAGAATCCAGGCAGGGAGAGCTCAGGAGGATGAAAACATCTCTCAGGGCAGTAGACACTTTTTAGATGCCCGTCCCCAGGTCATCTTCTCTCCCCACAACCCCCACCAGGGGCAAGCTCGTCCAAGTCACCAACCAGCATCAGGTAGCATGCTTTCCCTCCTGCTGTGAGATACATCAGGGAGATCCCTCCCTGACCCGCCAGCAGCGTGTTTTCTTGGCTCAGTTTGGCTGACAACACTCAGGTAGGTTTGCCTCAGCCCAGATAAATACTTTGGTTCTCAAGTTATCCATGCATCAAAATTGCCCAAGAAAATTAAAAAAACAAAAACTGATGTTTAGGCCTAATTTAATTGGGCTGGGTGGGCCCAGATGTTCAGTTTTCTGTTCTTTTTTTTTTTTTTTTAAGCTTTCCCCCTTGGTTCTAACGTATAGCCAAGGTGGAAACTTACGCACTTAAGAAAAGCATAAATATTTCAGGAAAGATGGTGCTTTTCCATCGTTGTGTTTGGTTCAGGCAGGAACCTTCTGACCCAGCCCTCCGGGAAGCATGCTGGAGGGAGGAGGTCTGACTTCGGGGCTCCTCACCCCGTTGGCCGAGTGTCTCAGCCTCACTGGGCTCAGGTTCCTCTCAGATGAAACTGGCTCCATTTCCTCTGGTTCTTAAGGAGATGATGTTGCCACAGCCGCTCCAGGTCTGTGCTCAAAACCTGCCAACCCACACCTTTCGCTAAAAGGAGTGTTAGTCAATAAGTCATCTTTGACTCTTTGTGACCCCATGGACTGTATCCTGCCAGGCTCCTCCATCCATAGGATTTTCCAGGCCAGAACACTGGACTGGGTTGCCATCTCCTCCTCCAGGGGATCTTCCTGAGCCAGGGATTGAACCCAAGTCTTCTGTGGCTCCTGCATTGGCAGGTGGATTCTTTACCTGCTAAGCCACCTGGGAAGCCCTTTAGCAAGAGTTAACATAAATCTTTAAGTTAAAGTGTCCACAGACAAGAAAGGAAGGTATAAATGAACAGACAAAAACCCAGATGGAACCATCCAGGGTCAAGGTGGTGATGAATCTGACCCCCAACAGCCCTTGAGTCTCATTATATGCTGATTTTACTACATGAGCACATTAAACGGCACACCTATCAGTGACCAGGACCGGACCTTAAGGCCCAGAAAAGGATTAAAAGGGGGTGGCAACCACTTCCCAGAAAAAGCCCTGCCCCTTCCCCAGTAGAAAAATGCACACGCTTCCCCATCATTAGCCTCCGTTCCCCTCCCTTTGTCTTACTCTTTAAATCCCTGTCTCCAGGTGGGATTTAACTGATCTGTGAACTTAGTTCTTGCTTCTCTGTTCTTTGGCCACTGAGTAAAGTTTATGCTGCATCCATCTCATCTCATCTTTGATTTTTTTTTATTCAGCAGCTTAAAAAAAAACGCTCTCCAGCCGAGGCTGGGTTAGGGCCCCAGCAGGGCCCATAGGAGTGAATTCTGTGACTGTGACTCTGGGACTCCTGCAGGACCTCTGTTCGTCTGCCTGACCAAAGCGCAGGGAGAAAGCAGCCTTCGTGCCTTTTTTCAATTCAGTTCAGTTCAGTCGCTGTTTAGCCCACTATAAAAGGGCCCACGCTTTGCTCTCTCTTCCCTCAGATTTCAAGTTTGGTCTAACTCTAAGCTGGTGAATCACATTCTCTAATCAGAACATTTTCTTCCATTCAACCTTAATTGGCTTGAGTTTGGCACTGAAAGGCCTGATGCAGAAGGGGAAAGGCCAGGATATAGGGTTCCAGATGGCCGGCAAGCTCACTATCTGTCAGAGCTGAAAGCATGCTGCACCACCGCTCAACAGGCACCTTGGACTTAAGCACTCTAGCCTGGAAGCCCAGATGCCTGTGACCCTTAGAAGCTTCTAGGTTGAAAAAGAAACTTCAGGTTCTTGGAGGCATAAAACTCCCCCCAAATCCTTGATTTAAACACAGAAGACATAAACGTCCACTTAGCCCTAGAACACAGGCTGTCACGCAAGAGCAACTATAAGGGTTAATACATAAAAAAATGGGTTAATAAATCTTAAGGGCAAAACTGAAGTGCAGGCAAAGGAGTAAGATGCGCATTACATTTTCCCTGAAATGGAACTCGTGGTGAAAAATAAGACAAGGACTCGGGACTGAGATATGCGGAGGTCTCCCTGAGCCCACGCTGTGACAAAGGCGGCCTGGTGGTTATGTTATGCGAGGGTGTGTGTGGCTTTTTTTTTTTTCCTCTCCCTGAACCTGCTGCTGGAATCTATCGTCCTGTCCTTTTTCATAACCTTCTCTGCAGGGTGGATGTACTTTCCCAACTGGAGCTCTATTTGCCCTGCCAAATCCCATTCTGAAAATCACCTTTCCAAATGGCAGCCTCACAGGGACACAAACAAGGCTGAGAACTAGGGAATCGACCTACAGGAACGGCCTGAGTTGGAAAGTTAGAGACTCTGAGCTTCCCCGTGGAGCGCGCTCACATTTCCGGAGGTCCCTGCTGGCTTGTGCCAGTGCAGGCGACCGGGCCTTCCAGATGAGTCGCACCACTTTGTGCACTGGGCTGCGAGAGCCCCTGACAGCTGCGGTCTTCTCACTGCACCAAGAAGAGATATGCCAATGGAAGCAGCAACCAGAAACGCACACTGTTTGAGGCAGATGTCCTATTAAAATTGCAATGGCCTCCATTAGAGAAACTCCTCCCCATGTTCTCATTCTTTGTATTTTTCAATAGTCTTCCCCCAACCACTTCCCTCAGATCTCCTGGTGTCTCTTTTGTGGAAGAGAACCAAGGGAATTGCTAGCCTGGACTGCTCTCCCTGTTAAGATATAGCTGCTGCTGCTGCTGCTGCTAAGTCGCTTCAGTCGTGTTGGACTCTGTGCGACCCCATAGATGGCAGCCCATCAGGCTCCCCTGTCCCTGGGATTCTCCAGGCAAGATCATTGGAGTGGGTCGCCATTTCCTTCTCCAATGTGTGAAAGTGAAAAGTGAAAGTGAAGTTGCTCAGTCATGTCCGACTCTTCTCGACCCCATGGACTGCAGCCTACCAGGCTCCTCTGTCGATGGGATTTTCCAGGCAAGGGTACTGGAGTGGGGTGCCATTGCCTTCTCTAGTTAAAATATAGAAGAAAGCCTTTTTCTTGTTTCTCCTTATAGAGACCCTTGCCTCAGACATTGCATTTTTGCATTCATTCACACATCCATCCAACCATTCATCCATCCATTCATATATTCAAGCATTTATTGAACTCCGGGAGTTGGTGATGGACAGGGTGGCCTGGCGTGCTGCGATTCATGGCGTCGTAAAGAGTCGGACATGACTGAGCGACTGATCTGATCTGATCTGATGAGAATATTTGTTGTTTTTGCCTGCCCAGAGATGTTCCCTCTTCTTTTAGCAACAACCTCATTTTTTCTTTAGGAAAATGTCTTCATTCATTTTCAATCCATGTGGTTCAAGTGGGACTGACCTAAAATCAGGTGATATGTACACCACCCAGGCTGGACACTGCCCTTCTTCAGGGACTGGATTAATTGGGTGACTTGGAGTCACTGGTCTGTGGCTGGAGCTCTTGGGAAATAGAATCTCACATAGCATTGATTGCCAAGCTACAAGAATATTAACTTAGAGTTGACAGTAGTGAAGTAGTTAAGAAACAAAACTGGGAGATGACGAATGGGCAGGCAAATTCCCCTGCCTAGTTGAATCCACAGATCTAGCAATTTCAGTTCTAGTCCCTAAAATTTTCAGGTTTGTGAGTGAAAAAAATATTCCTTTTCACCTTTTGGCTTGGGTTTCTGTCACTTGCAAATGAAAGAATTCTGTGTACTCTGGGCTAGGTGCTGAGACCAAGACAAACCAGCCTCAGAGCCCAGGCAGTCTTGCAGAGTGATGAGTGTAAACTGTGCTCACGTATGAATTTTGGTTCCACCGCTGACAGAGCGCATGACCTCACGCATTTTCCTCTGTGCCTTGGGGAGGGGCGGCGGTGAGGAGATACCCTTCATCCAAGGCAAGGAGCAGTGGCTGCACTTTGCTGGAGCAGCTATGAAGAGATACCCCACGTCCAAGGTAAGAGAAACCCAAGTAAGATGATAGGTGTTGCAAGAGGGCATCAGAGGGCAGACACACCGAAACCATAATCACAGAAAACTAGTCAATCTAATCACACTAGGACCACAGCCTTGTCTAACTCAATGAAACTAAGCCATGCCCTGTGGGGCCACCCAAGACTGGCTGGTCATGGTGGAGAGGTCTGACAGAAAGTGGTCCACTGGAGAAGGGAACAGCAAACCACGTCAGTATTCTTGCCTTGAGAACCCCATGAACAGTATGAAAAGGCAAAATGATAGGATACTGGAAGAGGAACTCCCCAGGTAGGTAGGTGCCCAATATGCCACTGGAGATCAGTGGAGAAATAACTCCAGAAAGAATGAAGGGATGGAGCCAAAGCAGAAACAATACCCAGTTGTGGATGTGACTGGTGATAGAAGCAAGGTCTGATGCTGTAAAGAGCAATATTGCATAGGAATCTGGAATGTTAGGTCCATGAATCAAGGCAAATTGGAAGTGGTCAAACAGGAGATGGCAAGAGTGAACATTGACATTCTAGGAATCAGCGAACTAAAATGGACTGGAATGGGTGAATTTAACTCAGATGACCATTACATCTACTACTGCAGGCAGGAATCCCTTAGAAGAAATGGAGTAGCCATCATGGTCAACAAAAGAGTCTGAAATGCAGTACTTGGATGCAATCACAAAAACGACAGAATGATCTCTGTTCGTTTCCAAGGCAAACCATTTAATATCACAGTAATCCAAGTCTATGCCCCAACCAGTAACGCTGAAGAAGCTGAAGTTGAATGGTTCTATGAAGATCTACAAGACCTTTTATAACTAACACGCAAAAAAGATGTCCTTTCATTATAAGGGACTGGAATGCAAAAGTAGGAAGTCAAGAAACACCTAGAGTAACAGGTAAATTTGGTCTTGGACTACAGAATGAAGCAGGGCAAAGGCTAATAGAGTTTTACCAAGAGAATGCACTGGTCATAGTGAACACCCTCTTCCAACAACACAAGAGAAGACTCTACACATGGACATCACCAGATGGTCAACACCGAAATCAGATTGATTATATTCTTTGTAGCCAAAGATGGAGAAGCTCTATACAGTCAGCAAAAACAAGACCAGGAGCTGACTGTGACTCAGATCATGAACTCCTTATTGCCAAATTCAGACTTAAATCAAAGAAAGTAGGGAAAACCACTAGACCATTCAGGTATGACCTAAATCAAATCCCTTATGATTATACAGTGAAAGTGAGAAATAGATTTAAGGGCCTAGATCCGATAGATAGAGTGCCTGATGAACTAAGGACAGAGGTTCATGACATTATACAGGAGACAGGGATCGAGATCATCCCCATGGAAAAGAAATACAAAAAAGCAAAATGGCTGTTTGGGGAGGCGTTACAAATAGCTGTGAAAAGAAGAGAAGTGAAAAGCAAAGGAGAAAACGAAAGATATAAGCATCTGAATGCAGAGTTCCAAAGAATAGCAAGAAGAGATAAGAAAGCCTTCCTCAGCGACCAATGCAAAGAAATAGAGGAAAACAACAGAATGGGAATGACTAGAGATCTCTTCAAGAAAATTAGAGATATCAAGGGAACATTTTATGCAAAGATGGGCTCAATAAAGGACAGAAATGGTAGGGATCTAACAGAAGCAGAAGATATTAAGAAGAGGTGGCAAGAATACACAGAAGAACTGTACAAAAAAAATCTTCATGACCAAGATAATCACGATGGTGTGATCACTCACCTAGAGCCAGACATTCTGGAATGTGAAGTCAAGTGGGCCTTAGAAAGCATCACTACGAACAAAGCTAGTGGAGGTGATGGAATTCCAGTTGAGCTATTTCAAATCCTGAAAGATGATGCTGTGAAAGTGCTGCACTCAACATGCCAGCAAATTTGGAAAACTCAGCAGTGGCCACAGGACTGGAAAACGTCCGTTTTCATTCCAATCCCAAAGAAAAGCAATGCCAAAGAATGCTCAAACTACCGCACAATTTCACTCATCTCACATGCTAGTAAAGTAATGCTCAAAATTCTCCAAGCCAGGCTTCAGCAGTATATGAACCATGAACTTTGAGATGTTCAAGCTGGTTTTCGAAAAGGCAGAGGAACCAGAGATCAAATTGCCAACATCCGCTGGATCATGGAGAAAGCAAGAGAGTTCCAGAAAAACATCTATTTCTGCTTTATTGACTATGCCAAAGCCTTTGACTGTGTGGATCACAATAGACTGTGGAAAATTCTGAAAGAGATGGGAATACCAGACCACCTGACCTGCCTCTTGAGAAACCTATATTCAAGTCAGGAAGCAACAGTTAGAACTGGACATGGAACAACAGACTGGTTCCAAATAGGAAAAGGAGTACGTCAAGGCTGTATATTGTCACCCTGCTTATTTAACTTCTATGCAGAGTACATAATGGAAAATGCTGGGCTGGAAGAAGCACAAGCTGGAATCAAGATTGCCGGGAGAAATATCAATAACCTCAGATATGCAGATGACACCACCCTTATGGCAGGAAGTGAAGAGGAACTAAAAAAACTCTTGATGAAAGTGAAAGTGGAGAGTGAAAAAGTTGGCTTAAAGCTCAACATTCAGAAAATGAAGATCATGGCATCTGGTCCCAACACTTCATGGGAAATAGATGGGGAAACAGTGGAAACAGTGTCAGACTTTATTTTTCTGGGCTCCAAAATCACTGCAGATGGTGACTGCAGCCATGAAATTAAAAGATGCTCACTCCTTGGAAGGAAAGTTATGACCAACCTAGATAGCATATTCAAAAGCACAGACATTACTTTGCCAACAAAAGTCCGTCTAGTCAAGGCTACGGTTTTTCCAGTAGTCATGTATGGATGTGAGAATTGGACTGTGAAGAAAGCTCTGAAGAATTGATGCTTTTGAACTGTGGTGTTGGAGAAGACTCTTGTGAGTCCCCTGGACTGCAAGGAGATCCAACCAGTCCATTCTAAAGGTGATCAGCCCTGGGTGTTGTTTCGAAGGAATGATGCTAAAGTTGAAACTCTAGTATTTTGGCCATCTAGTGCAGAGTTGCCTCATTGGAAAAGACTCTGATGCTGGGAGGGATTGGGGGCAGGAGGAGAAGGGGACGACAGAGGATGAGATGGCTGGATGACATCACTCACTCGATGGACGTGAGTCTGAGTGAACTCCGGGAGTTGGTGATGGACAGGGAGGCCTGGCATGCTGCGATTCACGGGGTCACAAAGAGTCAGACACGACTGAGCGACTGAACTGAACTGAACTGAACTGAACTTATTCATCTAGAAGATGGTGAAGGGACAGATAGGGGCTTTGTCATGGCTTGCTGTGAGGATAAGCAAATTTTAGCAAAGTGTTTAGTGTTGTGCCTGGTCTATAGTGAGCATTCAAGAAATAGGAGCTAGAGGCAAATTGTGGTCCGCTGTGTCTGGAGACAATGAATGAGATCACAGTCATACCAATTCGCTCATGAATTTGCCTTCTTATCTGTCTCTTCCCTCTTTATCCCACTTGTAGGGATTGTTTTTTCATTCCTAATTCATGACAAACCATGGTTGTCATAAGTCTTTGCTCCTGTGGCATATCTCAACCCACTGCAAATAAATGATGAAGGCAAGACATGTCATGTAGGAAGATTATCTCCAAGTCCATGAGGTGGTAGCCTCTAAATAAACCATCAGGCAGGCTAACCCAGAAAGACTCATAGAACAAATTAAAGTACTTAAGTCACAAGGACTTAGATACATTCAAAACATACAGCAAGAAAGATGGGGTGAGTTAACTGACTCAGGATAGGGTACAAGTGGGGTGCAAGGACCACATTACCCGAGGTACACAGTGTCTCTCTCTGCACTCAGCTCTCCCTGCTGGTAGCATGGTTACTCAGACCAGAGTTGAGTTTTGAGCAAGAGGAGTGGGTGGCAAAGGGTTAACTGAGCAGGCTTGGAGTGTTCAAGCTCTGTTCATTCAAAAGAGAGGACTGGCCCTTGATCAGCTCCTGGGAGGTAATCCTTGAGCCCTTGAGATATCCTGCCTGACATAAGGATGTCTTATTTACCTGGGGTCTTGGAACCTGCCAGATAGTTTATGCTAACAGTGGGATTAACGGAAGGGGCTTTTGGTCACACACTATCAGCTTTACTTCTAGGGGCTGATAACTGAGGAGTTAAGTCATTCCCATGGGCAATCTGTGCCTATGTGACTGAACCCCAATAAAAACCCTGGACACCAAGGCTCAGTTGAATTTCCTGGTTGGCAGCACTTTGTATTTGGTGTCATACATTGCTGCTAGGAGAATGAAGTGTCATCCATGTACAGTTAACTGGGAGAGGACAGCTAGAAACTTGTACCTGTTCTATGCACCTTTCTACTTGGCTGATTTTAACTTGTATCGTTTTGCTATAGTAAGCTGTAACCAAGAGTTTAACTGCTTTTCTGAGTTCCACGAGTCCTAGAAAATCATCAGATCTGAGAATGGTGTTGGGGATCCCTGACACGGGGGCCACACGTGGTGGGTGCCCTGGGTCAATGTCACATATTTATCCTACTGGAGAGATGTGGTGTCTCTGGCCTCTGCTGTCACACGCCAATTAGCCTGATGAACAGTTATGAACTCTATTTGAGTTTCTTGGGCAGAGGACATGTGACCCACAGAGTATAACTAGCAGGTTCTCAAATTAGGAGATCTTGAATGTTAAATGCTCATGTATATTTAATGACTCTTGATATTTAATCTCATGTGTATTTAATACATTATGAATATGTAACACTCAGGTACATTATACGTATTAGGTATTTCTTGCTTCCTCCACTCCTTCTCTACTTGTGTTTAATGTGCACATGTTCTACCTGATGACTACTTATCTTATAACTTAACACGTTCTGTGAATTCTGCTGATGACAATCACACATCTTGCTTAATAGCTACTAATTTGTCTTTAAACATCTTAAGATAGTTTGCCTATGTGTGTAAACTACAGGTTTCTTTATTTATTAGAGCTGAATAATCTCAAAAGCGTGCACATCACAGGGCACAGTCTGATCGGTGAATCAGGGGAGGAGAGGCACGAACATGTCAGTAAGTGCTCTTGTGCTCTAACCACTTTGGTTCCAGAAATGAACATGCATAGTCTTGATTCCTGGTCATGGTGGCTGCCTCCCAAAGTGCTGAGCTCCTGCTCCTTGCTTCTCGGGGAATAATGATAATAGTGATAATAACAGCAATCACACACATAGAGCTACTATGTTCCAGGCATTTTTAAAAAGCACTTCACGTGAATTTATGCTTGACAGGAACCCTATGAGGTAGGGGCAATTTTAATCTCATTTTTACAGAGGAGAATATAAAATGCAGATGAGTGAAGGAACTTGTTCATCATCGATAACAGCGATGATGCTACAGCTGGAGCTCAGACTCAGGAGAGCTGGCTCCACAAACCTTGCTCCTGGTCACAGCCATCTGCTCACTTCCACAACAGCGTCAGCCCCTCATTTGCTCACTGCCTTGGGTGAACTCAAGTGGAAATGCCTCAGAAATATTGCTAAATATAAAGTATCTGAAAATTAAAAATGCTTAAGCTCAGTGTTGATAAGAAACTAGAGTGTGGTAGAATGCATTCATTTATATTAACCTGTGACAACACCACCATTCAGGAGAATGTCTTATAACTACCATAACTGCAAAAGGACGTGAAGAGTAGAAGTCCGAAACAATAAAATGTCATCCAGCACTAGCACAGTGAAGGGGGTGTTCTTAAAAGGTAATTTGATTTGGAAGTGTTAGGAGAAAAAAATAGATACTTATCCATAGCAATACTGAAAACATATAGTAGCATTCATGGAGCATCAACGCATACAACCATTCCAGATCAGCCAGGTATTTGTCCCAAGGTTTGTCTGCCTACACACACACTCAAAAGTTAGGAATATTAAGAAAAAAAAAAGTCCAGAAGCATAGATGGGGTGGGTGAGATCGGAGTGTTCATACTCAGAGGGAGACATTTGAAAATCCCTACCGTTAAGCCCTGAATGCTTATGGCAAGGATTTGAACATTGCAAGTTCCTGTCTGGGTTATTCTGTTGAAACAGGGTTGAAGAATGGCAAAGACCAACATCGGCCAAAGGATAAAGATGCCAGCTCTGTGTTCGCCAGGTAGCCTGTTGGTCTGTGAGGCTGACTGTCAGTGTGTCATTGCAGAGCTGGTGAGCATCATGGGTTCCAGATGCTGTGGGTATGGGGGAGCAAGATCAGGAAAAATCCTTTGCACAGGGTCTGGCGTACAGTAGGTGCTCAGTAATGAGCACAGTGGACTCTGAAGTGTGTACACATTATTAAAGTAGTTCTTTGGGAAGTGAGCTTCTACATTTTGCCCGTCCTGGCTTCCTCTTTGTCCTCAGAATGTTGGAGGATGGGTGAGTGGGTTGGGAACTGAGTTCCTGGCTCAAAATACAATGTTCTTGACAAAACACAAAATTTAGTTTCCAAGGGCTTCTGAAAGAAAATGTCTCACACAGTTTCTTGGAAATAAGTGCTTCCCATCTGAATGTGTTTTCAGGCACAGCTGAAGGCAGAAGCACCGGGCACAGAGGACAGTGGGGAGGAAGATCTTGAAAAAGCTGTCTCCATCAACTTACTGATCCCAGGGACCAGGGAGCCAGCCCCCGGGGCAAGGTATGTTCAGAGTTTTACCAAGATCCTCATTTTATAAAATGAGTAATTCTGCTCATCTTTCTCCTGCCCCCTTCCCCCTACCAGTAGTTAATGATCCCTGGGGGCAATGGTCCCCATAGCTAATGAACCCAAACACGACCAGGCCTCCAGGCCCCTGCACAGGCCTGAAGGCTGCATGTGGCATCAGACTCCCCACAAAGCCTTTGCTGGGAGGGGACCGTTGTCACCAACCGTGGTCATCGGATTGGCTCCTTCGCTGGGCGTCACTAAAACCCCTCAGCTCAGGCCATGGAGTTCTTCTTATAATTAACCTTTCTTTTGTAGCTAATGGTTCTTATAGATAAGACTCTAGTGTAGGGCAGCCACTAATTCACCCAGAAGGCTTCTTTCCACCTATGAAATTAAGCATTGTTAAAAAGAGTCTTTCCGTGGCCCAACAGCAGCTAAATGTTGCTTAGAAAGCTCATGGCAAAAGCCTTTGTTACTCTGAGGACAGTTCTGCTGGACCTCTGTTTGATTTCATTGTTTTTCCCCTTTATTTATTTATTTAACAACAGAAGGAATTAGGTTTATTCCCATTTAAGTGTGTTGTATGATCGTAAATGGTGCCCTCTCATATTTTGGGGAATATCTGACCAGGGGTTGCTGGAAGCTGAGATTTCAGAGAACTTTCAACCGGAGAGTGATATTGTTAGTAAGATAATTTCTAAGATGGAAAGCTGTACCACCCACCTGTGAATTCAAGGGCACAAACATTGAGGCTAAGGGAAAAAGGGCTAGAACTTTCCAACAGACAACCTGTTCACAGTTCCCACCAGAATGCCAAATAAGTAAATAAAAACAAAAACAAACATACAGATAAACAAAAATCCCAAGATCCTGGAACAAGATAAAAAATGAGTGTGGCATCTCCCAACGCTGTAAGAACAACCGATTTGGTGATAATGACACTAAGAAGAGATAGTAAATATTGCCAATTGAGGCCATGCCAGACATGGTTCTAAGCAGTTGGTAATGGTTCCCTTACATAATTCTAGGCCAACTTGATGAAGAGTGGCTCTTAGTCCTATTTTACAGATGAAGACATTGAGGTGAATATACACAAAGCTGGAAAATGTTGGCTTATGACCAAGAACTGATTCCTGGCCATGCTCCAGGTGAGTTCATACAGCAGCCTGGGTAAGGATATCCTCTAGAGACCAGTCTTGGGTGACCTGCTGATCTTCCTGGCTATTGGTGGCAGCTTATGCTATATTTTCTATTACACAGCTTTAGAGTCCAGAAAAATTCTCCTTTTTAAAGCCACATCTCCAGTCTGTCTATCTAGTCCCACCTCAACCCAGTTGGTTTCTAGATACAAAGCCCGCAGCCATGTCAAACCAGAGGATGAGTAAGACAGAGTGTCCAATGAGACTGCCCTGGGTTGATGTAATGTGTGCGCCTCTGGCACACAGAAGATCAACATCCAAGGTCCTTGCCCTTGAGGATTTCATAATCTGGTGGTGGCGACAGATACGTAAACAGACCCGTTCCAAAACATGTCACAAATGTTATTATAATATGTACAAATAGCACTTAATTTGTACCAGGCACTGTTCTTAGCACTTCTCATAGATTTTTCTCATTTAATCTTCACAACAATACCATGAGTAGCTGTGGTTATCATTTTGCTGACGTAGCGAGAGGCTATGTGACATAGATTGAAGTGAAAAAGACAGGATTCTGAAGCCAGGCAGCTGGGCCCCATTTCCGCATCTTTAGCTGAGCTGCTCCGTGGTCTCCGCCATGATGGAGGCGAGCATGGGGGACTCTGACTGCACAGAGGAGGGACTCTGCAGCAGGCAGGGAGGGGCCTCGCCAGACGAGGGGGCTCCCAGGTTGGGCTAATTGACCCACAGAACCCGTTTGTCCATGACTGGGCCGGACTTGGGTTGGGGAATAGTAAAATGGTTCAGACCATATGTATATGTTGTTGTTGGAAGCAATGGGCTGGCAGCCTGGCAACCTTTTATATACCTTTTGAATACAAGACTGAATGGCAAAAGGAAGACAAAGAATGGGCCCTGTAGCCTGATGTCATATATGTAAATTAAAAATGCACACACACAAAACAATATGTATGATATAAGAACATATATAAATGAAACGATTTCTATCAAACAGAGTAGCATGGCTGCCTTTGACGACAGGTGGAGAACAGAAGTGGAGAAGAGGGATAAGATAAAATAAAGAAAGAGAAACACCATGACAGTAATGTGTTGTGAACTGAAGAGAGTAACTAAGTCAGCCTTGGGCCCCTGAAAGGAGGAAAGAGAGGAGGAAGATGTTGCTCAGGAGCAGCTGCAAGCTCTCCTGAGCTAAGTTTAGCCCCTTCCTGCATCTTTCCCTGGGTGTAGCAGGGGCACCAAGTTGCTTTCTCCAGTGTGATCCTACGCCCTTCTTATCCCTGATTGGTTCAGGGATGGGTACCTGAAGCTCAGCCAATCAACTCATTTCCTTTTATAGACAGCTTTGATGCCCAGTAGAGGCACCCTAGTTTAGGGTGAAGGGCAAACTCCAGCCAAAGTAAATTACAACATGGCTTCCACTGCTGACCATGTGACCCTGGGCACATGATTTAGCCTCTAAGTCCTGAGTTTTCTTGTTTCTAGGAATATATAATACCCAACGTACAGGATTGTGTGAAGATTTCATGAGTGAATGAAATCCATGAACAGTGCTGAGAACAGTGCCTGCCTTAACAGGACTCTATAAGTGTTGGCTATGATTGTTTCCTAGTGAAAAGT
Source organism: Bos indicus (assembly GCF_029378745.1). Classification (NCBI taxonomy): domain Eukaryota; kingdom Metazoa; phylum Chordata; class Mammalia; order Artiodactyla; family Bovidae; genus Bos; species Bos indicus. Next base: position 67,283,537 of record NC_091773.1, read on the forward strand.
GAAAGTCGCTCAGTCGTGTCTGACTCTTTGTGACCCCATGGACTACACGGTCCATGGAATTCTCCAGGCCAGAATACTGGAGTGGGTAGCCTTTCCCTTCTCCAGGAGATCTTCCCAACTCAGGGAGGGATCAAACCCAGGTCTCCTGCAATGCAGGCGGATTCTTTACCAGGAGAGCCAAAAGGGAAGCCTGGTTGTTTCCTAAGAACTTGGTAATTGAGAGACTAAAGAAAGGGCTGAATTTGGGCAGCTAATCAGTGCCAAGAAGTAAGTCACTTCCCCATTGTGTGAAGTATTCTCATTATTTTGTCTCCAGGGGCCATAGAAATATCATTGTTTTGTCTAATACTTGTAAGGTGAAAAAGGTTGGAAATTATTGCTAAGCAGAGGTCAGACTCTGGTTAAATTCCTGAGGCCTCACTATACTAAGATCTCAGTATCTTTGCATTCTATCTGATACCTCCCCCCGCCTTTTTTGTGTGTGAAGTTAAAGTATATTTCTGTCAATTACCTACAGAATTCTTGTAAAGAGGGTCATAATGATAGTGAAGACTCCAAGGCTCAGCCTCTGAGCTCATCTCAATGTATGCTCACTTCCATTCTGTCATCCTTACAGTGAGGGTCACCCTTACACACTGATGACCAAGTTAAAAATTCTTGAAAAACAAGTACAAGATCATATATCCCTCTTGCTGCCATGATCAAGTCCCAGTTCATACAAAGGGTAGCCTAACAACCTCAGCACACAGAATTTTATAAAATCTGGATTTTACACAGGATTTTCTGGGGAAACGACACATTTGTGACTTCATGAGCTTTAACTATGTTGATAAAAGAGTCAGTTCTTGCCCTTACTCATTTACCTCCATTCTGGTAAAGTTCTATTTACTATTTCTTAATAGAATGTTTATACAACTGTTTCTGAAAAGATCATTTCAGTTTTTGGAAAAGGTGGTCAAGGCCTTATTGGGAATTCAGACTTGTATATCAAACAGATAAATAATGAATTTCAATTTCCTAGAACAAAAGTACCTGGAAGAGAATGTGAAAGTGTTTCAGGAAGGAGGAACAAACAAAAACCCTTCCTTGACCTTTGGTAGTCAGAGAATAATCCACAAACTGATTTAGGCAATTTCACCACTTTGAAGGCTTGCAAAGAAGACTGATTTCTGTTTCTTCAGCCACCATTTGGAAGTGCAAAGATCAGGGACATCAAAAGCTTTATCTGAGCTTTTAAATGTGTTTGTGAAATTGCAAATATGCCATGGAGGCAATTCTCAGAGATCTGCATTTTGACAGTTTTTATCTATCAGTTTGACAGGTGCCATCTGATCAAGTGGGTGGCCCTTCCGGCATGCCAAACGCCTTCCAGACGCCTTCCAAAGGCAAGCCAGAGAGAAAGGAAAACCAGCCATTTCCTGTGACCGGGAGTCAGGGGCAGCTGCCGAAGGCGTCTATAGTGACTTCCTGAGGATGTTGAGTCAGTCACTGCAGTGGTTAAAAGCTTTTGCATAAAGTGCATGGTCTACACTTCCCAAACAGCAGTATTAAATCTTCAGAATCATAAAGAAGTCTAGTCATCCTTCAGTAGGAAGTACAACAGCCATAAAATTTATCTGAGTGAGTCAGTCCAGGCCCGATAGGGTACTCCATAGTCTCAGGGACCTGTAGTCCTTCCTGTTTTCGTCTCTGCTGAGTGTGCTTCCCAAGTTCATTTTGTGGTTCAAGTCTGATGCTGCTGCTTCAACCTTCCAAGAAGAAAGAGGATGGGAGGAGAAGGGCACACCCACCCCTGCAACTCTCGTTAGGAGACTTTCTGGAAGTTTCTCATGCTACTTCTGGTTTTAAGCCATTCGCCAGAACATAATCACATAGCTACCTCTAATCACAAGGAGGGTTGCAGGATATACTCTAGTGAAGATTTAAGGGATCTGTTATCACTTCAAAGAAAGGTAGACTGGATTTTGGTGGACAATTAGCTAGCCCTGCCCTATCACCTTTCAGGACTCAGCTCAAATGCCCCTTCTTTAGAGAGACCATCTGAGCCCATCCTCTCAGGAGCAGGCTCTCCTCACTTACTCTCTCATGGAACCTGTTTGATTCCTCCATAGGAATGATCTCGTTCATTTGTTTACTCTTACTTTTTCTGGCCTCAGTCCCCCAGTGGAACAAAGTTCCCTGAGTCCAGGAGCCTTATCTGTCTTGTTGCTCTCCGATCTACCCACAGAAGCTCTCAGTACCTGGCACCCAACAGAATAAACATGTGGAATGAGCGACAAAATAGGGCCCTTACAAAGAAAACAACTGAGATTAAACATATAAGCTCTGGGGTTGGACAGCCTTGATTAAAATCTTGCCTCAGCTCATTAATAATGTGACTGTGGGCTAGTGACTAAACTTGTCTAAGCCTTGATTTCTCTCTTTGTAAAAATGGAGGGGAGGACTTTTGGAAGAATGAAAAAGGTGCATGCATACATGTGAAGAGCTTACGTCTCTAACTATTCGAGAGTGAACGGTCAATAATTTTATATATGCTCATCAAAATAATTTTTAGTTTTGTTGTTATTAGGATTTATCTAGTCCAAAGATTCAAAGGAGGCTTCTTGGAAGAAGGCATCTTAGGGGGAGTCCAATGGACAAGCAGGAGTTAACTAGACAGGAAAGGGGTGAGGAGGGCATCACAGGGAGAAGGAAGTGCGTCTGGAGAGGTCTTGGGGTGGGAGGGGGTGTGCAGGCTGAACTGGAATAAAAGTCTCCATGGCCAGAGTGAAGAGAGAAAAAGCAGCATGCACACAGAGATGGGGAAGGAAGACATGGCGGGCTAGGACATGCAGGGCCTCCATATTGCGAATTTTATCTCAAGTGCAAAGAGAAGTTACCAGAGGTCTCCAAGCAACGGAGTGCATAATCAGGTTTATAAATGTTTAATATCATCCTGGCTGTGGTATAGAGAGGCAGTTATCACGTCAGAGTAACTTCCATCCATGAGATGTCTACTGTATTCTCACTTTCAAGTCCAAGTTAGCCCCTATCAAACATTGTGAGGCTCTGGCTAAGAGCACAGAGCAGTAGGCCAGCTTGGGCTAGCTATGCTTGGGCTTCTTGACTGAGAGAAACTTTTATATATGCCTAAATATTTAAACATTATAAATGAAACTATCAAACTATTAAACTAAATGTGTTGTAGCATCCTGTTTTGAAAAATATACATACATAATGACTAAAAATCAGAAAAATATAAGAAAATGTTTGAATTTAATTATTATCATCCATGCCTGGGTATTCTGTTATTGGGCTAGACATACATAATTAGCAATTTATTATATATGTATTCCAAAAACTATATTTTTATTGCCATCAATTCAGCAAAATCATGAATTGTGTTCTTATAATCCAGATTTTTACATAATTTGTACTCTGCTGAAAAAAATGTTCTACAGGATGAAAAAATAAAATACATGTGTATTCAAAGTCTAGAAAATTTGAATACATTTAATAAAAATGTAAATTAAAATAAATGTAAGCAATTAAAATATTTGTATACATTTTCAGAAAAGTGACTGCTCTTCTAAAATGTTTAAAGTTAACTACTAAAGCCAGGGCAACTAGCCAAGAAAAAAATAGAAGGCATTCAAATTGGAAAGGAAGAAGTAAAATTATCTGTTTATAGATAACATGATATTATATGTAGAAATCTCCAAAGATCCCACAAACTGTTAGAAGCAATAAATGAATTCACTGAAGTTGCAGTGTACAAGATCAACATATAATAATCAGCTGCATTTTTTAAACATTGATTTTTATTTATTTGTTTGGTGCACTGGATCTTAGTTGCAGCAGGCGGGATCTTTAGTTGTGGCGTGTGGAACCTAGTTCCCCAACCAGGGATCAAACCCAGGCCCCCTGCACTGGGAGCTTGGAGTCCTAGCCACTGAGCCACCAGGAAAGTCCCATGAGCCTCATTTCTCTATACTAACAATGAACCATTTGCAAAGGGAATTAAGAGAACAATTCCATTTATAATAGCATCAAAAAGAATCAAATACTTAGGAATAAACTTAACCAAAGAGATAAAAGGCCTGTACACTGAAAACAACAAATTGTTGCTGAAAGAAATTAAGACACAAACAGATATAAAGGCATTTGCTGTGGATTGAATATTTGTGTTCCCCCCAAACCCATATTTTGAAGCTCTAGTCTTCAATGGATGATATTTGGAGTTAGGGCTTTTGGGGAGTAATTAGGGTTAGATTAGCCCATGAAGGTGGGGCCCTCATGGTGAGATTATTGCCCTCATAAAAAGAGGAAGAGACCTGAGATCTCTCCATGAGCACACACCAAGGAAAGATCATGTGAGCACGTATTGTGAAGGTGACTGCTTATCAGCCAGGAAGAGGGCCTTCAGCAAGAACTGAATCGGATGGGAACTTGATCCTGCCTGGCCTTCCTAGCATCCAGAGCTGTGAGAAATAAATGTCTGCTGTGTAAGTTACCCAATCTAAGGTATGTTGTTATAGCAGCCCAAGCTAAGACAGCATTCCTTATTTGTAGATTGGAAGACTGAATACTGTTAAGATGTCAATATTATTCAAAATGATTTACAGATTCAATGCAATCCCTATCAAAATCCCAATAGTGAACTTTTGCAGAAATAGAAAATATATTCAAAAATTCATATGGAATCTCAAAGGATCTCAAATAGCTAAAAAATTTTAAAAAGGAACAAAGTTGGAAGTCTTATGCTTGTTGTTTTAAAACTCATGAAGTTATAGTAAGCCCAAACAGTGTGGTGTGTAATAAAGACAGACATATAGATCGATGGAATAGAAGGAAGAACTTAGAGACGAATACTTCATTTTATGTGGTCAAATTATTTTTGAGAAGTGTGCCAAGACCTTTCAATGGGGAAAAGACAGTCTTTTTTCAATAAGTGCTGTTGAAAACACTGGATATCCACATTCAAAAGAATGATGTTGGATGTTCATCTTATACCATATACAAAAATTAACTCAAAATGGATCAAAGGCCTAAAAATAAACGTTAAAACTATAAAATTCTCTGAGAAGAACATAGGGGAAAAGCCTCATGACACTAGATTTGGCAGTGGCTTCCTGGATAAGACGCCAAAGGAACAGGCAATGAAAGTAAAAACAAACAGAATTACATAAAAATTGAAAAATCCTCTGCATCAAATGATACAATCAACAGAGTGAAATGGTAACTCATGGAATGAGAGAAAATACTTTCGAATCACATCTCTGGTAAGGGGCTGGTGCTCAGTGTTCAGTCACTTCAGTCGTGTCTGACTCTCTGCGACCCCACGGACCAAGGCCCGCCAGGCTCCTCTGTCCATGGGATTCTCCAGGCAAGAATACTGAAGTGGGTTGCCATTTCCTTCTCCAGTGATAAAGTATGAAGTGAGGGTAAGGGGCTAATATCCAGAATATGGGCTTCCCAGGTGGCTCTAGTGGTAAAGAAGCTGCCTGCCAATGCAGGAGATGTAAGAACTTCGGGTTCAATCCTTAGGTCAAGAAGATCCCCTGGAGGAGGGTATGGCAACTCACTCAAGTACTCTTGCCTGGAGAATCCCATGGACAGAGAAGCGTGGAAGGCTACAGTCTATAGGGTCCCAAAGAGTCAGACACGACTGAAGTGACTTAGCACGGTCACACATCCAGAATATATAAGGAACTTCTGCAACTCAGTGACGAAAAAATGACCTGATTAAAAAGTGAGGGGAGGACTTGAGAAGATATTTCTCTAAGAAGATATATACAAATAACCAGCAAGCACCTGAAAAGATGCCCAGCATCACTAATCTGTAGGGAAATGCAAATCAAGACCACAAGATACCACCTCACACGCATTAGGTTGGCTACAAAAAACAAACAAAAACAACACCCCACAAAAAAGATCCCCCAAAATTTAGGGGAAAAAACAGGAACATAACAAGTGTTGGTAAGGAAGTAGAGAAATCAGACCTCTTGTGCACTGTTGGTGAGAGTGTAAGATGGTGTAGCCACTGTAGAAAACAGTATTGTGGTTTTTCAGAAAATGGAAAATAGAACTGCCATATGACCCAGCAATTTTACTTCTGAATTTAAGCAGGATCTGGAAGAGACAGTTATACACTCATGTTCATAAGAAATTCACAATAGCCAAGAAGTGGGAACAATCTAGGAATGGATTAACATCAATGGATACATAGATAAACACAATGTGGTGTAAGATACAATGAAATAGTTTTCAGCCTTAAAAAGGAAGGAAATTCTGACACATCCTACATCATAGATGAAACTTGAGGAAAAGTGAAACTCCAGTCACAGGGCAGATGTGATATGATTTCACTTATATAGGGGACCCAGATAGCTCAGCTCATAAAGCATCTGCCTGCAATGCAGGAGACACCAGTTCGATTACTGAGTCGGGAAGATCCCCTGGAGAAGGGATAGGCTACCCACTCCAGTATTCTTGGGCTTTCCTGGTGGCTCAGATGGTAAAGAATTCACCTGCAATACGGGAAACCTGGGTTCGATCCCTGTGTTGGGAAGATCCCCTGGGGAAGGGAATGGCCACTCACTCCAGTATTCTTGCCTGGAGAATCTCCAAGGACAGAGGAGCCTGGAGGGCTACAGTTCATGGGGTCACAAAGAGTTGGACATGACTGAGTGACTAAGAACAGCACAGTGCAGAGTAGTCAGATCCAGAGAGAGAGAAAGTAGAAAGGTAGCTGCCAGGGGCTCGGGGCAGACAGTAATGGGATATTACTGTTTTACGAAATGAAAAGAGCCCTCGAGATGGATGGTGATGATGGTTGCCAAAAATAATGTGGATGTACTTAATGTCACTGAATTGTACATTTCAAAATTATTAAGACTGTGAATTTCATCTTATGTATCAGTTCAGTTCAGTTCAATTGCTCAGTTGTGTCCAGATCTTTGTGACCCCATGGACTGCAGCACGCCAGGCTTCCCTGTCCTTCACCAACTCCCAGAGCATGTCCATCGAGTCGGTGATGCCATCCAACCATCTCATCCTTTGTCGTCCCCTTCTCCTCCTGCCTTCAACCTTTCCTAGCATCAGGGTCATTTCCAGTAAGTCAGTTCTTCACATCAGGTGGCCAAAGTATTGGAGCGTCAGCTTCAGCATCAATCCCAATGAATATTCAGGACTGATTTCCTTTAGGATGGGCTGGTTGGATCTCCTTGCAGTCCAAGGGACTCTCAAGAGTCTTTTCCAATACCACAGTTCAAAAGCTCAATTCTTCAGTGCTCAGCTTTCTTTATGTCCAACTCTCACATGCATACATGACCATGGAAAAATCATAGCTTTGACTAGACATTCTTAATATGTATATTCTACCACAATTAAAAATAATAACTGTTAAGTAAAAGAGAAATATAAATTATACTGAATAAATATAAAATTTTTAAAATAAAAATATTTAAACATTTTCTTCTTAAATTTCAAAATGGTTATGGAATATTGATAATTTTACAAATATGAAACTATTTGCAGTTCTAGCATGAAATGTCCATCAAGTTGCTAATCTAAGTGATGGATATTAATATTAACATTGAAAATATTAAATAATGCCATGTGTCACCATGTACAATTGTTGTGAATACCCAGGTTATTCATGAGTACTTTCAGAACCACAAATTCTGAACATGATGAGAATCAAGACAATGGGTGCCCCATACTTCTGGAAATACCTAATTATACAAGAACTACTGCTTTTTAAAAAGCCTCTTGATGAAAGTGAAAGAGGAGAGTGAAAAAGTTGGCTTACACAATAAAGAGAACTCCACAAACTGCCAGAATACAGAAAGGACACCCCAAACTCAGCAATTTAAACAAGATGAAGAGACAGAGGAATAGCCAGCAGATAAAGGAACAGGATAAATGCCCACCAAACCAAACAAAAGAGGAAGAGATAGGGAATCTACCTGATAAAGAATTCCGAATAATGATAGTGAAATTGATCCAAAATCTTGAAATTAAAATGGAATCACAGATAAATAGCTTGGAGACAAGGATTGAGAAGATGCAAGAAAGGTTTAACAAGGACCTAGAAGAAATAAAAAAGAGTCACTATATAATGAATAATGCAATAAATGAAATTAAAAACACTCTGGAGGCAACAAATAGTAGAATAACAGAGGCAGAAGATAGGATTAGTGAATTAGAAGATAGAATGGTAGAAATAAATGAATCAGAGAGAATAAAAGAAAAACGAATTAAAAGAAATGAGGACAATCTCAGAGACCTCCAGGACAATATTAAATGCTACAACATTCGAATCATAGGGGTTCCAGAAGAAGAAGACAAAAAGAAAGACCATGAGAAAATACTTGAGGAGATAATAGTTGAAAACTTCCCTAAACTGGGGAAGGAAATAATCACCCAAGTCCAAGAAACCCAGAGAAACCCAAACAGGATAAACCCAAGGCGAAACACCCCAAGACACATATTAATCAAATTAACAAAGATCAAACACAAAGAACAAATATTAAAAGCAGCAAGGGAAAAACAACAAATAACACACAAGGGAATTCCCATAAGGATAACAGCTGATCTTTCAATAGAAACTCTTCAAGCCAGGAGGGAATGGCAAGACATACTTAAAATGATGAAAGAAAATAACCTACAGCCCAGATTATTGTACCCAGCAAGGATTTCATTCAAGTATGAAGGAGAAATCAAAAGCTTCTCAGACAAGCAAAAGCTGAGAGAATTCTGCACCACCAAACCAGCTCTCCAACAAATACTAAAGGATATTCTCTAGACAGGAAACACAAAAATGGTGTATAAATTCGAACCCCAAACGATAAAGTAAATGGCAATGGAATCATACTTATCAGTAATTACCTTAAACGTAAATGGGTTGAATGCCCCAACCAAAAGACAAAGACTGGCTGAATGGATACAAAAACAAGACCCCTACATATGTTGTCTACAGGAGACCCACCTCAAAACAGGGGACACATACAGACTGAAAGTGAAGGACTGGAAAAAGATTTTCCATGCAAATAGGGACCAAAAGAAAGCAGGAGTAGCAATACTCATATCAGATAAAATAGACTTTAAAACAAAGGCTGTGAAAAGAGACAAAGAAGGTCACTACATAATGATCAAAGGATCAATCCAAGAAGAAGATATAACAATTATAAATATATATGCACCCAACACGGGAGCACCGCAGTATGTAAGACAAATGCTAACAAGTATGAAAGGAGAAATTAACAATAACACAATAATAGTGGGAGACTTTAATACCCCACTCACACCTATGGATAGATCAACTAAACAGAAAATTAACAAGGAAACACAAACTTTAAACGATACAATAGGCCAGTTAGACCTAATTGATATCTATAGGACATTTCATCCCAAAACAATGAATTTCACCTTTTTCTCAAGCGCACATGGAACCTTCTCCAGGATAGATCACATCCTGGGCCATAAAGCTAGCCTTGGTAAATTCAAAAAAATAGAAATCATTCCAAGCATCTTTTCTGACCACAATGCAGTAAGATTAGATCTCAATTACAGGAGAAAAACTATTAAAAATTCCAACATATGGAGGCTGAACAACACACTGCTGAATAACCAACAAATCACAGAAGAAATCAAAAAAGAAATCAAAATTTGCATAGAAATGAATGAAAATGAAAACACAACAACCCAAAACCTGTGGGACACGGTAAAAGCAGTCCTAAGGGGGAAGTTCATAGCAATACAGGCACACCTCAAGAAACAAGAAAAAAGTCAAATAAATAACCTAACTCTACACCTAAAGCAACTAGAAAAGGAAGAAATGAAGAACCCCAGGGTTAGTAGAAGGAAAGAAATCTTAAAAATTAGAGCAGAAATAAATGCAAAAGAAACAAAAGAGACCATAGCAAAAATCAACAAAGCCAAAAGCTGGTTCTTTGAAAGGATAAATAAAATTGACAAACCATTAGCCAGACTCATCAAGAAACAAAGGGAGAAAAATCAAATCAATAAAATTAGAAACGAAAATGGAGAGATCACAACAGACAACACAGAAATACAAAGGATCATAAGAGACTATTATCAACAATTATATGCCAATAAAATGGACAACGAGGAAGAAATGGACAAATTCTTAGAAAAGTACAACTTTCCAAAACTCGACCAGGAAGAAATAGAAAACCTTAACAGACCCATCACAAGCACGGAAATTGAAACTGTAATCAAAAATCTTCCAGCAAACAAAAGCCCAGGTCCAGACGGCTTCACAGCTGAATTCTACCAAAAATTTAGAGAAGAGCTAACACCTATCCTGCTCAAACTCTTCCAGAAAATTGCAGAGGAAGGTAAACTTCCAAACTCATTCTATGAGGCCACCATCACCCTAATACCAAAACCTGACAAAGATCCCACAAAAAAAGAAAACTACAGGCCAATATCACTGATGAACATAGATGCAAAAATCCTAAACAAAATTCTAGCAATCAGAATCCAACAACACATTAAAAAGATCATACACCATGACCAAGTGGGCTTTATCCCAGGGATGCAAGGATTCTTCAATATCTGCAAATCAATCAATGTAATACACCACATTAACAAATTGAAAAACAAAAACCATATGATTATCTCAATAGATGCAGAGAAAGCCTTTGACAAAATTCAACACCCATTTATGATAAAAACTCTCCAGAAAGCAGGAATAGAAGGAACATATCTCAACATAATAAAAGCTATATATGACAAACCCACAGCAAACATTATCCTCAATGGTGAAAAATTGAAAGCATTTCCTCTAAAGTCAGGAACAAGACAAGGGTGCCCACTTTCACCATTACTATTCAACATAGTTTTGGAAGTTTTGGCCACAGCAATCAGAGCAGAAAAAGAAATAAAAGGAATCCAAATTGGAAAAGAAGAAGTAAAACTCTCACTATTTGCAGATGACATGATCCTCTACATAGAAAACCCTAAAGACTCCACCAGAAAATTACTAGAACTAATCAATGATTATAGTAAAGTTGCAGGATATAAAATCAACACACAGAAATCCCTTGCATTCCTATACACTAATAATGAGAAAACAGAAAGAGAAATTAAGGAAACAATTCCATTCACCATTGCAACGGAAAGAATAAAATACTTAGGAATATATCTACCTAAAGAAACTAAAGACCTATATATAGAAAACTATAAAACACTGGTGAAAGAAATCAAAGAGGACACTAATAGATGGAGAAATATACCATGTTCATGGATTGGAAGAATCAATATAGTGAAAATGAGTATACTACCCAAAGCAATTTATAGATTCAATGCAATCCCTATCAAGCTACCAACAGTATTCTTCACAGAGCTAGAACAAATGATTTCACAATTTGTATGGAAATACAAAAAACCTCGAATAGCCAAAGCGATCTTGAGAAAGAAAAATGGAACTGGAGGAATCAACCTACCTGACTTCAGGCTCTACTACAAAGCCACAGTTATCAAGACAGTATGGTACTGGCACAAAGACAGAAATATAGATCAATGGAACAAAATAGAAAGCCCAGAGATAAATCCACGCACATATGGACACCTTATCTTTGACAAAGGAGGCAAGAATATACAATGGATTAAAGACAATTTCTTTAACAAGTGGTGCTGGGAAATCTGGTTAACCACTTGTAAAAGAATGAAACTAGAACACTTTCTAACACCATATACAAAAATAAACTCAAAATGGATTAAAGATCTCAACGTAAGACCAGAAACTATAAAACTCCTAGAGGAGAACATAGGCAAAACACTCTCTGACATACATCACAGCAGGATCCTCTATGACCCACCTCCCAGAATATTGGAAATAAAAGTAAAAATAAACAAATGGGACCTAATTAAACTTAAAAGCTTCTGCACATCAAAGGAAACTATTAGCAAGGTGAAAAGACAGCCTTCAGAATGGGAGAAAATAATAGCAAATGAAGCAACCGACAAACAACTAATCTCAAAAATATACAAGCAACTCCTACAGCTCAACTCCAGAAAAATAAATGACCCAATCAAAAAATGGGCCAAAGATCTAAATAGACATTTCTCCAAAGAAGACATACAGATGGCTAACAAACACATGAAAAGATGCTCAACATCACTCATTATCAGAGAAATGCAAATCAAGACCACTATGAGGTACCATTTCACAGCAGTCAGAATGGCTGCGATCCAAAAGTCTACAAATAATAAATGCTGGAGAGGGTGTGGAGAAAAGGGAACCCTCTTACACTGTTGGTGGGAATGCAAACTAGTACACCCACTATGGAGAACAGTGTGGCGATTCCTTAAAAAACTGGAAATAGAACTGCCTTATGATCCAGCAATCCCACCGCTGGGCATACACACTGAGGAAACCAGAAGGGAAAGAGACACGTGTACCCCAATGTTCATCGCAGCACTGTTTATAATAGCCAGGACATGGAAGCAACCTAGATGTCCATCAGCAGATGAATGGATAAGAAAGCAGTGGTACATATACACAATGGAGTATTACTCAGCCATTAAAAAGAATACATTTGAATCAGTTCTAATGAGGTGGATGAAACTGGAGCCTATTATACAGAGTGAAGTAAGCCAGAAGGAAAAACACCAATACAGTATACTAACACATATATATGGAATTTAGAAAGATGGTAACGATAACCCTGTATACGAGACAGCAAAAGAGACACTGATGTATAGAACAGTCTTATGGACTCTGTGGGAGAGGGAGAGGGTGGGAAGATTTGGGAGAATGGCATTGAAACATGTGAAACGTCATGTATGAAACAAGATGCCAGTCCAGGTTCAATGCACGATGCTGGATGCTTGGGGCTGGTGCACTGGGACGACCCAGAGAGATGGTGTGGGGAGGGAGGAGGGAGGAGGGTTCAGGATGGGGAACACATGTATACTAATTAAATAATTTTCTATTAAAGAAATAAAATATAAAAAAAGAAAAACAGAAAGAAAAAAAAATGAAAAAAAAAAAAAGAAAAAGTTGGCTTAAAGCTCAACATTCAGAAAACTAAGATCATGGCATCGGGTCCCATCACTTCATGGGAAATAGAAGGGGAAACAGTGGAAACAGTGTCAGACTTTATTTTTTTGGGCTCCAAAATCACTGCAGATGGTGATTGCAGCCATGAAATTAAAAGATGCTTACTCCTTGGAAGGAAAGTTATGAGCAACCTAAACAGCATATTAAAAAGCAGAGACATTACTTTGCCAACAAAGGTCCATCTAGTCAACGCTATAGTTTTTCCAGTGGTCATGTATGGATGTGAGAGTTGGACTGTGAAGAAGGCTGAGCACCAAAGAATTGATGCTTTTGAACTGTGGTGTTGGAGAAGACTCTTGAGAGTCCCTTGGACTGCAAGGGGATCCAACCAGTCCCTTCTGAAGGAGATCAACCCTGGGTGTTCTTTGGAAGGAAATGATGCTAAAGCTGAAACTCCAGCACTTTGGCCACCTCATGCGAAGAGTTGACTCATTGGAAAAGACTGATGCTGGGAGGGATAGGGGGCAGGAGGAGAAGGGGACGGCAGAGGATGAGATGGCTGGATGGCATCACTGACTTGATGGACGTGAGTTTGAGTGAACTCCGGGAGTTGGTGATGGACAGGGAGGCCTGGTGTGCTGCGATTCATGGGATCGCAAAGAGTCGGACATGACTGAGCGACTGGACTGAACTGAACTGAACTGATTGGCTTCTTGCTCTCTGAGAGGAAAGATTTGACAAGTTAAAGAATTTGTCTTTTCTTCTGGAGTACTTGTTTTCTCATCTGTTCTTGCTCTGAGGCAGTATTTATGTTCACAATATTTGGATACAGTTGTCTCTCAAAGGCAGGACTTGAGGGGCAGTGTTTCTTTGGAGCCAATATGGCGTTGCCTGGAGGTGGATGCTTAGACCCAAGAGTCCTGCTGTGACCGCCTTGAGTGTCAGATAGCTGGTGACAGAAACACCCTTATATCTCTCAATAAATTAGTTGTTTGTGTGAGTTTGTGATATGCAGGGCCCCTCTTTCTTGGGCCAAAGCCTGGCACTGTTCAAGCCCCACTTTCTAGTTCTCAAAATGAAAATAAACCAGTTAGACTGGATCTGTCCATGTAGCAAAGCTTAGAGGGGTCACTATCCAGAGGGTTTATGTTTGTCTGAGTGGGACTTTGGGGTTTGAATTTTCTAGATGTTAGCCAAGTTTTTTCAGCTCCATGATCTTGGAAAAGTCAATTGTGAGCTGTGTCTCCAGGATTTCTCATCTCTAAAATGGGAATTAAAATAGAGCTGACCTCACTGCATCAGATGAGGGTTAACTGAGAAAATGCACTTAAAATTCCCAGTAACATCACTGGCCCAGGCCGGGTGTTAGTGATAGTCATGATATGATTTGGATGACAAGGTGAACATGGGAAAATTCACAATCTCCAAGATAGACTGGCTGGTCCTTAGAATTAAGAGAACTAATTGGATTAGGGTGTGACTTTATCATCAAGATCTGAGTCACAACTAAATGTTCTTTAAATCTGGAAGATAAAATGAGGCTTTCTGAGGTACCATCAGACTCATAGATATATGGCTTGAGCAGATCTGGAATGACCACCAATGATAATAACATAAGATTCTTATAACATCAAATAAGAACAACCGTCTCATCTTGTGTACAAAACCCCATTAACCATGCTTGTCATCATTCTGTTGCTGAACTGCAGATCATCTACAGGGAAAGCAAAAAGGCAAAAAAAAAAAAAAAAAAAGACTTCAAAAGTAATTCCTTTCTGCTTCAAAAATAGTCTTGGGTTTTCTGGTTTAACTGAGAATTGAGAAGTAAGCATGCATCATTAATTTCTATGCAAAAACATTCTTCACTTCAAATGGCAATTAGTTGATAACATTTCTATCTCGTGTCATGATGAGATTTTTATGCTAATCATCACATAGCAGTAAATTAATCATTTGGGCACAGTTAGAGAGGATGTATATTTCATGAGACAGATATAGATATCAAGATCTGCTTGATATTTACTCAAGGTAAGTGAGAAGCATCTCAAATTATTACGAGGGAAGCACGGTGGGCAAATACGGCTGTGTGACACTGAAATGTACGCAGTGGAGACGCCTGAGGATTTTCAAAATGCTCTTGGTGTCATTAATGTAATTATTGTGAGGAAGTTGGGGCACTCTGGGGAACTTCAATTCCAAATCATTCACAGAAATTCCAGAACCCTGAAAACCACATCTTTAACAATGTCAAGGGCAAATTCAGCAATCGACCTCCTTTTCCTCTAATCCCCTCCTTTTTCTGTTATAGAATTCACCCTTTTCACATTGTACAATATTTAAATGGGTTTCTCTGCTCAATTTGCACTTAAGTCTACTCAGTCAAACGAATCAGAAAAGCATCTTGACCCTAAAGTCAAATTGGAAAGCTGCTGTGTGCATAGGAACTAGGCCACGGCTTAAAATGAGATGCTGTTTCTTAGTAGATGAACAGGGCCTTTTACAATTTATGGAAAATAAGAGAATTGTACTTGAAAATGCCTGTAGCCATAGTGATTCAACAGCACGTGCTAGGCTACATGGCTGCCTGGGAGACCTAAGTGATTGTGATGTGCAAGTGGAGTTGTCATGAGAAGAAACTCTTTAGACCCCTCTCCTCATAATTCCTCACCCACCACGTGTTTCCCCAACCCCACGCGGCTCTCTGCAACTCCTATGCTTTTACTACTACTTCTCAGCCTGCCGCCGACGCGCTGCCCACCGCACACACTCACACTGGCCCCTGACCCAGCCCCTCTTTCTCCACCAGTAAGCCAGCAGCAGAGCGCCCAGTGAGGGCGTGCCTTCAGTTGGCGTGTGCAATTATTATTTTTTCCCCAGGGAAATACAAAACATTATGGGGAAAGGATAGGATAAGATCCATCTCTAGGATATAGGTGGAGAAGGTACACCCCCAAACCCGGTGCAGAAGGTGGGATTGGCACAAAGGCTGCATTTCCTACTCTTTGCATTAGGTGACCAAAGTTTTGGAGCTTTAGCTTTAGCATCAGTCCTCTCAATGAATATTCAGGACTGATTTCCTTTAGGATTGACAGGTTTGATCTTCTTGCAGTCCAAGGGACTCTCAAGAGTCTTCTCCGGCACCACAATTTGAAAGCATCAATTCTTCAGCAGAAACCAAAAGGAAGAAAGAATTAAACCTTGAAGCCTGAAAAAGGAAACCTCAAAGACAATAAGTTTTTAAAAAATAATAATGAAAAAGGCAGAGAAATACTGTACAAATGAAAGAACAACTACTGGAAAAACCATGGCTTTGACTCTATGGATCTTTGTTGGCAAAGTGATGCTAATGCTTTTTAATATGCTATCTAGGTTTGTCATAGCTTTCCTTAAGGAAAAAGTGTCTTTTAGTTCATGGCTGCAGTCACTTGGAGTGATTTAGGAGTCTGCAGTGATTTGGGAGCCCAGCAAAATAAAAATCTGTCACTGCTTCCACTTTGGCCCTTCTATTTGCCATCAAGTGATGGAACCAGATGCCATGATCTTTTTTTTTTTTTTTTTAATGTTGTTTCAAGCCAGTTTTTCTCTCTCCTCTTTCACCTACATCAAGAAGTTCTTTAGTTACTCTTCACTTTCTGCCATTACAGTAGTACCATCTGCATATTTGAGGTTGTTGATATTTCTTCTAGCAATCTTAATTACAGCTTGTGATTCATTGAGCCCAGCATTTCACATGAGGTATTTCTGCCTAGAAGTTAAATAAGCAGGGTGACAGTATGCAGCCTTATTGTATTTCTTTCCCAATTTTGAACCAGTCTGTTGTTCCATGTCAGGTTCTGTTGCTTCTTGATCTGCATACCAGCTTCTCAGGAGACAGGTAAGGTGGTCTGGTATTCCCATCTCTTTAAAAATTTTCCACAGTTTGTTGTGATCCACACAGTCAAAGGCTTTAATATAGTCAGTGAAGCAGAAGTAGATGTTTTTTTCTGGATTTCTGTTGCTTTTTCTATGATCCAACAGATGTTGACAATTTGATCTCTGGTTCCTTTGCCTCTTTGAAACCCAGCATGTGCATCTGGAAGTTCTTGGTTCACAAACTGCTGAAGCCTAGCTTGAAGGATTTTGAGCATAACCTTGCTAGCATGTGAAAAAGTGAAAGTGAAAGTGAAAGTTGCCCAGTCATGTCCGACTCTTTGTGACACAACAGATTATACAGTCCATGGAATTTTCCAGGCCAGAATACTGGAATAGGTAGCCTTTCCCTTCTCCAGGGGATCCTCCCAACCCAGGGATCGAACCCAGGTCTCCCACATTGCAGGTGGATTCTTTACCAGCTGAGCTACCAGGGAAGTCCAAGAATACTGGAGTGGATAGCCTATCCCTTCTCCAGGGTATCTTCCCAACCCAGGGATTGAACCCAGGTCTCCCACATTTCAGGCAGATTCTTTACCAGCTGAGCCACCAGGGAAGTTAGAATACTGGGGTGGGTAGCCTTTCCCTTCTCCAGCGGATCTTCCTGACCTGGGAATAGAAATGGGGTCTCCTGCATTGCAGGCAGATTCTTTATCAGCTGACCTACCAGGGAAGCCCTGCTAGCATGTGAAATGAGTGCAATTGTATGGTAGTATCAGCATTCTTTGGCATTGCTCTTCTTTGGGATTCTCTTCTTTCCTCAGTTATTTGTAAAGCCTCCTCAGACAACCATCTTGCCTTCTTGCATTTCTTTTTCTTTGGGATGGTTTGGTCACTGCCTTCTGTACAATTTTATGAACCTCTGTTCATAGTTCTTCAGGCACTCTTTCTACCAGATCTAATCCCTTCTATTTATTTGTCACTTCCACTTATAATCATAAGGGATTTGATCTAGGTCATACCTGAATGGCTGAGTGGCTTTCTTTAATTTAAGCCCGAGTTTTGCAATAAGGAGCTGATGATCTGAGCCACAGTCAGCTCCAGGTCTTCTTTTAACTGACTCTTTAGAGATTCTTCATCTTTGCCTGCAAAGAACATATCAATCTGATTTTACATCACCATTTGGTGACGTACACGTGTGGAGTCATCTCTTGGGTTGTTGAAAAGGGTGTTTGCTGTGACCAGCATGTTCTTTTGACAAAACTCTGTTAGCCTTTGCCCTGCTTCATTTTGTACTCTAAGGCCAAACTTGCCCATTATTCTGAGTACCTCTTGACTTTCTACTTTAGCATTCCATCCCCTATGATGAAAAGAACACCTATTTTTCATGTTAATGCTAGAAGATGCTGTAGGTATTCATTCAACTGGTCAACTTCGGCTTCTTTGGCGTCAGTGGTTGGGGCACTGACTTGGACTTGCTGTGATGTTAAATGGTTTGTCTTGGAAACAAACCAGTATCATTCTGTTGTTTTTGAGTTTGCACCCAAGTATTGCATTTCAGACTCTTGTTGACTCTGAAGGTTACTCCACTTCTTCTAAGGTATTCCTGTCCATGGTAGTAGATATAATGATCATCTGAATTAAATTCTCCCATCCCATCAATTTTAGTTCACCAATTCCTAAGATGTTGATGTTCAATCTTCCCATTTTCCTGCTTGAGCACATCCAATTTACTTTGATTCATGGACCTAATCATCCAAGTTCCTATGTAATACTGTTCTTTAGAGCAATGGACTATACTTTAACCACCAGACACATCCACAGCTGAGCTTCGTTTCCACTTTGGCCAAGCTGCTTCATTCTTACTGGAGCTATTGGTAAGTGCCCTCTGCTCTTCTCTAGTAGCAATATTGGACACCTTCTGACCTGGGGGGCTCTTGTTCTGGTGTCGTGTTTTTTTACCTTTTTAAACTGTTCGTGGGGTTCTCCAGGCAAGAATACTGGAGTGGGTTGCCATTTCCTTCTCCCATGAACTACGTCTTGTCAAAATTCTTCACTATGACCCATCTGTCTTGGGTGGCCTTGCACAGCATGGATCATAGCTTCATTGAGCTAAGCAAGCTCCTTCGCCATGACAAGGCAATAATCCATGAAGGGACTATATTTATATATTAAATATATAGTATAAGATATTTATTCTGCTGCTGTGCTCAGTTCAGTTCAGTTGCTCAGTTGTGTTCAGCTCTTTGTGATCCCATGGACTGCAGCATACCAGGCCTCCCTTGTCTATCACCAACTCCTGGAGTTTACTCAAACTCATGTCCGTTGAGTCAGTGATGCCATCCAACCATCTCATCCTCTGTCATCCCCTTCTCCTCCCGCCTTCAAACTTTCCCAGCATCAGGGTCTTTTCCAATGAGTCACTTCTTTGCATCAGGTGGCCAAAGTATTGGAGTTTCAGCTTCAGCATCAGTCCTTCGCTGAGCTCCATCATATCCAACTCTTTGTGACCCCATAGCCTGTAGCCCACAAGCCTCCTCTGTCTGTAGGATTATCCAGGTAAGAATACTGGAGTGGTTTGCCATTTCCTACTCCAGGGGATCTTCCCAATCCAG
This sequence comes from Bos indicus, assembly GCF_029378745.1. Taxonomy (NCBI): domain Eukaryota; kingdom Metazoa; phylum Chordata; class Mammalia; order Artiodactyla; family Bovidae; genus Bos; species Bos indicus. The sequence continues at coordinate 67,303,013 of NC_091773.1, forward strand.
GGATTGAACCCAGGTCTCTAGTATCTCCTGCATTGCCTGGTGGATTTTTATCACTGCACCACCTATTGTGCTCTATTTATATATAATATTATATATTATATGCAAATATATATATGTAAATGTATATATCCATGTATATGATATAGTCTTTATAGAAAATAACCCTGGAGCTAAAGATAATTGCCAGCTAAACCATTAGACTATCTTTGGACTCTGATAATGCAGAGATGCCATGAATTTTAGTTCAGTCTTTGGACAATTTGTGAAATCTCTAAGAATCTACTTTTCCAAATTGGAATCAAGCAGTGAGAAAAGAATGATTCAAAATGTGCAAAATGTAAAAAGAAAATGAGTGTATACACTGGATAAAAACTAATGACTTAACACTCATTTCTGACCAAGTAGGAGTAATAGGGATTAGACTTATTTTTATGTATGAAGTAATTAAAAATTCAAATAAAATATATGAAACAATAGTTTTTAAGACACTACACATCAGGAGATGAAGGACAATCATGCCCGAGATACAGAAAATGATTGAAATGAGTTCTAAATGATGGCACTACTTCACCTTGAGGGAGCTTCCAGGAAACTCCAGGGAAGGGAAGCCTAAGTAGAGCCCGGGAACCATGACGAGTCGAAGAGCAGAATCTGAGTGTCCAGGGAGGCCACGGCAGTGTGGGCTCTCAGGACACAGTCTCAGAGAGGGAGAGCCTCGCATGGTGAGACACTGGAGAGCTTCGGGGGGCCCCCAGCCCTCCCCAGCTGAGCACGGATCCATGCATGTGTTAGAGAAAACCATCAGAGGCTGCGGAAGCAGCCAGCTAAAAGGAATAGAAGAGAGAGCTCAGAAATCATCTGACATAGTTTGTTCCTCCAGTCAGAGAGGAAAACCTCGTAATTTATGGGGCATCAATAGAGCACTCAGAGAGGTTAGTTCTAGGAGTTAGACAAAATTAGCCTAGAACAAATGCTTTTATAGTTCCACCCCGCAAAGCCTGGCTAAATAATTAGGATGTGGTATATTTCTCAATCCAGCATGAATCTGAGGATGACTGGATTTTGGAGTGAGGTGGAAGCACTTTGTAAACTGCATGACCAGTATTCAGTCAAGAGATCTTCCTATGTCTCTGGAGGGCTACCGTGGTAGGAATTGACAACCTTGTAGTAACTTCCAGTCCAGCTTTCCATCTATGGCTTCTGTCTCCTTTTGTGAAGATGGGATACAAATGGGACCACCTAAAGCACAACTGTGAAGACGTCCCTCGTTGGCAGCTTCCATATGTCCTGCTTAAGCCTCAAGAGAATCCCAGGACTTTCCTGCTGGTGTTCAGGTTAGCTCTCTCTTGATATGGCTCTGTGTTGGGAACTTTCATCTTGTTTCTATCATTTCCTCGAAGAAGAGAAGAACAGAGGAATGGAAACTGAGAAATGACTGAAGATTGAAGGAGCTGATGTCCCCTGTCAGAGGATAGTTACTGTGAAGCTACTATGTGCTATGTGCTCTTTTTGGTGCTTTCAGATATTTTTCAGGGATTATGCCTTTAAATCAGGCAAGTGATTTAATCACTTGTTTCCATCTATTCTCAACAAGACACTACAGAGGAGGTATGAAGTGGGAATATAATTGTTGACTTATTAGACAATTGTTCTAGAATTTACTGAGAAGTCTTTCTTTTATTTGTACCTTTTGCTGATCTTCTCTACCAACCTGGCCATAAACCAAGTCTTCATGAATGTGCAGTTTTGGATCTAGACTCTCTATTCTGTTCCATTGGTCTATTATTCTACCCTTGTGCCAATGCCATGTCATCTTAAATACCACATCTGATAAGGAGTCTTGTTATCTGATGAGGTGAAATAAAAAAAAGAATCAGAGTAAGCTTTGATAGTAAAATCCCCCAAGTTATCAGTGTCTATATATAATAAAGATTTATTTCTTGGGCATACGTCACGTCATCATGGGTAGACTGGAAGTTAGGTCATGCCTCGTCATCACTCAGGAAAGAGGTTCCTGGAACAGGCACTCTTGGGAAGATGGTCCTTAATTATGATGGGGGAAGAAAGAGTGTACCAAAATCATGCACTGGGTCTTAAAATTTTCACCCAGAGGTAACCACTCCTGCTATTTCTTGGTCAAAAGCACATGGTGGTACTGAATTACAAGGGGTCAGGAGGGTACAATCTTGCTGAGAAAGAAAAGAAAAATGTTTGGAAATCACATTGATGGCTACTTTGATCCTTTACTTTTACTTCCTTTTTCAGGAATGCTGGCTATTGTTAGTCTTTTTTCATCCAATTACATTTTAAAATCAGGTTGTAAACGAAAAAACCAACCAACAAACCAAGATTAAGAACTCAAACCAAAAAAATCCTATTGTGAATTTTGATTGAGATTGCATTGATTCTATAGATAAATTTGGGGAGAATAGACATCTTTACTACTGAGTCTTCCAAAACTTAAACATGGCATATTTATCCAATTATTTAGTTCTGTCTTAATATACATGAGGGTTTCCCTGGTGGGCCAGACAGTAAAGAATCTGCCTGCAGTGCAGGAGACTGGAGTTCGATCCTTGGGTTGGGAAGATTCCCTGGAGACGGGAATGACAACCCTCTCCAGTATTTTTGCCTGGAGAATTCCATGGACAAAGGAGCCCGGTGGGCTACAGTCCATGGGGCTACAAAGAATTGGGCACGACTAACACTTTCACTAAAATATATGAATGGAGTTTTACCATTTTCTCCCTAAAAGAAACTTGCACATCTTTTTGTAAAATTTGTTTCTAGATATATTATATTATTAGATACTAATATAAATAATATAGTTTTGGTTGCATTTTCTAAGTATGAAAATGTTTCTCATTATATGTTAATTTTTTCTATAAAACTCCTAAACTTTGTTTTTAATTTTGATTTTTTTGTAGGTTCCTTTGAATTTTCTACATAGGCAATTATGTTTATCTATAGATAAAAAATTTCTTGCTTTTTCCCATTGCTTAACTTTGCCCTCCCTGCCTTTCTATAGTGGCCAGGACATCTAAGATAGCATTGACTACAGATGACTCCAGTAAGCACTCATGTCTTATTCCTTATATTAAAGAAAGTGTTTGGTAATTGTGATATTTTAACTTTTTCTTTTTTTGGTAGGAGTTTTTCATCAGGCAAGGATGTCCTCTTTAATTTTTATCCTAAATGGATTTGGGATTTTACATGACCTTTCCCTGTATCTTTTGTGGTCTGTAGTGTCTCTATAACATGTCATTGCAGATTTCTTTATTCTTTTTAGGATTCATCGGGTTTCTAGATTCTGTGGACTGGCGTATTTATTTCTGGAAATTTTTCATTTATTATTCAGATGATTCTGTCTTCCTCTTTTCTGGAACCCTGATTAAACATAAACTAGACCATATAACACTAGCTTTCATATTTTTTAACCTCCTTCATATTTTCCATATCTTTTTCTTTTGATGATGAATTATCGTTAATTTCTTTACTGTTTTCTTTAAGTTCATGAATTCTCTTATCTGCAGTTATGCTGGTCCTCTAATTTTTAAATTTCATTTACTATAGTTTACACTTCTATAGAATAGAAGTTCTATTTGTTTTCAATAGAAACAGAAGTTCTATGTATTTTTTTTTTACAATACACTTGGTCACTTTTTATACCCCTTTGCTTTCTCCTCTATTTTCAATCCCTTCTCTTTACTTCCTTAAATATCATAGACATAGATTTGAAAATCAATTTAAACATTCCAGTATCAAAGGATATTGTGAATTAATTTTGCTGTTTTCTTTTTTTGTACTGCTCTTGCTCAGAATGCTATGATTCCTGGTTTTTGTTTTTTTTTTAACTGGGAGTAAAAAAATAAAACTTATTTTTATTTTTTTTTACTGGGAGTTACAATAAAAGATTATTGTAACTTAATCTGTGGGAATTTCTCTGGACTCTCCACTCAGCACTTACTTAAAATGGTAATTTTTCTTATGGTTCTCAGAGTTATTTTTAATATATAATTTTATTTACTTATTTTTGGCTGCTCTGAGTATTCTTTGCTGCTTGGGCTTTTCTCTACTTGTGATGAGTGGGGGCTACTCTTTGTTGCGATGTGCAGGCTTCTCATTGCAGTGGCTTGACTTGTGAAACACAGGCTCTAGGCTCAGGCTTCAGCAGTTGCAGCACGTGGACTCAGTAGCTCCTGGGCTCTAGGGCACAGGCTCAATAGTTGTGGCGTATGGGCTTAGTTGTGCGGCAAGGTGGGATCTATCTGCATAAGGTATCAAATCTGCGTAATCCTTTGGAGGTCTCAGTTTCATTGAGGTTGTCTAGTATCCCTAATATGGCAGGCTATGGAATTTGTTGATAGTCCCCAAGCCACTAAAAGTGAAAACAGAATTTAAGTTCACCATATTCTGCTAATTTTCTCCAAAAGAAAGCTAGTTCAATGTGCTCTATATTACCTTGGTTCATGCCTTCACTTAATTTTCGGTCTCATGGTCTTTATCTTTTAATCAGTTAATTCATATATTTAAAACAGTGTTTCTCAGACGTCATCCAGCATTTTGTGTTCAGTGTAAGGGTCAATCAGTGTACCAGTCTGCTACCTTGCCAGAAATGAAAGATCTTTTTAATTATTACCATTAATAAAACTGATACTTGGTTTCTTCCTTCCGAGAATTTAGTTATATGTATATTAGACCATTTGGTAACAAATTACATGTATATTAGGCCATATACATATTAGATCACAGTCTGGGGTGATTTATTCTGGTGTTTGTTTCCCTTCACTTTTCCTTCTCTTCGTGTTTTAGTTTGGATAATTTTTATGGACCTATTGTCAAGGTCGTTGATTCTTTCCTCAGACTTATCCAGTCTGCTGATGAGCCCAAAAAGGAAATTACCCATCTCTGATGCTGTATATTTTATTTTAGTATTTGCATTTGATGCTGTTTTATAGTTTTCATCTTTCTATTGAAATTCTCCTTCTGTTCATGTACATAGTCCCATTTTCCTACTAGATTTTAACATATTAACCATAGTTATGTTAAAGTTGCTCTCTGATATTTCCAACATCTGGAAATATGATGCTGCTTTGTCTGGTTTTCTTAATTGCTTTAACTCTTGACAATGAGTTTTTCTCGTATTTTGGGGTGTGTCTTGTAATTTTTTAAATTGAATACTGGATATTGTGTGTGAAAGAATAGTAGAGATTATTCTCAGACTAGATGAGGATAAGTGTTTTGCTCTGTGAATATTATTTAGCTTCTATGAGCCTCAATATTTTTTCTTTTTGACCATGCTGCAATGCATATGGGATCTTAGTTCCCTGACCGGGGGTTGAACCCATACACTCTGCAGTGGAAGCACAGAGTCTTCCCCCATAAGCCTCAGTTTTGTTATCAGCAAAATATGAATAAGCCCCAACTTCATAGATATATTATGTGAAATATATAAAACATAAATGTAAAATAGTATTATCATTTGCTCATGGTAGATCTTTAATAAGGAAATTGGATTTTACATACTTGATTTTTTCCTCAAGTGGTGACATTTTTTTCTATTAATTAAAAAATTTCATACCTCATTAAAAAATTCTAAAATATTGAAGTGTATAAATTAGAAAGTCAGATGCTTGCATATGTTCAATTAAGACCGTACTACAATTGTGTATTCCTCTACCTTTCAATGAATAACTTAGAACAAAAAATTGGTGTCACTATATTTGATTTAATGTTCATACATACATGCATAAAAGCCAGAGGTCTTCCAAAGCTTTATCCAGTACTTCCTTCTGAAGTAGAAACAATATTTTTAGTAAGTGGCATAAAGAAATGCCCACACTTGGATCTCTATCATATTTTGATTCTATGTGGGGGTGGGATTTGATTTGATTCTATGTGGGATTATTCTTTAGGAAAACAGAATTTGGAAAGTATCAAGAAAGATAATGTCAGAAAGTATGAAAAAATGTGCTTTGTAAATGATCAATAAAGTTGTCAGGTGAAGAGGGGCTTCCTAAAGCTGCAGACCCAGGATTCCTGGCCAGAAAGGGCAAAAGTGCCCTCTTTCTTGTTCTTGCTAAGACCTGGGCAGCATTTCTTCCAAGTCTGCAACGACGTAAGAGACAACGGCCCAAACAGCGGCAGCAACATTCATCTGCTTTGGATCCATGACGGTCATGGTGTCTCCATGGGAGTGATGGAAGGAGAAATATTTATACAGGTCATCAAGTAGACTGGCTCCTGGGGAGAAAAGAGGAAGAACTCTTAATGAAGTATTTTGACAGACATTGCTGAATAGCTGTTCAGATACCACTGGCCCTCTTCCTTGCTCCTATGGACAGGCTGTGATGGCAAAATAATGACATTCCCAGCCTCCCTTGCAGCAGGAAACGGCCGTATGGCATTGTTCTGACGACTACGATATGAGTGGCAGGCATGGGAGAGTTCTAGGAAAGCCTTAACTTGGTTGACAAGAGTCAGGAAATGCCCTCGTGCTGAATTAAAAGGGATGAGAGGTTTAGAACTGCAGGGGGCAAAAAGCCTCCACACTAAAAATGGCAAGGTGGAAACACAGAAAGAGACTGGGTTTAGAAAATATTGCAAGCCCACCGAGTAAGCTCTACACTGCCTAATACTGAACTTCCTGCTATGGGAAGGAAAATAAACTTTATTTGAAAAGCAAGTGATACAAATGTCCCCTCTATTTATAAAAGGACAATATATGTACTGTTTTTTTGTATCAGCAGAGTGCAAATTATGTACGTCCCTGGATACAAAATAAAGTCAGTACTCCTTTGCTCAAGATTTTTTTTTCTCAAGTCATTCAGTCACTTCCCATGAAATTTCCCAGCAAGCCCCACCAACAGGAGTCTCCACCACCCTTAAGAACTTCTTCTTACTTCAGTGAGGTCTTTTTCTAGTTTGGTCATGGACCAGAGCCTCAGGGAATGGTGGCTCAGCTGGTAAAGAATCTGCCTACAATGCGGGAGACCTGGGTTTGATCCCTGGGTTGGGAAGATCCCCTGGAGAAGGGAAAGGCTACCCACTCCAGTACTCTGTCTTGGAGAATTCCATGGACTGTATAGTCCGTGGGGTCACAAAGAGTCGGACACGACTGAGCGACTTTCACTTTCTCACTCTCGTGAGGCTTTCATCTTGTTTCGTTATGGATCAGAACCTCAGGGAATCTTCACACCTCCTAGTCATCCTTCAGAACCTACTGGGCCCACTCTGCGGATTCTTTCGCCTCAGGCCTAATTATTTATTTACTTACCATTTTACTAAGATATATACCATACATACATAACACTGTAGAGAACAAAAATGTATATAATAAAGGCTGACAATATAAAAGGTCACATATGCCCATGATTCAATGCAAGAAAGGCATCACCAGTACCTTTAACATTTTATGAGCTCCTTCTCACAACCCCATGGGTCCCTCCAGAGGGACCCATTATCCTGTTCTGCTTGTGTGTTAGCCACTCCTTGCTTTTCTTCATAGTTATTCCAAATAAATATAATCAACACTCTCCAGGCTCTAAATGTAGAAGTGGAATAGTCGGGCTATGGAGCATGCATATGTTTACTTTCCTCTATTTCTTTGCATTGATTGCTGAAGAAGGCTTTCTTATCTCTTCTTGCTATTCTTTGGAACAGAATGGGAAAGACTAGGGATCTCTTCAAGAAAATCAGAGATACCAAAGGAACATTTCATGCAAAGATGAGCTCGATAAAGGACAGAAATGGTATGGACCTAACAGAAGCAGAAGATATTAAGAAGAGATGGCAAGAATACACAGAAGAACTGTACAAAAAAGATCTTCACGACCCAGATAATCACAATGGTGTGATCACTGACCTAGAGCCAGACATCTGGAATGTGAAGTCAAGTGGGCCTTACAAAGCATCACTACGAACAAAGCTAGTGGAGGTGATGGAATTCGAGTTGAGCTATTCCAAATCCTGAAAGATGATGCTATGAAAGTGCTGCACTCAATATGCCAGCAAATTTGGAAAACTCAGCAGTGGCCACAGGACTGGAAAAGGTCAGTTTTCATTCCAATCCCAAAGAAAGGCAATGCCAAAGAATGCTCAAACTACTGCACAACTGCACTCATCTCACACGCTAGTAAAGTAATGCTCAAAATTCTCCAAGCCAGGCTTCAGCAATATGTGAACCATGAACTTCCTGATGTTCAAGCTGGTTTTAGAAAAGGCAGAGGAACCAGAGATCAAATTTCCAACATCTTCTTGATCATGGAAAAAGCAAGAGAGTTCCAGAAAAACATCTATTTCTGCTTTATTGACTATGCCAAAGCCTTTGACTGTGTGGATCACAATAAACTGTGGACAATTCTGAAAGAGATGGGAATACCAGAACACCTGATCTGCCTCTTGAGAAATTTGTAGGCAGGTCAGGAAGCAACAGTTAGAACTGGACATGGAACAACAGACTGGTTCCAAATAGGAAAAGGAGTACGTCAAGGCTGTATATTGTCACCCTGTTTATTTAACTTATATGCAGAGTACGTCATGAGAAATGCTGGACTGGAAGAAACACAAGCTGGAATCAAGATTTCCAGGAGAAATATCAATAACCTCAGATATGCAGATGACACCACTCTTATGGCAGAAAGTGAAGAGGAACTAAAAAAACTCTTGATGAAGGTGAAAGTGGAGAGTGAAAAAGTTGGCTTAAAGCTCAACATTCAGAAAACGAAGATCATGGCATCCGGTCCCATCACTTCATGGGAAATAGATGGGGAAACAGTGGAAACAGTGTCAGACTTTATTTTTTTGGGCTCCAAAATCACTGCAGATGGTGACTGCAGCCATGAAGTTAAAAGACGCTTACTCCTTGGAAGGAAAGTTATGACCAACCTAGATAGCATATCGAAAAGCAGAGACATTACTTTGCCAACAAAGGTCTGTCTAGTCAAGGCTATGGTTTTTCCTGTGGTCATGTATGGATGTGAGACTTGGACTGTGAAGAAAGCTGAGCACTGAAGAATTGATGCTTTTGAACTGTGGTGTTGGGGAAGACTCTTGAGAGTCCCTTGGACTGCAAGGAGATCCAACCAGTCCATTCTGAAGATCAGCCCTGGGATTTCTTTGGAAGGACTGATGCTGAAGCTGAAACTCCAGTACTTTGGCCACCTCATGCAAAGAGTTGACTCATTGGAAAAGACTCTGATGCTGGGAGGGATTGGGGGCAGGAGGAGAAGGGGACGACAGAGGATGAGATGGCTGAATGGCATCACTGACTCGATGGACGTGAGTCTGAGTGAACTCCGGGAGTTGGTGATGGACAGGGAGGCCTGGCGTGCTGCGATTCATGGGGTCGCAAAGAGTCGGACACGACTGAGCGACTGATCTGATCTGATCTGGTGTTTAATTTCATCATGTATTTCTAAAATGTATTCCTTTTCGGTTTATCCTCCCATTGTTAGTATATGAGTCTTCCTCTTGCTTCACATCTTCTTTAGCACTCAGTGTTGTTAAGCTAGTTTTTGCTGATCTAGTGGATGTGAAATATTATCTCATATGATTTTAATTTTTAAAATTATTAATGAGATTATGTTTTGTTATTTCTTTGCATTTTTTGTCATTTCTTTCCCATGAAATGCCTGTTCATGCCCCTTGCCTATTTTCAATCGATTCACCTTTTCTTATTGATTTGTAGGAGTTCTTGATATATTTTAGATACTAAGCTTTTGTTGGTGGTTAGTTTATATAAATGATTTCCCAGCTTGTGACTCTTTTCATTCTGTTTAGCATGCATTTAGATGAATAGATGTTCTTACTCTTAATGTAGTTGAATTTATGAACACTTTCCTTTTGATTTTTACTTTTCTCTGTTGTTTAAGAAATCCTTCCTTACCTTTATATCACAAAAATAGTTCCTAGGGTCTTAGTCTAAAACTTTTAAAGTTTTGCTTTTCATTTTAAAATTCTTCATCTACTTAGAACCGGAATTGATTTTGCTGTAGGGTAGGCTTCTATTTTTATTTTTCAGTTGTTCCAGCAAAATTTGACTAGTACATCCTTTTTCTCCACTGTTTATGTCTGCAGCATCTATAGGGAGTGCTCTTTTTCACTCCTGATAGTGGTTATTGAAGTCTTACCTCTTTTTGTTCATTAAAATCTTGCCAGCAGTTTGTTGGTTGTATTATTCTTTTAAAAAAAATAAAGAGATAATTTTGGGGGGATAATATTTTCTAATGTGTAGTAGTTTTCTTTCATTGACTTTACTCATACTATTTCCCTTCTTATTCTTTGTTTGGGTTGATTCTTTTTTTTTTTTAACTTTTTGTGTTGAATGCTCAGTTTATTCCTTTGTACACTTTCTTCTGGAGGCTCTGACAGGTAAAAACCCGTCTGCCAATGAAGGAGATGCAAGTTTGATCCCAGGGTCGGTGAGATCCCCTGCAGAAGGAAATGGCAACCCATTTCGGTTGGGAAATTATTATTGCCTGGAAAATTCCATGGATCGAGGAGCCTGGTAGGCTACAGTCCATGGGTCATGAAAGAGTTGGACACGACTGAGTGACTAAACAACACTTTCCTTACATAAGCAGTAACGCTACAGTCTTCCCCCTGCTACTGTTTGAACTCTCTATATCCCATCAGCTGTGATGAGTATTTTCATGATCACTTAGTTCTAAATATTTACTAATTCCTAGTTTGATTTTTTTCTTTGATGCACGAGTTAGAATGAGTTTTTTTAATTTTAAAGGTACAGGGTTTCCTTAGTTATTTTTTAATTATTGACTTCCATTGTAACTGTTAGAGAATGTGGGCTATATGATACAAATTCTTCGAGTTTTGCTGAGATTTTTCTCCCTGGCTTATTGGATGATCCATTTTATAAATGTTGCATGTGTCGAAAAGAAGGTGCTCTCAGTGTACTGTGTATGCAAGCATTGAAACAAGCTTGTTAATTGTATTCTTCAAATCTTTTAACGCATTATTGATTTATTATCTTATCAATTTTGAGAGAAATGTGAGAAAATGACCTATGATTTTGGATCTTTTTTTTTTGTAATTCTAACAATTAAAAAAAATATATATTTAAAGGTTATGCTTGTAGGAGCACACAAACTTGGAATCACATCTTTCTGGTATTAATAAATTGAACATCTTTATTAATATGTGGTCATCCTTGCCATTTGTAGTAATGCTTTTTGTCTCGAAGTCTAGTTTTCCTAATATTTAATAACAACCTCCTTTCCTTACCTCATTCTTCATGTGTCTTTTCCTATCAATTTATTTGCAGTCTGCCTCTGTCCTTATATTTTTAGGGAATTCTCTTATGAATAAAGTTCAATTTTAAAAACTAATCTAACAATTTTTGGGTTTTAACTGGAGGTTATAATTCATTTAATGTAGATTCTGATTATTGTTAAATTGGACTCATTTATACCATCTCAATTTTTGCTTCGTGAAAGAGGAGAGTGAAAAAGTTGGCTTAAAGCTCAACATTCAGAAAACTAAGATCATGGCATCTGGTCCCATCACTTCATGGCAAATAGATGGGCAAACAGTGAAAACAGTGTCAGACTTTATTTTTTGGGCTCCAAAATCACTGCAGATAGTGACTGCAGCCATGAAATTAAAAGACGCTTACTCCTTGGAAGGAAAGTTATGACCAACTTAGATAGCATATTGAAAAGCAGAGACATTACTTTGCCAACAAAGGTCCATATAGTCAAGGTGATGGTTCTTCCATTGGTCATGAATGGATGTGAGAGTTGGACTGTGAAGAAAGCTGAGCACTGAAGAATGGATGCTTTTGAACTGTGGTGTTGGAGAAGACTCTTGAGAGTCCCTTGGACTGCAAGGAGATCCAACCAGTCCATTCTGAAGGAGATCAGCCCTGGGATTTCTTTGGAAGGAATGATGCTAAAGCTGAAACTCCAGTACTTTGGCCACTTCATGAGAAGAGTTGACTCATTGGAAAAGACTCTGACTGGAGGCAGGAGGAGAAGGGGAAGACAGAGGATGAGATGGCTGGATGGCATCACCAACTCAATGGACATGAGTTTGAGGGAACTCCGGGAGTTGGTGATGGACAGGGAGGCCTGGCGTGCTGCGTTCATGGGGTCTCAAAGAGTTGGACATGACTGAGCGACTGAACTGAACTCATATGTTTATTTGTTTTCTGTTGTTTTTTTCTTTTTCTTTCTTGCTCTCCTTGTGTAGATTTTTGTTTCCTCCTATTATTCCTCCACCACCTCCCCAACTCTTCTTGTTTGGAAGTTACACACTTTATATCAGTTCTCTCACTGGAGATCTCAAATGATTGATATCTCAATAGCTTACATATTTTTCTAAAGTTAATCAATAAAGGGCAGTAGGATCCTAAGTTTTGTCTCCTGTCCCAGATGCATTCACTTCTCTCTAAAATCCATGCTCTAGGTGAACAAGGATGGGCAAAGATACCCTCAGACAAAGGCTCTGGAGTGTACTCATTTCTTACAGATTCTCACTTCATCATCTTTCACATCTGAGGAATTCCCTTACTTTGCCTTACTAAGCCATGTATTATAGAAAGACAGTCCTTGTTTTGGGGGGCGGGCGTGGCATGATGTGTCTAGGAGCTTCTGGTCTACCACATTGCCAGCGTTCTCTTCTCCCATTCCTCTACTTCCTGGTCTGTGCAGTGAACAGGCTCATTGTTCTTGAGCCCTCTATTGCCTCAGAATGCTATCCAGGTTTTCTTTCCACCAATCCAAGTTTTAAAAACTTTGTACCAAGGTTTTCCCGTACTTATCTTCCCAAACTCCTTGCTCTGGGGTAAGATACGAATTTCTCTCTATTCATTCATATTTCACACTGAGTTCAACTATGGTGCTATCAAACCTAACACAAGCCACTGAAGCAAAGTAAATACATAAAAGAAAGCTCAGCTCTCAACTCTGACAATTAAAGATTCCAATACCTGTCGGCAAATATCCAAAACAGGGTGTATTAAGCTGATAACAACTATCGAACCCTTCACCTGCGTTGAGGAGGTTTCTTCCTGTTCAGTGATTTTTTCTTTCTAAACTAATAAAACATCTTTTCTGTTTCTCAAACAGCTCTGAAAGGGTGGAGTCTCACCATTATCCAGCCTAATGATGAACAACCTTCAGTTTGTGGGCTGGAGCTGAGGTTTATAAGTGTTCAGAAGGTTCTATCCAATTCAACTGGACAAGTACTTGAGTTCCTACAACATTCTAGCAGTGGGCTAAGATATAAAGGTGAAAAAGACAGTCTCTGCTCTCAAAAGCTTATTCTGCAGTAGAGGCAGCAAAAATGTGTCCACAAGTAATAATAACACAATCAGAATGTACTGAATGCTGTGGGGAAAGGACAAAACACAGTGGATACTTCGAGTAGTTGAATGACCTTTTCTGAGCCCTATGTTAGGTACCCTTGCTGCATGCTCGCCATACTTTTTCTGTCGGAATCTTCCCCATTCTGTCTTATAATTGCCTGTTTCACGTTCGTTTTCTCCACTATATTGTAAGTCCCTGAAGGCAAGGCCACTGTTTTGTTCTCTACTCTGTCACCAGCTGAAGCTGAAGCTCCAATACTTTGGCCACCTGATGTGAACTGCTGACTCGCTGGAACAGACTCTGTTGCTGGGAAAGATTGAAGGCAATAGGAGAAGGGGTCAGCAGAAGGTGAGATGGTTGGATGGCATCACCGACTCAATGGACATGAACTTGGGCAGACTTCGGGAGATAGTGAGGGACAGGCAGGCCTGGCAGGCTTCAGTCCCTGGGCTTGTAAAGAGTTAGACATGACTTAGCAACTGAACAACCACAAAAAAACATAAAATGTAACAGAAATAGATGATGAATGTATATTTTCAAAGTGAATGAATAAAATCAGCAAATTTTATACGTGAACTGAGGCTTGACGGTGCTGTGTCAGTTAGAGCCTTTGTAGGAAACAGATGGGACACTCCAAGGAGAAAACTGGGAAAATTTAATGAAAGGATTATTTACAAAGAGTGGTCATGGTTAAATAAAACTAGTAAGGGATGCTAAAGGAGCTGCAAGGAAGGCCATCACCCCCTCTCAGCCTCAGAGGCACAGAAGAAGGCAGCAATACTGGAGAGGGTCACCAGAGGAGCTGCGCGTGTCTGTAGAAGCCAGCGAATTAGTCCCCGCTGGTGCCTGTCATATCTGACCGGGCTCCCTTGGCCAAACCCAATCATAAGCCAGAGGGTAGTCCATAAGAGTTTGCCTCCCAGGGCACAGTATAGGGGAGAGAAAGGTGAGGATTGATATGGAGTAGTGAAAGAGAGTATCTAGCACAAGTACTTAGGATGTCAACAGACAAGTGAACAGAACGTGTGAGCATTCCAGTTTGGGTGATGTGGCTTAATTTCAGGCAGATAAAATTGGCAACTGATTTATCCATGAAAAAGTCCTAAATAAGGCTGAAAATAGACTGAATGTAGTCCTTAAATGGGGAGCCACTGGGGGGGCCAATGGGCAAGAAGATGGGGAGACTGGAGCTGCACCTTAGGGAGATATCCCAGAAAAATGTGGAGCTGGAACTCCGTAAACAACTGTGGTGGTGAGGACACGGCTGGGGAGGAGGTACAGTTTGGGGGACAAGTGACAAAGATCAGGGCGAGACGATGATATCCCAGCCTCTGAAATTCTCTGAACAGCGTGTGGACAAAGATAGCTAAACCCCCAAACAGTGGAAAGGGCAGCAGTCCATTTTTAAACTAGAAGACACCTTACGCCCTGAACTCACAGCAAAACCCAGGAGAGACAAATCAGCGTGTTTACTCTGGTAGGAAAAAGAAGCAGCTTAACATAAATCATGACATTTTGGATCTAGTTAAAGCTGGTGAGAAGCATGTGCTCTCTGGATCCCAGTTAGCTTGGGGTGGATGTCCTATTATGGATGTGTTAAGGATGGCATCAGGATTTCAAAGAATGGAAATCACTGAAGCTAGATAGAAGTCACAACTGTGAACCTGCAGAAACAGGAAAGGACATTTAACTCCAACAGGCAGAGTACGGCTCGCTCAGGGCTGGTTTGCTCCCATTTAGTTTCTTAAAGACTCGGCATGGTGGCTGACAGACTAAGGCTCCAAATTCCTTACAGAAAAAATAGAGGCAAGAAATATTTGTGCATGCCCTCTGAAATTCCATTTCTGTCTCAGACCGAAAGAAACTGACTGCCAGATGGCTGGGAACTTGGCTGCCTCCCTTTAGAAACTGGTGACTTAAGGAAAGCATTTCCTCAGAGACCATCGACGTTCCCATGAACATTTTACAAAACTGAAACAGTTCCAGAAGATCTGGTACCACCAATGAGAACACTGATAACCACAGGAGATACGAGAGCCGGCCTGCTGGCAGCCTTGCAGCTTTGTCTCTGCGGTCCCAAGGAGACGTTTTATCAGTGACAGCCACTGATCGGAAAGACCAGCACGGAGGGACAGCCTGCATTTCAATTTCTGAGAGCACCTGACAATACAGGGTGGGGGCAGCGGGGGAAATCTTAACCATCCTTAGGAGAAATGGCACAGTGTCTCTGACAGGTATGTGAGTTCTGAGCAGGGAATCATCAAATGATTTTTTTTTTTACAATTAAATTTATTTTTAGCTGAAGGATAATTGAAACAATGGAAACAGTGACAGACTTTATTTTCTTGGGCTCCAAAATCACTGCGGACAGTGACTGTAGCCATGAAATTGAAAGATGCTTACTCCTTGGAAGAAAATCTGTGATAAACCTAGACAGCATATTAAAAAGCAGAGACATCACTGTGCCAACAAGGTCCATATAGTCAAAGCTATGGCTTTTCCTGTGGTCATGTATGGATGTGAGAGTTGGACCATAAAGAAGGCTGAGCGCCGAAGAATTGATGCTTTCTAACTGTGGTGCTGGAGAAGACTCTTGAGAGTCCCTTGAATTGCAAGGAGATCTAACCAGTCAATCCTAAAGGAAATCAGTCCTGAATATTCACTGGAAGGACTGATGCTGAAGCCAAACCTTTAATACTTTGGCCGCCTGATGCAAGGAGCCGACTCATTGGAAAAGACCCTGATGCTGGGAAAGATTGAAGGCAGGAGGAGAAGGGGACGACAGAGGACAAGATGGTTGGATGGCATCATTGACTCGATGGACATGAGTTTGAGCAAGCTTTGAGAGCTCATGATGGACAGGGAAGCTTGGCGTGCTGCAGTCTATGGGGTCGCAAAGAGTTGGACACGACTGAGTGACTGAACAAACGATTGTGTTGGTTTCTGCCAAACATCAACATGAATCAGCCATAGGTACACATATGTCCCCTCCCTCTTGAACCTCCCTCCCACTACCCTCCCCATCCCACCCCTCTATGTTGTTGCAGAGCCCTGCTCTGAATCCCCTGAGTCACACAGCAAATTCGCATTGGCTATCTATTTTACATATGGTAATACATATGTTTCCATTTTAGTCTCTCCATATATCCCACCCTCTTCCTCCTCCCCCCACCCCATGTCCATTTCGTCTGTTCTCTATGTCTTTGTCTCCATTGCTGCCCTCCAAATAGGTTCATTAGTACGATCTTTCTAGATTCCATGTATTATGAGTTAATATACAATATTTGTTTTTCTCTTTCTGACTTCACTCTGTGTAGGTTCATCCACTTCACTGGAACTGACTCAAGGCTCTATGTTCATCCACTTCACTAGAAATGACTCAAGTGCATTTCTTTTTAAGTCTGAGGAATATTCCATTGTATGTGATTTTTAGAAGTAGAAAGCTGGTAGGAAGGAGCCTGCTCTGAAGGTCAATATTCACCCCTTGGAAATAAACTACAGCAGGCTCAGGGCAGTTCACCTTTAGGAAGTTAGTTCTAATGGAAGTTTGGAATTTAAGGATGTGAAGATATGTCCTTGAGCTTGTCAGTCAAGGAACTGGACCTAGACAGGGAGATATAGCTGAGAGAATACAGGCGTTAGCATCAGGTATGACTGGGTTCAAATTCAAACTTGGGTGAATTCAGGCAAATCACGCTAGGCCACCCAGGCTCAGTTTTCCTCATTCATGAATGAATCAGGGCTGACGACACCCAAGTTCAAGATGCTGGTGAGGATGACTAGGCACTCGGTTAAGACTTTGTTATAGGTATTATGTATCCACAAGGTCGACCCAACATATCCACAACAGCATGACCGATTACAGCTTGAAGGATTTAAATTTCTCATTTAATAAATCAAGGTTCTGATGTGTGTGTTTTTTTTAAGTTTTTATTTACTTAGTTTTGGCCACACTGGGTCTTTGTTGCCAGGTGGGCTTTTCTCTAGTTGCAGCAAAGCGGGGTTGGGGGTTGCGTGCTCCTCTCTAGTTGCGATGCGTGGGCTCCTCATTGCGGTGGCTTCTCTTGTTGCAGAGCACGGGCTCTAGGGTGCACAGGCTTCGTAATGTTGGCTCCTGGACTCTAGAGCACAGACTCAACAGTTGTGGCTCATGGGCTTAGGCGCTTTGTGGCATGTGGGATCTTCCCGGTCCAGGAATCAAACCTGTGTCTTCTGCGTTGGCAGGAGGAGTCTATCAACAGAGCCATCAGGGAAGCCTGATGATCATTCTTAAAGATGAACCAGTTGGGCCGTGAGGTCTATTCTATGTGACCCCGCCTTGACCCGGGTTTGGATTATTTTCCCTTCTCCTCCAGCTCTCCCCACTTCTCTCTCCTCTCTGAATCCCTTTCTGTAAACATTCATCTCACTAAATATTTTCCAGCTGTGTGACTGGGTGAAGATGGTCCAGTGAACATTGTAAGAAACACCTGACCTGCCCCTCATTGCTCACAGCAGATTCCAGTCTTCACAAAGCCATCCCATTAATGACCGTGGTCCAGGCAGGATATTGGAACAAGATTAAATGAATACTTGCTAATTTCTGAAGAGATGGGTGGTAAATACACAAAGATTCTCATGGTCCCCTCTTATCGTAGGTTGACTCATTCATATGTAATCAGTGGGTTTTCATGTACACAAATTAAGCAATTCATGTTATGAGAAGTTTTTGAAAGACATTTGAAAGCTTTCAGAGTTTCAATTCAAGTCTGTTATTTCCGGGCATACATTGACTGCCGCAATGTTTCATGAAGGATGCACTCACAGGCAAGCAGCTGTGGAAAATCCATTTCTCCTTTATAAACAGATCTTGAACAGTCTGGAGTATGCAATTTAATTACAGTGTAATGTATTACAGACATTTCCTGATCATAATAATTATGGGGTTAGAGAAGAATGTTATGGCCTTAACTTATTCCCTGCAAGAAAAGTTAGTCTCTTGTATAAAATGCAAAATTACATTTAAAGTTTAATTAAAATTATTTCTTTCAGCAACATTATCAGATGAAGAAACATTATTATCAAAACAATTAGAAAATCAATTTTTTCAAATTTGCAGACATTTAATTTCTCTTTTCAAAAGGGGCAGTTTTATCCTTACTATATTAAATTTCATTGAAAATTAGAGTGAGGTGCAGGTAATTAATATCTTCCTAACCCCTAGCACTTCAGAAGAGAAGCAACTTACAAGAGAAAAGAACAGTAAAACAAAGGAAAGGACAGGACAGGAGCAGAACTGGAAAAACATCCCAGATCAAAACTCCATGAAAAGGATTATAATTTTACTTTCTAAATTCTCACCCAGGAATTTCCAAGTATGTGCTAAAAAGTTTCAAGTGTCACTAAGACCTTCCTTGTTTCATCTCTTTGGAAAACTTGGATTGGTGGCTGGGATCATTTTGACCACAGATCAAAGGTCAACACCCACATATCTGGAGGACCTCCAGTTCACATGTACCTAAACTCTGTGATAATGATTCGTCTTCCCATTAAGCTGAAGAACTGTATGGCTGTAATAAGACTAATTAATTACTGCTTCATGAAGATAGCACTACAGGCTCTCCAAAACTGTAGGGATGACAGGAACAATACTATTTGTTGAGGACTTCCAGTGTGCCTAGGGCTTTTTGGAGTTTATTTCATTTAATTTTCCAAGTGACGCCATGAGAGAATGACCATCATGCCTCATTGACACATGGAAAATTGATTTAAATAACTGGAGTCACATGGTAGTAAGTGATAGAGATGGGATTCAAATCCAGGTGTCTCTGACTTGAAAGCTCTGCTCCTAGCCAGTTTTCTGCACCTTCTCCCCCTGCCCTACCCCAGCACACCTGCTAAGAGTTTTTGTTTTCCCTGGTGGAGAACTGTGCGTGTGGTTTGCTCCACTCTCAGCACTAGTCTTCCATCCCTATTTTGCTTCATGACAAGGAGATGGAAGTTCAAGCTAGAGGTATCTTGGGCCATGAACTAGAGTGAAGACTCAATCACGTCCTGACAGTGGGCCCAGGCGGCTTGGGACTACTTGTCAGAGATGAAGGCAGAAGCCCTCCTGCCACCACGCCCTCTGTTCCCGCTGGGCCGCACCTGCAGGGCCTGCCAGTCCTCCCAGGAGCTGAAACCCATCCCACCTAAAACCCACCCCTCCCCTCTGATCATTCATTATCCCCTTACCCTGCTTCTTTCCCCTCACTTTTCATAGCAATTTCTACTACCTAAATCTATGTTAGTCTTATAATGATTTCATTATTTGCTGCCTGGTTTTCCCATTAGAAAGTAAGAGCAAGGGCTTTGTCTTTTTCACTCTAATCCCCGATGCCTGGCAGGTAGTAAGCACTCAGTAACTCTATGTTGGATCACTGAATGGATAAATGAATGAATTATTAAACATCTAATGGGGCAATGGCACCCCACTCCAGTACTCTTGCCTGGAAAATCCCATGGATGGAGGAGCCTGGTAGGCTGCAGTCCATGGGGTCGTTAGGAGTCGGACACGACTGAGCGACTTCACTTTCACGCTTTGGAGAAGGAAATGGCAACCCACTCCAGTGTTCTTGCCTAGAGAATCCCAGGGACAAGGGAGCCTGGTGGACTGCCGTCTCTGGGGTCGCAGAGTTGGACACGACTCGAAGCAACTTAGCAGCAGCAGCAGCAGCAATGGAGCAAAAGTAGAGATATATACTGACTGCATTCTCTGCCTCTGTAGCAATTTTGCTAAGAAAATCCTATTTTCTGGGGATTCTCCTCTCACTTGCTGCCTTGGTGAAAGACAAGAAGATTCTTGTTACCAAAAACATGGGATATTTCATGTATAAGCTGGGATCTAAACACTCTAGTCTGTACTACTCAATATGTTCCTTTACTTTTCACCACTGTTATGGAAACTATCCACAAGTTGAAAATAAAGCAAAAAGGTGGGTAGTATATACTTCCAATGTCATTCAGGGGCAAAGTCCATGTGAAGATTATCTAGGATGACGTACTTAGTTTGACTCGTTGCTTACTACTCATTAAAGGTCCCCAGACTTAGTGATGTTTTATGTTAACTCATAGATATTTAGTCTGCTGCTGCTGCTGCTAAGTCACTTCAGTCGTGTCCGACTCTGTGCGACCCCATAGATGGCAGCCCACTAGGCTCCCCTGTCCCTGGGATTCTCCAGGCAAGAACATTGGAGTGGGTTGCCATTTCCTTCTCCAATGCATGAAAGTGAAAAGTGAAAGTGAAGTCGCTCAGTCATGTCGGACTCTGTGTGACCCCATAGACGGCAGCCCACCAGGCTCCCCCATCCCTGGGATTTTCCAGGCAAGAGTACTGGAGTGGGGTGCCATCGCCTTCTCTGGGATATTTAGTCTAGCAAAGATGAAAATTATTTCTGTCCCATAAAACAGTTAGTTCCGAAGTTTATAGTTTATTGGCCTCTAAAACATTAACCAGTTAACAAGTTTTTATCTAACTTGGCAATCTTAGGTTAATATTTATTAAATCACAAACAGTTTCTCAAATGCTCTTTGAATTAGTGAGAATATCTTACTGATTCTCATATTAATGAATGAATTGAATAAAATCTTTGACGTGACATGCGTTCATTTTTGATTTGCATGTGAATCATGATTTTACCTTTTAGAAAGTTATACTTTAATACCACCCATCTACAACCTTAAGCCTTAAAGAAATAATCACATTCGTGTTTCTTCTCCAAAGTTCAGTGACTCATGGATCCGTCTATGATTTCATCCATGATTACTCTAAAAGCACTGGGCAAAGTGGTCACCAGCGTAAGGCTGGTCTTCTGCCTTCTCCCTGTATGGTCCCCGGTTATGAGGACTGTTGGGGGGAAAAGAAAAGCAAATTTTATACACAGACACACACATGTTAATGTAAATGTATGTGTATATATCAATATGTGTATCTCTCTATATATAGAAAAACACACGTGTGTGTGTGTGTATAAAATTGGACTTGTCTTCAGCATCTACCACCCACCTCTTAATATCCTGATTTCTCTCCTGACTTGCCTCGCACCTTCCCCATGAGTCATGATTTTTCTGTTCAGAAAATTATAATTTAATACCACTTGCCTAGAAACCTTAAAAGTACAACCACATTCATCTATGATTGGTTCCTTATCTTGGAGTTTGTAATTTTATATGTGTGCATGTGTAGTCATAGCTTCCATATGTAGCGATAAAGAACACCACTCTCTCCATCTACCTTGTTTTGCAACTCAAACTAATATTGACACTTCTTCTGAGAGGTGTAATTTTGAATCTTACTCATGTTTACTTGTCAGTCTTAATTTATCAATCCCCCTTTGTTCATATAGAAATGATTGCCCATTCTTCTTTCATGACCTGATGTCAATAAAGCTCCCACCTATCTGAGTCAGTGTGACTCTTATAAATGCCTTTCTGCAGTTCTCTCCATGCCTGAGAATGATGCTCCTAAGAAAACATCAGTAAAAACCATCTCTGACAGAGTACCCTGTGAGAACATTCAATGCACATGGGTCTTCATACTTGGAAAGACTCTAAAAATTGGTGCCAGGGTGGAGTTTATAATGAAAGCCTTAAAATCATCCTGGTTTTCTACAGTTGTGTTCTAATGGAAAGATTTTGATTTCTGGATACAGATATATAAAGGTTACAAAGCTGCATGTGCAGTGGAAGACAGCTGTTAGTAGATACAGGCCTTTGTTTCTGCTTGCCACCTCCATTCTCTTGGCAAGTAGACACAAAGGAATGAGAGAAGTTGGGAGTCTTGCATGGACATGTGCTAGACCTGCTTCCTGTACTGAGTATGAGTGACTCTGGAAGGCTGGCTGGCAGGGGTATTGCAGGAATGCTGGGGCAGCTGGAGAGAGCCACGGTAAATGACTACTGTTCTGGAGGGCAACAGGTCGATAGGAAGATGTCCATTCATGAGAGAGGCTGCAAGGGAGACTCTACAAACCTCTGATTAGTGATACTCACTGCCACATGGCCAGCTTGGCGGATCTGTAAAATTTACTTTAAAAAAAAGTTTGTTATTAATATTAAAGCACTAAAGCACTTCCCTATAGTCTATCGGGAAAAAGAGGTCATAGTTTTCATAAAAGGAAGAGTTGTATTGTTTTTACAATCTTTAAATAGGTTTTTAAAAAGTTACAAAAAAGGAGAAGGGGGTATTTCACCCATTCAAAGAAACTTTGATAAAACTATGCCGACAATCAGAAGGGTCCACTTGCTGCAGGACTGAAGGGAACGTTCTGCCGTGCATTGCCGTGCATTGGGATCTAAGTGTTACCGTGCACAGGGATCTAACTGGCTGTGAGACGAAGAACAGAAGCAGCTGGGTACTTCTCACTGCTCAAGGCAGCCCACCTGAGGATTGGTATCACCTTTGGGAATTGGAATCAGTTTTGAGAACCCACACTGGCCCTTCAAGTTACACTGTGGATCTCCATTTCCCCTCTCCTGCCTGCCCCCACCCAGGCTAAAATTGTCCCTTGATGAAAGTGAAAGAGGACAGTGAAAAAGTTGGCTTAAAGCTCAACATTCAGAAAACTAAGATCATGGCATCCGGTACCATCACTTCATGGGAAATAGATGGGGAAACAGTGGAAACAGAGTCAGACTTTATTTTGGGGGGCTCCAAAATCACTGTAGATGCTGATTGCAGCTATGAAATTAAAATATGCTTACTCCTTGGAAGGAAAGTTACGGCCACCCTAGATAGCATATTAAAAAGCAGAGACATTATTTTGCCAACAAAGGTCCATCTAGTCAAGGCTATGGTTTTTCCAGTGGTCATGTATGGATGTGAGAGTTGGACTGTGAAGAAAATTGAGCGCTGAAGAATTGATGCTTTTGAACTGTGGTGTTGGAGAAGACTCTTGAGAGTCCCTTGAACTGCAGGGAGATCCAACCAGTCCATTCTAAAGGAGATCAGTCCTGGGTGTTCTTTGGAAGGAATGATGCTAAAGCTGAAACTCCAGTACTTTGGCCACCTCATGTGAAGAGTTGACTCATTGGAAAAGACTCTGATGCTGGGAGGGATTGAGGGCAGGAGGAGAAGGGGATGACAGAGGATGAGATGGCTGGATGGCATCACCGACTCGATGGACGTGAGTCTGAGTGAACTCCCGGAGTTGGTGATGGACAGGGAGGCCTGGCATGCTGTGATTCATGGGGTCGCAAAGAGTCGGACATGACTGAGCGACTGAACTGAACTGAACTGAAAGGGATCTAACTAAATTCAGAGCTGATCGAGCCATGTTGGGTTACAAAGAGTTATGACATTATTTTAGAGTGTGCACTCCAAATTTTAGGGGTCATGGAAAGGTGGGCAGCCAAGTCCTCCACAAAATGGCTTTGGGGGCTATTGTCAGCAGTAGAATTCTGGGCTAGAGGGACCAAGAGTCTGTACCAAGATGGGCTTTTTCGTTTTTGGATATCATAATGTGAAGGTCATGGGAAGTTGTACAACAGAAAACAGGAAATATACAGAAGAAAGCTTTACTACTAAAAAAAAAATCTCATCTGAAAAGATAGCAGCATTAAAAATAATAAAAAGTAACACTAACTGTGGTGCTAGAGAAAACTCCTGAAAGTCCCTTGGGCAGCAAGGATATCAAACCAGTCAATCTTAAGGGAAATCAACCTTGAATACTCATTGGAGGGACTGATGCTGAAGCTGAAACTCCAGTACTTTGGTCATCTGATACAAACAGCTGACTCATCGGAAAAGTCCCTGATGCTGGGAAAGTTTGAGGGCAGAAGGAGAAGAGGGTGTCAGAGGATGAGATTGCTGGATGGCATCACCAATGAAATGGACATAAACTTGGGCAAACTTTGAGAGATGGTGAGGGACAGAGAGGCCTGGCATGCTGCAGTCCATGGGGTCACAAAGAGTAGGACATGACTGGGCGACTAAACACCAACACCACTATCGAATAACATGCAATCAAAATCCAGAAAAATGCGAATGATACCTTGTGAATTAATTTACAGGCAGCCCAGGACAATGAGGAAAACTGATCTGGGAGGGAGCACCTCTAGATTCCTTTTGATTCTTTATTGTTTGTTTATATGTCAGATAGCATGGATTTATCCAAAATAAGTATGTCCACACTTTTGTGTAAGTCAATTGATTTCAAAAAGATCACAAACCACTTGAATAAAACTGCAAAATATAGTCAAATTTTCTCCACACCAGCTTCTGGGGAAAGAACTACAAGGAAAAATAGAAACATGGTGAACAGTCCTGCCTCAAACCATAACCCTTGAAGACGGAGCAAGCAAACTTAGAGATGGACACTGGTGAAAAATTTGGTGAATATTGGCTCAGTTACTCTAATGCGCTCTTTTATTTACACCAATAGCCTTTTTCTTTCTTGGTCACCTGGCTGGCTCCCATTTGGCAGTTAAACGCAGCCCCATTAATTGACTATCTGCTAAAGGGATGTCATTTTTAAAAAAACACAAAACCTTTTAAAGTATAACCTTCTAAAAATCATTATGCAGTGAGGGGGAAAAATGAGCTAAACATCAAAGGCTTTGTGGATTCCAAAACAAAGGAAACAAATGTGTAAGGAGGAGACTGGGAAATGAATATGCTTTTAATGCAAACACGTTTCACTTAAAGTAAAGCATCAATTCAAGGAATATCCATTAAACGCCAATGCTCAGGAAAAGATCCTGGCCCACAGTAATCAATTTATGGGGAATCTACAAGGCCGAGATGTAAATTTAACATTTAAATGTAGCTGAATTCCCAATGCTATTACAGTTCACTCTCATTAATGTAATTCTTAGGACCATCCTTATCATGAAGAAACAGTGATTATTCTCAGTAGCCACCCAACATATAATTACAGTACGTTTGATTAGATGCTCCTGTTGTGAGATAAACCACAATTTATACATTTCTGTGTGTTCTTTTAAAAAGGCTGATGATGAAAAAGGAAGCTAACACTACTTTGTGAGACAGCATGTTCTTAGCTGTCCCATCCTTTCTACTCAGACTCCAGCTTTATGGGCAAGGTGAATGGTACTTGAGATTTGCTGCTACAGACCCGAAAATAATTTCCAGGGCAGAGTTTATAAGTAACACCAGGAGTCCAGTTGGTTCACCTTCTGAAGTCACTTTTC
Source organism: Bos indicus (assembly GCF_029378745.1). Taxonomy (NCBI): domain Eukaryota; kingdom Metazoa; phylum Chordata; class Mammalia; order Artiodactyla; family Bovidae; genus Bos; species Bos indicus. Next base: position 67,328,506 of record NC_091773.1, read on the forward strand.
TTAGAGTCTTCAGAATTCTTGACAAAAGGTGGAAAGGAAAGAATGCTGTCCTTTACTAACTAACTAACTAATTAATTCATTGGAAGGACTGATGCTAAAGCTGAAATTCCAATACTTTGGCCACCTCATGTGAAGAGTTGACTCATTGGAAAAGACTCTGATGCTGGGAGGGATTGGGGGCAGGAGAAGGGGACGACAGAGGATGAGATGGCTGGATGGCATCACTGATGCCAAACTCGATGGACGTGAGTCTGAGTGAACTCCGGGAGTTGGTGATGGACAGGGAGGCCTGGCGTGCTGTGATTCATGGGGTCACAAAGAGTCAGACACGACTGAGCAACTGAACTGAACTGAACTGAAGGATTAGAGGACGTTAGAGGGCGGCACAGGCTGGTTTGCTCTGGGCATGGTACAGACTGGACATGGTACTTCTACTTATTGTCCTTGGAGTATTGGCGGGGTACAATGACATATTATTTAATGATGAGAAAGATAATAAATCATAATCATTTTCATAGCCAGGACTTACTAAGTACTTTCTATGTGCAATGGATTTAACTAAACATGCAAGATCTTATCAAATCATGAAGATTCTATAATTATTTTTATAGAAATTTTGCAGATGAATAAACTTAGACTTAAAGATTTTAATGACAATTTTAAGCAAAACAGTCTGATGAGAGGATGTGCAGAACTTTTTATGTTGTGCTGAATCCATTCCTTCATCTTAAGGATGAAGGTCCATAGGAGTGAGGAGTCTTGCCTTCACAGAGTGGGGTGAAAGGGCAATTCTATAAATCTGCCATCTTCCCCATCTTCAAGTGGTCCATGCCCACATCAGCACAATCTTTTCTTTCTAGGGAACTTCTCACATGAATCTGTGTTTTTTGAAGTTCCTTCCATTAGATTTCATAATAGACTATCGGGTTTGTACATTTCAGAATTAGATCCTTCTCTTGCTTATAATTAAACCTCACTTGCTTGGTAACAGACACTGGATCCCACTCTGTTGTCTCAGGGTGAACCCCTCTCTACCTGTGGTCAGTGGATTGTCAGGATGGGTACTATTCCTCTTAATTTTTAGAATCTCTTCTCTCTGTGGGGAAACACCTCATCCTGGAAGCGTTGTTTTTACATAAGTCAGAGACGGGAGAGAACTCCTCGAGTCCAACCACCATCTGACGTTTGAGTCACCTTGCAGCATTTTTAATGTAGAGTCACTCAGTCTTCTCTTAAACTGCTCTATCGACAGGGAACTTGGGACCTTCCAAAGTGGCCCAACCCAGTTGGTCTCCAGTAATGCATTCATTTAGCATTTACATTCATAAAACGAGCTTCGGGGCAAGTTTTAAGCAAAGAACTGTTACAATTATACCAAGCCCCTGTGCTTTAGGAGGCCCAACTAAGGGAGCTAAGACATGCACACCAAGAACTAAAACATGAGATCCAAAGTTCTGAAGGAGCTCAGTGGATAAACAGGTCAACTCTAATTATAATATTCAATCAGACCAAGACAACCCATGCTAACCTCCGACTTTTCAGATTAACTAAAGGAATTCAATGTACTGTATAACTTTGGGAAAGAGTTAGACAATAGTAAGTGCTAATATTGTTTATGCAACAAATATTTAGCTTCTTTTATATATAATCTGTGTATTATAAAATATACCCATTTTAAGTATACATTCTTCAGGTTCTGACAAACGTACACACTTGTGTAACTCCCGCCGCAATCAAGCTGTAGAACAGTCCCACTGCTACTAAAAGTTCCGCTTTTAGTTCATTCCTTTCTACCTTTAGCATCAGGCAACCACTGATCTGTTTCCAGGCAGTATAGATTACATACGTCTTTCCTAAAATGTCACATGAATGGAATTATACATTTTGCAGTTGGCACCCCACTCCAGTACCCTTGCCTGGAAAATCCCATGGACAGGAGCCTGGTGGGCTGCAGTCCATGGGGTCGCTGAGGGTCGGACACGACTGAGCAACTTCACTTTCACTTTTCACTTTCATGCATTGGAGAAGGAAATGGCAACCCACTCCAGTGTTCTTGCCTGGAGAATCCCAGGGACAGGGGAGCCTGGTGGGCTGCCGTCTATGGGGTCGCGCAGAGTCGGACACGACTGAAGTGACTTAGCATTAGTGTTTCGCTTCTTTTGTTTAACATGATGATTTTGGAGTTCACCTATACTGTTGCATAGTTTGTTCTTTTTTTTTTCATTGGCCATTGAATATGTAGGAAAGTCTCATCTTCATTTGAATTTAGATTTCTAAGACAACTAATAATGTCAAGCACCTTTTGATCGAATTATCGGGCATTTATGTATGTTCTTTGTGAATGTAGTGCTTTTTAAAATTTATGTGATAATGTATATATGTACCTATTTTTGGATTCTCTGCTCTCTGCTATTGATTTGTCTGTCTATTCTTATGCCAATATACCACACTGCTCTAATTGTTGTAGACAGGACAATTTCAAAATCAGGTAGAGTAAGTCCTCCAACATTTTTCTTCTTTTTCAAAATTGTTCGGTAGCCTAGGTCCACAGCATTTCTGTGTAGATTTTAGAGTCAGCCTATCATTTTGTACAATAAAGCACTACTTTAACTTCATCCCACACATTTTGATATGTTGTATTATTATCAAGAAGATCCTAAACAATTTCTAATTTTCCATGTGATTTCTTCTTTGACCCATGAATGCTGTTTAATTTTTATTTATTTGGGCATGTTCTTAATACCTTCCTGCTTTTGACTTCTTATTTAATTCCATGGTGGTCAGCAAACATGATTTCAGTGCCTTTAAATTCATTGAGATTGCTTTTAATGACTCAGCATATACTTTATCATGGTATATGCTCCATGTGCAATTTAAAATAAGAATGTGCATTCTGTTATTACTGAATTCATTATCCCATAATATCAATTTGATCATGTGGGTTGATAGTGTGTTTGAGTCTTCCTTACCCATACTGACTTCCTATCTAATTTTTCTAACATCATTAAAAAATGAGTGTTGACATTTCCAACCGTAACTATCTATTTGGCTCTTCTTTCAGTTCTGTTGTCTTTTTTTTTTCATGTATTTTCAAAGCTCTGTAATTGAGTGCATTCACATTTAAGACTTGTATGCCTTACTGATGAACAGACTATTTTATGATTACAAGATGTCCCTTTTCTACAATAACATTCTTTATTTTGACAGTTATTTTTATGGATAGTACAGTTATTATGGTCTTCACATGTTCAGAATTTGTTGTATATCTTTTATTCATCCCCTTACTTTTAACCTACTTGTGTCTTTAAAGTGTGCTTTCTGCAAATAGCATATATGGAAGTCTAAGTTTTTGTTCAGTTTGACAATCTCTGTCTTCTAATTGAAGGGTTTGGTCTGCTTATGTTTATGTAATTATTGATATGCTTGAATTTTAGTCCACAATCTTGTTTTGCATTTGTGTCACTTCTTCTTTGTTCTTCCATTGAATGTACCACATATTCAACAAGCTTGATCCAGTTTTTGGCTGATCAAAATGTAAAATTTTCCTAGCCCTGTGGTCTCTGGGAATTGTTCAGCCTTCAGCTTCTTGATAGCTGTTCTCTGCTGATTCTTGTGGAATTTTATTCTATGCATGCTCAGCTTAGTATGCAGCAAAAGACTCAAGGGGACCCTTATGCAGATTTCTGGAGCCACTTTTCTGTGTAGCTCCTTGCTCTGGCACTCTGTCCTACAAAACACAGCTCCTCCAGACTCCCTGAGCTCCTATCTCTATAACTCAGTGAGTCCACTGGATTGTGCTTGGGTGTTCCCTTCCTGCCTCATGACAGAAAACTAGGGCAATACAGAGGTCATCTTTTGCTTTCTTTAATCCAGGGATCACAGTCCTCACTGCCCTGTTTTAAAGTTGTTCGATACATTTGTCTAGTTTTCTAGTTTCTTCTTTTTTTTATGGCAAGGGCAAGTCTAAGTTTCTCTCCTATGGCTTGAAGTAGATATACTTACAGCTTCTTGAAGGTATAAAATATGTCATAGGGTCCTACATTCCAGCATCTGACAGTTACTTTACTTGTCAATATAGCACAGTGGTCAATAGCACAAATTATAAAGCCAGCCTCTCTGAGTGTGAACCCTGACTGCATGTATCAGCCTGTGAGATGGGGAAGGGTATTTTGCTTCTCTGTGCCTTAATTTTCCCATCTATACTATAGGAATGCTAATAACCTAGCTTTGGGGTTTCTTTGAGTTTCAGTGAGCTAACGAGTTAGAAGACTCTACACATGGACATCACCAGATGGTCAATACCGAAATCAGATTCATTATATTCTTTATAGCCCAAGATGGAGAAGCTCTATACAGTCAGCAAAAACAAGACTGGGAGCTGACTGCAGCTCAGATCATGAACTCCTTATTGTGAAATGTAAACTTAAATTGAAGAAAGTAGGGAAAACCACTAGACCATTCAGGTATGACCTAAATCAAATCCCTTAAGATTATACAGTGGAAGTAACAAATAGATTCAAGGGATTAGATCTGATAGAGTGCCTGAAGAACTATGGACAGAGAGTCATGACATTGTACAGGAGGCAGTGATCAAGACCATCCCCAAGAAAAAGAAATGCAAAAAGGCAAGACGGTTGTCTGAGGAGGTCTTACAAATAGTTGAGAAAAGAAGAGAAGCTAAAGGCAAGGAGAAAAGGAATGATATACCCATTTGAATGCAGAGTTCCAAAGAATACCAAGGAGAGATAAGAAAGCCTTCCTCAGCAATCAGTGCAAAGAAATAGAGGAAAACAATAGAATGGGAAAAACTAGAGATCTCTTCAAGAAAATTAGAGATACCAAGGGAACATTTCATGCAAAGATGGGCACAATAAAGGGCATAAATGGTATGGGTCTAACAGAGGCAGAAAGTATTAAGAAGAGGTGGCAAGAATACACAGAAGAACTGTACAAAAAAGACCATGACCCAGATAACCACGATGGTGTGATCACTCACCTAGAGTCAGACACCCTGGAATGTGAAGACAAATGGGCCTTAAGGAGCATCAGTACAAACAAAGCTAGTAGAGGTGATGGAATTCCAGTGAGCTATTTCAAATCCTAAAAGATGATGCTGTGAAAGTGCTGCACTCAATATGACAGCAAATTTGGAAAACTCATCAGTGGCCACAGGACTGGAAAAGGTCAGTTTTCATTCCAATCCCAAAGAAAGGCAATGCCCAGGAATGCTCAAACTACCACACAATTGCACTCTTCTCATATGCTAGTAAAGTAATGCTTAAAATTCTCCAAGCCAGGCTTCAACAGTACCTGAACCATGAACTTTCAGATGTTTAAGCTGGTTTTAGAAAAGGCAGAGGAACCGGAGATCAAATTGCCAGCATCTGTTGGATCATCGAAGAAACAAGAGTTCCAGAAAAATATCTACTTCTGCTTTATTGACTATGCCAAAGCCTTTGACTGTGTGGATCACAATAAACTGTGGAAAATTCTTCAAGAGATGGGAATATCAGACCACTTTACCTGCCTCTTGAGAAATCTGTATGCAGGTGAAGAAGCAACAGTTAGAACTGGACATGGAAAAACAGACTGGTTCCAAATTGGGAAAGGAGTACGTCAAGACTGTCTATTGTCACCCTGCTTGTTTAACTTCTATGCAGAGTGTATCATGAGAAACACTGGGCTGGAAGAAGCACAAGCTGGAATCAAGATTGCTGGGAGAAATATCAATGACCTTAGATATGCAGATGACACCACCCTTATGGCAGAAAGTGAAGAAGAACTAAAGAGCCTCTTGATGAAAGTGAAAGAGGAGAGTGAAAAAGTTGGCTTAAAACTCAACATTCAGAAAACGAAGATCATGGCATCTGGTCCCATCACTTCATAGCAAATAGGTGGGGGAAACAATGGAAACAGTGTCAGATTTTATTTTTCTGGGCTCCAAAATCACTGCAGATGGTGACTGCCATGAAATTAAAAGACGCTTGCTCCTTGGAAGAAAAGCTGTGACCTAGACAGCATATTAAAAAGCAGAGACATTACTTTGCTGACAAAGGTCCATCAAGTCAAAGCTACAGTTTTTCCAGTAGTCATGTATGGATGTGAGAGTTGGACTATACAGAAAGCTGAGTGCTGAAGAATTGATGCTTTTGAACTGTGGTGTTGGAGAAGGCTCTTGAGAGTCACTTGGATTGCAAGATCAAACCAGTCCATCCTAAAGGAGATCAGTCCTAGGTCTTCATTGGAAGGACTGATGCTGAAGCTGAAACTCCAATACTTTGGCCACCTGATGTGAAGAACTGACTCACTGAAGAAGACCCTGAGGCTAGGAAAGATTGAGAGCGAGAGGAGAAGGGGATGGCAGAGGATGAGATGGTTGGATGCCATCATCAACTCAATGGACATGAATCTGAGTAAGCTCTGGGAGTCGGTGATAGACAGGGAGGCCTGGCGTGCTGCAGTCCATGGAGTCACAGGGAGATGGATACAACTGAATGAACTGAACTGAACTGAATGAGTTAAAATACTGCTTGGCACATGATGATACTCCATACTAGTGCTATTTCTAATATTATGATGACTTGTCTTCAAAGGGCCAGGTAGCTTATTCCTGTATGACTGATCCTTCACTTTTTTGGAATCTCATGCAGATAATCAGAGTAGGTTAATCAGTGAAAGCACATGATATTGTTTCATTGTTGCTGTATTAAAGAATCGCGGACCTCCATCTCTCCCAGCCTATTGTAAGTAATAAGTAACAGTAAGCTCCTAGCCCGAGAACAAAGGACCTTGACAAAAGCTGCATTAAGATCTAAGGGGACTTAAGTGCACCCTGCTCTCCATATTTCCATCTAGGTTGGCAATGAAAAAGCATATGTGTGCTGCTGTTCTAACAATGAGATTTTATTAGAACTGCACCACTGGCAATACATCAGTTAAAGGAGCACAGCAGTGAATCTGCTGGTAAAGTGAAGACTTCTTTTATACAGCATGTGATTGCTCACTGATTTGTCTCTGCCATAAATCTAGAGATTTGTATGTAGGGTGTGTAAATGGGCTGCTCCTGAGCCAATGGTACTTTCAAAGAGCAGGGGTGACTTAGCTAAGACTTAGCTGGCTGCTTTGAGACATATTAAGAGTTGTTCCTTTAGGGAGCTCCTCTCTGGGTCTTTGAGGGGATTCTTGAGAAAGAGGAGGTCTTAATATTCACATGTGTTAGGCAAAGGCTTGTTACTAACTTGTGTATGTGTTTAACCAGCCTTGTTATTAGTCATGTGTCTAGGAATCAAATATGAATTAACATTTTAACATAGACAAATATCTTTGGTATTTGCTTGGCAAACCAGCCCATCTGTTACCCCACCACCACTGTTCTCTTTTGGGAATAGTCCTTTTTCTTTCTTGGTCCTGGATTAAAATGGCCAGCTCTCAGGTGACCTCAGCAGAGATGCTGGCATGATCTGAAGTTCATGTCTTGTAAATGTTTAGTGAAAGTCTTCAGTGAATAAAGGGATAAAGAAGCAATTAAAACTCCCTCTCTTGACAGGATACTGTGGATTGAATCAGATTCTGGTGTGTTATTGTAGCTTTTGATGAGTTACAACAGTACAGGGGTTTGTGTGCTATCACTGATCTAAGTAACCCCCCACGATGTACATGAGACAACTAATATCACTGAGTAATAACACACCAGTTATTGCTTCCAAATCATCTAACAGCATCTGCCCCATGAATAATAGTAAGTAAGTAAGTAAGTGTTAGTCGCTCAGTCGTGCCCAACTCTTTGTGACCCCATGGACTGCAGCCACCAGGCTCCTGTTTCCATGAGATTTTCCAGGCAAGGCTACTGTAGGAGTGGGTTACCATTTCCTTCTCCAGGGGATCTTCACTACCCAGGGATCCAACCTGGGTCTCCTGTACTGCAGGCAGATTCTTTACCGACTGAGCTACAAGGGAAGCCCATATTATGAATAATACTTGAATTTAAATCATATTTCCTTCATAAAAATACCAACACACTTGTTCTTTTATCTACCTTAACAACACTTCTAAGAGGAAAAATGGGGTTGGATCTGTATTTCCCTCTTTTGAGGAGTTGGTTTCCCAGGTGGTGTTGGTGGTAAAGAACCTGCTTGCCAATGCAGAAGACATAAGAGACGAGAGAGACACTGGGTCGATCCCTGAGCTGGAAAGATCCACTGGAGGAGGGCATGGCACTCCACTCCAGTGTTCTTGCCTGGAGAAACCCATGGACAGAGGAGCTTGGAGGGCTACAGTCCATAGGGTTGCAAAGAGTAAGACACAACTGAAGCAGCTTAGCACACACACATGCACTTTTGAAGAGTATGAGAACCAGAGAACCAGAGAGTAAATCACTTGCATGATATCCTACAGTGACATGGAACCCAAGAGAATCCTGGACCCTGGAATACCAACCTTGAAACTTTCTGCTAAATCAGGGTTAGCCAAGTACTCTTGTAAAGAGCTCAGTTCAGTTCAGTTTAGTTGCTCAGTCGTGTCCGACTCTTTGCGACCCCATGAATCGCAGCATGCCAGGCTTCCCTGTCCATCACCAACTCCTGGAGTTCACCTAAACTCTTGTCCATCAAGTCTGTAAAGAGCTAGAGGCTAAATATTTTAGATTGGGTGGGTGATACTGTTTCTGTGGCCACACAACTATTCAACTCTGCTGTTGTATCATGAAATCAACCACAGAGTATAAATGTACATGAATGACCATGGCTGGTTATTATGATTGACTCTTTCTCTCTCTCCACCACCGCCCCCCCCCCCACACCCACACCCACACAACGCAGGTGATGGGCCCCACTGTGCCCACATTTAAAAGTTTAACAGCACTTGCACCACATTGTGACCCATGTTAGATGCTGCCTTAGGATCAAAAGGATACTACATGACAATAGGATGTGACATTTGTCCTTGCTTTTGCATTATCACTTGGTCTTCACAAGGACCCTGCTATATAGTTTATTAACGACTTTCCATTTTACATATGATAAAACCGAGGCTAGCTCATTGTCTAAGGCTGTGTGTGTGCTCAGTCACTCAGTCCTGTCCAACTCTTTACAACCCAGTGGACTGTAGCCCACCAGGCTCCTTTGTCCATGGGGATTCTCCAGGCAAGGAGACTGGAGTGGGTTTCCATGCCCTCCTCCAGGGGATCTCCCCAACCCAAGGATCAAACCCTGTCTCCTGCATTGCAGGTGAATTCTTTAAGGTCTGAGCCTCCAAGGAAGGACACATGGTTGTAAATGCAGTGTGAAGACTGCAATACAAATCTCCTGACTTCTAATACTTCTCTTCTGCTAGCTATTCCATAAAGAGTTCTTATCCATATTTTCATTTTGAAATGTGAAAATGCTTGGACCAGGGGAGGCATGATTTGTCTGGGGTCAGTGATACTTTAGTGACTTGTGCCAGGATCAGAACCTCATCTGTTGGCTTCCAGGCTGGTCTTCTATTCCTTCACATTATTGTGACCATTTCCCCCGCCCCCTCAAAAAGGTGTAACTTGATAGAATGATGGCATGTTCATTGTATTTCATTCTTTAAACTTCCTGAAATGATATCATTTTAGAAATGATCTCTTTGAGGTACCAAACAGTATCCAGATGGAGAATAATGATTTGTGATTCACTTTATGTCTTTGACTAGTTTTCAAAATCCCAATCAGGATTAAACAATTCTTTTTATAAAATTAAACAGCAGTATTTTTGTTTAATTTTATTCTTGAGTGCTGATGATTACATCTTTGCTCATAGTATTTAATTATCTCCTCCGATCCAAGGAATGTGTGAATCAGAAAGAAAGTAAATTGGTAAAGAGGACTCGGTTTTAACCAGCACTTCAAAAGGAATCATTGAGTAGGAATCACTGTGACTTCTAGGGTCTCTTCAGGCTCTGTCAGAATACGGAAGATGATCGGGTGATCAACCGTCATGGTTTGCCTGGGACTGAGGGGTTTCTTGGAATGCAAGGCTTCCAGTGCTCAAGCCAGAAAAGTCCCAGGCAAATGGTCACCCTGACTGCTAAATCATATGTGTTCAATGAATTGACCACTAACCATAACTCTGCATGCCTGGCGGTAATGCTGTTACTCTGGAAAGGGACTGGGGGACAGGAACAGGACAAGAACAGCTTCTCAGCAACACTTGAGCATGACAGGGCTTCATGAATTTGTAGAGAAATCTAACTATAGAAACCCAACGATATTAAAATATCAGAGGGTATCGAAAGACTAGCTTACTGACAAATATAAACCAGTCTCGATTATTGTTGCTACTCTTCCCACTCATTGGTAAAAATCGTGGAATCAGACACTTTATCTAAGAAATACATAAACAAAGGGGACTTTTAGCTCCAACTATAGCAGAAGGTGTCTGCTCAACATGGAAAATTATCCACAGGCTACTGGAGAGCATCAGTTCTTAGACTCAACAGAATATCCAGTTGCCAACATGGGATCCACAGCAAGGCCAGGAGGTGATGCCAAGTTTCCAGACCCTGGATCTGAAGCCATCGGCCAAATGACACCTTCCTGAGATTTCTCTCAGGCCTCCTGCCATTGCTCCCTCCTCTGACAGTTCTGGTTTTGCAAATGTGGGCTGGCTGAGAAGACCTGCTCTGGATTTCCCAACTTCGGATAAAGGAGTTTCTGGTGGTCCCATTATAACCCAAGTCTCTCAAAGGTCCCTTTGTTACTGGTGGGGTTACCTTTCCTGCCAAGGGGCTTCTCTAGCCACCACAGGTGTTGGCCACTCTCCCTAGCCTGGCGGATGTTAAAAGTAAACACCAGAAGGATCCGCACAGTCCAGCACTGGAACAGTCGCTACCATACTAGCCAGGGTTAAAAACCACAAATGACTAACACTTTGGAAAAAGCAACACAGAGGATTTTCAGATTTTCCTATAGAAATGCTCACTATCGAAAGCCTTATTCTGCTTTTTCAGTTACATCTGGTGACTGTTTATTTAAGAACTTGGTTAGAAAATTCAGTTGAAATATGCATCAGTAAATTCTGTTGCCCATCACAGGCTGGCCAAACACAGTTAATGAGTCTGCTTGGCTCTCATTTCTGAGTCTGAGTTAGTATCTGCAGGAGGGCGGTCTCCCTGACCATCACGTGTGCTAAGGCATGCAGACACCTAACCCTCTAGGGACTCCTAGCCCTGCCCACATCCTCCCAGTCACCTGCAGTTCTAGGGCCCTCACTGGCTCTGACATTTTCCTCCTTAATCCTTACTTTGGCCTTCACTTATTCTATTCCTTTGTTGAGTCCACTTCTCAGGTCCACATCATTTCTTTTCCAGTCTCCTGCGTTCCCTTCTGCTCCTTGCTTGACGCTTTCTCCCTTTCCGATGCATCCCCGTCGACCTCTCCCACTTTTCTTTGCTATTTGCCTCTCTCTTTTGAGCTGTTCTTATTTCTGCGCCCTGATTTTTCTTCCTCTTGCGGAACCTGTTTCTTGCTTTCCACTTGGAATTTCTTTAACTATTAAAAAAAAAGAACAATTATTGCCGTGCTGCTTCATTTTTAGTAAACCTGATTTCGAAAGTGGGAACTCTATTTCCTTAGTGTGCTGTGGCAGAGAGGTAGAGACATAAATTAACTAGAGCCGGCTAAGATGCGAAAGAGAGCCAATTTGTAGCTCTGCGCCAGAATGAATACGAAGCAGGTGGCGAGGGGTATGAATACACACCTCCATCCAGCTCAGCACACTCTGTGCTCACCGAGTATCTACAGCCTGTGTGGGCCTGGAGAAAAATCAATTTCTCCTTATCAAATGCCAAATGAAGGCTGTCGAAGTCAGGTAGTGATCCACTATTTAAAGAGAACAAATTCAAAACTGGCACAGAGCTTTCTGAAATTGCTGTGAAGTCCAGTTTCAAAAACATGAGTACTTGACTCAGCCGAGGACACTCCTACAGGGGGACTGATGTCTATGTGCTGGCAGAAGCGCCCTGGTATATTCCCCAGATCCCTTAACTTTCTGCTAACATAAAGGCTGAGCAACACAGGCCCACTGGCTAAAATAAAATTGCTTCGGGTTGGTAAGCGTTCCGTAGTTTCCCTGAGTTTTCAGCAGGCTCAGATTCACACCTGCCAGTATTGCTTTTGATTATGAAACACAACAGTTGGGCAGTCCAGGTAACCGTAATTGTCTCTGTAATTAGATTCTGTCATGCACGGAGTACTCAGGCCTTGGGCTTTTGTGGAAACAGAAGAGGCGCCTGGAGTATCTTTAGAGTGCTTGGTCTCTTGTAGAGAGCAGGTCGCTAATAAGCTCTTCCTGCAGCAAGGAGAAGGCGGTTGCCTCTCTTTCACACCTCCTTCCACCCCTTTCTGGTTCAGCAAATTTGAGCTGTGTTGCAGAATGAAAAACAAAGGCGAAAACTGTAAACGAGGAGAAGGGATGGAAACTGTCCAGGAAGAAATCCAATTTCTGTCTTGAGTTCTGTGTGTTTCAAAATGGAAATGCTACACTCGTTAAAGTGCCCATTAAGCAAACAATACAGGGAAACGAGGTGGGGTTTAGGAGGCTGGGAGGGAGGAGGAGAGGCAGGTCAGGGAGACGAGGGCATTGTTTTTAAAGGCGATTGCAAAATGTTCAATAAGGGGGAAGGAACGCCTGCAGATATTTCACTGGAGAGTGAAGGAGAGCATCATTTCAATACTGACAACTGGCAATAATGTCTCTATTGTAGTCACACAAAGGTCTGTCTGTATCTAACAAGACAATGGCGGGTCAAGTGATGGTACAAACTCCACACCCTGAGATCTAGGCATCAGGAGGCGGAATGACTAAATACTTGATATATTGCGTAGATGTGGGGAAATATATCAGATCTGTGAGAGTAAACATGTTTACCCAGCAGTTTAAACAGTCACACAAGGAAAGGCAAAGAAAAAACACAGCTTACTGTGTGCCAGGTACTTCCATCTCTTCTGTCTCTATCCCAAACTCACACTGATGCAGTGGGTATTAGCAGTCTTTATTCCCAGATGAGCAAAAAAGTTCAAGAAGATGTAAATAACCCATGTTCATTTAGCTGCTCAACAGTAGAGTCAAAATTTGAGGGCAAATCCCACTGCAGATGGTGACTGCAGCCATGAAATTAAAAGATGCTTGCTCCTTGGAAGAAAAGCTATGACCAATCTAGACAGCATATTAGAAAGCAGAGACATTACTTTGCCAGCAAAGGTCTGTCTAGTCAAGGCTATGGTTTTTCCAGCAGTCATGTATGGATGTGAGAGCTGGACTATAAAGAAAGCTGAGCACTGAAGAACTGATGCTTTTTAACTGTGGTGTTGGAGAAGACTCTTGAGAGTCCCTTGGACTGCAAGGAGATCCAACTAGTCAATCCTAAAGGAAATCAGTCCTGAATATTCATTGGAAGGACAGATGCTGAAACTGAAATTCCAATTCTTTGGCCACCTGATGCAAAGAACGGACTCATTTGAAAAGACCCTGATGCTGGGGAAGATTTAAGGAGGACCACAGAGGGGACAGAAGGGGACAACAGAGGACAAGATGGTTGGATGGCATCTCCGACTCAATGGACATGAGTTTGAGCAAGCTCCGACAATTGGTGACGGACAGGGAGGCCTGGCGTGCTGCAGTCCATGGGGTCACAAAGTGTCAAACACGACTGAGCGACTGGACTGAACTGAACCCATCTGACTTATACCTGGTCATGCTGCCCTCCAAGAACACTGTCTCCGTACTTTCTAGAAAGGAAACCAATACTTAAGAATCACCAACCATATGCCAGTTACTCTGGAACACACTCTCACCATCTTCATCTCCCACAATTTCAGTTCCACCCACACACAGATGATTTGACAGACAAACAGTAGGTGGTCTCTTCAAAAAGACAATTCAAATCTCTGCCACTGCAATTACACAACCCTGGTGTCTGGGGTTGGGAGTACTATGAGATTCCCAGCACTGGCACCCCTCCTGAACAGGGAAATCTCATCTGAAAACGAGAGGAAAGGCTTTGGAAAGAAACGGGGTGGGGTCTACAGGAGATTTCTGGGCTATGCTCACACTGCCTTCCCAATGGGCACATCTGCCCTCTGAGTGGAGCCGAGCCTCACAGACTCGAGGGGCCCAGCTCTTCAGGACGGGTCTGATTTTCTACAGTCTAGAGAACAGGATGTGTTTTTCAGACTCATTAGCAGCCCAGGTGAGAAGCCACTAGGCGAGTCCCTTCCCAGGAAAGTTCGGCTTCCTTAGATGATTCCAGCTAACACTTCATTAGCATTTGCCTGCATGCCAGGCACTGTTTTAAGCACTTCTGCGTCTTAGCTCCTTGCACTGACAAGGTGGGGATGTTTATCCCGACTTTGGGCACAGAGATTGGGTAGCCTCAGCTTCGAATGAGCCTCAGGGTCTGCCCTGGGACCAGCCCACCCTGCTGCCGTGTGGAATCAGATTCTTCAGCCCTTCGGCAAACTGGGGACTCAGCCCACTCTTGCAGAACTTTGTTGTTATCGAGTGAACACAGGGCCTATGTTCTCCCATCTGTTATTTGCTTTCTATCCTACAACCGCTTCTCAGCGCAGACTCCGTGTTTTCACCGTCCTTGCTCATTCTAAAGCACGTTCCAGTCCCGTTTGTTTCTCCCGCCGTACAATACCACCCAGTCTTTTACCCCACACCCCTCTTTAGCTACTGCTTTCTCTATCTCCTCCCTTTATAGCCAGTCCTCTTGAGAGTTTCCTGTCTTGCCACCTGTTTCCTCACCTCCGCCTCACTGCTCAGTCTACATTACCGCCACTGTTCCCCTGAAATTGCAGCCTGTCTGGGTGGTAACTCCAGCGGGTTTAAGGGTTTCCTTCTGGGACATCGGACCTGGTTGACCATCCGTCTCTTGAAAGACTCACCCGTTGCCTCCTGTTAGGGTGATCTGTCTGCACATTTGCCCCTCCCTGGCCGCCCCCTTCGGTCTTCTCTGTATATTCCTCTTCCTCTGCTCTCCTTGCTGTCCTCAGCCCTCCCCTCTGCTGGGCTCTCTAACCCGTTCCTGGCCTCGCCCTTTACCCTTCCTTCTCCCCCAACTCTCGCAACGTCACTAGCCCACTGCCTTCTCCAGTCTGCCCGCCCCTCCTCTGGCTGAGCCCCTGTCCTGCTCCTCTGGCCCACCTGCTGCTCCAGCTTCACCTCTCCAATCCACACTGTCAAAGCTTCCGCCAGAGTGACCTTTGCAGCCATTAAAGGGGTGACCTCTGTCTCCTCCACGAGCCTTTGAATGACTCCCCTTTGCTATGAGATGTCCCTACTCATCAGAATGTACAGGCAAGGTGTGTTAGGATCACGCCCACAATTGCCTTTTCGGCTTCACTTTTCGTGACCTCTCCTGCATCCTGTGATCCAAACCAGCAAACTTCTCTCGGTTCCTTGCTGTGTCGCACTCTCAGTTTCCACTTGTTCCCATGTGTGGCCTTTATTACACGAAGCACCCCGCTCCCACGCTCATGTCTTCCAGCTGACGTCTAGGTAAGTGTTACTCGGTTAAAGGTCAGCTCTTTTTCAAAGCCTTCCCAGACCTCCTGAGCCTGGACCCAGTGCTCCTTCCCTGTGTCCCTCCAGTGCCCTGGATGCCAGTCAGGACACTTTTTTGTAGCTGTCTCTCTGTGTATCTATGTCTCCTAGTAAACCTAAGCTCCAGAAGTAGGCACTGTTTGTATCCTGGCTTTCACTCGACTTGAACTCCTACCATAATGTTTATTGGTGCGAAGAGCAGACTCATTGGAAAAGACCCTGATGCTGGGAAAGATTGAGGGCAGGACGAGAAGGTGGCAACAGAGGATGAGATGATTGGATGGCATCATTGACTCAATGGACATGAGTTTGAGCAAACTCTGGGGGACAGTGAAGCCTGGCCTTCTGCAGTTCATGGGGTTGCAAAGAGTTGGTGATAACTTAGTGACAGAGCAACAACAATAATAGTGTTTAGTGAAAAAATTAAACAATTTAAAGTAGCATTAAATATTTTTGAATGAACAAGCACGCTTTGTAGGAACTAGGAGGTGAAGAGAAAGTGAAGCAGCCTAGCCTGGTGAAGGGATGACCAGAAGGGCAGAATTGAGGAAACTTGGGAAGGTAATATTCCTGAGTACTCCTGCTCACGTTGCCCAATATTTAAAACGAAGGATCTTTCTGGAGTCGAATAAAGACAGAGGGAATTGAAAGAGAAGATTCTTTTGTCCAGCCTGTCTTTCAGGAAGATGTCTGGGAGATGGCCCAGCGTCTACGAGGAGACAGACAAGGTGCTGGTTTGTTTTGCGAGAGAGTGAGAGGGGACAGAGCAAAGCAAACCTGGAAGCTTATAAGCATCCCTCCCTCCTTGTCCTGGTCAGGATATTTGCCAAGTTTCAGCCAACTGTTTCTGTGTCTCGCTTGGAAAGTGAGCAGCCTGTGTGGATGGGGTGGGGAGCTACGCCACTTGCTGCCTCTCCGCATGCCCACAGCACTGACTGCTTTGACACGCACTCTGAAAAGCAACTCAAGCTCTCGACTGACTGGTGAGTGATGAAACCTGGTCTGAAGCAATTCATCGTTTCAAGATGATGGCAGGAGGCAGACAGTTCCGGCTAGAAGTGGAGTGGATCCTTTTGAGCAAAGGATTTAAAAAAAGAGATTCTGCATAGCAGCTGGCCCCCTGGAACATTGGCCACAGAAGTCTGGAGTACACTTGTCATGTAGGGGTCCTGGGATGCCCCTATTAACCTAGAGCCCCTGGAAGCCAGGATGGGGGCTATCACCCTCCACTGGGAAGGTTATAATAATTCACAAGAGAGAATAGTTACCGCAGGGTAAAGTGGTGGGGAAAGCATCATAGAGATATTGGCATATGCCAGGCCTTGAAGATGTAATTTCTAGGAGGGAAAAAGACAGGGCATTCCATGGAAGCATTTCCCCCATAATGTGGGAAAAGGCAAGGAGCAGGCCATGAGCGGGGTACGCCCAGGGAATACCGATTAGAACAGCTTGGCTGGAGAGGCGAGCTCCCGTCATAGAATATTGGAAGTGAAGACAGGACAAAAATACCCTGCAGTGCTCTATAGGTAAGATCAATGGCTCATTTACCCAGCTTCAAAAGGCTGCAAATAGCTATTTTTTATGTTGGAAAAGAAATCCAATAATTTGTATCACTTGCCGCTATGAATCTGATAAAAAGCCCTTCCTGAAGACTGTAACAAATGGCCACGGGAGCCCTGCATTCAAGCTGCAGTAGTGTAAGACATGGACCGGAGAGTCGGATCATACTGATTTTACTGGGCCTCTTGGGCTGTGTGTACAGAATCCCCAGAGCCCCTGCCTCGCTCACTGGGTTCCATTTTCTCCTGTTTTGTGCAGATTTAGAGAGAGCCAGCTCTAAGGAAGGCTACACCGGCGTGTGCAAAGCCCATCGAAGCACAGCTGCAGTCCTTAAGAAGCTCGAGTGGAACAGAGATAAGATGCTCTAATGAGTTAGGGCCATGTGTCAAAGAAAAGCAAGAATGAGGACACAAAAAGAAGAGATGGATGTGGAGCAACTGGAACTATCATCCACAGCTGGCAGGAATGTTGTTCAGTCACTAAGCCGTGTCTGGCTCCTTACGATCCCATGGACTGCAGCACACCAGGCTCCCCTGTCCTTTATTATCTCCCAGAATTTGCTCAATTTCATGTACATTGAGTCGCTGATGCCAACTGACCATCTCATCCTCTGCCACCCTCTTCTCCTCCTGCCTTCAACCTTTCCCAGCATCAGAGTCTCTTCCAACGAGTCAGCTCTTCGCATCAGGTACGAATATAAAGAATGGGAAATGGTAAAAACCACTTAGGAAAACAGTTAGGCGGTTTCTTCCAAAGTTAAACATAGCTCCACTTCTAGATACTTCCCTAAGGAAGAAAACACATGTATCCACATAGAACATTTGTATAAGAATATATTGTAAAGAAACTATACCCCAATAAAAAATAAAATAAAAAGAATGTACCTAGAAGCTTTATGCATAAATACAAAAAAAAAATAAGCTCTGAAAAAAGCTAAATGTGCACTTAACAAGAAAATGGATAAACAAATTGTGGATGGAAAGTGCTCATCAGTAAAAAAGAATGAAAAGTAAAAAGTGAAAGTGAAGTTGCTCAGTCGTGTCCAACTCTTTGCGATCCCATGGACTGTAGCCTACCAGGCTCCTCCATCCATGGGATTCTCCAGGCAAGAGTACTGCAGTGGGTTGCCATTTCCTTCTCCAGGGGATCTTCCCAACCCAGGGATCGAACCCGGGTCTCCTGAATTCCAGGCAGACGCTTTAATCTCTGAGCCACTGACAAATGCAACAACATGGATGAACCTAAATACACGACAGTGCTAAGTGTGATGCAGTTCCTTGCACTTATTCCATTTACACAAAGTTCAGGCACAGGCAGAACTGTGCATGGATAATAGAAGTCAGAATAGTGGTTGTCTCTGGGGATGGGGTGAGGTTGGGAGTTGTCTGGAAAGGAGAATGAAGAACCTATCTGGAAATGTTGCATCTTAACTTTGGGTGGTGGTTACCAAGGGATTCACGACTATCGAAACTTATCAAAGTGAGTGCATTTTACTGTATGTCAATTGTATTTCAGTAAAAAAAAAAAAAAAAGGTATAGAACAAGAAAGGAGCTGGGTAAAGGACAGCATGGTTTCATGGAGATGCTGCCTTGAGCAGCTTCAGAGAGAAGATGGAGGACGGAGCGAAGATGTGATGGGCGCGGTGCGTGAGTGCTCCCAGTGGATGTCCTAACGTCTCAGTACAGCTGGAAGAGAGACCCTCGGTGAAGGGGACAAAAAGCGAGGGCTGGGGCTTGAGGAGCATAGACAAAGCTCAGAACAGGATGCTACAGACAATTAGGAAGGGGCTTTTCCTGAGATGATGGACACATTTTCAGAGTTACACATCATGGCTTGCTGATGGAGATCACTGGCTAGGCTGGGGACTGGCAGGGCATGGAGGATGAAAGCGTACGGTGCTCACACACTCCAAGTGGGTCATGGCTAGAGGATAGGGATGAGATAGTGCAGGGCCAATGGAGATCGCAGAAGGGTCAAGGTTCTGGCTGTCAGGACGAAGAGGAGCAAGTCCAGGAGGCATAAGACATTTGACTGGTGGCTCAGACAGTAAAGAATCTGCCTGCAATGCAGGAGACCCAGATTTGATCCCTGAGGCAGGAAGCTCCCCTGGAGGAGGAAATGGTAACCCACTCCAGTATTCTTGCCTGGAGAATCCCATGGACAGAGGAGCCTGGGGGGCTATATTCCATGGGATCACAAAGAGTCAGACATGACTGAGCGACTAAGCACAGAAGACAGTGTTGATCAGTGAAGGTGGTTTTCCTATCCACGATGTCTGAAGGACAGCAGTTCTGAATGATGGATAGGTTGAATGGTGATGACACAGCCTTGGAAGCTGGGAGTCAACAAGGACGGTGGCAGAAGACACATAGAAAGGGAGCCTGAGACAAAGGCTGAAGTCCTAGCAAATGCGGTGGCACGTCCCCAGTTACAAGTTCCTCTCTCTCCCCAGGTGAAGCGGAAGTTGACCTGAGCTTGGATTACAAAGTATTGCTTTAAATAATATGCAATTGGCTATATTTAACTCTTTCTATTCTATGAAGATGAAAATGCTTCAGGGTATATTTTAAAGTTGATTGTAATCAAGTCTCTATGAGTAACACAAAGTGGTTTTTATTCTCTTTTTATAAATGAGGAAAGGAGCCTTACTTCACCAAGGCTCCTCCCCACAGCCTTCCTTCTGATCAGGGTAGGATGTGGGTACACAAAAGTAATTGTTGAAACCACCGGACTACGCAGAAGGGGACTGCCCTTCAGAAAGGGCACAACGTGGCATAGGTTTCAGTGTTTGAAAAGAGCTGTACTGTGTGTTTTGACACTTCAAAAGTAAAATTTATGGGAAGAAATAGGTTGTTCTGTTCTTATTCATCTTTCCAGTTCTTTTATTGATTTTCTTATTGGAATAATTCCTTCAAGCCCTTAAAAATCTAAATTCTTATTTAGAAACTCCCAGACTCCTACATAAAGAAATATATTCCAAAGGCCAGTGGGGGCTTTTTGGTATGTCATGAATCAGAAGGAAAAGGCAGCAGAATTGTTTCTACTGCTTATTAACTGTGTAATCTCTTGACAAAATATTGCATCTTTGTGCTTGGAGTTCCTCATGGGGAAATTATGCAAGTAAGAGCTCTACAAGGTTGGGATTTTTAATACTCTAAGAAAACAGTGAACCGTTAGTGAGCCCTTAAATAGAATTAGCAGCAACAAGAAAGTCAACTTAGACCTGAAGCAGCATTCTGGCAAGGTATTCTTAATCAGGCATCTTCTAGAAATGAGTGCTGATTAATAAGACGAGAACACCCACCCCCACAGCTACTTCCCCATCAGCATCAGTACCCACGTGCTCTGTCTTCCTGCCTGTTACCAAAGGAGAGCGATTCAGGCTTATGTTGCTCTTCAGCTGCCCAATCATGTCTGACTCCTTGCGACCCCATGGACAGCAGCACGCCAGGCCTCCCTGAATCTCATCATCTCCCGAAGTTTGCCCAGGTCCATGTCCATTGCATTGGTGATGCCACCCATCCATCTCATCCTCTGATGCCCTCTTCTGCTTCTGCCCTCAATCAAGGTGTGTGGGCTACAGGCCCTTTCCCTGTGCCACCAAATTACAGTGTAGAACTCCAGAGTCAAGAGTTCTAAACCTGAACCTAGTTTTCCAGGTTCTTATGGACTGTGTATTTGTCAGTATCATGGGAAAAAACATTTTATATAATAGTTTGTTAGCTTGATACAGAAATTTTACATACTGAAAATATATGCTGATTCCTTCTTTGATCTTATCCCAACCTCTTATATGCTGGGGTTGCCAAGGCTCAGTCTCAGAGCCTCTTCTCTTCTCTACACTCATTCCCATCTGATCCACCCAACCCATGGCTAGACTGCTGATGACTCCCAAATGGTTTCTCCAGCCCACACCTCTTTCTTAGTTTTATACTCTTTACTTGACATTTCCACTTGGATGCCTAACAGGCATCTCAAATGTGCACATGTACCAAAATATACTCCTGTTTTCTTTCCAAAATCCATTCTAGTCACAGCCTTCCACATTCCACTTTATGCCAACCCCTCTTCCAACTGCTTAGGCCAAAAACCTTGCAGCCTTTTGGAATCACCTTTTACTCTTGCAATCTGTCAGGAAACCATGCTGGCTTTACATTTAAAATATATCCAAAATATGGCCATTTCTCACTACTTCTGCTGCCACACCCTGGTCCAAGCTCCAGTCACCTCTTGTCTGGACTACTGCAATCGCCTTCTCATAGGTCTCTCTTTTGGTCTATTCTCAATACAGACACCAGTGTGATATCATCCCAATATGACAGATCATGTCATTTTGCTCAAGATCCTGCAATGGTTTCCCCATTTCACTCTGAGGAAAAGTGAAAATCGTTAACATTCTTCAAAGCCCTATGTTCCCTAGACCCTGATACCTTTGGAGCACTCCCTCCCTTGCTGATTCAGCCTCAGCCACTCAGGTCTCTGTGAAGGTCCAGAAATGTGTCACGTGGATTCCTGAATCGGTATGTTGCTCTGGCTGTTCAGTCCGCTGGGAGGTTTCCCTCTGTTATCTGCTTAATATGTCTCCATCCACCTAATTCCCACACTCTCCTTTACTTTTCTTTACCCCATACCACTTACCATCGCCTAACAGTCTATATTTCCCTTTCCTACATCATGATGGAAATGTCATACATCTGTACTGTCCAGTACAGTAGCCCCCCACCGTCTGTGGCTATCGAGCACTTCAAATGTACTTAGAATTGAATTTTAAATTTTACTTAATTTTAATTAATTTAAATTTATATTTTGTTTAAGTAGCCACACGTGGCTTGTGGCTAGCATCAGGAACAGCTCCAGAATCTGAGTACCATGAGACAGGGAACTTTGTTTCATTCACCAAGGTCACCTAAATACCCAGCAGAGTGCAAGACACACAGTAGGTACTCAATAAAAATGTGCTAATGAATGTGTGATCCAAGTCCAAGGCCAACTTGTTCAAGACCTGGCAGTCTACCGCTGGACGAGAGACAGAGGCAGAATCAGGAACTCAATAGGAAGCCCACTTTCCCAGCATATCAAAGAAGGATCCACAAGTCAAGGCAACGGCTATCTGTAAGTAAGGGCCCTGTAAGTAAAGTCTAGGCAAGGGTTTTCTGTAAGCAAAGGCCCTCTAAGTAAGCACAGTGCCTCACACATATAAATTAGGACAACAAACAGTCCCTCCTGCACAGAATCCAATCTCCAATCTCTACCAATGTGTAACCAACTCGGCTCATTTGTGGCCATCATCAGAATTCAAGGCAGAGGCTCCCCACAGGCATGGTCTTGCAGAGAAAGGTTAATACGAATGTGTAAAGCACTGCACCATCCCAACAGTGAGGAAAATGAAGGCAAGTATCAGCATCACTGATGAAAATGCTGAGGTCAGGGAATACAAGGTTTTATGCAATTGCATCTTGGAAACCGAGCAGAAATCCTGAAGAGTTGTGGAAATTTATGTGAATTTGGTAGAATGAACATACCATGCAGGAAATTAAATAACCATTGTGTGAATGGTATTTTAAAAGCTATTTTGGAGATGAAGTAGAGAGTCAGTCTTACAATACCAAATCAAGATTTTCAAACTGTTTCCTTCCAAAATCTCATTTTGAAGACCCGTAAGACCAGTGCTCTCAGTATTACTAAGGTAGTGAAGAAGTTAAAAGTGCTTTACTAAGCTCCAATAATATTAAGGATTAGGCAATATTTTCCTTGTGTTATCTGACTAGCTCTTTAGGTTCCTATTAAAAGCAATAGATTTTTATGTCTCTAGTTTTTACTTAAAATACTTCAGCATATATTTATACACCCATGTTCATAGCAGCATCACTTATAGTAGCCAAAAGGTGGAACCAATTCAAATGTTCACTGGGTGAACATTTCGATAAACAAATAAATAAAACATGGTATATACATACAATGGAATATTATTCAGCCTTAAAAAGAAATGAAATTCTGACACGTGCTACAACATGAAGACATTATGCTAAGTAAAATAATGCAGGAAAAACATTGTATGATTCCACATATATGAGAAATGTAGAATGGTCAAATTCATAGAGACAAAAAGTGAAGTGAAGTCACTCAGTCATGTCCAACTCTTTGCGACCCCAGGGACTGTAGCCTGCAGGCTCCTCTGTCCACGGGATTTTCCAGGCAAGAGTACTGGAGTGGGTTGTCATTGCCTTCTCCAGGGGATCTTCCCAACCCAGGGATTGAACCTGGGTCTCCTGCATTGTAGGCAGATGCTTTACCATCTAAGCCACCAGGGAAGTCAGGGGAATGGTTATTTCCACTTTGGGAAGGGGAATTATTGTTAATATTGTTTTCTGGGTATAGAGCTCTAAGTTTTAGTTTGAGAAGATGAAAAAGTTCCGGAGATGGAAGGCATGGTGATGGGTAACAACGCGAATGTACATAATACCACAGAAGAGTACACTTAAAATTGGTTAAAAGGGTGAGTTTCCTGTTAAGTATGTTTTACTACTGAACAAAGACAGACAAAAATTATCAGCATGTGCCGTGTGATCCCGTGTGGCCATTTCTCAGGTTAAGCTATAACCAGGTGCTGGAATGTGCTGCATTCTAATAAAGAAAGCACATCGTGGGCTGGTCTTTCCCGTTAGCTCCCACAGGTGTCTGTTTCCTGTGTCTCAAATCACAAGCAGTGCTGTGCCAATTATACCAAAAGTCAGAAATGGTTCTTTTAATTGATGAAATTAGTAGTCGGTGATGCAGCATGGTGAATGTTAGAAATGTGCTCTTATTATTGAAATTTAAATACTACATTATATTCAGATGTGGACTGGCAGAAATTATTTGAGACCACCCCCATACTTGGTCCATCTGGGCATAAGAATGACCTAGTAGTGAAGCTGTCAGCTAAGTAGGAAACTCTTACCTCAAAATTTCTTCAGGGGCTACCATGATTTTCCAAGAAGAACCTAAGGGTCACAGATGGCCAAATCAGCCCAGGTCAGGTCACAGTCACACACACAGAGGCCAGAGGAAAGTTCTAGTGTTAAAGGACACAGGAAACCAATCTGTGAAGACTTGAATTATTAATCCTGGGAAAATACAATAGGTTGCTTAGTTTACTTCCCTCCTTGATTTTAGAGACAAAAATTGGGGCTCAGAAATGTTGAGTGATCTTTGTTAAGTGTTGAGTGATCTTTCCAAGTGTGAATGAATTTCATCTGCAGAAACTATAAGGGAGATATTAGATGTCATCATTATAGAAGAGCTACCGGTTTTGGAGGAATTAACATATGCGGGGCATACTATTAGGAGGTTCACCACGTGATTGCTAATTTTCACAAAATCCCTGCAGAGTGAACTACTGTCCTCAGTTTTCAGAGGAGGGGCTGAAGTTCAGAGTGGTCATGCCAGCAGATGTGGTCTGCACCACATTCACAGCCCCAATGCACACAGCATTTCTCACCAGTTGTGGACAACCTGAGCAGGCGGGGAGTCCTGGGGACAACACCTCTGGATCAGCACTTGGTCAATGAAGAATCCCCCTCCCAGGTTAGGTATCTCTGAGGTAAGTTCTATACCGTCTCCCAGAACCCGAAGTGCATCCAGTGGCCCACAGGAGGAACCTGCCCAAGAGCGTGCTGCTTGTTAACTTTCTTCCATTCTTAGACTCATTTCCTCACTCCCCATCAGTGCTTCTGGGATAGCCTTTCAAATAAACTACCTGCCTCAAATCCCTGCCTCAGGGATGCTTTGGGGCAATTGTGTAATTTTCCAAGGTAACCCAGCCAGCCACCAGGTTGCAGAGTTGGATGGTGAACCCAAGTCTATCTACGTTTGAGGATCATGCTGCTCTTCTACAAATTTAATTACATCTTCCTGCCTGAGTAAGTAGAGATAAGATAGAAGGAGACAATGGATGTTTCAGAAAAAGCTCTTGAGATTTCTAAATGATGTGTTTGGTTAGTATCTCAAGTACTAATGTCTTTCGAGTTTCTACTCACCACTTTGCATCATAGAGACATGAAGCAAATTATCACAATGCTGTTCACAAATCTGATCCACGTGGGAAGTTGAAAAACGGCTCCCAAAGATGTCCACAATTCCAGACCCCCAAACCTGTTAATGTTCTTTTATTTACTGGTTAATTTTATCTTATTTTATTTGTTTAGCTGGGTCAGGTCTTAGCTGCAGTATGTGGGATTTTTGCTGTGGCCTGCGAGCTGCTCTCTGGCTGTGGCATGCAGGCTCCAGAGTGCACGCAGGCTCAGCAGCTGCCGAATGTGGGCTGAGTTGCCCCATGGCGTGTGGGATATTAGTTTCCCAACCAGGGATCAAACCCACATTCCCTGCATTGGAAGGTGGATACTTAACTACTGGACCACCAGGGAAGTCCCCGAATGTCTATATGACAAAAGGGAAATTTGCAGATGTGACTAAATTAAGAATCTTGAGATGGGAAGATTATTGTGGATTATCTGGGTAGATACAATGTAATCACAGGGTCCTTATAAGAGGGACTTAGAAGGAGTCAGAGAAGGTGATAATGGAGTGAGGAAGGCAGAGATCAGAGTGATGCAGTCTGAGAATGGAGGGAGGGGCCACAGGTATCAATATTGGGAGACAAAAAGATAAGGAAATGGGTTTTCCCTCACATCCTCTAGAAGGAACCATCCCTGCTAACACCTTAACTGTAGCCCCATGAAACTAATTTCTGACTTGCAACCCCTAAGACTCTAAGAGAACAAATTTGTGTTGTTTTAAGCCAAGTTTGTGGTGGTCTATTACAGGGGTGACAGGAAACTGACACAGTTAGCTAAACATTACCAGTGATAATGATAATATAATAATAGGTAATATTTGGACTTCCCTGGTGGCTCAGTGGTAAAGAACCCACCTGCCAATTCAGGAAATATAAGAGATGTGAGTTTGATCCCTGGGCCAGGAAGATCCCCTGGAGGAATGCATGGTAGCCCACTCCAGTATTCTTGAGTGGAGAATCCCATGGGTAGAGGAGCCTGGTGGGCTACAGTCATGGGGTCTCCGAGAATTGGACACAACTGAGCGACTAAACCACCACCAGATAATGTTTATTCCTAGTGATAATAGTTAAATAATAACAGATAATGTTATTCAGCCCTGACCATATCTAGGCATAGTTCTGGGAACTTTATTAGACCATCAAACCTCTAGTCCTCATAAAAAGAGTGAGGAACTATTTCTAATTTCCTCATTTTAGAGATGAGGAAGCTGAGACTTAGGTTCAGAACTTGCCTCAAGTCACAAGCTAATACCTGAACTCAGGCTTTTCTGACCCCAAACCACATTTCTAATAACATTTCCAAAATCTGAATCCTCAACACTGAGAGTAAAAGGAGGTGAGTGTAAGGACACTGGTTGTCAGTGTTGCACAGCAGCCGCCTTGGCCTCCCATTGCATGAACAGAAGAGAAACAGTAACATACACAGCCTTCCTGTTGGACACCAGTCGCTCTGGTCCTCACCCGATTCTCCCAGCACACCACCTCTTTCCTGTTCGTCTTCATGTTTCTGGAAAAGGGCAGCTTAACCCAAACATACTGCTGGTTGGACAAGGGTAATTTAGTAATCAGGTGTTTTGGTTTCTAAGGTATTCTTATCTTCTAGCTTCTATCAGAATTGAGCTAACAAGAAATTACCCAGCAGCTTTCTTGAAATCAGGAGTAGCTTTGAAAACCCAGAATGAAACACATCCTTTTTTACTTTTTTTTTTTTTTTTTAGTTTGAGTGCTTTTTCATTTTAAAAACAAACAAAAAGCTCAAGTGATCACATTTTAAAAGGGGAGCAGGATTTGCCTGGTTCACATAGCTTGACCTTGTCTAAGTATACAGTACTGTATATGCTTCCAGAGTAGGAAATGGTCTCATTATACCTTTTCTCTGCTAAGCACTCAGTATAAGGTGAGCTATAAGTAAACCCAAGGGGATTGGGGGTGGCAGAGTCACTAGTCCAATAAATAAATAAAGAAGAGCCAAATAAATGAAGAAAGCAAGATGTGAGAAGGGACGTTGACAGCGGGCTTTCATATCAGTCCTGCATCTATGCATTTTAATCATATGCACTTATACACTTCTGGGCCATTAACAGTGATAAGGAGGTTCTGTATTTGCAACTTTGTGGAGCCATCCCTCACTCCAGGATAGTAAGTAGTTTTCCTTTTGTCTGTATCAACTCTGACCTAGTGGTGTGTTAGCCGCTTAGTCATGTCTGTCTCTCTGCAACCCAATGGACTGGGGCTGGCCAGGCTCTTCTGTCCATGGGATTCTCCACGCAAGAATTCTGGAGCAAGTTGCCATCTCCTTCTCCAAGTAGCACTGGCTTCTAAAACCCTAAATGGCAAAAAGAACTAATGGCCAAACCAAGACTCAGCTGGAAAGAATGTGTGATTGATTAGTGATGTCTGCTCTGAACTGAAAATAAGAGGAGTGCTGTGCATTTGCAGAAAACTTCCACACAACTAACTGTGGGCAGAGCTTACTGTCCAAATTTGTTTCAAGACAATGCCATCATCTGAAACTGTCTCTACGCTGTGAATATGTAGTTTTCACTTCTGCCTCCTCAATAGTTTCTTTCACTCACAACCACTGGATCTTGCTTTTTGCTTCTAGGCATACTAAGAAACAATGACTTTAATTTGAAAATGTATTTGAAAAGAAGTTTAAATCGATGTTTGTCAAGTTCTCTAAAGATAAGAAATGCTACATATTCCCCAAAACATCAGCAACAATCAAGCTTTGTTTGGGTATTATTCTAATCAAGTTCCTTCACTGACTCAGTGAATCAATGGATCTTTACTTCCCACATATAACTGTGAAATGAATATATCCAATTAATTGTAATTTAAATTACACAAATTTAACTTTACAGCCAGTTTTAAAGTTTACTTAGGAATCTTAAAAGACTTTTCTCACTTTGTCCTATTTTGAAATTATTCAATAAGAAGTGAATAGAGTTCATCTTTTTACCTATTTCTCCCAGGAACACATCCTAGGCCGTTCTATGAACCATTTTTCCCATTCTAAGAGGACCTCCACAATCAAAAGGTCACCCAGAACATTATTTTCATCAATAGTAACAAAAAGAATGCCATCTCTTAAATAGTTCAAGTTTACAACTTTTCACCTATTGTATCTTCTTGATTTTTATTTAATATATCTTTTAGTAGTATCCCCAAATTATAGATCTTAAATTAGGTTATTGAATAAATGGTAGTTCAGTTCAGTTCAGTCACTCAGTCATGTCCGACTCTTTGCGACCCCATGAATCGCAGCACGCCAGGCCTCCCTGTCCATCACCAACTCCCGGAGTTCACTCAAACTCACGTGCATAGAGTCGGTGATGCCATCCAGCCATCTCATCGTCTGTTGTCCCCTTCTCCTCCTGCCCCCAATCCCTCCCAGCATCAGAGACTTTTCCAATGAGTCAACTCTTCACATCAGGTGGCCAAAGTATTGGAGTTTCAGTTTCAACATTAGTCCTTCCAATGAACACCCAGGACTGATCTCCTTTAGGATGGACTGGTTGGATCTCCTTGCAGTCCAAGGGACTCTCAAGAGTCTTCTCCAACACCACAGTTCAAAAGCATCAATTCTTCAGCGCTCAGTTTTCTTCACAGTCAAACTCTCGCATCCATACATGACCAGTGGAAAAACCATAGCCTTGACTAGACAGACCTTTGTTGGCAAAGTAATGTCTCTGCTTTTTAACATGCTATCTAGGTTGGTCATAACTTTCCTTCCAAGGAGTAAGTGTCTTTTAATTTCATGGCTGCAGTCACCATCTGCAGTGATTTTGGAGCCCAGAAATAAAAAGTCTGACACTGTTTCCACTGTTTCTCCATCTATTTCCCATGAAATAATGGGACCAGATGCCATAATCTTAGTTTTCTGAATGTTGAGCTTTAAGCCAACTTTTTCACTCTCCTCTTTCACTTTCATCAAGAGGCTTTTTAGTTCCTCTTCATTTTCTGCCATGAGGGTGGTGTCATCTGCATATCTGAGGTTATTGATATTTCTCCCGGCAATCTTGATTCCGGCTTGTGCTTCTTCTAGCCCAGTGTTTGTCATGATGTACTCTGCATAGAAGTTAAATAAGCAGGGTGACAATATACAGCCTTGATGTACTCCTTTTCCTATTTGGAACCAGTCTGTTGTTCCATGTTCTAACTGTGGCTTCCTGACCTGCATATAGGTTTCTCAAGAGGCAGGTCAGGTGCTCTGGTATTCCCATCTCTTTCAGAATTTTCCACAGTTTATTGTGATCCACACAGTCAAAGGCTTTGGCATAGTCAATAAAGCAGAAATAAATATTTTTCTGGAACTCTCTTGCTTTTTCCATGATCCAGCGGATGTTGGCAATTTGATCTCTGGTTCCTCTGCCTTTTCTAAAACCAGCTTGAACATCTGGAAGTTCATGGTTCACGTCTTGCTGAAGCCTGGCTTGCAGAATTTTGAGCATTACTTTACCAGCGTGTGAGATGAGTGCAATTGTGCAGTAGTTTGAGCATTCTTTGGCATTGGAATGAAAACTGACCTTTTCCAGTCCTGTGGCCACTGCTGAGTTTTCCAAATTTGCTGGCATATTGAGTGCAGCACTTTCACAGCATCATCTTTCAGGATTTGAAATAACTCAAGTGGAATTCCATTACCTCCACTAGCTTTGTTCACAGTGATGCTTTCCAAGGCCCACTTGACTTTATATTCCAGGATGTCTGGCTCTAGGTAAGTGATCACACCATTGTGATTATCTTTGTCGTGAAGATCTTCTTTGTACAATTGTTCTGTGTATTCTTTCCACCTCTTCTTAATATCTTCTGCTTCTGTTAGGTCCAAAATATTTGTGTCCTTTATTGAGCCCATCTTTGCATGAAATGTTCCCTTGGTATCTCTAATTTTCTTGAAGAACTAGATAGAAACCCAAATGGTGTGACAAAGTCCATACTTGCATGCCTGGTCTGCCTGGTTTCTATCACGTCACCGTGTGATTCTCTGACCTGAGTTAAGCCCATTTCCCCACTGCACTGCAATCATTCCCTCTTCTCTGCTTCTCTTTTCTCGTCTCCTGGCTCAGTCTGCCCGTCTGACTCTCTCTATCCACTCGAAGCCTATTACTCTTCATGGCTCTGCTCAACTCTACCATCTTCATGGATTGCTGCTATTCGTGCTGAGCTCCTTCAACTCCCTGTATGTTGTCTCATCTCCATTCATTTAACAAATATGCCTAAAGGAGCCACTACATGCCAAGTCCTACTTAGGCACTAGGGATTCAGCAGTGAATAAGGCTGCTTCTCATGGAGTTCCGATCGGGGTTCCTGCCTCTAGGTCCCACCTCTGGGTTTTAAGCTTCTTTACAACAGTAACCATGCTTGTGTCTTCTCTATGCCTATGAAAGAGCAATGTAACTTCACTGCTGTACCGCTTATCACTAATAAAGTGTTGTCCTGGTTGTGTGAGTATATAGCCAGCTAATGTCAGAGGACTGAACAAGCAACCTTACTTGAGATACAAGCTCACTCCATTCTCTAACAATTTTCTAACTCTGGGGAATTCACAATACTGTTGGATAAGTGACTTTAGAAAATCTTGAGGAGGATATTGCCTGGAGATGCTTCCTTGTCCATGCTAAAGCAAAATCCAAAATATTCATTCCTTAGAGATATGTCTGGGAAGTTCCACCAAACTTGGGAACAGCAGTTGAAGAGGTTTTGAACCATTATGCCTCATTGACATGTTCTTCCCTCCTTTGATCTTTTCCTTGAGGGTAACTAGAATTACTCATACAACATTTCAGGGGTGGTGAAAACTTAACACTATGAGAATACTTGCTCAGGAAAAAACCCAAAACCATATTTTAAGATTTATTATAACCAAAATGAACAAGGGTGGAATTGACCCCACCAACCAAATAAACAACAAAAACACCACTTTCCTCTCTCAAGTATGATAGGAAGTGATCAAGAAGTTGTTTTAGGACTTCTTCCAGAGAATTCATCTTAGGAAATCTGGCATCTAGAATGGTTTTAAGACTTGATTTAAAAAGATACTTGCTTGCTGTGTTAAATTAAACTTATATTTAACAGCCTAAGGCAGTCTCCTCCACAAAATTTCCCTCTGAATTTTGTAGACACACACACACCCACACCCACACACACCCACACCCATGTCTTCCTTGAGGAATCATGAGATTTCAGTAGCTGTCTGTGGGAACTGATTTGCATAAAGTCCCCTTTTTCCTTATGGGAGGACACGAGAAGGGGAACTTGGGACTCCTGCCAACTCTTCTGTGTACCTCCTGGCAAGCTACCTCCAGAGGCCTGTGATGCCAGCCTGGGACATCCAGAGCCACACAGGGAAGTGTGAGAGCTCACCTGGTACCTGTGAACACAGTGGATTTGTGTCATGCCTCAGGACACAGTTGTTGAAACAGAATCTTAGCCATAAGCAGGGGTATGACACTGGCTTATGCTGCTACACTTATCTCTCAAAATTGATCCTAGGGATGTTTGTAGAAGGTTTTGAACCTTTGGAAACAGAGAATCTCTGGAAGAACAAGTAGGCTTTCTGTAAAGAGTTGCTGTCTAGAGCTGATGTGGAGAGGGGACTATGCCTTCTCTCTGAAGGACCTAGAAGCAGTCTGAGAAGGAGAAGATCTCTGGAGAAAGCCAGTTGGAGTTGATGTTAGAACATGACATGGTAAGGCTGGCCCCCAACAGACTGAGCATCTTAAGAGCAGACACTGTCTTGCTCGTGAGGGACTCACTATGACCTAGGACAGGGGCCGACTCACGGTAGGACCTCAGTGTGTTTGAACTGAACTAAATCAGAAGCAGCTGCAGAAAGCTATGATCAGGGAAAAAGCAGGGAGGTCAAAGTTGAGAGGACTGTATTATTTGTGTATTCCCTATGTTCTCCACCAACCTATGGATATCTGAGAGTGGGGAAGGCGACTTTGAAACTTTCAAAATATGCATAATAACTAGGATAATGAAGAGGATGACTGTGATAGAGATAATACTAGGTGTTCACGAAGCCACTTTATTTCT
This sequence comes from Bos indicus, assembly GCF_029378745.1. Classification (NCBI taxonomy): domain Eukaryota; kingdom Metazoa; phylum Chordata; class Mammalia; order Artiodactyla; family Bovidae; genus Bos; species Bos indicus. The sequence goes on from NC_091773.1 coordinate 67,360,730, forward strand.
TTCCTGAACACAGGAAGGCTACATTTCCCAGGTTCCTTGTATCTAGACAGGGCTATGTAACATGCTCTGGGCAATGGGATGTAGGGCAGAAGTGATATATGCTACTTCCAGGACTTTTCTAGCGGTCCAGTGGTTAAGACGCTGTGCTGCCACTGCAGAGGGCATGGGTTCGATCCCTGATTGGAGAACTAAGATCCCACAAGCCTTGCAGTGTGGCCAAAAAGAAAACCAAAACAACAACAACAACAACAAAACCTGTATTACTTCCAGGGCCCGGCTCCAAACTCCTCTCCTGCCATCTTCCAAGTCCTTCCTTCCTTCCTCCCCTCTCCCCTTCTCTCCCCTCCTCATACCCCTCTCCCTGAATGGACGCAGAGGTTTCAGTGGAGGACTTAGAACGTTTGGGGGCACAGCGAGGCCAGTAGAGGGGAGGAGTCCAAGAACCTGAAGACTGCATGGGGCACAGCGTCTCCTCCCAAACACTCACCCCACTGGACTGTGACCTGGGTAAGAACAAAGCATTTATTTGTTAAGTCCCTGAGCTGGGGCTGATCATCGTAGCTGCCAGCATTACAGCTCTGACGGATAAAAGGCCACCAGATTCTGTGTCAGTTATAGGGACCTGGCATCCACTGGTTCCTGACTGCGGGCAGGACTAGAAAATGGGGATTACAGTCATGTGCTTATGTGTACACTGAATCACAGATGCAACTTCTCTAGCATTTTCCATCTGCAAGGCATCAGATAGCAAGCAAGGATTTCAAAATGACTCTTTGTGTACTCATACATTAAAAGAAGCGAGTCTAAGGCTGACATATTCACCAAGTAATGTCAGAGCTGGCTGCTACCGGCTTCAGGACATCAACCCTGAATATTCAGAATAATCAGAAGGACTGATGCTGATGCTGAAGCTCCAATACTTTGGCCACCTGATGCGAAAAACTGAGCCCTTGGAAAAGACCCTGATGCTGGGAAAGATTGAAGGTGGGAGGAGAAGGGGATGGCAGAGGATTAGATGGTTGGATGGCATCACTGACTCGATGGACATGAGTTTGAGCAAGCTCTGGGAATTGGTGATGGACAGGGAAGCCTGGTGTGGTGCAGTCCATGATGTCACAGAGTCAGACATGATTTAGTGACTGAATAACAAAAGCCTCAGGTTTCCTATGACTGTTACCTATTTTCCCTAAGAAAATGCATCCAAAAAAATAATTCTGTGTTAAACAGACAAGGGATCAGACTCACTGAGCAAAAATCCTTGCAAGGATCTCCTGAGAAATCCAGAGTAGAAAAGCCAGGCTCACTGTGCTGCTTTCTAGGAACCAACAACTTTTCAAGACCAGAAGCACAAGGTTCAGTTTCAAGGCCTCAGGATAGCTCAATTTTCTCCTGGGATGTTACGATACCATTAAAAACATAAGCTCACCTTATTGTCCAGGGAAGTAGGTACACTTAGACCAACTAATGTGCAAATGCATGAGCTCTGGGAAGGAAGCATGCATCAGTTTAAAGCTTTGGGGCATACTTCCTTGCTTCCAGAGACCCCTGCATGGCAGCGACCAATGGGTTCTGAACCAGGAGTGACTGTCTTCTACCTCAACCCCTCCTTTCTCTGGAGGGAGAAAGACTGCTGAAGCCTCCTGCTTTTGTTTCACTCCTCTGTCATAAAGTCAAGTAATAAGAGGTGGTTGTTCTTTTCCCTGCAACCACTCTTTAAATGCCATACACTCTTTACCCCTGGTCATCTTCACCCACTAGGATCCAACTTTTCAGGAGCATGAGATGCCACCTCTTCTAAAAAAAGGCTTTCCTGAGTTTTTCTCAACCAGGCTTAAACTTTCTCATTACTTAATTTTCATATCATTTGTAAGTTCTACCATTTATAGTATTTTTCCCAGTTGTTGTGGTATGTCTGTATATTATTTACATGTCTAGGTGATAAACTTGAGAGAAGTATATTTTATTCACAGACCTATTGGGTTGGTGCAACAGTAATTGCAGTTTTGGATTGCAGTGCATTTTAAATCATTATAACTAGACTCAAACACACCTTTATTAATCAAAATAGGAACCATTACACTCAATGCATTTTTGCCAATGAGAAATAAGCTTGTGTGTTCCTGTAATGTAAAAATCCGTGCGTCAAGACTCAGTGAACTCCTGGAAAGCATTTCTACCTCCTTCTGGTTGTGGAAGCATTTTCCTGGCAAAACGTTGTTGAGGTGCTTCAAGAGGTGGTAGTCGGTTGGCAAGAGGTCAGGTGAACACGGCTGATGAGGCAAAGCTTGGTGCCCATTCGTTCAGCGCTGGAAGCACTGGTGGGGTGGTGTGCAGTCCAGCACAGTCACGGAGAAAAGCTGGGCCTTTTCTGTTGACCGAGTCTGGCTGCAGGTGTTGCAGTTTTCGGGGCGTCTCATCCATTTGTTGAGTGTACCTCTCAGATGTAATGGCTTCCCCAGGATTCAGAACGCTGTAGCGGATCAGACCAGCAGCAGACCACCAAACAGTGACTATGACCCTCTTTTTGGTGCAAGTTTGGCTTTGGGAAGTGCTTTGGAGCTTCTTCTCAGTCCAACCACTGAGCTGGTCATCACTGGCTGCTGTGTAAAACCCACTTTTGGTCGCGCGTCAGAATCTGATCAAGAAATTGTTCGTTGTTGTCGTGTAGAATAAGAGAAGACAACACTTCAAAACGACGATTTTTCTTTTTTGATTTGCAGTCAATTCATGAGACACCCACGAACCGAGATTTTCACTCTTCCTATTTGCTTCAAATGCCTAATTCCTGTAGAATGGTCAACACTGAGTTCCTCAGCAACTTCTTGTGTAGTTGTAAGAAGATCAATGTCAAGATCAAGATGATTGCTCTCAGCTGGTCATTGTCAGCTCCTGACAGCCAGCCACTGTGTTCCTCATCTTCAAGGCTCCCATCTCCTTTGCAAAGCTTCCTGAACCACCACTGCACTGTACGTTTGTTAGCAGTTCCTGGGCCAAATGCATTGTTGATGTTGAGAGTTGTCTCTACTGCTTTACCACCCATTTTGATTTTGAGTAAGAAAATCTCTTGAATCTGCTTTTTGTCTAACATCATCTCCCTAGACTAAAATAAATATAAAATAAACAGCAAGTAAGAAGCCATTAGCAAAAAACATAAGGTGAGAAATGCACATTAAAATGATGTATAACATAACCACATTTATTTAAGAATGGATCCTGATATCAAACAGCTAACTTCAACAATGCAAAACTGCAATTACTTTTGCACCAACCTAATAATTCAATTAGAAATTAGATATGTAATGAACACTTGGGTTGAGTTTCCAGGCCTTCTCTCTCACAGAGTAATAGGATGGACTAAGGTTAGTATCAGGACATGGAAAATATTTCTCCTTTCTTTTTGTGCTCTGGACTACTCTTCCATGCTTTCAAATCCCAACTTCACTATTTATAAGGTGTATCATTTGGCTAAGGTACTTTCTTCTCATCTCTAGTTCCTTCACCCATAAAATGAAATTAACAATATATATAAAAAGAAAGGCCCTAGCATATAGTAAGAACTCAATAAATGTAATCATTATGAGCATCACAAGAGTTCACTAGAAAACTATGGATGTCTTTGTTATTTTACACAGGGATAGCAAACTCAAATGCTTTAGGGTCCAGGTAGGTAGTGTGAGTGAGTGGAAGAAAGAATGGACGAGTTAAGTGAGATGCTTGATGTTCAGAAGTAGGTGGTGAGGGAAACAAGTAGCTGATTACAACGTACATATAATAGTATGAATAATGCTGTGTTACAGGTTTACTATGAAAAGAATCAACAGGAGGGGCACCAAACAGCCTTACATACTAAATGGAGATATAACGACAAAAGCAGCAACTGTAACAATTGCCAACATTTCCTGAATGAGCATGTAAAGAAGCCATCTGAGCTGAGCCTAAAATTAGAAATTAGCTGGGAGGATTAAAAAGAAAGACAGTTAGAAGCAGAAGAAACAGTATATAAAAGGAGGAATTGTGAAATAATTTAGTGTTTTTAAGGAACTTTGTGGGTTTCCCAGGTTGCTCAGATGGTAAAGTATCTGCCTGAAATGCGGAACACCTGCGTTCAATCCCTGGGTTGGGAAGATTCCCTGGAGAAGGAAATGGCAACCCACTCTAGTACTCTTGCCTGCAAAATTCCACAGATGGAGGAGCCTGGTAGGCTACAGTCCATGGGGTCACAAAGAGTCAGACACGACTGAGCGACTTCACTTTCACTTAAGGAACTTTGAGTAGGATATTACGGCCAGAGTGGAGGTCCACAGGGAAAACTGGTAAGAGCCCAGGCTAGAGAATTTGACCAGTGTCAGGTCATGAAAGACCTTATATGTCTTGCTCTAGAGTTTGCCTAGAAAGCAATGGGAAGTGACATTTTAGGAAAATGGGTAGAAACAATGTAGTAATAAGGAATTTGAGTACTGTAACTTAAAGCACAATAAACAGAGAGGAGGCTACATTTAGAAGGTGGAACTGGTGTATCTCAGGGTCTGATTGAATGGATACGGTTGACTGAGGAAGAGACGGCCACGTCAGTACAAAGCCTGCAGGTCTGAGTGACTAGGATGACTCTCTGCTCTTCCTAGAGATGGGCTGCGGTGAGAGTGAGAAAAGTTCAGCTTCAGACACGTGGAGTTAAGAACCTACAGGGCACTGAAAACCTTCCCCGGTGGCTTAGCTGGTAAAGAATCCACCTGCAATGCAGGAGACCTGGGTCCGATCCCTGGTTTGAGAAGATCCCCTGGAGGAGGGCATGGCAACCCACTCCAGTATTCTTGGCTGGAGAATCCCCATGGACAGAGGAGCTTGGTGGGCTACACCCCATGGGGTCACAAAGAGTTGGACATGACTGAGCGACTAAGCACAGGGGCACCCAAGTGGTAACAGTGGCTACATGGATTTCAGCACCTGGAGATACAGATTTGGGGATCTACAGAGTTATCTTCTAGGAACAGTGAGTTGAAAAAGAGTTTAAGGATGATACCTTATAGAAACTAACACTGAAGAAGCCAGTGCAAGGAGAGAAACTTGAAAAAGAAGAGAGAAAAGGAGGTGCAAAACTGGGGAAGAGAAGTGCAAAGAAGTTAAGAAGTAAAGAGCTGCAAGATGTGGACAGTGTTTGACAGTGCCAATGCTGGAGAATGGCATTGAAACATGTATAATATCATATATGAAATGAGTCGCCAGTCCAGGTTCGATGCATGATACTGGATGCTTGGGGCTGGTGCACTGGGACGACCCAGAGGGATGGTATGGGGAGGGAGGAGGGAGGAGGGTTCAGGATGGGAAACACATGTATACCTGTGGCGGATTCATTTTGATATATGGCAAAACCAATACAATATTGTAAAGTTAAAAAATAAAATAATATAAAAAAAAAGTTAAAAAAAAAAAGGGCTAAAATGGGCCCATTTGATTTGGGCAAAAGGAAGACCTTTGAGTCCTGGGAAGGGCAGTCTTGGTGGACTGCTTCAGGTGGAACTCAGTCCGTAGTGTGAAAAGGAATGAATGGGAGGACATGAGCTGGGATGCAAAGAAAAGAAAGAGCTGGTAGGTCATGGAGTCATGGAAACGTGTTTATGATTTTTTCTTAATGCTAAAGACTTGAGGATATTTTATATTCTGAAGGGAAACCTTTCAGGGAAGAAAGAGGACTGAGGCCATAGAATTTGCTGCTGTTGTTTAATTGCTAATCATGTCCGACTCTTTGAGACCCCATGGACTGCAGCCCACCTGGCTCCTCTGTCCATGGGCTTCTCCAGGCAAGAATACTGGAGTGGGTTGCCATGCCACCCTCCAGAGGATCTTCCTGACCCAGGGATCGAACCTGTGACTCCAGCTTGGTAGGAGAATTCTTTACCACTGAGCCACCTGGGAAGCCAAAGCTATTGAATAGAAACTCTAATTTTCAGTTTGAGGTGCTTGAGGGGATACAAGGATATAGGACCCAGAATGTAGCCTGAGATAAGAAGACAGATATCCTACTGTATCCAAAAGGGAGAACGAGAAAGGATGGATATTGGATGGCTCTTTGCTGAGCGAGGGAGCAAATGGAGCACAGGAGAATGTCAGTGGAGACGGTTTGGGAGAGGAAGTGACTGAGGACACGTTGCCGAAGTATGAGGCCTCATCAAGGGTTCAGCTAAGGTCGGAGGTCTTGAGTCTGCAGGGGTACCAAGTTAGTGTGTGCGTGACTTTCTCAAGCAGCCCTTGGTTGTTCAGAGGCCAAGAAGGCACACGAAGGAATTGATCCAAGGTGTCCAGACATTCGGAGAAAAGCTCATGCCCATGAACTGTTTAGTAATTTCCTCAGCCTGAGATTTCATTATGAGTCAGAACAATTTGCAAACCTGCAAATCATCTGAGATTTTCCCAAAGCTGTGCTGAATACTAATTCATCTAGATAGACAGGGTAACCTGCGAGGGAACTGGAGCCTTTAAACTCCATTCTCTCTTGACACTTGAGAAATGAACAGAGAATCATGTGTCCAATTCTTAATCCTTGGAGAGCCAAGCACAAAATGTTTTATAAGAGTTATCAGAGAAGAATTTTGTTCTTTGTGGAATGCTTAATTTGAAACGAGAAAAAAAAAAAAAAAAAAAAAGAATAGCAAGGAGATTTTCACATACTCCAAGAGTAGAAGGAGGAGCTAACTAAGGGCACTCCCTACCTTTATTTATAACGCCTCAGCTCAGCCCTTACAGTGCCACAGGCTCTAGATACTGGCTATGACAAGGCTTTAAAGTAGAAGGAAAAGAAATCACATGCCATTTGTTTCCCTTAGAGATTTCAAATTCTGATTGGTGGTTTAACCTCTCAGTAGGTTAGTCCTTCCAAAGAATCTGGAAAAGAAGAGGGACCACTGACCTGTGCCCAGGGTCCTAAACGCTGAGTGAGAGCCCAGCCTCTATAGTTATCTATAGCACTCACGAGGCACCACTGGGCTCTTTCCCACATCTCTAATGGAAGACTGCCTCTCCACCAAGTGTTTCCACAGGAGTGTCTTTTGGAAAGGAATGCCCTCAAACCCTGACTCTCTTCTATGTTTGTATGAAAATGAACATTTCATAGGCTTCAAACTGTATGATGCTGAGGATAACCACAGCCAGCAAGAGACTTCTGACAGACTTCAAAGGTAATGGGGATTAAAACGGGCTTCTCTGATAGCTCAGTTGGTAAAGAATCCACCTGCAATGCAGAAGACCCTGGTTCAATTCCTGGGTCAGGAAGATCCCCTGGAGAAGGGATAGGCTACCCACTCCAGTATTCTTGGGCTTCCCTTCTGGCTCAGCTGGTAAAGAATCCGCCTGCAATGCAAGAGACATTGCAAATAATTTTTTGTACTGAGTCTTCATCCTACTTATATTCCCCTTAGTTAAGAAAATCTCGTGAAACATTAGTTGCTTTTCCCCATAATTTTAGTAGCCCATCAGTATTATGTGTCAATACCATGTGGAATATGTATGTATGGATATGTATACATACATATACACAAATAGTAAAATGGGAGGAATCATACGCCTTGTTGGTTATTGGTTCTAGAGGTATTTAGGATAACTGCAACGTGTCTGGGTGGCAAGGAGTTCAGATGGGCTTGGTATTTTATATCCACCCACCCTTCTGTCCATTCATCTGTCCCAAAATTGAGTAGACTTTAGCCTCAATTGTATCTCTCCTTGCTCCTCCTTATCATTTTCCTACTGATCCACAGCTTCATGGGGAGGAACCTCTCCTCACTCTACTTACTGTTCCTCAGTCCCTAAATGTCCCTAATACCTAAGTTCCTAAATGGTAGGGGCAGGCAACTTGAGATCAGATAAACCAGTTATAAACAATGGCAAAGCTGAAGATTAATTAAAAACAAAACAAAACAAAAAAACCCCCAAACAACCCAGTATCTACAAAGAGAACTTGAAACATTCACAACAAAATAAATCATGCTGCTCTAAAATCAATTTTTATACAAGGACACTTAATCAGAATAAGGAGAAAGCAGCCCCTGACATTCAGAAACTGATGTGACACAGGTAGGTGGCAGGGCTGTTAAAGAAGCCAGGCCATCTCGTTCTCCTGCTGGACACATCCAGAACCTTGCAGAACACCAGCGTCAGACAGGGGCATTCTGTGACTGACAAAGTGAGTCAAAAACAAGCCACTTCATTGTTCTGTGTAAGGCCAAACCAAAACAAAGTTACTCTGCAAACCACAAAATACTAAACATCCCCTTTTCTGAGTAATATGAGAGACTGTGCCTTCTTTACTCATTGTGTTAGTCTGCATTTGGTCTGCTTCCAACACATGAGACTGAAGATACCCAGTCACTGAACTGTCCCTCTTCCAGAAGGCAAGCAAGTTAGAGGAAAGCTCTGCTTCCTTCATTTCAGTGGCTCAGTCGTGTCTGACTCTTTACAGCCCCATGGACTGTGGCATGCCAGGCTTCCCTGTCCAGCCCCAACCCCCAGAGTTTACTCAAACTTCCTTGGACCTTCCCAAACCCTCTTCTCACCAAACCCTGAATCTCCCAAGTCCTTTCTAACATCCTTTGACTGAGATGCCTCAAGGTTCCTCATGGGATGTGCCCTCCCTCATTGCAATGAGTGATAAACTCGCCTGGTTCCATCACAGGCATCTCCCTGGGTCGACAAAGCAGAGGCGACAGAACTCTTGCAGCACACTCCTCTGAAGTGAAGTTCACACAGTGTCCGGAAAGGATGAAGTGGGTAAAACGAGAGAGGCTCCTCTAGTGAGGAAGCAAGGAGGCTTCCTTGCCAAAATTCCAATTCCAGAGAACCACTTGTGAGCTTTCCCCCAGTCAGCCCCTTCTCTTCTGCATGAAGTCCTCTAAACAGGCACCCATACACTGACTCGTGATTGGGAGGGCTTTGTGGTTTAACCTGACTTTTTATCATATACGGTCTCGGGCTAGCTCAGCAGCTGTTTGTTATTTTTGGTGAGTCAAATACGGTTGACCTCCTAGCTTCTGAGCATGGGAAATGTAAGATTTCCAAGGGCCCCAGTCAGAGGGTGGTTTAGGAAAGTGGTACATAACCTGGCATCTCAATACCTTCATAGAAACGAACTGAGACAGGACAAAGGTACAGTTGAAAGTTATGGGCAAAGTCTCTGAGGAAATAGTTTTACAAACCATCATCTAAAACTGAAGGAAAATATTATAAAACTTAAGGAAAAGTTTTCCACAGGTGTTTGGTTTCTGGAAATCTGTTACTTATGTAACTACACTACCACACAGGGATTAACTTCTTTTCACAAGTTGTGCCTCAATGCTTGTCAGAGCCTTGGTATTAGGTGGGTAGAAGGCAAGGCTAATTATCTCCACTCACCTACTAGAAAACTGAGTCACGATAATAAGTCGCTCAGTGCTGCCGAAGCTTCATCAACAGGGCCCTGGAACTCACCCAGGTCTTCCCACCCCAGGGCACTCTCAGTAGCCACTAAATTGCTTTCAGGCAAAGTAGCCTTTGGTTCTGAACCTGATAACATCAATAAACCTAGGAAAACACTGCCTAGGTCATCTAATTCTCAGGTGGCTACAGTAGATACTTGCTGTTTTGGACGTGTGGATAAAAAGTCAGAAACCATCTTCTTCATCAAAGGATGGTGCCCAGACAGCCTATGTTCTACTTATTAATCATCAGGAGAACTTAAAAAAAATGAAGATTCCAGGTGCCACCACAGACTTACTGCAATACTGTTTCAGATATAAGACTCAGGAATCTGCAATTTTAATAAGCTTTCCGAGAGCTTCCTAATTGCATTGTTTGAATACTACTGGCCCAGGGTAAGCACTCAAAGAAAGGATCAAAAACCACTCAAAGTCAAAGAAAGGATCAATACCCCAAACCCCTATCCTCTACTTGTTAGGAATAGTGCTGAAAAGGAAAAAGTGGCCAATGTTTAATTCAGGAGTCACCAAACAAAAATGTCAGAAGGGTCCCTCTTAGTTTTTATTGACTACAAAATAAAGAGATCTCCAGCATAAAGGGATCCAGAGGGTTTTCAGATCCTCTTACAACAAACTGCTGTTCTTATGCTCATGGGGCAGGCAGGTAATCCCTGTATTAATAGCAAGAACTAGCGACTATTTTGATGTTAGCAGAATCTGTGGCTTTAGGTCTGGTCTTGATTGAAATGGGGCCTTAGGATATATTCTGGATCATTAAAATCACTTCTAGGACTGTGCTTTTAGGAAAGAAGCAAATATACAGCAAGGGGATGCAGAAGCAATGTAATTTTCTTATTAGCAATGGCTGCCTAGGAATCTTAGGAGTGTAACATTGTAGATTATTATATTTTTTAATAGAAGGCTCACCTATAAAAGTTATTTCAAGCATAGCTTGGACTTTATATTTTTTATAGCTATGCTTTAGGCAACCTATTTATTTTCTTCCTGTATATGTAGTTACAGTTTTAATCAAGCTTTTTAAGCTATCTATGGCTAAAACTAATCAAGTGGGATGAAAATTATGCAACAAACCACTCTGTTACCCTAAAGCAGCATTTTTGAAACCAAGCCCTAGGTCTGAGTGCAGATATCTCTTCTGACTAATAAAAGCAACACAAGGGAGTGAGGGGCCTGTGTTAACAGAGCTGAGACCATCATCAGCCTGTCTAGCATTTCAGTCTCAATTATTCTCATTTTCATGGCTGAAACCAGTTAAGTTTCAGTTCTTCAACAATTGTATAACATTTAAAAACTCACAGCAAAATCACATTCTGGTTTTTAAAATGCCATTCTAGGTAATAGAGTTTAAACTAAGGTAATCAACTTGTATAAAATTTCTCTTTACAAAAGTTTCATTTGGGATCTGAATACAATATACAGAACCAGAAAACCGGTATTAAGTGAAGTCAATGAACCTTTTAGCTTCCTTTTCCCAAATGGTCATCTTGAACACAGATGTTTAAAATGTGCTACAGATGTATACATCAAGGTATATGGCCATTTATAAAATTAAAATTCCATTGATCAAAGGTGAAATATTTACATTTTTTTTTACCCTAATCTCAGCTTGGCAAATAGTTGGGTGAAAATTAACTATACTTACCTGAAATTTATTACCACTCCTTTCATCACTACCATTCCCTTTTTGCCATCAGTAATTTTAGGGCAAACACAAAGTATGAAATATTGTTAAAGAAGTAAGTACTTTCTCTTTTAAAATCATATTATGAAGAAAATAGGTGAAAAAAGGTAATTTTCTTCCTTTTTTTCTCTTTAACTTCTGCTTGGATGTAAAATGTTTAATAACTGGAAGTCAAATATCCTTTGATGAGAAAAGAAACTTCTGATATTATCTTATAAACTGTGATTGCATCTCACCAGAACAAAATAATAACTATTTCAATTTAAAATTTGATAAAGTGCTCTAAATGTATAACTTCTTTCTCAATTGGGTACTGCAAATAGGTATTTTTAAAACTAGTTACAGACTATGAATATAAAATATCCCATGCTAGCAATAACCTTTTGTGTTTTTTAGTGAGATCTTTTCAAATTAATCTTTCAACACTGATATTGAGAAATCCCAGTTCTTGTCAATTCTCAAATTTAATGACAGCCTTTTGCATTTGTGATGCGGAGGATTAGAATGAGGTAATGAATGCACAAACTTGGCCAATTTAGCTTACCTCCCGTCCACAAAATTAATGCAACTGGATTCCTAGAGGAAAAGCTTTTAAAATTTAAAATTCTGTTTTGGATTTCTTAATTTACTATTCAAGATGTAATGCTAATTACCATTATAACAAAAGATTAAAATAAAGAGAAGAGCCTGCTACTTTGCAGGGTGGTGAGGACTTGCTGAGAAAGGACTGTTCGTTAGGCAGGGCTGAAAGCTCGTTAGGCTGAGGGTGACCTCAGCTCTCTGGGCCAGGAGAGGTGGACTCCAGAGGCAGCTGCCTGCCCAAGCCAGGGGCCAGAGGCTATCTTGATTCCCTCTCATTTTTTCACAGTGCAAGGCCATTCCTTCTGTCCCATGTAATTTGCAGCCATTATCATAGATATTAGATGTGGAAAGACTTGGCAAGTTACCTAATTTCCCAGCCCTTCGCACAGAGTGCCCCTGTTGAATATGTATGAGGCAGTTGTTAGCACGCGCCTGTGCCTGTTAGCAGTAACGGTCATTTACCACCACCTGGGGGGCCAACGCCAGCCAAAGAGCTTTAGCATATAAACATAAGCGGAAAAATAAAGAAGGAAGGAATGTCGTATTTCAGACGTTTGACTAATTGTCAAGCAATGAGGTTTATTAAAAACTTCCATAGAAACTAGGTTCCTCTTATGTTTGGGGATAACAGTTAAGAGGGCTGGAAACAGTACACAGTGGTAGCTTCCTTTTTGTGTAGAAACATCTCAAAATGGGCTCTTCCCACATCAGTTCAAGAGCCAACCTGAAGGATTCTTAATTTAGGTGCCATACATTTAATGAATATGAAACAGCACTGCTGCTGCTGCTGCTAAGTCGCTTCAGTCGTGTCCGACTCTGTGCGACCCCATAGACAGCAGCCCACCAGGCTCCCCTGTCCCTGGGATTCTCCAGGCAAGAACACTGGAGTGGGTTGCCATTTCCTTCTCCAATGCATGAAAGTGAAAAGTGAAAGTGAAGTTGCTCAGTCATGTCCGACTCTTAGCAACCCCATGGACTGCAGCCCACCAGGCTCCTCCGCCCATGGGATTTTCCAAGCAGGAGTACTGGAGTGGGTGCCATTGCCTTGTCCGATGAAACAGCACAGCATATACTTAATATAAGATGACAGTCTTCCTGTTCCCTGGGACAATATGAGTCTTGAAACATTTTAAGCTGGCTACAAAGTAGAAACTAGAGACTGGATACAGCATTATTTGATCTACAGGATAATTTAGACTCAAATCCAGATCAGTCAAACCTCAAGTTGATTTGTAGGTTTTTAAGTTGGGTGTGTGTCTTTGGCAAGTCAGGCTGCACTGATTGCAAAGCCTAAGTGAACTAAGAAGCTGCCACTCTTTGCTGTTTTCAACAAAATCCCTGGGATGTAAAAATAGCAGAGAAGGAAACAGGCTTTGCAGTCATGCAGAGCTGATGTCAGATTGTGCTACACCTCAAACCAGTTAGGAGAATGCTCCTAGGCAGTCCTGGCTTGTTTCCTCATCTAATCTTCTCATGGATATTAAGAGGAGAAGATAAAACAATGAATGTAATATCTTGCAGATCTTCAATAAATACTAGCTTCCTTTTCCCCTTTGAGAATTCTGTTGTTGCACTTGAATAATACATTATTTAGGTGTACAGCAAAAATTTATTACAGGTAAATTTGCATGACTTATAATGCAATCAAATTTTCAAACTATTTCTAACCCACTGAACAGCAGAGCAAGTTTTTGAAGTGCCAAGCAATTAGAATCACTTCCTTCACAAATCCTTGTGTTTAATAGCAAACCGGTGCAAAATTTAATGCTGGAGAAGAGGCATGCTCTTGCATCCTGCTTTCCCCACTTGAAGGATGTGGTTCCTTGGATGTAAGAGCTTTCTCTCTTCTGTAGAACTCTCAAAACTCCTTGAGCTGCTCCTCTTCAATAAGCACTAAAGAATCTGTGGGTCACTTCCAGCCTTCTCCAATACGGGGGTAATTCATTTAGATAACAGCGATAGTTAAGCATTACAACATGCTTGATATTTAAACATTAAAAAACACTGTTATCCAGCATGGAGGAAACTACCATGGCTTTCATCTCAGTCTGAACTTCTTTCTCTTCTAATTCTCTTTCAGCCATTAAATACCTCTTTGAGGTACCTCTTCTACTAGAATTCATTTTATTGTTCCTAATATTAATAAGAGGTACAATGTCCAAAATACTATGTCTTAAATGAAAACAAAATTAGTATTCCTATAGTCATACATACCCAATGCTAAACAGTTGAGTGAAAGCAGGAAAAAAGGTCAATACTTTGGACATGGCCAAATATTCCAGGTGCTAGGCTTAGAGAGATGAGATACCTAGATAGATGACTTGTCAATTCAGCTCCACTTTTCTAGGTTCTAGATACTTCTTGAATAATACAGTTTATAGAATGAAAAAGGCTATATGCTCTCAGGTCAATTAGAGGTCCTAAAGAAAGCATATCTCCAGAGAGAATCCCAGTGATTTATAAACATGTGGATCATATTTTGAAAAATCTGACCCAAATCTTGACTAAGAATATAAATGAAATCAGAATTAAGTAGTATTCAAAGAACAGATAAAATCCAAGAAAAGCCAGAAAATGTGCTATTTAACAAAAGAATGAATAAAAATTAAAGAAGCAGTATACAAGAAAAGTGGGTGGTTATGTAGAAAAAGGTCTTTATACTTATTATATGGCATGGTTCTTTTTTGGTGCAGAAACACACACACACACACACACACACACACGCACACACACACATGCACACCATAAGGGAAAGCAAAAGGGAATGATTAGTTCCTTTACAAGATACATAAACACGTTATCAGGCAAAATTAAACCCTTTAGTTCCAGGACAGTTAAAAAGCACACACTTGTAAACGTCTCTAAGGGCTTGTGACCCGAGGCACAGGGAAGCACATGCCGTGACATGAATGGCACCGTATGTGCCCCGGTAATCGTCAACAGATGTGGCATGCCAGCAGACTAGAAATACAGCTTCAACTTAACAAATGCTTTTTTGGTGACTGATAGGCTGAAAGTCTTAGAAAAATGAAGGTTTGATGAATGAGGCACCCTGCTTAATTGTGCTAAACTGTTTAGTTCCAATTTTCATAAACAGATTCAACAGTTGAAAATAGGAACCCTCTTCTGGCTACTCTCAAGAAGAAAAGAAGGGAAGGGATAGGAAGGAAATGAAAGACAGAAGCACAAGCTCATGTTGCCATGGGATACCTAAGCTGTATAAATCAGGCATTTATATGGTTGTATTAGCAGAAATTGAGATAAAATTGTACCAAGACCAGACAGTAAAAAATATTAAGAAAATACATCTCTTCACTGCCGAGATATCCTCATCAATTTGCTCCCTGCGTTTTAGTGATGTTGAAGCACCATTCTTCTGAACGATTTAAAATCCTTAGCTGACCTTTATTCATGTTTGTTTGATATAGGCAATTCTGTGCTGTTTAATCTCTTGCTCCTAAAAGGTAGATGTAATCTCAGTTCTCTTTCATTTAAAACACCTCTGTTTTATTATCAAAAGCAATTTTCACTTCTGGAAAAATATGGGCTTTAGGTTAAGAAGTCAACACTAGAAGAAGCTTAGAAATGTAATTCTCTCATTTTTTAGGTCAGAGAAGATGCACACTGTATATATTTTTTGCTGCATACTATCTGAATATCAATTGTCTGTGATGAGGCTCCTTGCCAACAGAGGATACCTACTCGGTTCACAGTACAGAATCTAGAACTTGATGTTGCCCAAGAGAGTCAGTGAGAGTGCCATCTGTGTCCTTGGCCATGAGCCAGTTGGCTTTTACACATTCACTTATATAATCCTCCCACCAACTTTTATCAACCCATAATCAATTTACTTTGGCTGAATAGAAATGGTAAAGAGGCCTCAAAATCCCCGAAGTATCATTTGACATAGAAGAGCTACTAACGGTATTAACATGTGGCTTTTTCCTTCTTTGCTTCCTTCTCTGCAGCGTTCACCATGTTGTAATGAGGTGAGTCAGGTGCTTTCCTAGATAATGCTGTTGAACCAGTCAAGTATCAGGGTCGCTTGTGGTGAATGTCAGCAGTTTTCATCCCTCATTTGCGCAACCACAAAGTAAGCATGCTAAGACTCCAAGGTCAGTGAATACCAATAATACTCATGCATCTTCTGCAATATTTCCTGGAATATTCAGGTCATCCTCTCTACTGGGTCTAAACACATAAGAGCATGTTCATAGCAAGGTCTCTTCAGTAATTCTTTAAAGTATAAAACTAGCCCCCAAACACTGAAACCACTTATTGAAGATCAACTGTGTAGAGTGTAATTGACTTTCAAATACACTATCACTTATCCAAATGCACTTCATTCTAACAATAGTCCTGTGTAGTATTATTGCCCTCACCTCGCAGATCAGGAATCTGAAGCTTACAGAAGTTAAATGACTTGTCAAAGGCACAGAGACGAAAAGCTACAAAGCCTGTTGCTCTAGACACTTGCTGCCTCTCTAACACAAATGTTAGGTAAGTGGTTAGAACAACGCAAACGTTAGAGAGTGTGGCTGCATCTTTTGGGACATTCTTCCTCATTGACTTCTTCTCGGATAAATAGAGCATTTGTAGAGTGTGTTCCTATGAACAAGTCTGCTAAGTTTTCCCATTTGCAGAAGGAAGGAGAGACCTTGGGGTGGAAGTGGCAGCAGAGAGCACTTCCGGTGTTAGATCACATGGGTTGCTGCGAGTGTGGCATCAATTTATCCAGCTTTGCATCTACCTGGTTACCTGAGTGTCTCAGGTAAGCTGAGCCAGAAAAGGCGAAGGAATGCTTTTTCTTTTTTGCCCGAAACTCATCTTCAGTCATGAAGAGTTGAGAGATTAGGTGTTATAAATTCAGGGTATTTTTTTCTTTTTAATTGCTTCTGGGACCTCATTGTTGTCCTTCTATCTGCTAATAGATATTAGATAGCAGAGATTTTATGTGTTTTACATATTTTGAATCAGGTCTTAACAGTAAAAATAAAGGTGGTTTTTGTGTTTGTCTACCTGCACATCACTGGTTCTCCCCACTTTAAGAGCGGCAAATCTTGACCACAGGGATGAGCAAAGGAGCCAGGCTGGGCCACTGTGATTTTCCCAGCTGAGTTGGAGGTGATGAGTTACTCGACTCTTCTGTGCTAAAGAGGCTGTAAAGATCTAAGGCTTTGAGCTTTAAGCTGCCTAAGGTCAGCCCCTAAGGAGACAGCTGGCTTGAGAGAATAAAGGCAGCATGAAAGAAGGTGGAATAAGCACCAGAGAGAGAGAGGGTACATGCGCTAAGAGCATCGGAAGGCCTGAGTCCGTGAGACCGGATCCAGCCCTCCTCTTCCTGTGGTGTGCTCGGAGTCTCCATTTCTGCCTCAGGTCTTTGGAGTTGGACTTCTGTCACTTAGTACTGAAGGAGTCTGGACTAATACAGAAATTATGCTTTAATAACTGAAATAATAACATTGGCTTCTTGAGAGTTAACTTTGTGCCAAGGATTGCTTTTGGATTGTCTTTATTTTTTTCAATATAATCTCATGAGACGGTATCACTATCACCATTTTATTTATGAAGAAATTGAAGTTTCAAGAGGTGAAATGACTTTCTTAAGGTTACACAGCTAGAGAGCAAAGCAAGATTTTGAATCCATTTCTACATGGCTTCGAAACCCATGCTCTTAAGGCCTAGCCTATGCTTTACCTCAAAATGGTTCTCAAGTTGGGCTGCATATTGGAACCTCCTGGGTGGCTTCTGGAACCAGTGGTCTCCAGCCCTCTCTCTAGGCCCCAAGTCTGCACAAGTAGAGCAGGCACCTTTCAATGTGGAACACGATGGTGTTCTTGGTCAATGGTTTTCCCTGAACTTGTTCAACTGTTGTGGCCCCGCAGCCAGACCAATAAAATCTCAGTCTTTTGGGGTAGGGCCCAAGTGCTGATATGTTTTAAAAAGCCTCCAGGTGATTTTAAAGATCAGTTGGGGTTGTGAACCACAACTATAACCTGAACACATATCTGGATCTATACCAACACAAAATGAAAAATTAAAGCACCTGAAGTTAACATGCCAAGTGACTACAATTATGTCAGATAATTGGATATCTCAGGTAAAATCCTCTATCAGGAATAGTGAGTGTGGAATTACTGACCCTTCCATTTGTGCTTTGCAGTATAGCATTGACTAAAGATATTAAAATGATATCTATGGGTACCTTCATGATTTAAATATGGTAACAATAATACTTAATAAAACATTTCTGCCAAAAATGTGGGTTTTTGTAAATATGTGTCCAGCAAACATTTTCAGGTAGGTTTAAATTGTTCATAACTGGATAGTTTTGGGTGATGAAAGCCCTGATGAAAGCCATGCCCATCTTTACATACAATTCTGTTCTCACAATTGTCAGGAGGTTATTGCAGCCATTGCAATAAGAAAGAGAGAGAGAGAGAGAGAGAGAAGGGAGAAAGAAGGAAGGGGGAGAAGGAGGAATGAAGAGGGTGGGGAAGAAGTAAAAGAGAGAAGAAGGGACAGAGGAAGAGAGGAAGGAGGGGAAGAGAAGGGAAGGGAAGAGAAAAGAGGAAGGAAGGAGGAAGAAAGGAAGAAAAGAAAGAATACTGAGGATGTACTTCAAAACTAATCCTATTACAGGCAATAGCTCATCACATCACAAAGATAGATTTCACCACAACTAATAGATTTCACAGAGCTCACCCATGTTTGACTTATGCAGTAGGAACTGGAAGGACAATTAAGATAGCAAGTGTCATATTGGAAAATAAAGCTTAGTTACCTAGAACTATGCAATCTCACACTTTCTTATAAAAATGAACTAACAGAGAGACTTAATTCACTGTTAGAAATCCCCATGAGGGGAATGTACAAAAATATCAGGTTAAGCAGTCATTTTTGAACTTTAATATCGAGCAAAAAAAAAAAAAAAGGAAGAATCTTAAGCCAATGAAATTACATAATCTAAGGAATCTATCATACATAACTGAGATAGAATTCACTTCTATAGTCAGAAGACTACTCAATCAGAAACTCAATTTTACCAATATCTCTTGCTTTGTGATGTTTTTCTGTTGTTTCCATAATCCTATGCTTATTAAAGTAATTAAATTGATAAGCATATTTTTAGTAGAGCTCAAAGGAAATCGGTGAGCTGTCACTGTACTCGAAGATTTGTTTGACTCAAAGGAGATTCAACAGGTAGATTATGTCCAATTATAGTCAGATTTCATTGTTAACATCTAAGAACTCCAGCTACCACAGCCAATCATGGTGCAATGTTTTATGGGACTACTCTCTATGTCTTTCCAATAGGATAGTCCATCAAGTAGCAAAACATCCAAAACAGTGCAATTTTAGCAAGAAATTGCTAGAGGACATGCAGACCAACCCATGAGATGTGCTGGTATTTGTTCTGAGTCTCTCAAGGACGATGCTGTGGGTTAGATGGTGCCTTCTCAGGGACTGGAATTGAGCACTATCTCGTCTCCCTCCTCTTCTAAACTTTCAAAGCTTTCTGGCTGTCCCAATTCCTAAATGACAGACAGGGTCAAACTGGGGTCCCAAGAGGCCTTTTTAGTTTTAGCTCTATTTCCCTATATTAAACTAAACTCTGACAAATCAGTTGTTGCTGTTAGTCGCTAAGTCACGTCCGACTCTTTACAACCCCTTGGACTGCAGCATGCCAGGCTACCTGTCATCCACTATCTCCCGAGGTTTGTACAAATTCATGTCCATTGTGTCAGTAATGCTATCTAACCATCTCATCTACCACTGGCCCCTTCTCCTTTTGCCTTCAGTCTTTCCCAGCATCAGGTTCTTTTGCAATGAATTGGCTCTTTGCAGCAGGTAGCAAAAGTACTGGAGCTTCAGCTTTAGCATCAGTCCTTTCAATGAATATTCAGGGTTGATTTCCTTTAGAATTGACTGGTTTGACCTTCTTGCTATCCAACAGACTCTCAGGAGTCTTCTCCAGCACCACAGTCCAAAAACATCAGTTCTTAGGGGCTCAGCCTTCTTTATGGTCCAACTCTCATATCCATAAATGTCACTGGAAAAACCATTGCTTTGACTATATGGACCTTTGTTAGCAAAGTGGTATCTCTGGTTTTTGATACACTGTGTAGATTTGTCAATAGCTTTTCTTTCAAGGAGCAAGCATCTTCTAATTTCATTGCTGCAGTCACCATTTGTGGTGATTTTGCAGCGGAAGAAAATAAAATCTGTCACTATTTCCACTGTTTCCCCATCTATATGCCATGAAGTGATGAGACCAGATGCCATGATCTTAGTTTTTTGAATACTGAGTTTCAAGCCAGCTTTTTTACTCTTCTCTTTCACCCTCATCAAGAGGTTCTTTAGTTCCTTTTCAATTTCTGCTATTAGAGTGGTATCATCTGCATATCTGAGGTTGTTGATATTTCTCCAAACAATCTCGATTCCAGCTTGTGATTCATCCAGCCCAGCATTTTACATGATGTACTCTGAATATAAGTTGAATAGGCAAGGTGACAACATACAGCCATGACATACTCCTTTCCCAGTTTTGAACTAGTTGTTCCATGTCTGGTTCTAACTGTTGCTTCTTGACCTGTATACAGGTTTCTCAAGGGACACAGGTAAGGTGGTCTGGTATTCCCAACTCTTAAAAGAATTTTCCATAGTTTCTTGTGATCCACACAGTCTAAGGCTTTAGCATAGTCACTGAAGCTGAACTATATGTTTTTCTGGAATTCCCTTGCTTTTTCTATTACTCAACAAACGTTGACAGCTTTATCTCTGGTTCCTCTTCAAAATCTAGTTTGTATCTCTGGAAGTTCTTGGTTCACAAACTGCTGAAACCTGGCTTGAAGGATTTTGAGTATAACTTTGCTAGCATGCGAAGTGAGTGCACTTGTAGAGTACTTTGAACTTTGTTTGGCATTGCCTTTCTTTGGGATTGAAATGACAACTGATCTTTCCCAGTCCTGTGGCCACTGCTGAGAATTCCTAATTTGCTGACATAGTGAGCACAGCACTTGAACAGCATCATCTTTTAGGATTTTAAATAACTCAGCTGGATTTCCATCACCTCCACTAGTTTTGGTCATAGTATTGCTTCCTAAGGCCCACTTAACTTCACACTCCAGGATGTCTAGTTCAAGGTGAGTGACCACACCATCATGGTTATTTGGATCATTACGACCTTTTTTGTACAGTTATTTCGTGTATTCTTGCCACCTCTTCTTAATCTTTGTTTGCTTCTATTAGGTCATTACCATTTCTGTCCTTTATCATGCCTATTTTTGCATGAAATGTTTCCTTGATATCTTTAATTTTCTTGAAGAGATCTCTAGTCTTCCCTAGTCTATTGTTTTCATCTATTTCTTTTCATTATTTATTTAAGATGGCCTTCTTATCTCCCCTTGCCATTCTCTGGAACTCTGCATTCAGTTGGGTATATTTTCCCCTTTCTCCCTTGCCTTTTGCTTCTCTTTTTTTCTCAGCTATTTGTAAGGCCTCCTCAGGCAACCACTTTATCTTCCTGCATTTCTTTTTCTTTGGGATGATTTTGGTCACTGCCTCCTGTACAATGCTACAAATCTCTGCTCATAGTTCTTCAGGTACTCTTTCTACCAGGTCTAATCCATTGAGTCTATTCATCACCTCCACTGTATAATCATAAAGAATTTGATTTAGGTCATTACCTGGATGGTCAGGACTTCCTTTATGGCTCAGCTGGTAAAGAAATCACCTGCAATGTGGGAGACCTGGGTTCGATCCCTGGGTTGGGAAGATCCCCTAGAGAAGGGAAAGACTACCCACTCCAGTATTCTGGACTAGAGAATTCCATGGACTGTATAGTCCCTGTGGTCACAAAGAGTTAGACACGACTGAGAGAATTTCACTTTTACTTTCACTGGATGGTCTAGTGGTTTTCTCTACTTTCTTCAGTTTAAGCCTGAGTTTTGCAATAAGGAGCTGATGATCTGAGCCAGTCAGCTCCAAGTCTTGTTTTTACTGACTGTATAGAGCTTCTCCATCTTTGGCTGCAAAGAACATATCAATCTGATTTTGGTATTGACCATTTGTTGATGTCCCTGTGTAGAGTCATCTTTTGTGTTGTTGAAAAAGGGTGTTTGTTGTGACCAGCACGTTCTCTTGACAAAACTCTGTTAGACTTTGCCCTGCTTCATTTTCTATTGGAAGGCCAAACTTGCCTGTGATTCCGTGTTCCTCTTGATTACCTACTTTTGCATTCCAATTCCCTATGATGAAAAGGACATCTTTTTCTGGTGTTAGTTCTCGAAGGTTTTGTAGGTCTTCATAGAACTGGTCAACTTTAGCTTCTTCAGCGTTAGTGATTGGGGCATAGACCTGGATTACTGTGATGTTGAACGGCTTGCCTTTGAAACGAACTGAAACTATTCCGTCATTTTTGAGATTTCAAAATTTGTATTGTATTTTGGACTCTGCTGTTGACTGTGAGGGCTACTCCATTTCTTCTAAGGAATTCTTGCCCACAATAGTAGTTACAATAGTCATTTGAATTAAATTCTCTGATTCCCATCCATTTAAGTATCAGTGTTCACTCTTGCCATCTCCTGCTTGACCATATCCAGTTTACCTTGATTCAGTTTACCTAACATTCTAGATTGCTATGCAATATTGCTCTTTAGAGCATCAGATTTTGCTTTCACCACCAGACACATCCACAACTGAGTACTGTTTCTTCTTTCAACCAGTCCCTTCATTCTTACTAGAGCTGCTAGTAATTGCCCTCTGCTCTTCCCCAGTAGCATCTTGGACACATTCCTACCTGGGGGGCTCATTTTCCAGTGTCATATCTTTTTGCCTTTTTATATTATCCATGGGGCTCTCCAGGCAAGAATACTGGAATGGACTGCCATTTCCTTCCCCAGTGAAGCACGTTTTGTCAGAACTCTTCACTATGACCCGTCTGTCCTGGGTGGGCCCTGCACGGTATGGCTCATAGCTTCATTGAGTTATGCAAGACCCTTCGCGGTGACAAGGCTCTGATCCCTGAGTACTAGTAGTGTTAGCTGATCGGTCATGTCTGACTCTTTGCCACCCCATGGACTGTAGCCCACCAGGCTCTTCTGTCATGGAATTCTCCAGGCAAGAATACTGG
Organism: Bos indicus; assembly: GCF_029378745.1. NCBI lineage: Eukaryota > Metazoa > Chordata > Mammalia > Artiodactyla > Bovidae > Bos > Bos indicus. The sequence continues at coordinate 67,383,588 of NC_091773.1, forward strand.
AGTGGGTGGCCATTTCCTTCTCCAGGGGATCTTCCTGACCTAGGGATCGAACCCAGGTCTCCCACATTGCAGGCAGATTTGTTACCATCTGAGCCACCAGGGAAGCCCGTGATTCCTGAAGGGGTGGCCAAATCCGACTACTCATCATCTCAAGAACCTGCTGAACTTTTTCACCTCTACAGTCATGTGTCTCCTCACCTTTTCATGTGGAATGCACTCCCTCTCCATCCCACAGAATTCTATTCTTCCTGGAAAATCAGGGGAATTGTCACTTCTCTTGTGATACCCTGCTATAATTCTCTGTATTACCCTTATCACTCCCTAATGTTTTTTTTTTTTTCCATTCTGGATTTCTTTCTTACAGTTTGTCTCTTCCTACTGCCCTCTCCGTATGGCTCACTACAATGTAAACTTCACAAGGGCAGATAGCTGGACTTTTTTCATGCTCTAGCCTCAGTGTCCAGAGTGCCTGGTTTATAGTCGGCACTTAAGACAGACTTGCTGATGGAGTGAAACCGCTGGACTATGTAAATAAGGGTTATAGTAACAAACCAGGGAGTGCCCTTTTCATGTTCCCAGTGGTGTGAAGTCGACTCACCATGCAGCATCACTCTCTCACACATCACTAGCGTTTTTTTTTTTTTTTTTACCATAAAGGAGGCATCGTTTCATTAGGGACAGCAGGGGAGATAGAACTACTATATTGCACTATTCCATCTGGGACTGGAAAACATATGAGCCCTGGGTCCAGAGGCTGAACCTTCAATTTACTGAACATTCCTACTTGTGCCCTGATCTTCTCCTTTCTTGGAAAATTTTAGAAGAAAGGCCTTTGGAAATGTAGAAATAAAACATTTTAATTTAGTTCTGCTTAACGCCATATAAGGTATCAGAAAGAAACAAAATGGAAAATATGAGAAATTCTGAGTAATCTGAATATTTGGTACTCCACTATGGAGTCTGAACCATTCTTAAAAAATGAAAGAAAATGTGATTTTAAAAACAATATGTAACAGGACATCTTGATGAAGCAAAGTTATTACTACAGTAGTCACAACTTATGGCATTTCAGTTTACAAACCTCTTGTACAACATCGCACTCTTCCTACAGACCTAGATGCTACTGACTCAGCATTTGATTCAGGCCGTTCAGGCCCATTTGGTCTGGGCTCCACCCGAGACCCAGGAAGTAAAATGTAATCAGTTCAGGGCAAGGCACTCCTCAGACACTGGAAATGATGAGGAATTCACAACCACAGCTCTGAAAGGGTAACTGCCATGAGGAGAGGTGAACAGGGGGTTATGAGAACACCTCCAAGGTTTACTCACCCAGCCAGCTAGGGATTAAAGAAGAGAACAGGGTGCTGAATCATGGACGAGTAGGAATTCACTGGTGAAGAAGACAGAACGAGGCAGGCCCCAGTACAGGGTGCACCGGAATCTCAGTGAATGAGACGCGTATGAAGGTGGACAGAAAAATGGGATGGCCACGAGAGGGGAGGCTGCACAGCAGCCCAGGGTGAAAGCAGAAGGGCCTTGAATCTCAGGCTAAGCAAAGACCTGCCTCGGAAAGCAATGGGGCGACAATGACGGATTTTAAGCAAGGGGGAGAGATGATTAAATATGCGGCTACTCTTCGCTGCTCACAAGTGGGAACCCTCCTCTTCCTAAAGAATCCCAGTTATTCTCATGCATCAGGAGACTACATTTTCAGGAGAGACTGGGCTCCACCCTAGACCCAGAAAGTAAAATTTAATCAATATAATCCAATTTTGGTAATTCTACTTTATTGCCACAAACATGTTACAATTTTGGCCAATGAAATTGAGGAACATTTGGCTCTAAAGCTTCTGGATGAGCCTGCCTCACTGTCATAAGGGCCAGCCACTGTGGACATTCACTCTTCCATTGCGGTACAGTGTGTTAGAATCTGTTGTCTGGAACAACTGCCAGCCATCTTGGGACCATGAGGGGACAAGCCTGAAGACAGAATTCATGCTGATGATGGCACAGTGGAAAGATGTGAAGAACCAAGGTCTTTGGTATGACTGATGACTAAATTAAGCATTCTGTAACCACCTACTCCAGAGCCCTTTTTTAAAGTAAATTTAAAAAATCCCCTTACTACTGTTCTAAGTTGCAGCTTCTGTGTTATTTTGCAGCCAAGGGCAACCCAACTGATAGTCTGATTTTTAATCTAGAAAGTTCACTTTGGAAGAAGTGAGCCAATTAGATGGAAGGGAACAAAGAATGCAGGCTGAGATGCTAGCAGCAGGCTGCTACAGGAAAATCAGTGAGTACTGCTGGGATAAGGTTTGTGGGGTAGAGAGGAGGGAATGGGCTTTAAAAATAAGAGGAATTTGGAGTAAACAGGACTTGAGAGCATTTGGTTCTGTGTCCTGGGTGATTGTGTGGTTTCTGGAAGGTGGTCCTAGTCAATGAGAGAGAGGACAGAGAAGGAAGAGGAACATATGTGGGGGCTTGGTGGTGACCATACCCATTTTACATATGAGATAATCAAGTCTCACTCACTAAACTGTGGAGCTTGTCTGTCTCCTTTACTATTGATTCCCAAGTGCCATACAGCAGGATAAGAATAGTTTGGGTTTCTCTGGTGGTCCTGTGGTTAAGAATCTGCCTTACAGTGCAGGGGACACCAGCTCAACCCCTGGTCGGGGAAGATTCCACATGCTGCAGAGCAACTAAACCCATACACCGTGACGACTTTGCCGATGGGCTGCAACTGCTGAAGCCTGTGCGCCCTGGAGTCTGTGCTCTGTATCAAGAGAAGCCACTGCACTGAGAAGCCAGTACATCGCCATAGAGAGGAGCCCCCACTTGCCGCAACTAGCGAAAGCCTGCACGTAGCAATGAAGACCCAGTGCAGCCAAAAATAATAATAAATAAATAATTTAAAAAGTTATATAAAAAGAATGCTTAATAATAATTGTGCGAGGCTGAGAAAACTTACATCATTTGCCCAAGATGGCACAGGCAGTTCAAAGTTGTGAACCCAGAACACTCTCTAATCCTTCCCAGCACACTGTCTACTACTTGCCCAGATCATCAGCAAAAGACTGCTTCTCAGATTCTGAAGCAGAGGAAGAAACTCTTATTGGAAGATGTGCAGTCATGATGGGCTCACTCCTTCAGACACCTTAACAGAGTATTTAACTTTTTCATTAATGTATATTTTATAGAAGAGTTTCTAAAGAAAAGTGTTCAAGCAGGACACATTTATGGACATCTGAGCACCATGAATCATATCTTATTACTGACATGTTCAGAATGAAATAGATTCCTGTCACTCTAACTCAGACCTCATAATTGGAAAATCAGGCAAAAATTTAAGATTGAAAGCCTCTCTGCTATCTGGAATCAATAGAGACTAACCTAAATGCATCTTGGACACTTTTGATGCTCTTATATTATCTTTCAGAGAGAGTCAGGGAAAAACTGTTCACCATTGTAGGTATAAGAATCACTAATGTACTAGAAAATACTAATCAACATCTTCTCTCAGTCTTTACTCCTTTAAGGTAAATAATCCTAATTACTCTAACCTCCTTAATTTATGTCATCCTTCCATCTGTCGTTCCTTCCATCTGTATGTCTTTTTTTTCAGCATCTTTTAATTTAGCCACACTTTTAAGCTGAAGGACCCAAAGCTTGTTGAGAAAACAATTGCTTCTATGTTTTTTTTTTCTCTTGTGATATTTACAAGAATTAAAAAATTTCCCAGAGTTAAACTAAGAACTAAAGAGGATGCAAAGAAATAGAAACCCTTGACCTCAAAGAACTGATCATTGAGTATAGGAGGCAGGATGGAGGGAAATTCCTAGCAACCCAAGGACAATGTTAGTGTGTGACCCGAGTGCCATACTCGGGGTTACAGAAGTGTTTTAGAAATTCAGAAAAGCAATAGAGCACCAGGCTGTGTTAAAGAAGGATTCCCAGACACGGATGAATATAGAGTGAGCCTTAAAGAGCATTTAGGATTTGGAGAGAAAATAGGAAGAAGTATGGAAAAGGGTGGAAGTGGGTGGTGGCTGGAGTATGAAGATGTCTAGAACAGAGAGTTTATGTGGGACATACATCTAAGATTTTTTAAAAAACTTTCCTCCCACCCAAAGCCTTATATTTATGTTGATAGTTATCCTGTTCATCATGGACATCACCTAGATGGATGAAGGATATCCTATCTCCTCTCCAAAGATGATCGTTTCATAAATTTTTCCATTTGACTTCTATAATTAATGAAAATCATGTTGAATTTTAATCCTATCTGTGCTCTTAATTAGTATTTTGATACAGAATATACAAAAACCATTAAAAAAAATGGGGCTCAGACATCACACTACAGAAATGTGATAGGCCAATGACTTGAAATGGCTCAATAAATTTATTAGTTCAATGGAAGAAAAGGAAGAAAAAGAGAAAGAAGAAAGGATGAATGGAGTTTGGAAATACTTCTCATTAATTTTTCAAAAGTGAGCTGAACAGTTATTTAAATCATAACTAAATTAGTATTTTGAGTCCTATTTTTAGGTTTAACTCACTGTAACTTGCCATGTCTTCAAGAATTCTGAGTACACAATTAGTATATTTTAATTTTCTTTTTCAGATTAACTATGGTTCTTTATCTTTTTTCTAAAGTTCCTAAAATTTTTGATGGGTAACCAGAGTTATAAACAGTTCCATTATTTCTTCCAGGAAGAGCTCAAACTTGAAATACCAGAAGACAGCTCAATAATAATAGGGGAAAACAGCAATAATTTGCTTCCATCTTACAATACTCTAAACGGAATGAAAAAGAATTCCAGGAAACATAAGTTGCAGTCTAAATGAGCTACCAAGTTTACATAAAGCTTCCTGATAGACAGAGGAGTGGAACAAAGAATGTGAGAAGAAATCAGTAGTTATTTACAATAACAAACTCCTTTCCCCAGGGGTAAATTATTCTGGAGCAGGAATGAACTGAAATCCTTTGCATAAGCAAGAGCCGAGCAAGATAAACATTTCGGACACTGTCATAGATCTGGAAGACCATCTTAGCATTCCAGACGCCCCGTGTTGTTGCATATTGTGGGAAAGGGGCCACCAGCCTTGAAACCAAAGAGGCCTGTTCTCAGGGTGACTTCCGCACTTAAGAGCCAGATAGACTTGGGCAAGTCATTCAGTCCCTCTGAGTCTGCTTCTTCGTCTTCAGAACAGGAACAACTGTACCTAACTCTTAGGATGGTTATCTAGAGCAAAAAGAGTGTCTGCAAAAAGCCTAACCGGGTGTCTGACAGCTAGCAGGAGTTGAGTAAATTATATTGTTTTTGCTCAGTCACTAAGTCATTCAGTCACTAAGTTCTATCACATTCTTTGCGACCCCATGTACTGCAGCATACCAGGCCTGTCTGTACTTCACTATATCCTTCAGGTCAGATCAGATCAGATCAGTCGCTCAGTCGTGTCCAACTCTTTGCAACCCCATGAATCGCAGCACGCCAGGCCTCCCTGTCCATCACCAACTCCTGGAGTTCACTCAGACTCACGTCTATCAAGTCAGTGATACCATCCAGCCATCTCATCCTCTGTCGTCCCCTTCTCCTCTTGCCGCCAATCCCTCCCAGCATCAGGGTTTTTTCCAATGAGTCAACTCTTCGCATGAGGTGGCCAAAGTACTGCAGTTTCAGCTTTAGCATCATTCCTTCCTAAGAAATCCCAGGGCTGATCTCCTTCAGAATGGACTGGTTGGATCTCCTTGCAGTCCAAGGGACTCTCAAGAGTCTTCTCCAACACCACAGTTCAAAAGCATCAATTCTTCAGTGCTCAGCCTTCTTCACAGTCCAACTCTCACATCCATACATGACCACAGGAAAAACCATAGCCTTGACTAGATGAACCTTTGTTGGCAAAGTAATGTCTCTGCTTTTGAATATGCTATCTAGATTGGTCATAACCTTCCTTCCAAGGAGTAAGCATCTTTTAATTTCATGGCTGCAGTCACCATCTGCAGTGATTTTGGAGCCCCCCAAAATAAAGTCTGACACTGTTTCCACTGTTTCCCCATCTATTTCCCATGAAGTGGTGGGACTGGATGCCATGATCTTTGTTTTCTGAATGTTGAGCTTTAAGCCAACTTTTTCACTCTCCACTTTCACTTTCATCAAGAGGCTTTTGAGTTCCTCTTCACTTTCTGCCATAAGGGTGGTGTCATCTGCATATCTGAGGTTATTGATATTTCTCCCGGCAATCTTGATTCCAGCTTGTGTTTCTTCCAGTCCAGCGTTTCTCATGATGTACTCTGCATAGAAGTTAAATAAGCAGGGTGACAATATACAGCCTTGACATACTCCTTTTCCTATTTGGAACCAGTCTGTTGTTCCATGTCCAGTTCTAACTGTTGCTTCCTGACCCGCATACAAATTTCTCAAGAGGCAGATCAGGTGGTCTGGTATTCCCATCTCTTGAAGAATTTTCCACAGTTTATTGTGATCCACACAGTCAAAGGCTTTGGCATAGTCAATAAAGCAGAAATAGATGTTTTTCTGGAACTCTCTTGCTTTCTCCATGATCCAGCGGATGTTGGCAATTTGATCTCTGGTTCCTCTGCCTTTTCTAAAACCAGCTTGAACATCTGGAAGTTCATGGTTCACGTATTGCTGAAGCCTGGCTTGGAGAATTTTGAGCATTACTTTACTAGCATGTGAGATGAGTGCAATTGTGCGGTAGTTTGAGCACTCTTTGGCATTGCCTTTCTTTGGGATTGGAATGAAAACTGACCTTTTCCAGTCCTGTGGCCACTGCTGAGTTTTCCAAATTTGCTGGCATATTCAGTGCAGCACTTTCACAGCATCATCTTTCAGGATTTGGAATAGCTCAACTGGAATTCCATCACCTCCACTAGCTTTGTTCGTTGTGATGATTTCTAAGGCCCACTTGACTTCACATTCCAGGATGTCTGGCTCTAGGTCAGTGATCACATCATCGTGATTATCTGGGTCGTGAAGATCTTTTTTGTACAGTTCTTCTGTGTATTCTTGCCATCTCTTCTTAATATCTTCTGCTTCTGTTAGGTCCATACCGTTTCTGTCCTTTATCGAGCTCATCTTTGCATGAAATGTTCCTTTGGTATCTCTGATTTTCTTGAAGAGATCTCTAGTCTTTCCCATTCTGTTGTTTTCCTCTATTTCTTTGCATTGATCACTGAGGAAGGCTTTCCTATCTCTTCTTGCCATTCTTTGGAACTCTGCATTCAGATGTTTATATCTTTCCTTTTCTCCTTTGCTTTTCGCTTCTCTTCTTTTCACAGCTATTTGTAAGGCCTCCCGAGACAGCCATTTTGCTTTTTTGCATTTCTTTTCCATGGGGATGGTCTTGATCCCTGTCTCCTGTACAGTATCACGAACCTCATTCCATAGTTCATCAGGCACTCTATCTATCACTATTTCCTTAGGTTTGCTCAAATTCATGTCCATTGAGTTGAGAATCTATATAACCATTTAGATAGATTGGTGCTTCTTCATCCTCTGCTGCCTTCTTCTTTTGGCTTCAATTTTTCCCAGCATCAGGGTCTTTTCCAATGAGTCAGCTCTTCGCATCAGGTGGCCAAAGTATTGGAGTTTCAGCTTCAGCATCTGTCCTTTCAATGAATATTCAGGGTTGATGTCCTTTAGGACTGACTGGTTTGATCTCCTTGCAGTCCAAGGGACCCAAGAATCTTCTCTAGCACCGCTGTTGGAAAGCATCAATTCTTTGGCGCTCAGCCTTCTTTATGGTCCAACTGTCATATCTATACATGACTACTGGAAAAACCATAGCTTTGACAATATGGACCTTTGTTGGCAAAGTGATGTCTCTGCTTTTTAATATGCTGTCTAGAGGCTTCCCTGGTGGCTCAGATGGTAAAGAATCTGCCTGTAATGCAGGAAACCTGAGTTTGATCCCCGGTTCGGGAAGATCCCCTGGAGAAGGGAGTGGATACCCATTCCAGTATTCTTGCCTGGAGAATCCCATGGACAGAGGAGCCTGGCAGGCTACAGTGTATGGGGTCTCAAAGAGTTGAACACAACTGAGCAATTAACACTTTCACTTTCTTTTTTAGGTTAGTCATAGCTTTCCTTCCAAGGAGCAAGTGTCTTAATTTCATGTCTGCAGTCACCATCAGCAGTGACTGTGGAGCCCAAGATAATAAAATCTGTCACTTCTTCTACTTTTTCCCTTTCTGTTTGTTGTGAAGTGATGGGACTGGATGCCATGATCTTAGTTTTTTAAATGTTGAGTAAATTATAACTCACATGAGTTCTTAACTAATCACAATGGGGTTCAAATTCCCCACTACTCTGTGTCAAGAGGGGAAGCCCACCTTACCTTTGTGAAGACAATCAAATCACCTTGTTCATTCCAAATAGAACCATTCTTACGGAATATCAACAAGGAAGGAATAATGCTAGAGCTGATTCTCCATCATGCAGTGCAACAAAGGCAGAAACTACCAGGCACGAGGGAGCACACACATCTTTGTTCTCCTTCTGTCTTTGGTTTCAGCCCCTCCCATCCCCTCTCACCACCTCCAGTCTTCACGCTAATTCACCCACAACCTGTCAGGGTTTTTTCTCACTTCTTACCACCCAGCAAACTTATGGAGCTTTTCTGAAATTTTAAGAAGATTCTTTCTGGAAAATTCACAGGTCAAGAAAAATCTAAAATTCAAGCAAAAACATTTTATACAATTCAAAGGGCAAATGCCCTTCCCCTAGACCTTGATCATGATTAAAAGCACATATATGTAGAGAGTCTTGGTTCTGTACAGATGAACCACAGCACTGAAAATGGAAATGTTGTTGTAAGTTATTTCAAAATATGGTTAAAATATACACAAACCACTGGAGAGAATTTAGGTCCTTGTCTTACAATAAATAAAAACTCCTTCTCTTTTTAGTTATAAAAGACTATTAACAACCTTAACATCTAAAATGTGCTTTAATCTATAATATCTAAAGAATGAACTTAAAAACAAAACCCTTAAATCCATACAGTATGGCTTTTCCAGTGGTCATGTATGGATGTGAGAGTTGGACTGTGAAGAAAGCTGAGTGCCGAAGAATTGATGTTTTTGAACTGTGGTGCTGGAGAAGACTCTTGAGAGTCCCTTGGACTGTAAGGAGATCCCACCAGTCCATCCTAAAGGAGACCAGTCCTGGGTGTTCATTGGAAGGACTGATGCTGAGGCTGAAACTCCAATACTTTGGCCACCTCATGCGAAGAGTTGACTCATTGGAAAAGACGCTGATGCTGAGAGGGATTAGGGGCAGGAGGAGAAGGGGACGACAGAGGATGAGATGGCTGGATGGCATCACCGACTCGATGCACATGAGTTTGGGTGAACTCTGGGAGTTGGTGATGGACAGGGAGGCCTGGCATGCTGCGATTCATGGGGTTGCAAAGAGTCAGATATGACTGAGTGATTGAACTGAATTGAACTGATGGTACTGATAAAGTCTATTTTGCAGGCTGAAAAAAAAAAAGGCTAGAGTGGGGTGGATCTAGAGTGACTTTAAAAAAATTGTGAAATATTTTGTAGCTATAAAAATGGTTCTGGAAACTAATTTTTAAGACTATTCAAAAGCTAGACTTCCTGTTTGCATAATACAAGTACAGAATAATACACAAATAGATTTTTTTAACAGTGTTTTTGATTATGGATATAATGGTGTTGAGGGAACAACCTCTGTGATCAGAGGTCTAATATCATCAACAACCCTCTCCCATGGCCAGTCTCAGCAAATTTATGAGGGAAATTCATTTGTCTTCTTTCTTGTCCTGTAACTGTCCCATGCCTAGTCCTACTATATAATTTCATATCTGCCCAGGACTTGTCTTAAAAATATCAGCCTGATGAATCACTGATCAGGATAAACTAGTTTATGTCCAACCACTTAAAGCAGTCTTTGCATTAGGAAAAAATGATTAACAAAATGTTCCCAGCCTCAAAGAATAAATCTCCAATGGTAAAATTCCAGATACTTTGGTTTTGGGTAGGGGATTATTTGGGTCAGAGAAGTTTCGGCAGCACAGGACTACAACTAGAAAGATATCAGTAGTAGTAAATATCGATAACCTCAGATATGAAGATGACACCACCCTTATGGCAGAAAGTGAAGAAGAACTAGAGAGCCTCTTGATGAAAGTGAAAGAGGAGAGTGAAAAAGTTGGCTTAAAGCTCTACATTCAGAAAACTAAGATCATGGCATCTGGTCCCATCACTTCACGGCAAATAGATGTGGAAACAGTGGCAACAGTGGCTGACTTTATTTTCTGGGCTCCAAAATCACTGCAGATGGTGACTGCAGCCATGAAATTAAAAGACGCTTACTCCTTGGGAGGAAAGTTATGACCAACCTAGACAGCATATTAAAAAGCAGAGATATTACTTTGCCAACAAAAGTCCATCTAGTCAAGGCCATGGTTTTTTCATTAGTCATGTATGGATGTGAGAGTTAGACTGTGAAGAAAGCTGAGCGCTGAAGAATTGATGCTTTTGAGCTGTGGTGTTGGAGAAGACTCTTGAGAGTCCCTTGGACTGCAAGGAGATCCAACCAGTCCATCCTAAGGGAGATCGATCAGTCCTGGGTGTTCATTGGAAGGACTGCTGTTGAAGCTGAAACTCCAATACTTTGGCTACCTGATGCGAAGAGCTAACTCATTTAAAAAGACCCTGATGCTGGGAAAGATTGAGGGGCAGGAGGAGAAGGAGACAACAGAGGATGAGATGGCTGGATGGCATCACTGACTCGATGGACTTGAGTTTGAGTAAACTCCAGGAGTTGTTGGTGGATAGGGAGGCCTGGCGTGCTGCAGTCCATGGGGTCACAAAAAGTCAGACACGACTGAGCGACTGAACTGAACTGAACTATCTTCTACTCTATTTCATAAATTTTGGTCAGGAGATCATTTGTGTTACAATCACCATATACCTGTTTTTAAAAACACCAAACCAGTTTCTAGGCCCAATCCCAGAGTCATTAAATCAGAATTTATTGGAGAGAGGAACTTGTACTTTAGAAAGAGAAGACAGATGGATAAACAAATATAAAGGAATATTATTATCCCAATATTGGAAATCATCAGATTATATCTTGTAGACAAAAGCTAAGGGTTTCCATGTATTAAATGACCTACCAGTATCTGTTGTGGTGTGTTAGAACAGAAACTTTGTTTTAAATTGCTGGCAGTATGTAAAGAACCCTAATTTCATCTTCTGCTCTTACCAGGCACTCCATCTTGGATCCAGAAGTTAATGTCCGTCCCGTCTCCAGCCTTCAGGACCTGTGTGATGTTGATGGGCTGCAGCAAGCTCATGACCTCCTCCATGATGACCCTGGCCTTGTCAGAGCCAGTGAACTTTAGCCCAGAGGGTAAGAAGGTTCCCAGGTCAGACTCCATCACGAGGCTGTAGTTGGAACTATTTGCCTAAACAAAAGAGATAAGTGTTTGGTTCGTATCTGCTGCATCTCTGCTTTCTCTTTGGGAGTTACTGAAAAAACAACAATCAGAGACTTTATCTCCTCACTAGTTGTTGCCAAAACACATGAGGCTCTGCTGGACTTGGGGTCTGTTCTGCATATTACTAACAGTTCTGAGATGCAAGCTTACTCATCCTGGGATCTGCCAAATTTGAGTTGACTTGGAAAGATTTTCTTTAAATTCAATGAAAATAAATATAAAGTTCCATATTAAAATCACTCAATTATTGCTATTATCAATAATATTCTTTCAATTAATTTTCTTAACAGCTTAATTTGTACCAGATACAATTCCTTTTCTACAGTGGGGATCTCCAGATAGCATTAGCCATGTTTAGGCCAAAAAAAGGTATGCTCTGTGGGCCTATTTCGCTGCACCTCTTTCCTCTTGATGGACATCCTGTAATTGTGGATTCTACAAAGGCTTAAAAGCATCAAACCGACAGGTTTGTCTCGGGTTTCTGATTCTGTTGTTGTGCCATCTGTTGAGTCCCCAGGGAGGGAGGTAATAGAATGCCAGTGAAATGATGCTCTCTCTGGGGTACAACTGTAGAACTCTAAACCCCAGCAGCTCTGCCAGGCGGCTGAGTGTGTAAACTTTTTCCAAATAAAGTCTGGTGAGAAAGCACAGTGATTTCATGTAGCCAATATTGTCACAGCAAGAGCCTAGAAGAGGCCCTCATCAGATTGCACAGCTCAATTGCCACCCGGCCCAAAGACTTTCAAGTTTAAGGTTGTTTCAAGTTTAAAGTGGCCTGGCCATCTATTTCTCAGGAACCATTCTTTTCTTCAAGACTGACCAAATACTACCTTGGTCAAGTTATTCTCAAGCTGGCATCGTCATTACTCACCTAGTAAAAATCAATAATGACATTTTTACATTGCTTTCAGAGGGCTTTCATGTTTGCAATCTCCTTTGATTTTTTTCCATGACCCATAAAGTAGACAGGGCAGTTTTACCATTGATAGTGGTTTATAGAAAAGAGACTGAGGATCAGAGAGGTTAGGTGACTTGCTCAAAGTCACACAGTTGGCAAATGAGAGAGCTGGGTCTGAAATACTGTGCTTTCCAAAACTCCACACTGCTATAGCTAGCATGGAGTTACACCTGCTCTGAATTAGAATGATTTTTCACTTGCATAACAATTTCAGGGTTGCATAATTATTTTTTTCTTTTGTAAAACAGATACTTTTTATAATGATTTCCTATTGCCGTGGACGGGCACTGTTGTTACAACAGCAAGAACAGTGGTGGGTTCTAAAGAAGGACATTTCTAGTGTTTATAGGACTAAACTTTGTGATCCTTGGATACCTATTCTGTTGTCATTGATGATGAGAAGGCTGACAAAGCAGAAGTCTGTTGGTATTTCCACTTTCACGTCTAAGGAATTTCTGTCTTCATGGTGATTTTCAGAGAAAGACCAAGGCAATTATGATTAAAAACAAAACAAAACACTTTTCTCTGTTTTCAGCTGTGGCTACTGCAAGAAGGTAGCATCATTAAGAGTTTAGAACAAGCAGAAATACTTGCATTAATGTATTACATTCAGGGCTCATCCAGCTAGCACACTGGTGTTGGTCAACAAGTTGATATGAATTCGGCAGGGTTAACCCTGTCCCCTTATGTGCCCACTGCTCCCACCCCAAATTCTTTTCCTCCCCTATAAAAATGAGAAAAGAAATAGCACAATATATCTTCAAATAAAGACAGAGTTAGGTAATGTCTGTGAGGGTTCCCATGCTTCTCACAGACTCCCATCCTTCCAATAAGAAAATTACCCAATTTGCTCCTGACTATATACGTTTTAGTTGAAAGTAGAGCCAGGTAGTGATTTGGGCATCAGACTGGTGAGGCGAGCTCAGCCCTGGACCCACTCAGCTCTACTCCTGGCTCAACAACCGACCTGCTGGACTGCCGAGAGGAGTGTCTGGCCTCTCTCTCTGTCCCCAAGTCATGATGCCTTGACCTTTAGCATCTCCATCTGTAGGCTGGAACAAATGCTTTTTTCCAGGCTTAGACAGTGGTAAAGAACACGCCTGCCAGTGCAGGAGGTGTAAGAGGTGCTGGTTCAATGCCGGGGTTGAGAAGATCTCCTGGAGGAGCACAGTAACCCACTCCAGTATTCTTACTTGGAGAATCCCATGCACAGAGGAGCCTGGTGGGCTACAGTCCACGGGATCACAAAGAGTCAGACACAACTGAAGCAACTGAGCATGCACTCAAGCTTGAACAGTGAGCCCGGGCACATGGAACTTTGAGGGTCTTCAAAGAAAAGATCTTCGTGGACCACAGTGAAAGTGGTGGTGTGAGCTGAACTTGTCCAAGCTCCTTACAAAATATGCACGAAGGGCTTCTTGGCCCTCTACACCTGCAAATGAACAAGGGCCGTGGTATCCCACCATGTGTGAATGGTACCATGCGATGCCAGGATGCTGATAGGAATGTTGAGATTAATTTAAATAAGGGCGCTTTCAAAGGTGTCAGATGCTATGTGGCAATAGGTTTAGCACAGGGATAACAAGTATGGGCCCTGGGACTATTCAGTCTGAGTTTAATCCTCAGACTGACCAGTCATGAGCTCTGTGACTCTGGGCAGTCTGTGTGACTTCTCAGTTTCTTCTGCCATGAAATGGGGATAATGATGGCACCCCAGTACTGGTCTTACCATTAAAGATCCATACTTCTCAGGTTTTCAAGAAAGGACTCCATATAAACCATTCTGATAGCTGCATATAATGATAACCAGTATCATTTTTGCAGTGCTTCCAACATGCCAGACACTGTGTGACATGCCTTATAGCTTAGCCCAGGTGATGCTTATCATCATTCTATAAGTGCCGTTATATTTCTCATTTCACAGATGAAGCAACTGAGGTCTGGTCAGGTTAACTAACTTCCCCAAGCTTACCTAGCTAGTGAGTGGAGTGGTCAGAAAACCTAGCTAGTGAGTGGAGTGGTCAGAATTCAAGCCCAGAGGTCTGCTTCCCCAAGACTGTGGGCTCAGCCCCTTCAATACTCTGTCTGCTCATGCTTACTTCCAATTGTCAGGCCACAGGTCCTTGCTTTTAATTAAAAAATACAAAGACTGTAGTCAAACAAATGTACAGAGTTTAAAATATTCTTGCATGATCACAATACAAAATCTGTTTGGACAGAATTTATTGTCCCTGCTAACAAAGTAATTTGATTAGGCAAAGAGAAGATTGAAAACAAAAACAAAAACAAAAGCCTTGCTCCACCATTTCCTACCAACTAGGAATAAAAAGCCTAAAATAATAAAATATCTTTTTCAACCCCAATTAGACAGGATGTGCAGATTTCAGTAAATCAGAATTCTGTCGTAGGTAGAGACGTGCTAGATTTCTATTCATGTAGGATTTTATTAGCTGTTGCTAACATGACGGCAGCAGTCTATTGTTGTCTATTTATATATAAACATTTCCATATGTTTCAACAAGCAACTAAGAAAACAAACCACCCACCATCCATGACACTGCTTTTCCTCCTCATCGATGGCATCATTGTCTAATCGTTAGCACATGGCCAAAAAACTGGGAAAACAAAACATCTCTGCACAAAGAAACTGGGATGAGTAAGCCGGGTCACAGGGATGTTACAACTGCTGCTTCTCAGAATGTGTTGTCGCAAACATCCGTGTCCCTCACTACGCTATGGGCCACTGGGGACACACTCGGTGTCGACTTGGAAAGCTGATTATAGCTAGTGACAGTGGAGCGACCCATGCTGGTTTCTCTCGACCCACTTCTGCACACAAAACAAAATATCCATCCTCGTACTTACGGGATGTAGGGAGAAACCTCCCTTCTGGAGACTGAACGCTTTATTGCTGAGATAACCAGCACCGATTGAGGCAAACGTATAGATGGGGAGGCTGAGAAGCTCAGTGACAAGCTCAGATATTACGTGTAAACTCCTCGTCCTGCTCTCTTAATGAGGAGAAAGACCTCTTTCTTAAGAGCCATGGAAACTGTCCTTCATTGCCCTCCAATGGACATCATGCAATGCAGAGAAAAGCTGCTGGCTAACCATCGGGGCTGCTCGAGTAGTTAATATCTGCTTAGGGCTGAAGATTCATACGTTTGTTTTGTGCTAGAATCACATCCTATCACTTCTTTTCTTTTCTTAAGGGTCAGCTTACTCTGCCAAAGAACAATTTGGTAACCATTAGCATTCTTTGGGTGCAACCCAAGATTAGAAAGTAGAACAATGTTTAAAATACATATTGCATATTTTCAAATGCTTACTTCCTAACATAAACACAAGGGTGATGTTTGTGTTCTTTGCTTTTATAAAACTCCAGATAATTCTTCTTCAGAAACATAGATTCAAGCTCGACATCTCCTCTCCTCCCAAACTTGGCATCATTTTTTTTGTTTTAAAGCTTTTATTTTCTCATAACCTAGGCAACCTGTCTTTAGTTTTGAACGAAAATCGTAATCCCCAAAATCAAACGATGAGAAAAAGAGACTCCTAATTATTTGAATTAATCATTTAGCCTCCTTAGTTCAATCTTCGAAGAAGTAAACACACCCCCCTCCCCCGCCGCCCCCAACACAGGGCAATCAGTCTCGGTACCACGTCGCTTCTCCAGTAAAAGTTAATATTTTACAGATGACGGTTGTGACGCTGTTTGGTCAGGTGGTAAACTCAAAACAAGTTCTCAGAAGGAATCATCCTATGAGACCATGCGCTGAGTTGCTACAGTCATCTTCTCCAGCGCAGCCAGTGACTCTGGGATTCCCATTTCAAAGGGTATATAAATGGGGTAGGGGAGTGTTTCGTGGAGCTTTAGGTCAAACACCTGTCATGACGAGGTGATAGGAAAAGAGGTTCCTCCCTGCTGGGCAAAACCAAGAAGAGGTTTTCCTTTCTGGTCATGTCTACCCCGAGGTTCAGACTTTTATTTCTGGCGCTCGCCAGCATTCAGTTTTGAACAACCTTGGGGACCCAGTGGGGAGAGTCAGGAAAGAGAGGATGACAAGGTGGAGGACCATAGGCTATTTGTATTTGACAGTTAAACTGGCTGTGGCTTGGGAGAAGGGGCAGTCTTGGTTAAGTTACACTGGTACTAAAATCGCAGACACCTACTGTGGTTTAGCCACCATGCAGCCTGGAGATGGCAAGGAATAAATGGCTTCCGGAGACCCCTTTCCAGCCCTATCATTCTATATGTGCACAGAAGGTTTCTCTTGTGAGTCAAACCTGTGTTTTCAGGCAATCCAATTTTCACAGTGTTGCGCCAAGCACTCTAGATCTCAGTGAATTCTCTTGAGCTGGTTAAGGCCCACGTATAGCCCTTAAACTTATGGAAAACACATGATCCCTCTATAAATGTCACTATGGTAACAACAGTGACTCGGAAGGCTGAAAGATACGGCATAAACATAGGCTAAAAGAAATAAGAATTTTATTTCTATTATAGTGGAACTATGACTGTATTCACATTTCTATGAGGAATAAAAATGACCCAGTAACCAGAGTATTTGGTAGAAAGGCTTAAGAGCTTACATGGTAGCTCATTGTCTATCTCAGCTTTTAATTTTATTCCTGCATGTTGAAGCAATATAATCAGTAGCTGAAATCAGTGGGACTCATAATCTCCACAATTAAATTTTGATTCCTTTAACATAATACATTGCCCAAGTGTTTGGCGTTGCTAGTTTCATACACATTTCAATAAGCAGCTGTAAAGAGAAATCTCCAACACAGCTGGCTTTGTGAAAGCAGCTGCTTCTGCCTCTTTCATTCTCCATCCCTCTCTCAACCTCCTCCCTCGCGTGGATTTTCCCTGTCTCCTCTTGTATCTGCCATGCTGCATCAAGGTGTAAGAACTAAATTGTTTAAAAGAGGATCCCTTCCTTCGTCTGACCTTTCTTCTCTGACACTGTTACATGCTTAATAGGCACAGAGACGTGTTTCTGGTTTTGGACAGAGGGGTCTTATCAGCCAAGACAGAGCTTTTGAGTTGACTTCAAACCAGTCCTCTTCTCTTGGCTGGAAATCCCACGGCAGCTTCTTTAAATCCCTATTCAAGGTTACAACTGATAAGGAGTTCCTTTTCTTATGTGTAGACAGGTTATTTCTTTTTAAAAATAATAGTGCTTATTTTTATGTCCTGCAAAAATAGGCTACTTTATAATCTGGAACTGAGATATTTATGCGATCCAATGGCGTATCACATTAAAGCACGGTTAATCACGAGTTCTCCTTTTCCACAGCCGGTAGATGAGCACTTAGAGCATGTTTGGATTATGATAACATCCTTAAATGCTTTATTTGATCAAGCATTCTTTACTAATATTAGTAAAGATGCCAAACACAGCTTTAAAAGTAATTTTATGTTTTTAAACATGACTTATTTTCTCTCAGAAGCACAACGGTGGGTCTGCAACCTCATGAAAGACAACTGTACCCAAATATGAGCTTCAAGGCTCTGGCTGTACTCAAGACTTCACGCTCTGCCTCTCCCCTCGCCTTCCATTTCTAACACTCCAGACCCCTGTCTAATGCGCTGTGCTGTCACACTTTATTCAATTTGTTTTTTATATCCACCTTGCTCCTGAAAGAATTCAAGTCTTCCTATAAGACACTAATTGACAGAATTGATGCTTTTGGACTATGGTGTTGGAGAAGACTCTTAAGAGTCCATTGGACTTCAGGGAGATCCAACCAGTCCATCCTAAAGGAAATCAGTTCTGAATGTTCATTGGAATGACTGACGCTGAAGCTGAAACTCTAATATTTTGGTCATGTGATGCGAAGAACCGACTCATTGGAAAAGACCCTGATGCTGGGAAAGACTGAAGGCGGGAGGAGAAGGGGATGACAGAGGATGAGATGGTTGGATGGCATCACTGACTCTATGGACATGAATTTGAGTAAGCTCCTGGAGTTGGTGATGGACAGGGAAGCCAGGCACGCTACAGTCCATGGGGTCGCATAGAGTTGGACACAACCGAGCGACTGAGCTTAGAACTTATAAGACACTAATACTATATTTTATAAGTACTGTAAACTCGAGAACCAAAAAAATGCCCTGAAGACAGGGATTGAATCTGTGTGGATCTCTACCACACTTCTAGCTTAAATAACAGAGCTCAGTACATGGTGGGTGCTCAATAAATATGTGAGGAGAAATAAGGTCACAACTGGGAAAATCTGACATGATACCCCAACAGCAACTTTGGAGATGTAACTTAGCTAGTGCTGCCAAGGTAAGAGGAAAGACAATGTGCTACGAAGCTCTCATTACTTAGGAAAAGAAAGGATATCACCAGCTCCTTGGAAAACTTATTTCAGCTCCAGATTATCCTGTTTTTAACAGTTTTGCCAGCAATCAGTTCTGAGAGGAATTGCCACATGGTTCTTTCTATGAGGAACATTGAACAAAATTATGAAAGAGTCTCCAATAGCAGTTTTTTAAAAAGAGGCAGAAACTCCTTTCATAACACTGTTTCCTAAATATTGATCCTCAATTAAATCCAAAAGCAAAATATTAAGTCACACTTCAGTAAAGCTGTTTCTTTAGGAAGCAAACTGTATTTATTTAACAGTTACTGAGGCAGAAACCGAACTGGATGACCATACCTCCCTGTTTGCTCTGGGCAGTCTGTCTGTCATGGTATGATTATTAATGGTGCCTAATTTTTCTAACTCACTCTCAAATATCAATTGTCCCTCCTAGCATTTTTGTAGAAGTTAGTGAAAATTCCAAGATTGAGATCATTTAGCATTAAATTGCAAATATTTGGTGGCGCTGAACTGGTCACTTGCTGATTCCTGCAAACACTTTCTTCCCTTGGCTTCCGGGACCTTAGACTCTTTGCTGTCCTCACACATCACTGGGTGTGCCTCCTCAGTTTCCTTGGCTGGCTTCCTCATCCTTCTGATCTTTAGATATTGAGGTGGTCAAAAACAGACAAGAGGGCTTGTTTTCCTAGTCTCTTCTTGGAATAGTGTTTGGACCCTGATGGCAGGGACTTCTCTATTATGTTTAGTACTTATGATTGATTATTTGATGGTTATAAACCCTCCCACTCCCTGTATATATTTCCTTTTCCAATGTAAATGTAACATTCCTTTCAGCAGGAGGTACAATTCTCTTCCCCCATGCTCTGAATGTAGGCTGGTCCCGTGCCTTTCTTTGACCAAGAGACTCTAGCAGAAGTGACCATTTGTGACTTCAGAGCATGGGCCGAAAGAAGGCTTACAGCTGCCACCTTGACCTGTTGCTGCCCTAAGACTGACATGTAAAGAAGCCCGGGGTACCACGTGGGAAGATCAGCCTAGATGACAGCCAGCCCAGTCCCAACTTCTGTAAGTTGGACCATCTTTGATCACCCAGCCCAGGCAAGCTGTCATGTGACTACAAGCTGAGTGACCAGGTAAGATGCAGGATACTCAGTTAAATTTTAAGTTTTTAGTATAAGAACATCCTATGTGATATTTGGAAGCATATAAGAGCCTTTTGATGAAAGTGAAAGAGGAGAGTGAAAAAGTTGACTTAAAGCTGAACATTCAGAAAACGAAGATCATGGCATCCAGTCCCGTCACTTCAAGGCAAATAGATGGGAAAACAGCGGAAACAGAGGCAGACTTTATATTTCTAGGCTCCAAAATCACTGAAGATGGTGCCTGCAGCCATGAAATTAAAAGACGCTTACCCCTTGGAAGGGAAGTTATGGCCAACGTAGACAGCATATTAAAAAGCAGAGATATTACTTTGCCAACAAAGGTCCATCTGGTCAAGCCTGGGTTTTTCCAGTAGTCATGTATGGATGTGAGAGTTGGACTATAAAGAAAGATGAGTGCTGAAGAACTGATGCTTTTGAACTGTGGTGTTGGAGAAGATGCTTGAGAGTCCCTTGGACTGCAAGGAGATCCAACCAGTCCATCCTAAAGGAGACCAGTCCTGGGTGTTCATTGGAAGGACTGATGCTGAGGCTGAAACTCCAATCCTTTGGCCACCTGCTGTGAAGAGCTGACTCATTTGAGAAGACCATGATGCTGTGAAAGATTGAAGGTGGGAGGAGAAGGGGACGACAGAGGATGAGATGGTTGGGTGGCATCCTTGACTCAATGGACATGAGTTTGTGTAAACTCTGGGAGATGATGATGGACACGGAGGCCTGGTGTGCTACAGTCCATGGGGTCACAAAGAGTCGGACACAACTGAGTGACGGAACTGAACTGAACTGAGGCTCCCTAATTACAGGGAACTCCTTAATGACAGGGTACCTGAAACACGAAGAACATGTAATAGGTTCTCAATAAATATGTGTTGAATGAGTGGATATTCTATATTATTGATTCAAAGAAGATTCATATGTTTATATATAACTTGGATATGTGGAAAGGTATTGAATTTTTATCATTAAAAAATTAAAAAGTCTGGTTGTAATCTTGCCCATGTGTTAGAACCCTCTTCTGCTGACATGGGTTTAGGAGCAAATCTAAAAAACATTCTCAAAAAGCACCTTCAGATATGGTGAAATGCCCAATTACTTGCTTACTTGAATTTCCAGAATTCTTCACCAAAAGAATGAAAGAAATTATCTTGGCCAGTAAGAATCTGGGGGCAAGAGTTACTAGTTATTTGGTTTTATGATTAAAGTAGCCTCAAGTTGTCCATAGACGATTGAATTGAACCTCATAGAAGGCTGAACAAAACCATCTCAATCAAACAAAATCAACTGAGTTGTTGAATGGAATGGTGGAGCATCCAAATGCCTTAAGGGGCCAGTGGCTATGAGGGCCCTGGGGGAAGGAAAAGAGAGATGGAAACTGAATCAGGAGTAGGGAGAGAATAGCCCGGACAGAGTGATTTCCAATGATTTTGATAAGGATGGGATGAAGGAGACCTATGGAGAATGCTAACTCAACAGACTTGTTCAGTCACTCAGTCATGTCCCACTCTTTGAGACCCCATGGACTGTAGCCCACCAGGCTCCTCTGTCTATGGGGTTTTCCAGGCAAGAATACTGGAGTGGGTTGCCATTTCCTACTCCAGGGGAACTTCCTCACCCAGGGATCGAACCCATGTCTCCTGCATTGGCAGGTTATTCTTTATGGCTGAGCCACCAGGGAAGCCCATAGCCCTGGGGACTAGAGGCTCTTAAATCCTCTGGAGGGCAAAGATAGCATCCCTCTGTTGAAAGCGTGGAAGCTGGGTTTCCAATGGACAGGAGGCAGAGGTACCAAAAGAAGGAAAGTAGTACTGTTGATACATATGGAGAAAACTCCATAACCATGACTACCTTTAGACTTCTCCCCTAAACTCTAGTCTTTTTTACTGAGCCATGTATTTGACCTCTCCATGTGGATGTCTGATAGCTCAAACTTAACATGTCCAAAACTGAGCTCCTTATCACCTCCTCAGACCCTTCTAACCGACTCCTCCCATTCGAGTTGCTCAGGCTTCCAACTGTGGGGTCACACTGGTCGCCTTTCTCTCACATTCTATATACAATTCACCATCAGATCCTGTTGGCTCTTCCCTTAAAATATCCCTGGAGGCTAACAACTTCTCACCCCATCCACTGGTCCATGTTATTATAATCTCTCACCTGGATTATTCAGCCTTGTTCAGTTCTAGTCCGCCTTCAGTATTTGTGAACCCAGGGACCCAGACTCCTCTGTCCTCTACTATCTTCCCGAGTTTGTAAAGTTCATGTCCATTGAGTCCCTGATGCTATTTAACCATCTTATCCTCTGCTGCCCACTTCTCCTTTTGCCCTCAATCTTTCCCAGCATCAGGGTCTTTTCCAGTGAGTTTTCTCTTCCCATCAGGTGGCCAAAGTACTGGAGCTTCAGCTTCAGCATGAGTCCTACCAATGAATATTTAGAATCAATTTCCTTTAGGATTGACAGGTTTGATCTCCTTGCAGTCCAAGGGACTCTCAAGAGTCTTCTCCAACACCACGATTCAAAAGCATCAATTCTTCAGCATTCAACCTTCTTTCTGGTCCAACTCCCATATCTGTACATGGCTACTGGAAAAACCATAGCTATGACTATATGGACCTTTGTTGGCAAAGTGATGTCTCTGCTTTTTAATATGCTGTCTAGGTTTTGTCATAGTTCTTCTTCCAAGGAACAAATGTCTTAATTTCACGGCTGTAGTCACCATCTGAAACGATTTTGGAGCCCAAGAAAATAAAATCTGTCACTTCTTCCACTTTTCCCCCTTCTATTTGCTATGAAGTGATGGGACCAGACAATGATCTCAGTTTTTTGAATGCTGAGTTTCAAGCCAGATTTTTCACTCTTCTCTTTCACCCTCATCAAGAGGCTCTTTAGTTTCTCTTCACTTTCTACCACTGGAGTGGTATCATTGAGGTTGTTGATATTACTCCTGGCACTCTTGATTCTAGCTTGTGATTCATCCAGTCTGGTCTTTTGCATGATGTACTCTGCATATAAATCATACTTCTTTCCCAATTTTGAACCAGTCAATTGTTCCATGTCTGGAACTGTTTGTTCCTTGACTTGCATATAGGTTTTTCCGGAGACAGGTGAGGGAGTCTGGTACTCTGATTTCTTAAAGAATTTTCCACAGTTGTGATCCACACAGTCAAAGGCTTTAGCTTAGTCAATGAAGCAGAAGTAGATGTTTTTCTGGAACTCCCTTGCTTTCTCCAGGATCCTATAAGTGTTGGCAATTTGATCTCTGGTTCCTCTGACTCTTCAAAACCCAGCAGGTACATCTGGAATTTGTCAGTTCATGTACCACTGAAGCCTAGCCTGAAGGATTTTGAGCACAACCTTGCTAGCGTGTGAAATGAGGGCAAACGGATGGTAGTCTCAACATTCTTTGGCATTGCCCTTCTTTTTTTTTTTTTTAAATTAATTTATTTTAATTGGAGGCTTGCCCTTCTTTGGGATTAGAATGAATTTTTTTTTCTTCCAGTCCTGTGGCCACTGCTGAGTTTTCCTAATTTGCTGACATTTGTGTAGCATTTGAACAACATCATCTTTTATGATTTGAAATAGCTCAACTGGAATTCGGTCACCTCTACTAGCTTCGTTTGTAGTAATGCTTCCTAAGGCCTACTTGACTTCACCTCCAGGATGTCCAGCTCTAGGTGAGTGATCACATCATTGTGGTTATCTGGGTCATTAAAATCCTTTTTGTAAAGTTCTTCTGTGTATTCTTGCCACCTCTTCTTAATCTTTTCTGCTTCTCTTAGGTCCTTACCGTTTCTGTCCTTTATTGTGTCCATCCTTGCATGAAATGGTCCCTAGATATCTCGTTTTCTTGAAGAGATCTCTAGTCTTCCCTAGTCTATTGTTTTTCTCTATTTCTTTGCATTGTTCATTTAAGCAGGCCTTCTTATCTCCCCTTGCTATTCTCTGGAACTCTGCATTCAGCTGTCTATATCTTTCCCTTTCTCCCTTGCCTTTCACTTCTTTTCTTTCCTCAGCTATTTGTAAAGCTTCCTCAGACAATCACTTTGCATTCTTGCATTTCTTTTTCTTTCAGATGGTTTTAGTGACTGCCTCCTGTACAGTGTTACAAACCTACCATAGTTCCTCAGGCACTCTCTCGACCAGATCTCATCCCTTGAATCTATCTGTCATCTTTATGTATAATCATAAGGGATTTGATTCAGGTCACACCTGAATGGTCTACTTGTTTTCCCTGTGTATGTGCGCATGCTAAGTTGCTTCGGTTGTGTCTGGCTCTTTGTGACCCTATGGATTATAGCCCACCAGGGTCCCCTGTCCATGGGGATTCTACTTTATTTAATTTAACCTTGAGTTTTGCAATAAGGAGTTCATGATTTGAGCCACAGTCAGTTCTAAGTCTTGTTTTTACTGACTGTATAGACCTTTCCCATCTCTGGCTGCAAGGAACACAATCAATCTGATTTTGGTATTGACCATTTGGTCAATTTGGTCATTGACATTTGGTGATGTCCACGTGTATAGTCATCTCTTGGGTTGTTGAAAAGGGTGTTTGCTGTGACCAGCATGTTCTCCTGACAAAATTCTGTTAGACTTTCCCTGCTTCATTTTGTATTGGAAGGTCACTTTGCCTGCTTCATTTGTCTATGATTCTGGGTACCTCTTGACTTCCTACTTTTGCATTCCAACCCCCTATGATTAAAAGGACATCTTTTTTGGTGTTATCTCTAGAAGATGTTGTAGGTCTTCATAGAACTGGTCAATTTCAGCTTCTTAGGCATTGGTGGTTGGGGCATAGCGCTGGATTACTGTTATGCTGAATGGCTTGCCTTGGAAATGAATCAATATCATTCTACAGTTTTTGATGTTACACCCAAGTATTGCATTTTGGACTCTTTTGTTGACTCTGAGGGCTACTCCATTTCTTTTAAGAGATTCTTGTCCACAGTAATAGTTATAATGGTCACCTGAACTAAAATCCCCCATTCCTATCCATTTTAGTTCACTGATTCCTAAGATGTTGATATTCACTCTTGCCATCTCCTGCTTGACCACATCCAATTTACCTT
This sequence comes from Bos indicus, assembly GCF_029378745.1. Lineage (NCBI taxonomy): Eukaryota > Metazoa > Chordata > Mammalia > Artiodactyla > Bovidae > Bos > Bos indicus. The sequence goes on from NC_091773.1 coordinate 67,408,602, forward strand.
GATTCACAAACCTAACATTCGAGGCTTCTTTGCAACATGGTTCTTTACAGTGTTGGGCACATCCATAGCTGGGCATCATTTCCACGTTGGCCCAGATGCTTCATTCTTTCTGAAGCTATTAGTACTTGCCCTCTACTTTTCTCCAGTAGCATATTGGACACCTTCCGACCAGGGTGCTCATCTTCCAGTGTCATATCTCTTTGCCTTTTCATACTGTCCACGAGGTTCTCTAGTCAAGAATACTGGAGTTGTTTACCACTTCTTTCTCCAGTGGACCACGCTTTGCCAAAACTCTTCACTATGACCCATCTGTCTTGGGTGGCCCTGCAGAGCATAGCTTATAGCTTGAGTTACGCAAGCCCCTTCACCATGACAAGGCTGTGATCCATGAAGGGGTATATTTTATAAAGTTTTCAAATATATAAAGTTTTATAACATCTATTATAAGGGCTAAAAACAAATCCTTCCTATAAGGCTATATAAACTAATAGCAATAAAAAATGCTCTTCAATTACCTAACTGCAAATGAAAGTTCTAAGATTCCTTCAATAATTGAATACTAAGATACTTTTATTCACAAAGCTGTACGGCCAAAGTAATCTCTCTCTCAGGTGAAAACAGTGCTAGAAGACATCCTTAGCAGACCCTATGTCATGGGCATTTCACCATCAAAGTTGAGAAATCCTAATGTGCAAGACTTGTCAAAATAAAATGGCCACCATGAACAGGAAGAGGAAGAATGAGCAATTACCAGCTGAACTGCCAAGGGGGCATGCACAAAGAATTTTTAAAATATTAAATAATTTTTAAAAGAAATTTTAAGGTTTGTTATGATAGAGTTAGTACAACGTGAAGCCAATAATACATGGTGTAATCGGTAAGACTCAATTACAGAAACTAATAAATGCATCCTGGGACTACTTAGAGCTCTAACAATTGCCTCTCATACTTCGTAAGTTTTAAAGTATTCAGACAAAATGAAGGAAAAATAATAAACAGATGAGGCAATTTAGCTTTGAGAAGAGTTAAGATAATTTAATAGGTATAGTTTAGATAAAAAGAGGCTAAGGAATTACAGCAATTACAGAAAAAAATCCAAACTAAGTATCTATATTGAGCTAGGGGAGGTGTAGAAAAACAATTTCCCTCATCCGAGAATAGTAATAAGCAACAGCAGTAATCACCTAAAGGTAGGAGAGGAAAACAGCAATGGTAGAAAATAGCATCAAATACATCGGAAATAATGATCATTCTGAAAAGCCACCTGAGGACCACTCAGGGGGAGACCGAACACTAAAAATGCTTGGAGGAAAGTTGAATAAAAACAGGCACAGAGACCTTGCCCCAAATTTCTCTTTGGTTATCTGCAATCTTCACCAAGGATATCATTGGTGTTTGAAGAAGGTGCAAGTGATTTTAATCCTGATGGGGTCATCTGTCTCCAAGAGGGGTGGATGCTATTGAGTTCCCATCTCAATAGTGATTGCCACTGGGGAGCCAGAGGATATTAGCATAGATGCTAACATCACTTGACACCCTTCTTGGCTATTGGGTGAAAAATATTAGGCACATTACTGAATATTCTGGGCCTCAGTTTATTCAGTTGTATCATGGGGATAATAATAGTTATTTTGCCAATTTATTCAAACCAAGAGTTCTCAACCTAGAATCCCTCGGGAGTTCATAAATTTGGAGGTGGTCCCACTTGAGTGGGAAAAAAGTATATTTTTATTTTCAATATCCTCTAACTGAAATTTAGAATTTCCTTCAATTATGAATGAAAGTAACAAATCACAGTAGTATTAGCAAAACCTGCCACTTTGTCACCAAGTAGACATCACAGATATTTTCATATCATGTTAGACTTGTAGAAATATCAAAATAATTCTTATGCTCACCACTTCTTTAAAATTACAATCATAGATAACAGTTCAAGATCTTATTTTATGCATTTAAAAATATAAAAATATCACATATTTAGTTTAAAAATTTGGTAACTGTATTTTAATAAAATTCATATCCTTGTAATACTATGCATTTTATTTTATGCTTTAAAAAATAGTTCTTGAAAAGATGTCCATAGTCTTCACCAGATTGCCAAAGTGGTCAATGAAACAAACAATAGCCACTAACCTCCACTGGGTAAGTGATAGCTTTACAATTAAGGTGATGATGATGATGGTAATCATTCCTGTTATTATTAATAAAATCACTAGAATTCACTGGCCCTGGACATCTGGATGGGAGTCTTGGTTCCGTAACATAAAGTTGAATGAGCTTGGCAGGCCGTTTAATCTCACTGAGCTTTGTATCCTCTTCAGCAAAGGAACGACTGATTTAACAAGGTTTTCCTGAAGATTATATGAATTTATTATATGTATTTATAGATATATTGTATATCAAACTATTCAGTTCTCCTGAAACTTGTCACTGTTGGTGTCACCAAGTGTCCAATACATAGAACAGTTATATAAATGATCACCCAAACCAATGACTCCTTTAAGAGCATAAGGTTAATAATTATGGCAGGACAATGGGTGGAAAGTGGACTATCTAAGGTAAATTAGGAACCAAGAAGCTACTTGAATACTAGCTTTCTGATTTTTTTTGGTACCGGGAGAAATATCAATAACCTCAGATATGCAGATGACACCACCCTTATGGCAGAAAGTGAAGAGGAACTCAAAAGCCTCTTGATGAAAGTGAAAGTGGAGAGTGAAAAAGTTGGCTTAAAGCTCAACATTCAGAAAATGAAGATCATGGCATCCGGTCCCACCACTTCATGGGAAATAGATGGGGAAACAGTGGAAACAGTGTCAGACTTTATTTTTCTGGGCTCCAAAATCACTGCAGATGGTGACTGCAGTCATGAAATTAAAAGACACTTACTCCTGGGAAGGAAAGTTATGACCAACCTAGATAGCATATTCAAAAGCAGAGACATTACTTTGCCAACAAAGGTTCGTCTAGTCAAGGCTATAGTTTTTCCTGTGGTCATGTATGGATGTGAGAGTTGGACTGTGAAGGAGGCTGAGCGCCAAAGAATTGATGCTTTTGAACTGTGGTGTTTGAGAAGACTCTTGAGAGTCCCTTGGACTCTAAGGAGATCCAACCAGTCCATTCTGAAGGAGATCAGCCCTGGGATTTCTTTGGAAGGAATGATGCTAAAGCTGAAACTCCAGTACTTTGGCCACCTCAAGTGAAGAGCTGACTCTTTGGAAAAGACTCTGATGCTGGGAGGGATTGGGGGCAGGAGGAGAAGGGGATGACAGAGGATGAGATGGCTAGATGGCATCTCTGACCCGATGGACGTGAGTGTCAGTAAACTCCGGGAGCTGGTGATGGACAGGGAGGCCTGGCGTGCTGCGATTCACGGGGTTGCAAAGAGTCGGACACGACTGAGCGACTGATCTGATCTGATCTGATTTCTACCACTGTAAAAGTCAACAGATAAACACCAAATTTCCTTGATTATAAGAATCACATTTTTCTCCTATTTTAGCATTTTGGAAATTGGAATGCACCTTGTTATTGATTGTTGGGGCTTCCCTTGTGGCTCAGATGGCAAAGAATCTGCCTGCCATGCAGGAGACCTAGTTTGACCCCTGGGTTGGGAAGATCCCCTGGAGAAGGGAATGGCAACCTGGAGAAGGGAATGGCAACCCACTCCAGTATTCTTGCTTGGAGAATTCCAAGGTCAGAGGAGCCTGGCGGGCTACAGTCTGTGGGGTCACAAAGAGTCGAACACTACTGAGTGACTAACAGTTTGTTATTGATACATTCCATAAGATACTTGCCAAATTCCAGGCAAATAAACAAATTATGCCATTTATTAGTTGTCATTATCTATGAACAAACATCATCACACACAAAGGGTCTCTGAGATTTCATTTTACACTTTGGTTATTTGCATTAGTATCAACACAGATCCCTAAATTTAAAATATTAGCCCCTCATTATTGACTAAAATTCCTGTTTCATGTATACAGAAGACTGATTTCCATATATGAAGCAAAACAATGAAAGGCAGTAGAAATTGACAGATGTTCAGGCTAAATCCTCGGAGAAGGCAATGGCACCCCACTCCAGTATCTTGCCTGGAGAATCCCATGGATGGAGGAGCCTGGTAGGCTGCAGTCCATGGGGTCGCTAAGAGTCGGACATGACTGAGTGACTTCCCTTTCACTTTTCACTTTCATGCATTTGAGAAGGAAATGGAAACCCACTCCAGTGTTCTTGCCTGGAGAATCCCAGGGACGGGGGAGCCTGGTGGGCTGCCGTCTACGGGGTCACACAGAATCGGACACGACTGAAGCGACCTAGCAGCAGCAGCAGCAGCAGCAGGCTAAATCCTAGAGTGTTCAGGGTTAGCGAAGATGGGTGTTACCAAACACGCATCATGGAGGCCTCTACTCAGGTATGGAACAATTTGTTGACAACTTCCTTAGACTTTCAAAAGAAGTTGTATGACTTTCAGAAATATTAAAATTCTTAAATGGAAGAAAAAAACAACCTTAGCCCAACTGAAAATACAGAGGAAATCCTTTATTCAATATGCCTCATAATTGAACTGTCAACTGTAAGAGGCCATTGTTAGCCCCTCATCAACCTGAGTAGCACAGGTTCCACCACATGGCCTCTCACCAGACTTGAGGCCTCACTGCTCAGGGCCAAAGTGTATCCAGAGCCATCTTTAGACTTGGCGAGAACTACAAAAGTGTGAGATACTGTACCCTATTGTCAGTTTTTAAAAACTGTACATTTAATGTAGTTTTACTTTTCCTGAGGGGTTTCCCAGGTAGCGCAGTAAAGAATCTGCCTGCCAGTGCAAAAGAGGTGGGTTTGATCCCTGGGTCAGGAAGATCCCGTGGAGAAGCAAATGGCAATGCACTCCAGTGTTGTTGCCCACAGAATCCCATGGACAGAGGAGCCTGGCGGGCTACAGTCCGTGGGGTGACAATGAGTTGGAAAGGACCAAGAACACACACGTGTACATATTTTTTTTTCCTGAAAAAGCTTTATTATTTCTAATTGCACTCCTTAAAACTGATAACCCTTAAATCAAATAAATGGAGAATCAAATCTCTTCCAATCAACCCCACCAAGTCCCTCTCCAGTTTTCTCTCCCCTCTCTCAGGCCCCACCATTATTTTACAGCTTAAATTTGAGACTACAGTATTTGATATTCTGCTGTTCTAGCTGAAGAGGTGTGAGTGGTTGAGGGTTTTTGTTTTTTTTTTTATGTAAAAGGACCTCTCTTCCACCACTATTCGTACATCAACTGCTGGAGCCGTGTTTTGAGAAAGAGGAATAGTCCAGATTCTTGCAGCTGTTGGCAGCCATATCCCTTTACATTCCTTGGGTTTCACTGTCAGTAATAATTTACTCGCATAAACCTCACTACCCTACTTCAATGATAAATATTTGCTAAAATAAGGTAGTACTATACACATAAATATAGAAGGCACTTTTACTTAATCACAGTAGTCATGAGAAAAGTGCATTTCATTCCACTTGAAAATTTTAAGTGAAAGTCCACAACTGCTGGTTCTTATGAAAACCACATTAAGTTATTACTTCATGTGTGTCACTTCAATATAATGAAATAATTCGCTGAGAAATTATATTTGCATTCTCAATATTTTTGTACAATAGGAATGTAATTAATTAGGCATTAACACAGTTTAAGAGAACTGGAAGTAGAAACCTTATATACCAGCAATTATTTTTTCCATCTTCATTTGTTCCATTCTTATCTCAGTGATTCAGAAAAAAAGATGTTTAAATAGAGCCTTTCAATGGAAACCATCACTACTGTGTCCCATGTCAAGGTAATTGCCTAAATGAGTGTGAAGATAAAAATCACACGGGTGGCCAGTATTTCTGCCAAGCTCTAGTGCAAGCCAATAGACTTAGTGTTTTAGATTCTAAAGATGTGATACACTCTTGAACATATCCTTCCTTTCACTTTCCTTTCCACTTCTGTTGTATTAGACTTTGGAAGACTGAACTACTCAAGAGAGGCAGCTCTTGGTCAGGCACCTTTCAGTGAAGAAGAGCAGACACCAATCTATTCTGGCAGGTACAATTTGCCAAAAGCAGTAACAAACTGAGGTCTCAATTATGAAGAAAAGAACATAATGAAGGTATAAATTATTTTATCTCCCCACCAAGGAAAGAATAAATTAGATCCCCGTTACTTAAAAACAAAACAAATGAACAAACAGAACAAGTGCTAAAGAATGTGTTCTTTGAGTTTAATTTGTAAATAATGTTTAAATTCCTCTTTCGCAATGCACAATTCATCCCCTACTCCACAATTTGTCTTTCCTTCCTTAGTGTTTTACACAGAGATTACTAAGGCAGGGAAGGCTTAGGGTACACTAACTTTTGGAGACCTAGTGGAGATCTCATGGCTAACTTCTATTATAAGTGCTCCTCTGCTATTCTAAGTTATATCCTTAAACTAAGACGTTGCTAAGTGGACACGGCCTGCAATATGCTTATTGTATGGTAATGCTAAAAAAATACTGACAGAGTGAAATCTCTGCCCTTGGAAATCTGTAAAAATAACATAAGCAGGGATCCACCCTGGTGTATCCTCCTGACTTAGTGTTCCAGGCACAGCTATCTTGGAGCAAGTAAGCTGAACTCCATTTGTGGAGAGTTTCAGTATATTTTCCTAGGTGTCTAAGCTCAACACATGTACAAAAGATGTAAACAGATAAATATATATACTATATCCATCTCTCAAGGATCAGAGTTTTCATCTCATTTTCCTTTCTTGCAAGATTAGAGGCAGATTCCACATACACGTGTTAAAATATATTTTTCTCTTTCGGACTTACTTCACTCTGCATGACAGATTCTAGGTCCATTCACATCTCTACCAATGGCCCAGTTTTGTTTGTTTCTATGGCTGAGTAACATTCCACTGTATAAGGGCGCCGCATCTTCCTTACCACTCCTCCGGTGATGGATATTTAGGCTGCTTCCATGCCCTGGCTATTGTAAACAGCGCTGCGATGAGCACTGGGGCGCATGAGTCATTTTGAATTATGGTTTCTTTGGGTATATGCTCAGGAGTGGGATTTCTGGGTCACAGGGTAGTTCTATTTTTCGTTTTTTAAGGAAACACCATACTGTTCTCCACAGTGGCTGTACTTACATTCCTGCCAACGGTGCAGGCCGGCTCCCTTTTCTCCATATCCTCTCCAGCATTTTACTGTTTTTAGATTTTATGGTGATGAGAGTTCTGACCAGTATGAGGTGATATCTCATCGCAGTTTTGATATGCATTTCTATAATAGTTAGTGATGTCAAGCATCTTTTCATGTGTTTGTTGGCCATCTGTATGTCTTCTTTGGAGAAATGTTTGGAAGATGTCCTAAGGTGGTACCCAGGACATTCTCTGATCTGAAGTCAATCTTTTATTTATTTATTTTTTGTGTGTGTTGGCTAATTTTATTTTATTTTTTTAAATTTTATTTTATTTTTAACCTTTACAAATTGTATTAGTTTTGTCAAATATCAAAATGAATCCACCACAGGTATACATGTGTTCCCCATCCTGAACCCTCCTCCCTCCTCCCTCCCCATATCATCCCTCTGGGTTGTCCCAGTGCACTAGCCCCAAGCATCCAGTAAACAGTGAAATGATTTTAACTTTTATTAGTGTGAAGACTTTTGTATCACTAAGAGTTCTCTTTGCATTTTTTTTATTCTATCTATTGTCTAGCTAAAACATTACTTAGAAAATGCCCCAAACTAAAAGCAAATTACAGTGAATATTAAAATTTTTTTATATCATTGTAACAGGATTTAGAGAATTAACCTCAGGAACAAATAAATATATTTATTTTTACAGTCTTCAGAGAAAGGGTGAGTATAAAACATTGAGAACTATTGGTGACAGCTAATGTTATTGGTGACAGCTAATGTCTGCATGATTATACAGTATCCCTTGACCTTTATACTCCAAAATACAATAAAATATGATTCTGCGCTATATGTGTTTTAAACTAAGCATTTAGACGTGACTTCTCCATTCATCCATTCATGTGTTATTGCACCCAGCATTGCTGTTGTTCAGTCTCTAAGTCATGTCTGACTCTTTGTGACCCCAAGGACTGTAGCATGCCAGCCTTCCCTGTCCTTCACTATCTCCTGGAGTTTGCTCAGATTCAGGTTCATTGACTCAGTGATGCTATATAACCAATCTCATCCTCTGCTGCCCTCTTCTCCATTTGCCTTCAATCTTCCCCAGCATCAGGGTCTTTTCCAATGAATCAACTCCTTGCATCAGGTGGTCAAAGTACTGGAGCTTCAGCTTCAGCATCAGTCTTTCCAATGAATATTCAGGGTTGATTTCCTTTAGAATTGCCTGGTTTGATCTCCTTGCAGTCCAGGGGACTCTCCAGAGTCTTCTTCAGAACCACAGTTCGAAAGCATCAATTCTTCGGCACTCAGCCTTCTTTATGGTCCAGCTCTCACATCGGTACATGACTACTGAATGAACAATAGCTTTGACTGTATGGACCTTTGTTGGCAAGGTGATGTCTCTGCTTTTTAATATGCTGTCTAGGTTTTCTCATGGCTTTCTTCCAAGGAGCAAATGTCTTTTAATTTCACGGTTGCAGTTACCATCAGCAGTGATTTTGGAGCCCAAGAAAATAAAATCTGTCACTTCTTCCACTTCTCCCCCTTCTGTTTGCCATGAAGCGATGGGACCAGATGCTATGTTCTTCGTTTTTTGACTGTTGAGTAGTAAGCCAGCTTTTTCACTCTCCTCTTTCACACTCATCAAAACGTTCTTTCGTTCCTCTTTGCTTTCTGCTATTAGAGTGGTATCACCTGCATATCTGAGGTTGCTGATATTTCTCCTGGCAATCTTGTTTCTAGCTTGTGATTCAAGCAGCCTGGCATTTCATACAATATACTCTACATATAAGTTAAATAAACAGAGTGACAATATACAGCCTTGTCATACTCCTTACAGGAAAGACTAGAGATCTCTTCAAGAAAATTGGAGCTATAAAGGGAACATTTCATGCAAGAATGGGCATGATAAAGGACAGAAATGTTAAGGACCCAACAGAAGCAGAAGAGATTAAGAAGAGATGGCAAGAATACACAGAACTATACAAAAACTGTCTTAAAGACCCAGATAAGCATGACGGTGTGGTCACTCACCTAGAGCCAGACTTCCTGGAGTGTGAAGTCAAGTGGGCCTTCTGAAGCACTATTACGAACAAAGCTAGTGGATGTGATGGAATTCCAGCTGAGCTATTTCACATCCTAAAAGATGATGCTGTTAAATTGCTGTAGTCAATATGTCAGAAAATTTGGAAAAGTCAGCAGTGGCCACAGGACTGGAAAAGGTCAGTTTTCATTCCAGTCCCAAAGAAGGGCAATACCAAAGAATGTTTAAAGTACTGTACAATTTTGCTCATTTCACATGTTAGCAAGGTTATGCTCAAAATCCTTCAAGATAAGCTTCAGCAATACATGAGCTGAGAACATTCAGATGTATAAGCTATGTTTAGAAAAGGCAGAGGAGATCAAATTCCAGAGATCAAATTCCCAACTTTCGTTGGATCATAGAGCCAGCAAGGGAATTCCAGAAAAGCATCTACTTTTGCTTCACTGACTATGCTAAAGCTTTTGTGTCCAGCATGCCTAATAAGTTGGTATGTATATGCTTCAGACTGTGACAAGCAGATAAATGTACACACAAATGTATGTAAATCCTATATGTAAGTACACAGAGAAATGATTATGGCTCAAGTCTGGAGACAGAAGAGCTAGGTTCAGGTTCAGGCTCTGGAGCGCATGTCCATGCTGTGTAACATGGTTTTTTTTTTCACTCTCTTGAGCCTTATTTTTTCAAATATCAAATAAGGAAAGCAGTACATGGTCTGACAACTGCCAGGGTCATTACTATTACCAGTGTCTATGAAAAAGTATTCAGACTTACAAATGATCATACAGATGCAAGTGATTATAATAACATCTTGTAAATAGTAAGAACATAGTACATATTTGTTTGGGAAATAGGATCTCTCAAAATTCTTGATTGTTTCTTTTCTCTCTGTAAGTCTAACCAAAAAAAATCTCTAGTGTTGCATCTCCAGATCTATTAAAAGGAACAAAGTATTTTCTCTTATATGGAAAAATTGAACAATTTTCAAAAAGCACTTTCCTCCTCTACTATTGCATTCTTTTCCCTTTGACCTTTCCTATTCAATTCAAAGGATATAACAGTTTTATTGTCTCCCATTTAGTTCTGTGGGGCATAATAAAGTCTTCCAGAGCTTTGGAGGGGAAAATACCATCCAGTCATGCCAGGGATGGGCTTGGAGGTGCATCACACAACCCCAGGTGTTAGTGAATACCTGCAGAGTCTCCTGAAATGCAAACTTACAAGTATTTAACATAGGGTCATCTGTACTTTCATGAGGAAAGGAGTACATCAAGGCTGTATATTGTCACCCTGCTTATTTAACTTATATGCAGAGTACATCATGAGAAATGCTGGGCTGGAAGAAACACAGCTGGAATCAAGATTGCCAGGAGAAATATCAATAACCTCAGATATGCAGATGACACTACCCTTATGGGAGAAAGTGAAGAGGAACTCAAAAGCCTCTTGATGAAAGTGAAAGTGGAGAGTGAAAAAGTTGGCTTAAAGCTCACCATTCAGAAAACTCAGATTATGGCATCTGGTCCCATCACTTCATGGCAAATAGATGGGCAAACAGTGGAAACAGTGTCAGACTTTATTTTTCTGGGCTCCAAAATCACTGCAGATGGTGATTGCAGCCATGAAATTAAAAGACACTTACTCCTGGGAAGGAAAGTTATGACCAACCTAGATAGCATATTGAAAAGCAGAGATATTACTTTGCTAACAAAGATCAGTCTAGTCAAGGCTATGGTTTTTCCAATGGTCATGTTTGGATGTGAGAGTTGGACTGTGAAGAAAGCCAAGCACTGAAGAATTGATGCTTTTGAACTGTGGTGTTGGAGAAGACTCTTGAGAGTCCCTTGGACTGCAAGGAGATCCAAGCAGTCCATCCTAAAGGAGATCAGTCCCGGGTGTTCATTGGAAGGACTGATGCTGAAGCTGAAACTCCAATACTTTGGCCACCTCATGCAGAGTTGACTCATTGGAAAAGACCCTGATGCTGGGAGGGATTGGGGGCAGGAGGAGAAGGGGATGACAGAGGATGAGATGGTTGGATGGCATCACTGACTCGATGGACGTGAGTCTGAGTGAACTCCGGGAGTTGGTGATGGACAGGGAGGCCTAGCGTGCTGTGATTCATGGGGTTGCAAAGAGTTGGACACGACTGAGCGACTGAACTGAACTGAACTGAAGATAGGATCATGTGTACTTTCATGAGGATGAGTTTCATTAAATGAAACTATAGAAATTTCTCAAAGTAAATTAGACTCTTTTTTAAACTAGTAATGAATATTCTGTCTAGCCTCAAAATAACTCATGTTATGAAACCAGTTTAAACCTCCTTTGAAAGGTTTTGGTAAGTTTTAAAAATTCGAATTTTTGTCTACATACATTGTGCTGTGTGGGGTATAAAAGCTCTTGAGCAATTGATTCTGAGACTTCTCCTTTAAGAGAACTCTGAAACCAAAGCAGTTTAGGCAAACTGCTGGTTGCTAGGGGTAACCTCAGCTTCCAGAATGAATAATTTTAAATGCAGTACAAGCATTTGATAAGACGATGCAAGAGTGAGATCTTCTGAAAGAAAATAAGGAATGAGAGTTCTAATCGTTTGGTTTGGAAAAAATTATATCTTTATGCTTTTAACACAAATAGATGAGTCAGAAGGAATTATAGCTATATCCTAACTGATAAGCAAGCTAGAAAGCCAGACCATAATCTACTCTATCAGGGGAGAAGTGGTATCTTTAAGACAACACAGGACTTGGGTTAATACTTATGTGAATGACCTACTGGGATGAGTTCCAGAGAGAAAGACAAAGGACTACGGGCAATACTCAGGCTGTGCTCTCAGCTGTGTCCCATGATTCTGCTTCTCAGTTCCCTGTTTGATCTCTAGTCCTGAAAGTAACACAGTTTCAGTACTACCTACTGTGACTTCTGCACACTCCTTCTCAGAGTCCCAAGTAAACTCACCATCCAGTATCTGCTTTCTAGCACTGACCTTGCTGGCAGCCCTGCTAGCTTGGTTCTGCCTATTCATTCCTCAAACCATCATCAACAGACCATTTTTCAATGGTTATGTGTTATTCTAGCAGAAGTATACAAAAACTGCAGCAGCCAGAGTAGAGGACAAACTTCTAGAAAGACTTATGCTGTTCAGTCACTAAGTCGTGTTCATCTCTTTGTGACTCCATGCACTGCAGCACGCCAGGCTTCCTTGACCTTCACTATCTCTTGGAGTTTGCACCAACTCCTGTCCATTGAGTCTGTGATGCCATCTAACCATCTCATCCTCTGTCACTCCCTTCTCCTCCTGCCCTCAATCTTTCCCAGCATCAGGGGCTTTTCCAGTGAGTCTGCTCTTCAAATCAGGTGGCCAAACTCTTGGAGCTTCAGCTTTAGCATTAGTCCTTCTAATGAATATTCAGGGTTGATTTCCTTTAGGATTGACTGGTTTGATCTCCTTGCAGTCCAAGGCACTCTTAAGAGTCTTCTCCAACACCACAGTTCAAAAACATCAATTCTTTGGTGCTCAGCTTTCCGTATGGTCCAGCTCTCACATTTGTATATGACTACTGGAAAAACCATAGCTTTGACTATATGGACCTTTGTCAACAAAGTTATGTCCCTGATTTTTAATATGCTGTCTACGTTTGTCCTAGCTTCTAGAAGGGCTGCTGCTGCTGCTAAGTCACTTCAGTCGTGTCTGACTCTGTGTGACCCCACAGACAGCAGCCCACCAGGCTCCTCTGTCCACGGGATTCTCTAGGCAAGAATACTGGAGTGGGTTGCTATTTCCTTCTCCCTCTAGAAGGGCTACTAATTACCAAAAGAGATGAGGTTCTTGGGGTTTCCTGGAAAGAGCTTCTCTCTCACATAATAATTCAGATTTAAAAAGACACAGTAGGCAAATCTATGGATAAAACTAGGATGTGGTTAAACAGTGAATGACAATTGCTATGGATTAGTAGAAAACTGCCAAGATATTATACATTAGAGTGTTAATTTCTTTCAAAGTTGCTTCTACATTTTAAAAATGCCATTTAAAATATATTTTCAAATGTTATCATATTTAGTTATCTTGATAAAATCTTCTGCTCTTCTTTAGGAAATACTGAGGAAGTATGTTAACCCTGTCATCCAATCAGCTTACTATACTTGTTGTGTGCCTCACTGGGCTATGACTAATGAGACAGACTGACCTGGCAATGGTGTATTCTGTTGGCCAAATATCCAAGGGGAAAAAACTGAAACCTCTTGAGTGCTGAGCATGCAAATAACAGTCATATTAAAATCTAAATGTTAGCTAAAGACACTCTAAATGTTAGAATACCATCATGTGCTACAAACTTCTTTCTCCAAATGGTGTGATTATGAAATTGAAAAAAGATTTGGAAGAAAGTTCTTTAAACTTCTTCCCAATAACAGGAATCATCATACTATGGCCAGCACGTCATATCTGACCACCTCCTTCTCCTCCCTTCCTTCTGCCCTTTCTCCTCCCCTCTTCTCTCTTCTTCCTCCTCTCCTTTTTCTCCTTCTCCTTCTTATATTTTATTTGAAAAGTCTGGCTCATTTGTCTAGTATTGTCCATGACTACTTTGGACCTATAAAGACTGAGTTGAATAGAGAGGTCATATGGCCTGAAAACCTAAAATATTTACTACTTGATCCCTAAGAAAAGCTGACCAACCCTCACTTTAGAAGACAAAGGGAAGATGACATTCCTAGGTGAATTAAAATAGTGCTGGTGGTTCAAAAGTGGTTTGTTGACTCTGTAACTTGTGCATGGGATCTGACAATTTAATCCCAAAGGCTCTTGTGATGCATAAGTCGCTTGGGAGCCTAAGCGTGACACCTCACTTCAGATTTGTGTATCCTTGTGTGCCAACCTGGTCTCTTAGGAACTTCATGCACTAAATATGCTATGGGTCCTTCCGGGTCAGATCACGACCTGGTTAGCAATAGAGGCAGAAGCTGTTTGTGCCTACTAGGCAGCCTCTAGTAAGCTAGTAAAACACAGGCTGGGTACAAACTGAAGTCAGTCATGGTTTTACAAATGGAGAACAAATGAGGTAAGATGCCAACCACAAGAATTCACAATAAACCTTGGGGCTTTGCCACAGTGTTCTTGGAACCAGCTTTGAAAGGTGGTTGCCTTATTTGGATTAGTAGTCATAGTAGAGAAGTCAGGATGTGGTTCTTTACATGTTTGGGCTAAAACCAATACTCAAGCCAGACTTCACTGTGACCTGTGACTTAAGGTCATATGATAAATATGATAAATATTGCCCCACAGCTGTAGGCAAGATCAAAGATTCCTTTCTAGTTGTCACAGGTAGTCTTTTTACTTCAAATGACTTCTTTTCTCCTATATGGAAAAAAATAATAAAAACTTCACCAAGAAGTATACCTTCTAAAGAGTTAAAAGAAAGAGGTGAGTCCAAGCCTACTCGTGTTCTTTGACAAGGTGGCTTACTGTGATTGTCCTAAAACCAAAGGAAATATTTTGACCTCTCTGTCCAGGCTGACGTAACATCTATATAAATATAATACAGAATATTCTAAAGTCCCATAGTCATAATGGAATTCTCAGGAGAAAGCAAACAAATGCAAAAGACAGCACTTGCCTTAAAATATAAAATAAAATTCACAAATTCGAATAAGACCCCAAAGAGCTCCCAGGCGTGCTGTAGAAATTATGTGAATGTTGGAACTACATGGGGCTCCAGACCAAAAAGACACTGAGAGAAATGAAATTTAAACCAATTTTGTGATGTGCTTGACAGACTCATGCAAATACCTAGGCACTGAAAGAGAAACATGGATGCATCGAAGCCCAGCAGTAATGACTGAAACCATAACCTCTGATTAGTACATCTATACCGCACGGAACATTAACGACATAAGAAATGCCATTCTGGAGACCCAGTCCAGACACAATCAGGCTGAATGAGCCTATCAGGTCTATTATTTTTATAACCAGAGCTGCAGATGAGTACAACACTGTTTTGTCTCTAGCAATGTCACCCTAACTAAATCAACATTACATGGAAGCAATAGGGTTGGTAAAATAAAAATGCCAAAGTAAATCCATTTGCCCAAATAACATTGAAGAATTCTCAAAAGCATTTCCAAGTATCTTTTATTTTAGAGTGAAACATGAACCCAGCGTGGGTTGGGAAGTTGGCAAGAACTTTACTACTAAAAGAAGCTGGCATTTTTATATATTTACATAAGTAAAGAGGAAATTTTGTTCCTCAGCGTGGCAACACCAGAAATTCTGACAAAATATTATACATATTCATTTTAACTTTTTCTGTTTTAGAGTTGGCTAGAGTTAGGATAAACTAATGTATTTAGAATGATCATACATCCCATCCCTCATTTAATAAAGCCTGTTTAAAATATTGCCCTTATTAATGACTACCAGAACACAGCAGTGTTCATAATCCCAGTAATTCAATTGCCAGTAGTTTGTGCAATAAATCAGGAAAAGGTTAAAATATTTTTCATGCCAGAATAGAACATATCAATCTATTTTATTTGATTACTTTGTGTAATGAGGCTTTTTCAAGGCCAGACTACCTTACTCATTATAATTATGCCAGATCATATTTTTGTTTAAAATGGAAAAGATTTAAAAATGCCAGCAATAGAGTTGAAGCTAGTCTAGGGTGTTTTTCCTCCTTTGTAAGTTTCAGGACATGAGAAATGACATCCTGCTCTCCTTCTAAGAGTAGAGAAGAAAGTAACATTGTTCCCATGAAAAGTAGATTAGGCAAATGGCATCTGGACAACACTCATTTGACTCATTGACATGAAAATTCAATAAAATCATCTGCAATGTTTTTTAATTCCAAAGTTAAATTCCACTCTGATAAGTAAACTCTTGAAAATCACTAGAGCACAATAATATCGCCTCTACATGTGGCGACATTCCTTTCTCAGTGAATGCAAGCTGAATTCAACCAAAAAAAAGTCATATTTTTTAAAAATAATAATTTTATCAATAAAGAATAACACAAAACATTTTCTGACATCCTTTTCCCACTTTCTAGAATAAACTCTTTCGGGGACATAAGGGAAATCTCCCTCCCAAAACCCAGTGGAGCCTCAGGCCCCCTTTGGCTCCAGCTGAGTTCCAGTAGCCCCACCCTGCTGTGAGGTCTGTCTCTAGGGAGTCAGCTGTGGTCATGAGAGGAGGGCATTTCTATAACCTGTTCTCCGTGTTCCTTCAAATTGAAATAAGGTCACTCCAACCATGAATAGCTCCACAAATCTCATGCTGGGTAAAAAGGGCTTTGATCTTGGTAAATCATAAGACTGAACAAAGAATGAAGGCAAGGAAGCAGTAAAGGGTGAAACAATGATGGCCATTAGAAGTGGAGTCAGAACTTTCCCGGGGACTTTTCAGAACTGTATCTCGTAAAATTATTATTCCTGAATAATAATAATAACAACAAGAATGGTCAGAAATAAAAAGTCTAACAAATACTACTATATATTGGGTAGGATGGGGGGGCAGTTAAGACTCTCGTATGTTGCTGGTGGGAATGTCAAATGGTATAACCTCCTGCCACTTTGACAGTTTCTAACAAAGGTTGTCATTCATCTCTCACATGAGCCAGCAATTCTACTCCTAGAAGAGAAAAGAAATGCATATCTTCACCTAAAGATTTGTACAAAAATTTCATATCAGCCTTATTTACAACAGCTAAAGCTAGGAGCAACCCAAATGACCATAAGTAGGAGAATGGATGAAGAAGTTGTGCTATATACTACTCACACAATAGGAAACCTGGGCGTGAGCAAGCAGGAGTTGGCAAGAGTGAACATCAACATTTTAGTAATCAGTGAACTAAAATGCATGGGAATGGGCGAATTTAATTCAGATGACCATTATATCTACTATTGTAGGCATGAATTCCTTAGAAGAAATGCAGCAGCCCTCATAGTCAACAAAAGAGTCTGAATTGAAGTTCTTGGGTGCAGTCTCAAAAATGACAGAATGATCTGGGTTCATTTCCAAGGCAAACCATTCAACATCACAGTAATCCAAGTCTATGCCCCAACCACTAATGCCGAAGAAGCTGAAGTCGAATGGTTCTATGAAGACTTACAAGATCTTCTAGAACTAATACCAAAAATCGATATCCATTTCATCATAGGGGATTAGAATGCAAAAGTAGGAAGTAAAGAGATACCTGGAGTAATGGGCAAGTTTGGCCTTGGCGTGCAAAATGAAGCAGGGCAAAGGCTAACAGAGTTTTGCCAAGAGGACATACTGGCCATTGCAAACACTCTCTTCCAACAACACAAGAGACAACTCTACACATGAACATCACCAAATGGTCAATACCAAAATCAGGTTGATTATATTCTTTGCAGACAAAGATGGAAAAGCTCCATACAGACAGCAAAGACAAGATCTGGAGCTGATTGAGGCTCAGATCATGAGCAAAATTCAGGCTTAAATTGAAGAAAGAAGAGAAAACCACTAGACTTTTCAGATATGACCTAAATCAAATCCCTCATAATTATACAGTGGAGGTGATAAATAGATTCAAGGGATTAGATTTGGCAGACAGAGTGTTCGAAGAACTATGGATGGAGGTTCGTAACATTGTACAGGAAGGGGTGAACAAAACCATCCTCAAGGAAGAGAAATACAAGAAGGCAAAGTGGCTGTCTGAGGAGGACTTACAAATAGGTGAGAAAAAAGGGAAGCAAAAGGCAGAGGAGAAAGGGAAAGATATATACAACTGGATGCAGAGTTCCAGAAAATAGCAGGGAGAGATAAGAAAGCCTTCTTAAGTAAACAATGCAAAGGAATAGAGGAAAACAATAGAATGGGAAAGACTAGAGATATTTCAAGAAAATTGGAGATGCCAAGGGAATATTTCATGCAAAGATGGGCACAATAAAGGGCAGAAACAGCAAGGACCTAACAGAAGCAGACAAGATTAAGAAGAGGTGGCAAGAATATACCTAAGAACTATACAAAAAGATCTTAATAACCCAGAAAACCATGAAGGTGTGGCCACTCACCTAGAGCCCGACATCTTCGAGTGTGAAGTCAAGTGGGCCTTAGGAAGAATTACTACGAACAAAGCTAGTGGATGTGATGGAATTCCAGCTGAGTTATTTCAAATTCTAAAAGATGATGCTGTTAAAGTGCTGCACTTAATATGTCAGCAAATTTGGAAAAATCAGCAGTGGCAATAGGACTAGGAGCAAGGTAACGCTCAAAATCCTTCAAGCCAGGCTTCAGCAGTATGTGAACTGAGAAATTCCAGATGTACAAGTTGGATTCAGAAAAGGCAGAGGAACCAGAGATTACATTGCCAACATACACTGGATCATAGAATAAGCAAGGGAATTCCAGAAAAACATCTACTTCTACTTCATGGACTACACCAAAGCCTTTGATTTTGTGGATCATAACAACTGTGGAAACTTCTTAAAGAGATGGGAATACCAGAGCACCTTACCTGCCTCCTGAGAAATCTGTATATAGATCAAGGGGCAACAGTTAGAACCGATCATGGAACAAAGGACTGGTACAAAATTGGGAAAGGAGTATGTCAAGGCTGTCTATTGTCACCCTGCTTATTTAACTTATATGCAGAGTACATCATGAGAAACCCTGGGCTGGAAGAAGCACAAGCTGGAATCAAGACTGCTGGGAGAAATATCAATAACCTCAGATATGTGGATGATACCACTTTAATGGCAGAAAGTGAAGATGAACTAAAAGAGTTTCTTGATGAAGGTGAAAGAGGAAAGTGAAAAAGCTGGCTTAATACTTAACATTTAAAAAACAGTATTATGCGATGAACCCCGATGTTCATCACAGCACTGTTTATAATAGCCAGGACATGGAAGCAACCTAGATGTCCATCAGCAGATGAATGGATAAGAAAGCTGTGGTACATATACACAATGGAGTATTACTCAGCCATTAAAAAGAATACATTTGAATCAGTTCTAATGAGATGGATGAAACTGGAGCCTATTATACAGAGTGAAGTAAGCCAGAAGGAAAAACACCAATACAGTATACTAATGCATATATATGGAATTTAGAAAGATGGTAATAATAACCCTGTGTACGAGACAGCAAAAGAGACACTGATGTATAGAACAGTCTTATGGACTCTGTGGGAGAGGGAGAGGGTGGGAAGATTTGGGAGAATGGCATTGAAACATGTAAAATGTCATGTATGAAACGAGATGCCAGTCCAGGTTCGATGCATGATACTGGATGCTTGGGGCTAGTGCACTGGGACGACCCAGAGGGATGGTATGGGGAGGGAGGAGGGAGGAGGGTTCAGGATGGGGCACACATGTATACCTGTGGTGGATTCATTTTGATATTTGGCAAAACTAATACAATTATGTAAAGTTTAAAAATAAAATAAAATTAAAAAAAAAACCAATATTATGGCATCTGGTCCCATCATTTCATCGCAAATAGATGGGGAAAAAGTGGAAGCAGTGACAGATTTTATTTTCTTGGGCTCCAAAATCACTGCAGACAGTGACTGCAGCCACAAAACTAAAAGATGCTTGCTCCTTGGAAGAAAAGCTATGACAAAGCTAGACAAAATATTAAAAAGGAGAGACATCATTTTGCTGACAAAGGTCCATGTAGTAAAAGCTATGGGTTTTCTAGTAGTCATGTATGGATATGAGAGTTGGACCATAAAGAAAGCTGAGCACTGATGAGCTGATGCTTTTGAACTGTGGTGTTGGAGAAGATTCTTGAGAGTCCCTTGGACTGCAAGGAGATCCAACCAATCCATCCTAAAGGAAATAAGCCCTGAATATTCATTGGAAGGACAGACTGAAGCTGAAGCTCCAATAGTTGGGCCACCTGATATGAAGCGCGGACTCATTGGAAAAGACCCTGATTCTGGGAAAGATTGAGGGCAAGAGGAGAAGAGTACAGAAGAGGATGAGACAGTTAGATAGCATAACTGCACATTTTATCACTGAGTGCTAATTATTCCTCAATAAAGCAGCAGGAAAATTGTATTGTTATTGTTTAGTTGCTAAGTCCCGTCTGCCTCTCTTGTGAAGCCATGCATTAAGCAGGAAGTTAGCTGAGGGTAAGGA
This sequence comes from Bos indicus, assembly GCF_029378745.1. Taxonomy (NCBI): domain Eukaryota; kingdom Metazoa; phylum Chordata; class Mammalia; order Artiodactyla; family Bovidae; genus Bos; species Bos indicus. The sequence goes on from NC_091773.1 coordinate 67,428,910, forward strand.
GGAGTGGCCCCTTCACCTAAACATCCAATGGCCGCCTACTCCCACCAAGAAATTCACCAGCCTCACCCCTAATACGCCCCCATCAGTACTCCAAAATAGTTACAGGACCTGGAAAAATTTCCCACTGGCCGACTGATGGGACTTTACTACTCTATCACATGAGCACACCTCACACTGTGAGTTGCTCAGTCACAGCCATGTTCAACTCCTTGTGAGCCGATGCACTGTGGCCCACCAGGCTCCTCTGTCTATGGAGTTTTCCAGGCAAGCATACTGGAGCGGACCTCCATGTTCCTCTCCAGGGAATCTTCCCAAACCAGGGATAGAACCTACGTCTCTTCAGTCTTCTTGGATTAGCCAGCGGATTCTTTACCACTGAGCCACCAGGGAAGCTCCTGAAAAATGTGTTACTTTTAAATGAATCAATAGAGTACAAACAATATACATTTTAATAATTCTCAAGTTCATGTGATAATGTATGGAGACTGTGGAAGGATTTCCACACTAGGAGAGAAAAGTTTACAGTTTATCAAAATATGTGAAATAACTTTTTAAAATTAATTTATTTATATTAATTGGAGGCTAATTACTTTATAATACTGTGGTGTTTTTGCCATTTTTGTTTTTTAAAGAGAATAATATGTACACAGCCCTACAGCCCTTATGGGACTTTATGCTATGAATTGTTACGGGCATGCTGGATGGACACCAGGAATGATTTCTATTCAAGTTGACTCCAAAATATAGTGAAAAACTCAGTATTTCCTGTTTGAATTATTTATTAGTAATGCTTGCTAAAATGCTCATAGACCTTTTTCAGTTGGAATTTGCTTCCTTGTAAAGTGTTTTAGATACCACAATAAAGTTCGATTTTCGTTTCAAAATTTATATGCAAACCACAAATGGCCTCACATATTTCATGACAATTAAGTAAGGCTAGCAATTATTAAAAAATTGAACTAATACTTTATAAGAAAGCATAATTATGAAGTAAAGGCAGCTCTCAATCTGAATACAATTTTGAAAATTAGGTAATAAGTTTAAGCATATGATTTTAAATCATTTTAATTTTATATATTTTTCTATGAATATATTAATTATAAACAAAGATATATTTCCTAAGAAAAGGATAATAAATGGTAATATTAATTTTATTCCCATGAAAATTTAGCTTATATACATATCCACTGAAGTAATATTTATAGTACTTTTAATGTTGAAAAGATTCTGTAATGATGAAAAAAGAATATATTCGGGGCAACAAAAAAAGAAGAAATAATAATTTTTTACAAACATACAAAAAGAAGAAATTTTTTGCATACTGGTTTTCTCTATAATTAATGCTATGAAAGTCTAGCTAACTTTATGGTAAAACTCTACACCAAATAAGAATGCATAAAAACAGAGTGGTAATGGAATTTATGATATTGAAATAATATCTGTCTGCAAAACAGTTAACTGGCTCCAAATAAAATCTATAAAATTATCATTTAGGTCATACAAAGTTATAAATAAATTATTGTATGGAAACAACATGAAAATATTTTATGATTTTTATCATATAAATTAAGGATCAATGAACCGTTTCTGTAAAGGGCCAGATACTTATTATTTTGGGACTTGCAGGCCACATACAATCTCAGTCACATAATCAGTTAAAACATAAAAGCATTCTTGTCTTGAGGTCTGTACATAAACATATGGATTTAATCCACAGGCCATAACTTACTGATCCTTGATATAGATCATTAATAACCATATCATAAAAATGCTAGCATAGTTATTTTAAAAGTTCAAATCTTTTCTTTTTACAATTACAAAATTCAAGTTCTGTTCTTGTTTGTTATCACTCCTACCGATGCCAAGGGTATTTGTCAGGCAGTTCTCATCAATATGAAGGAGGGTGGCTTTCCTTTTTTCCTCCCTCCTGACTACTCACTCAAACTCACTTACTCCTCAGGGATGAGGTCCTTGTTATAGTTACTTCAAAGTTAAACTCAGCCACCCAGAAATCATTTGCTCTTGACAATTCTTAGATCCATATGCTAATCATAAGAGTATAGAATTAAGTCCTTCAGAATTGGTTGTGTCTTGTAAAACACATAGAATGCCTTTTTAAAGGAGAGATAAAGAGCTATCCTAAAACAAAAGGCTTATGTTTTCTCCTTCTGGAATTTCTTCTTTTGATCCCTGAAATTGCAATTCAGACCAGCCACCAGTATATAGACACATTTGTATGAAGGCAACGTGGATGTTTTCAAGATAAAACAGGTTCACTGCATGTCCTTTGAGTATATATGCATATATGTGTGTGTGTGTTCATACCTGCCAACCTCTTAGAAGTTTAAAATCCAGTAATTTCTAATTTTATCCATGTTACTACTACAAAACTACAGCAAAACTCAATATCTTCAGAGAAATAAAAATTTTTTTTCAGATCTAAGGAATTTCAATGGTTGAGGAAATTTCAAGCTGGAGCCATTGCAGTTTTATTATTAAATAATTTTTTTTTTCTTGAAGTAGAGAATGACAGAGCTTAAAAGAGTTCCTTTAGGTGTTTTGTTTTTAATATGTATAGATTCTAGACACTCCTTCTTAAAAATAATTTAATGACTCCCTTGTCCTCTGGATAAAGTGCAAACTTCTAAGCATGGTTTGCACCTTCTCATCCAGGCTCCTTTTTCTCTCTCTTCTTTGCTTCTCCCATGGCATCTTGCATTCGATGCAGCAGCCACTCTGTCAGTCTCTACTGTGTCCAGTGACCTCTGTACCTCCAGCCTTGGCGCATGGAGGTCCCACTGCTCCGGACTCACTTCCTCTTTGCCAACACTTTTCCCTTACCTGGCTTCTGCTTAGTCCTCAGTCTCTGCTTAGATGTCATTTCTCTCATGTAGTCCATTGTGACTGCTCCCGAAGCCCAGGTTACGTGAATTTTCTCTCTCTTCCATCGCTGATTTATTTTTTATCAGAACACTCTTAACACATTATATTGTGATTGAAGTTCAGTGGTCGGTGCCCTTCTTTTGACAGCTGTCTCAGTAAGGTCAGGGTGAGGCTTCTTAATGACAGTAAACCTAATGCCTACTATCGTGTCTGAGACGGTAGATTCTCAGAGAATATTAACTGAATGTTGCTGGATTTAGAATGACTCCTATCTGATCTTGTCCACTACAATGGAGAGAAGATGATGCTACTGACCCACCAACCAAAAGACATAATCTGAATTAATCTTATTTTCCATGAACACTTGAGGCCTTAAGAACTGAAGTAGAGAAAGAGTTGGGCAAAAGGCATGGTCTTCCTTTGTACAGAAAGTAACAATATTTAGTGAACCAAATTTGTGACCCTGAACTCATTCTTAAGCTCTGCATAACTGAAATAGGGTAACAGAGACTGACTTTGTCAAATGATCAAAAAGGATATAAACACAACTTGGAAAACAGACCTCTCTCTGATTTAGATAACTGAAACTTACAAGATGTGCTCCTTTCAGCCTGGAGATGCAGGGAGAGCAATCCTGCAGACCAGATTCCGCTCCTCCTCTCAGCCGTCACTGCTGAGCACGGCCACTGACTGGGGAATTCCGCTTTACACTAACACTTGATTTGCGCTTGTACATCTTGCCCCTTCTCCCCTTTCTCAAAGGTTGTTCTTGACATTAATCTCCCTATCCCTCATTTTTAAAAAAAAAATTAAGTTTAGTTGATTTTATAATATTGTTTTAATTTTAGGTATACGGCAAAGTGATTCAGTTACGTATACATATTTTTTTCAGAATATTTTCCATTATAGGTTATTACAAGATTCTGTATATCTTCTGTTATATAGTAAATTCTTGTTGCTTATCTATTTTATATAGTAGTTTGTATCTGATAATGCCATACTCCTAATTTATCCCCCGCTACCCTGACTCCCTTTCCCCTTTGGTAACCGTAAATTTGTTTTCTATGTCTGTGGTTGTGTTTCTGTTTTGTATATACATTCATTTGTATTATTTCAGGTTTCACATATAAGTGATATCATAAAATATTTATCCTTCTCTGTCTAACATACTTCACTTAGTATGATATTCTCTAGGTCCATTCATGTTGCTGCAAATGTCAATTTTTTATGACTAATAATACCCCACTGTATGTATGTATGTATATATGCTACTGCTGCTGCTAAGTCACTTCGGTCGTGTCCGACTCTGTGCAACCCCAGAGACGGCAGCCCACCAGGCTCCCCCATCCGTGGGATTCTCCAGGCAAGAACACTGGAGTGGGTTGCCATTTCCTTCTCCAATGCGTGAAAGTGAAAAGGGAAAGTGAAGTCGCTCAGTCATGTTTGACCCTCCAGACTCCCCCATCCATGAGATTTTCCAGGCAAGAGTATTGGAGTGGGTTGCCATTGCCTTCTCCAGTATGTATGAAAACCCTTAATCTGAAAAGATACTTGCACCCCAGTGTTCATGGCAGCACTAATTTACAATAGCTGAGACATGAAAAGAACCCAACTGCCAGTCAACAGACTTATCACATCATAAATCTGTTGACTGGCAGTTGGGTTCTTTTCATGTCTTGGCTATTGTAAATTAGTGCTGCCATGAACACTGGGGTGCATGTATCTTTTCAGATTAAGGATTTTCATCCTTTCCAGATATATGCCCAGGTGTGGGATTGCTGGGTCATATGGTAGTTCTAGTTTTCATTTTTTAAGGAACCTCCCTACTGTTTTCCAAAGTGGCTGCACCAATTCACATTCCCACCAACAGGGTATGAGGGTTCCCTTTTCTTTCAGAATGTACTATTTGCAGCCATTTTGATGATGTCCATTCTGACTGATGTAAAGTGATACCTCATTGTGGGTTTGATCTGTATTTCTCTAATAATTAGTGATGTTGAGCATCTTTTCATGTGCCTCTCGGCCATCTATAAGTCTTCTTTGGAGAAATGTCTTATAAGGTCTTCTGCTCATTTTTGATTGGGTTGTTTGTACATTTTGGATATTAAATCTTTGTTGATCAAGTCATTTGCAAACATTTTCTCCCATTCCATTGATTGTCTTTTTGTTTTCTTTATGGTTTCCTTTGCTGTGCAAAAGCTTTTAAGCTTGATTAGGTCTCATTTGTTTATTTTTGCTTTTATTTCTTTTGCCTTGAGAGCCCCTGTTCCCTGTCTTAAATGCGGTCTTGTATTTCTATATATGATTTTCCACTATCACCTTCTTGCCTCAAGCTTCACTTTTGCCTTATTTTGGTCAGTGTCAAACCATACTGCCCTCCACATTCCCAGGTCTGAGACCTTTGGTTGCTGCCATTCCCACGGCCATTATCAACGCTCCTGGCTGACTCAAGGTCTTAGGATGTGGCTTTCAAATACCAGCACTTGGGACCTTGGGGCATGGGGGTGGGCTCAATAGGAACAGGGACTGTGAACCTATTACTGCTTCTCTGGCATACATGAGCCCAGCAGAACTGGAGAGTCAACGAAAATGGCTAAATACCAAGTGGAATCTTTCTAATGCCACAGATTAACATAGACATAGAAAATTCCTCAGCTCACCAGGGTGTTCTCCTTTATGGGGCTGAATGAAGAAGATTTCTGCAAGGGGTGTTTGCCAGGGTCAGCCTACCACAGAGTACTGTTGAGTCTTCAGGACAATAGAGGAAATTTTCAAACCAGAAGCGTCAGTGCTCTTGGTGCATTGACACTGACATTACATGTGCAAATGCCCAGCAGTCCACGGCTGCTATCCTACCTTGTGCAGCTGATAATACTGGGAGGAACCAACTCCACCTTGCTCCTCCGCAGTCCAGAGCACCAAACGCAGGGTTCTCTTTGGACGCAGCCCTGGGAATAACAATAAAACAAGTGATTCTTCAGTTGATTTTGAATTAAAGAAAAAAAAATGGCAGGGCCTCTCATCTGAATTCTGCAGGAGGGAATCAGAGGTATGCCCTTTCATCTCTTGCTGGTGTGGCTGCCTGATTCACGATGTGGCTGACCCAGCAAAGGAGGACCCTCAGGGCCAGTCTCCAGGGCAGGTTAATGATGAAAGGGATTGTGGCGACTGCTGTCTTCAGCCCAGGGAGTGAGAGCCTCTATTCATATTTTTAACTGGACAAAGTGCCCAGTAGGACACAATTGATGGCCAAGTTCACTGGGCTACTAGAGTCCATCCAGAAGATGTAGTTAGGAAGACTCTAGGCAGATCCTGAGGCCTTCCTTCCCATGATTAACTGAAACCCAGTGATTAGTCTCTACTTCAAGTTAAGGTATGTAAGGGGTTGCTTCTTAGTTTAAATCCACAAGTATAACCAACTGCCCATGCTATCCTTAGTAATGAATGATCATGAAGAAAACACAACGCTGCATTCATTGACTTGGGAAATACAAACGTACATCCTGCAGTCATTGAAGTTACTGGCAGATCTGGCATATCTAGAACCATCTTTGAGTGATGGTGTCAGCTCCATAAAAGTTAACTACAAGGGTCAAACAGTATGCTGGGAGTTCCACTTTTTGATCAAGACTTGAAGCTTGTTTCTGATTTGGACCTGATGATGTTGCTTCTGAGAAATAATAAGTGCAGAAAAACATGAAGCGGGGCTTACACCTCATTAAGAAGACCTTTCTCTTGCCTCACTGCAGGGAAGCCATAGGGAAGGACTATGAATGGCTACGAGATGGACACACAACAAGCATCGAGTATAATGACCAGTGCCGCCACCCAGGCACGTGGCCTTCTTGAAGGGAGCAGGCTGGTTGACTGCAGCCCGGATGATAAGTGCTCCTGGGAAACGGAGCTCTGTTCCTCCTCCTCTGGACACCGACAAGTATTCTTTCCTTGTATAAGTCTAGTGCTAAGGTACTGAAAAGGAGTTAAGCTTTTCACTAAATGAAACACTGTGAAATGACTTTACACTTGAGCAATTTTGACATCAAACAGCACAGGCTGTTGAGTTCCAACTGTTGAACTGAGTTGAATTGAGGCAGGCTGACCTGAGTTCCAACTAAAGCTCAGAAAAGCAATTTCCTCATCCAATTGTTCAGCAGATCCCATTGGTGTTTCCTGCTAAGTCTATCTAGAATCCAACTTTTCACCTCTGCTCCCATGCTGGTCCAAGCCCCACCCATTTTTGTGTGGACTGTTGCAGTCGCCTCCAAGCTGGTCACCCTGCCACAGTCCATGCCCCTCTGCAGGTGATGGTCTGCACTGCAGTCAGCAGGCCCCTCGTAAACCGTATGCCAGAGCACGTCATTTCTCTGTTCAAGACCTCCAAGAGCCACACTGCAAGCTTCTGGTTCAATGTGATGCCCCCAGCGCCTAGACTGTTTGGCACACATATTTGGTGCCCAATAAATAGGTACCAAATTACCACACAACTGCACTCATCTCACACGCTAGTAAGTAATGCTTAAAATTCTCCAAGCCAGGCTTCAGCAATACGTGAACCGTGAACTTCCAGATATTCAAGCTGGTTTTAGAAAAGGCAGAGGAACCAGAGGTCAAATTGCCAACATCCACTGGATCATCGAAAAAGCAAGAGAGTGCCAGAAAAACATCTATTTCTGCTTTATTGACTATACCAAAGCCTTTGACTGTGTGGATCACAATAAACTGTGGAAGATTCTGAAAGAGATGGGTTTCTGCCTCTTGAGAAACCTGTATGCAGGTCAGGAAGCAACAGTTAGAACTGGACATGGAGCAACAGACTGGTTCCAAATAGGAAAAGAGTACGTCAAGGCTGTATATTGTCACCCTGCTTATTTAACTTATATGCAGAGTACATCATGAGAAACGCTGGACTGGAAGAAACACAAGCTGGAATCAAGATTGCCGGGAGAAACATCAATAATCTCAGATATGCAGATGACACCACCCTTATGGCAGAAAGTGAAGAGGAACTCAAAAGCCTCTTGATGAAAGTGAAAGTGGAGAGTGAAAAAGTTGGCTTAAAGCTCAACATTCAGAAAACTAAGATCATGGCATCTGGTCCCACCACTTCATGGGAAATAGATGGGGAAACAGTGGAAACAGTGTCAGACTTTATTTTTCTGGGCTCCAAAATCACTGCAGATGGTGACTGCAGCCATGAAATTAAAAGACGCTTACTCCTTGGAAGGAAAGTTATGACCAACCTAGATAGCATATTAAAAAGCAGAGATATTACTTTGTCAACAAAGGTCCATCTAGTCAAGGCTATGGTTTTTCCAGTAGTCATGTATGGATGTGAAAGTTGGACTATAAAGAAGGCTGAGTGCTGAAGAATTGATGCTTTTGAACTGTGGCATTGGAGAAGACTCTTGAGAGTCCCTTGGACTGCAAGGAGATCCAACCAGTCCATCCTTAAGGAGATCAGTCCTGGGTGTTAATTGGAAGGACTGACGTTGAAGCTGAAACTCCAATACTTTGGTCACCTGATGAGAAAAGCTGACTCATTTGAAAAGACCCTGATGCTGGGAAAGATTGAGGGCAGGAGGAGAAGGGGACAACAGAGGAGGAGATGGCTGGATGGCATCACCAATTTGATGGACATGGGTTTGGGTGGACTCTGGGTGATGGACAGGGAGGCCTGGCGTGCTGCGGTTCATGGGGTCACAAAGAGTCAGACATGACTGAGTGACTGAACTGAACTGAAATAGGTACCAAATTAATAAATAAATCCAAGGTGTGGTGTCTTAGGGTAAAATTCAAAGCTCTCTAACGCTATCCCAGCCTCATCTCCTAAACTTTCCTGCTAGTTCATTTTCCAGGCAAAGTATTGCAGTTGAAAAATGTGGACAGATCTGCTGAGCCCTGCTATCAACAGGCACCAACTGTGTGACCGCTGAGACATGTTTCCACCTGGACTTCAGCTTCCTTATCTGAAGAGTGGAGGGAATATTACGTGTTCATAACATAACAATTTCCCGGGGTGGCTGTGAGGATGAAATGAGATGTGATGACGTATGTAAGACACTCTGTCTGGCATGTGGCAGACGCTCAATGAATGAATTATAAAACTACATAATGGATAGTCAGGCACAGAGCATATGCTTTTACCCATAGAGAGAAGGGGCATCTAAATACTCAGTACAATCTTCCCAAGTCACTTGAGTCCCTGCTGAAAAAGAATCCTGAAAGGCCCACTGCCTGCTCCACAGAGTCAAACTGCCTACTCATTTTCATAGCACAAACTGTTGTTGGAGAAAGAAACCTAATCAGTCTATCTAAAGATCACAGTCATTGGCTCCTCAAACAGAAATGTGCTTAATGTCAACTTGAACCAAATGGCATTTTGCTTGCAACAGAGAAAACAGTCAAAGAAAAAAGGATAAAGTGCTGCAAATGAAAATTCTGAACTTTTTTTGAAACCCATATAAAAGGGGAAAAAAATCTTTCTGTTTACATATCTCTGCCTTTACCAGCAAAACAGTACCAAATTATTAAAATGATGGCATTCTCTAAATAGGGATCAAGTGACAGTTTAGCACAAATTAGAGAAAAATTAATTTTTCAAAGCAAATGCTCTGAATATGCCCATAGACTTGGTGTTCTAACTTGCAAACCATTGCTGTACAGGGTTAGTCTCCCTCACATTTCAAATCGGCCAGGTGGCCAATGATGTTCCATTAAGAGAACAAAAAAGTGATCTGTTTGAAGTACGGACTGCTAAAACCTGCAAACAACAACAGCATAGTTAGTGCACAGCTGGCCCTGAGGATACAGAAACCCCCACCCCCGCTCAGTCCTGGAGAAATTCAGTCCCCATTCTACTCCACAATCAAGGTGAAGGCCCAACAGAGGAGGTTGGGAAACGGGCGGTTAAGCAGATACCGACGGAGCTGCAAGGTCTCTTTTCTGCTCTGACCTTCTGGTTGCCCCTAGAGCCTAAGAGAAAAAGCCTTCACTCAGCCCTCGACCCTGCCTCTAGCCTGGAGTTCGAGCTCCCGGGCCACAGATGGGCAGTGCGGGCACAGGGAGGTGTTGGCCCTGGCATCTCAATAAACTCGGTGTCCCTGCTCTGCCCCTTCTAGCTCTGTGACTTCGGGCGAGTTGTCTAATCTCTCTGAGCCTCAGTTTCTTCATCTACACAGTAAGGAAAAGGGTAATTGCCTCATGGCTTTGTTAAGAAAATTAAATAAGATGAGGCATTTAAGTAAATATGAAGCACAGTTCCTGGCACACAGTAGGCTTTCAAGAATCGTGTGTTAGCTTCTCTCTACATCACTCCATGAACTTCAGCCTGTGCCAGCGATTTCTAGGAAGTGAGAGAACCAGGAAAGAGGCATCTTCCTCGTTCCTCTTCCCTAGGAGCCGCAGAACATCTTTGTTTACACAGAATGCACTCGCAGCCAAGGGGAAGATACAAGTTTCATCTAGCTTGTGGAAAAACACATAATCTCTTGCCCTCATTCCAACACAGAGCATGTCTACCTCCAAATAAACAGAAGTTGCTTCCTCACTTTAAAAACTGAAGACAATCAGAATTTTTAGTTTCTGGATAAAGTAAAAACACATGCACACATACACACAATAAATTTGATAGCTGAGTGAAGTTGACATAAGGGATGTCTATATTTATCATTTCTAAATAACAGAATTTATTGTGTATCTCAAATTCAAACTGGTTTTAAAAGCTGGGGATTTTAAGTATATGAAGTAACAAAAATAACAACAACAATAATAAAGCAATAATATTGACAGCAACACAACAAAATGATTCAAGGTCAAAGGCAGGGTTCTCATCTTGTAGCAAAACCAGGGTAACGTAGGAGTCCTAGCTCACAGCTCTGGCCCTGGCTCAGTGGTTCACAGCACCAGACTAAGGCAAGAACAGGAAATAAGTCTTTGAGCTGATAGGAAGGACTCTGGGCTGAGCAGGCTTGGAGTCATGTCTCACTGAGGTTTTGTCAGAAGATAAGCAAATAGTTCCCCCATCAATATAACAAAACTGCCCAGAGATCTCTTGATCTCCTGGAATTTTTAATTAGAACTTTAGAGAGTACAAGAAACATTATATAGCATTCCAGTTTTCTATTAAAAGAATGTAGACTATGGATAATACGTCAGAATTTTGCCTTTGTTTATGAAATATGACATACACGCTCTTCACTTTCATTTTATTGAGGAGAATAATAACGCTATTGGGAAAACAGTGTCTATGAGAAAGGGTGAAAATAATCTGGTAGGAGTTTATTTTTTGTTGTTATCAAATTTAAAGATAAGAAGGCTGAGAATAAAACTGATAAATTGGAAAGGTCAACTGACTGTCCTACACTTGGATGAGGACTGAGCCCAAATTAGATTACTCTACCCCTGTAGAGAGATTTTCCAAATTATGAATTCTAAAGAACACTATTTATAAACAAAGTGTATTAACCCAAATGCCTGTTTACTACTCCGCTTCAATCCTACCAAAACTATGTAAGTACTCTTCTCTGTTCTGAGACCTAATTTTGCAGCATGCATGCATGCTAAGTCACTTCAGTCATGTCCAGCTCTTTGCGATCCCATGGACTGTAGCCCCCCAGGCTCCCCTGTCCATAGGATTCTCCAGGCCTGAATACTAGAGTGCTTTGCCATTCCCTCCTCCAGGGGGTCTTCCCAACCCAGGGATCATACCTGTGTCTTTTATGTCTTCAGCACTGGCAGGCAGGTCCTTTACCACTAACAGCACCTGGGAAGCCCAAATTTTGCAGAGAAAACACAATTTTCTCTTACAGTAAATATACTCAATTTCTACATATTCACAGTTTTAGATCATAAATACACTTGTTATCCAGCTCCTCTTTATCAACAATTCAATATCTGCACTTAGAGAAGTCTACTTCTCAGTGGTAAAGAATAAGTCTGCCAATGCAAGAGACTCGGGTTTGATCCTTGGGTCAAGAAGATTCTTTGGAGGAGGAAATGGCAACCTATTCCAGTATTCTTGCCCGGAAAATCCCATGGATGGAAGAGCCTAGTAGGCTGCAGTCCATGGGGTTGCAAAGAGTCAGCCATGATTGCATCTATTATGCAGTTCTGTAATAAACTTGACTAGTATAAAATAATGATATGTGCTGTGCTTAGTCCCTCAGTCGTGTCTGACTCTTTGCAACCCCATGGACTGTAGCCCACCAGGCTCCTCTGTCCATGGGGATTCTCCAGGCAAGAATACTGGAGTGGGTTGCCATGCCCTCCTCCAGGGGATTTTCCCAACCCAGGGGTTGAACCCAGGCTTCCTGCACTGCAGGTGGATTCTTACCACCTGAGCCGCCAAGGAAGCCTATAATGTTATATTAGTGCATAAACTGAATGAGATGAGGCAGTGAGCATAGTAGTTAAGCACATAGGTTTGGGGGTTGAGACCTATTTCAATTTTGGCCAACTTACTTAGCTCATTATATATGAAAACATTACACTGATTTTTTAAAACAGGGGGCATGGTTACACAAAGATTCATTATTTTTGTCAAGTAAATTGTGACTACTCTTTATAGGCAGGAACAGAAAATCACTTGGAAGAAGATCTTTTGTTCTCAGAAGAATCACTTGGTATCTTTCAAAGTCATGTAAATATAAAGCAATTAGGCACTTTTGGGGGGCAGTGGGGCAGGGCAACAAACTTGTAAAACTCCATCTTGCTGGTTACTGCCTCTTGAGCTTTCTGACAAAACAACCCGGATACCAGGCAGGAGATAAATCAGAGTGTAAAAGGAGCCTTCTGGGAGGAAAGTCAGTGCTCTGACTGCTGCTTCCTCAGATGGAGGACTGGGGATGAGGGAACTGTTGAGGCAGAGTGCTGTTGTTCTTCAGTCACTAAGGCGTGTCCGAATTCTTGCAACCCCATGGACTTGCCTGTCCTTCACTGTCTTCTGGAGCTTGCTCAAACTCATGTCCATTGAGTTGGTGATGCCATCCAACCATCTCATCCTCTGTCATCCCCTTCTCCTCTTGCCCTCAATCTTTTCCAGCATCAAGGTCTTTTTCAATGAGTCTGCTCTTCGCGTCAGGCGACCAAAGTACTGGAGCTTCAGCTTCAACATCAATCCTTCTAATGAACAGTCAGGGTTGATTTCCTTTTGGATTGACTGGTTTGACATCCTGGTTGTCCAAGGGACTCTCAAGGGTCTTCTCCATCAACACAGTCCGAAACCATAAATTCTTTGGCCCTCTGCCTTCTTTATGGTCCAACTCTCACATCCATACATGACCACTGGGAAAACTATAGCTTTGGTCTGGGTGACCATGACTAAAGGCCCCAGGGCAGGGAAGGTCCTGGAAACCACTAAAACAAAATGACCTTGATAAAGAGAGGAATCTGGGTTATTATTGTCCTGGGCTCAACACAATGGAGTAAGATTGAAGGGAAAGGCGAATTTTAGACTAGCATGTGGCCAAGTCCAGAAGCTCTTCCAGATCCAGCCACTCTAGTAGAGGTTATGATTTAGAGAACAACAGCTGAGGATGGGAATATCAGCAAGGGGAGTTGTAACCTTGTTCCCCAAAATGGGTACCACTGTAACTTAAGACTGTGAACAGTGCCGTGCAGCAGACAGAAAGAATAGCAGTCACAAGTGGATCCAGCCACAGGTTTCTGGAGGAGAAATGACCCATTTGTCTTGAGTCAAGTTCCAGGAACCTCTAGGAGATAATAGACTTCCTGCTAATAAGGTCTATGGAGGCTTGGATGATTAATGGTACAGAAGATTGAAGGATGTGATCATATTTATAACCTGTGTTTGTGGAGCAGGTCATAATAGTTATAATTTCCATAATTCAAAGGGAACAGTCCTACCTCATTATAACGATTAGGATTCTATTAGCCAGGAAAATCATGATTAATCACTGCTGAAGTAGAAACGCTGTGACCACCAGGGTGTGAAGGCTGTTTCTGGCCCTTATCCAGTTTTCCACTCTTTTCATCCTGCTTTTACCTCTCACCCTAAGCTCCAGCCACATACTTCCTACTTGTTCCTGACCCAAGATGCCATGCTATCTCAGATTTCTAGTCCTTTGTAGATTGATGCTCTTCTTCCTATCTAGAATGCTCCTTCTACTTTTCCACCTGGCAAGCTCTTATTCATTTGACAAAGTCCATTGCTAATATTTACTTTATCTAAGAAGGAGCCCCTAACTCTAGGGAAAAGCTGGCTGTTCCTTTCTCAGTGTTCTTCTAGAACTTCCTACAGACTTCTCTGTCGATTTTCAACCACACTTACATATTGATCTCCCCACTAGATCATTAATTTTCTGAGACTTACTTGTTTCTCTTTTTCATAATCCTGACCCAGTACCTGACATGCAACAAGTGCTGAATAACTGTTTACTGACTGACTGAATGAATGAGTGAATAAACATATTTACATGAGTATATACATAAGTATATATTTACATAAGTATATTTATTTACATAAGTATATATATAGCTACTGTCTTTTCATTTAATCTAAAGCATACCAGCTACTCCTTAGTTCAGAAAGTTAAGCTCTACTTTTACTGAAACCAAAGTCCAAATAACACAGGTGAAACCACCCCAGTAGCCTGGTTAATATGTGCTTCAACTTCTGCATCTATGCATTTACCTACTTTTGAACCACAGGTGCATCTATTAATAGTCAAAATTATTAATCAACAGCTCCTGCTGATCAAGTCACTAAATATATAATAAATATATTATGGCCACAGAAATCATTCTATCAGCTAGTTGTATTAAATTATAGGTATTTACATTTTAGACTTTGATAACTCTAATTTTCACTTCAATTTCTTTATGATTATAAACAATATATCCTTAAAATATGAAAAACAATAAAAATTAGAAAACAGAACCTATAAGCATATGGTATTTCCTTATAATTTTTGTATGCTTGTTATTTATATACATATACAAAGAGTGATTTTTATATTTAATTTTATTCTACTTTTACCACTTAAAAATCTTGACATATATGGCTTTTATTATAATTAATAATTTTCAAGAAAGTAATTCTTAAACTTTTTACCTAGTCTCTTACTGTTGCATATTTAAGATTTTTTCCTTAGGGCAAGATCTTAAAAGTAGAAATAATTAGTCTAAATATTATAAATATTTTTAATTTTTAAGGCTCTTGAAACACGTCTGTAATGCCCTAAGGAAAGCTTATCAATATATATTCCCACCAGCAGTGTATGAGAATATTCACTTCTACTTAATGTGGAACTTTTAATCTTACCTCTTTAATTTTTATGTCTGTCAGTATGTTATATATATATTTTCTATACTACATTCTACTAATTTTCAGCCAAAATAATTATACACACACACACACATACACAATCTGTAGTGGAGTTTAACTTGACTGAGACAAATGTTAAGTTGATATCTGATGCCTGACTAGAGTTAAAATATATGAATTTGTTTTTCTTGTTTAAAATGCCTGATCATACAGCTCTTTCATCAAAATATTTCTAAGATAATATTATGTCTTGTAGGGATCACAAGCCTGGTCTAGCTGGCATCTTAAAACATGGAATTTCTTTTTCCCTACCATTATTCAGAGGGTTTTTATCTGCAAGGAGAAATCGAGAAGCCTGCTTAATGATAGATTTGAACTCTGAATCACACTTTTGTTAAGAGTTCTACCTTGCAACAACATCAAATGGGGAAGTTAAATAAATAGTGCAATTTAAAAAAAATTATGGTAATAAAGTACAAGTACCAAAATCTACCTCTCTTAACAAATTTACATTCGCCAGTATGGTTTTCTAAATTGTATTTCTTGTGCAGATGGTGCTGTGTGAGGAAGCATGAGAGTATTTGTATTTCAATCAAGGATTATCAACAAATAATGCATCTCCAACAAACAACTGAGAGGGAAGATTTCTGGATTTTCAACACCAAGCAGCAGATATAAAGCACAGACGCTTTATTATATAACGAAGGCGCCATCATTAAGCTGCTCCTGTTTACTCTTCCAAATGCTTATTTTTAGGATTATGGTGGAGAGGAGCAGATTCCTCTCCACCTTTTATATATATATTTTATATATATGTTTTATATACATATTATATATATAATATATATATATTTTACATATATATTATATATATAAAAATATATATTTTTAAAGATTTTCTTTCTGTATAAAATGATCTGTAAAGTTATCTAAACTTGTTTTTGACCAGTAATTAATCATAATTCTTATTCTTGTTTCTATTTAAGTTTCAGTTTTCAGACCACAACATGTTTGGCCGTATCAATAAATTTTGCAATCCATTTTGAATAAAAAAACCTCTTCTTTAGCACTACTCCATTCTTGGCTCCCAAAGTGATTGCTGACTGCTCTTTCTAAGGGAAAATCTCACCGTGAAAGGAACAAGATTATCAACGTGTCACTGGAACTCTGCCCTTTCTTTCCATTCCCACCATGGCCACCATTATTTAAGTCCTCTGAATTGCTGTGGTCACCAACTAACTGCTTCTTCTCTCTGTAGAACTGCTGCCAGATTCATCTTCTTAAAATACTGCTTTGAATGTGTCACTTATTAAATGAAAATCTTTACTCATTCGTCATCTAAAGAAGGAGTCTGCCTCTACACTTTTTTGAACATGCATCGCTTCCAGTAAAACATTTGAGCATGCATCACCACATATGTTTATTTATGAATAAATGACACATATAATATTGTCTACATGTGCAATAAATTTTAGCAAGAAATTAATGTCTCGTTTTAGACAGAGAATAAATATTTTCCTGTACCCAAATGATGGTCCCACACAGCACCTTGCTCTGATGGCCACCGGCTTACAGTGCAGCCTCTCCTGTTAGTATGGCATTCAGGAGCCTACACACACGGGTTCCAATCTGCCCCTCCAGACTTGCCTCTACTTCTCCCCATCCCAAAGTCTCATTTCCAGTAAACTGGTCTCTTCATGTTCTTCCTACTTCTGTGCTTTTCCTCACACCATTTATCCCATCACCTTTGCCCTTTCTTTTCCTTCTTGATTTACCCATATCCCAACCATCTTTTAAAATTCATTTCTAAGACCTCTGGTTCCACTCTCTTCTTCCTCTGAGCTTCAAAGCAGTTATTTTCTGTTTTACCCATTTGGCAATTAATCATGACTAATGTATTAATACATCCTGCTCTTAATCTCCACAAACCAGTCCCTGGTCAACTGAAGAGCCCTACGTGTATTTCTGATGAATGGATTAGCACATCTAATGGAAATTGTTTTAAACTGAAACAAGACAGATACAGACTAGATCTGCAAAAAGAACTTTTGGACACAAGACATTTTCAAACATTAAATCAGTCATGAGTTACATTTGCCTAAGGGAGAGTAAAGCCTGGAAAAAAGGCTGGGCTTGGACAGGTTTGGAACATGGAAACAGACTGGAATCTTTGCCATCTCTGTTAGATCTAGAATATTATGATTGATGACTTTGCAAATACTGAGCTCCACCCACAGGGATGTGAGGCTGACATTTTCTCAAGAGAAGTATTTGGCCTTACAGAAGATGTGTTGTTTATCTCAAACACTTTCATTTCTCAATTATGAAAAGTGTGAAACCATTTATATTTTCCAGATGAAAGAAAACTTAGAGAAAACTCAGAGTGTTTCCATGAAACCAATGCTGCATAATCTATGCATGCCACGTTGCCAAGGTAATGGATTATCTGACCCCATGGGCCTCTTGCTTTTCCAGGTCATCATGTCACATCTTACATATAAAAGCCATTAGGGTAAAGGAGAGATTTTATATATTCTGTTAAAGTATTTATAAGCACTTGTAAAAATGTACTTTAGATCAGGGGATTGTCATCTTAGAAAGACTCTCCAAATTTAGCAGCTCCATCCCAGGGCCAACCGCCCAGGGCATGTTCAGAGTCTGTGGACACTTTGGTTCTGAAATGAAACCAAACCCATGCAGAGTTATGTGCTTAGTGTGGGAAGGAATGTGATGCCTCCGATCTCGGAACTTTTCCCAGGACCCCTTGTCCTCAGAACCTTAAAATCAACCTACTAGAATTCTTTTTCCCTATGTAGACACTGACATTTCAAGAACATTATTTCCTGTCATTGATATTTAATGTGTACATATAGTGCTTACTAAAACACAGCACGGTCCATTTTGGATGTACAAGCATGTGCTTAAGAATGCCATGATATAAAAGAGGAAACTAATTCTGTGCTAGAACAGGTGAACATACAAACCAACAAATACTCATCTGGACTAACTGTGCAGAAATCAAGAAGATTAAATGGCATAGTCAAAGCTACCTGAAATATCAGACTCCTTAATTCAACAACTATTCCTGGTCCAGGAACAAGGAGTTTAGGACTGAAAAAGACAGTCATGCTCTTTGAAACTTACAATCAAAAAGACAAAGTGAGTAAGAAATTCCCACTTTATTCTTATCATCATTGCCATCACCATCGATCATTGTTGTAGGTACTTTCAATCTGTTTAAAGAAAACTGATTTTTAAAAATTAAGTTATCATTGCTCTGGATGGTGACTTAACTAGGTTCAAGGGTAGAATTGGGAGATAAGGCAGAAAGGTAATGAAGAAAAGAACTGGGGGAGAGCAATGATGTAGTAGTAAAAGCAATGAAAGCATCATTAATGTGATTATAGAGATGGCCAACATTCAGCACAAGATGCGGGAAGAGCGGGCCAAGATGGATGGGCACTCAGTACCCTACCAGGCACTGCCGAGATGTTGTCAGATGCTGTATCATACATAATTTCAGAAACATGATTTCATTTAGTTCTGCAAAGCAAGTAATAGTGCCTTCCTCTTTTACAAATAATGAAACCGAGAGATAGAAAAATTGTCATTTGTCCAGTACTACACAGTCGGTAACCAGCAGAGCTGGGATTCTAACATGGGGGTGTCTGATGCCCAACCTATGCTCTTAACCACATCATGCTACTGTCTTCCCATTTCGCTGCATGGAAAGAGCTGACCCGTCCTGTGCAACCTCTGCCTTTGGTCTTCATTAGCTGAAGCTCTCATGTCAGAAAATAATATACTCTAACAAAGCTACTGTATCTGTCCCGTTACTCAGAGGTCCATGTTAAGGGTCTTCAAATTCCATCTAAAACCATTCAGTTTCAAGAGACAGAGTGGCAAGAATATGACTATAGATAGTTGGCTGGGTAAATGCGTTTGGTCAGGAGGGTGAGGGCTGGGACCAGTGCAAAGAAGGACCCTTTATAGGCCAGTAGAGATAAGCAAGACACTGAGACATGCAGAAACTGAACAAAACTTGAGTACTGAGATTTACGGCAACACTTTATAAAGTGTTGGGTCCAAAAACCATCACCGACTCAAAATAAATAGGTGACAAAGAGCATACTTTAACTTCTGTGTGGGGCGCTGAAGAGTTTCTTGCATTCTGGGGACCTGAGCTCCTGAAATATTCAAATGAAATCTAAAAAATTAGAAGCCTAGCTTAGATAAGTTAGATAAGATCCTTTCTCTGCACACAAAAATCAGAGGGCTCTGCAAAAATCAGAAAATAGTACTGTCAAGAATATTGTGAAAAATAAACTCCAAATGTAAATATATTTTTACTGTCAGTAATAAAACCTATTGGAAAAGAAACACTCACACGGTGTTTTAGGAGCTTTAAGTTCTTTGCAAGAAAAACGATTTCTTTAAACATCAGGATTTCACTGTCTTTGTGAAGGAGATTTCATTAGAGGGAGAGTCACGGTGTGTATTTACTACGGCCGGTAACTCGCCGAGCTGGGATTCCAGTGTGGGGCTGTCTGGTGCCCATTCCATGCTCTTAACCACATCATGCTACTGCCTTCCCTTGAGTTTGGGACCTGGTCCTTGAGTTTAGGACCACTTGGAAGGGAGGCAGAAGGTGATCAAAGAGTGGAGTAGTGGGAGTGATTTTATCAGAGTGAAAGTATTTACAGCCCCACTGCTCCTCTCTTAGAAACAGCTGACTAGCTGTGGGGCGGTGAAACGGGGAGGTGAGGAGAGGCGAGCAGGGCAGACTGGATGTTAGCCACTGAGCTGGACATTGTGCTAACTTCTTTCCAGACAGGATCTCACTTCATTTTCAAAGCAATCCTACAGTACCTGGGAGTATGATGATACCTGGGGCTGTTATCCCCAAGTAACAGATAAGAAATAAAGGCTAAAAGAACACAAATGACTTGCACTATGTCACAGGGCAGGTAAGAGCTAGAGGCTAGATATGAACCCAGTGTCCGCACCTCACCTACTAGACCACCCTGACTCAGGCTCTCTTACAGTAGGAATATTCTCTGACAAACAAGACAAAAATAACTTAGGACAAATATTGAAGCCATAGGGAAACCACAGGGAACTGAACTTCAGTACGATGTGGAGATAACCGAACTGCTCCCTAGTGTTATGTTTCCCTGAGTCCACCGAGTATGGAGTCATCAGTGTTAGGTTACCGGCATCACCATTGTGGAGAACAGGGCCTGCTTACATGTCTTCTGGTGGCTCAGATGGTAAAGAATCTGCCTGCAATGCAGAAGACCTGGGTTCAACCCCTGGGTCAGGAAGATCCCCTGGAGAAGAGAATGGCAACCCACTCCAGTATTCTTGCCTGGACAATCCCATGGACAGAGGAGCCTGGCAGGCTATAGCCCATGGGGTCACAAAGAGTCGGACATGACTGAGTGATTAACACTTCACTTCATTCATTTCTATTAGGTCCCTACCTTCAAATCCCTCAAGTTTCCAGAGCAACCTTCCTCAGAAAAACAAAGATTGAGATAAATGAAAAGTGTAGGAAAGGAAAGAAGTGGTACAAAGACAGACACAAAGCATAACAGCCGATTAAACACCACCAACCTGCTGCCTGCAGAAATCAGAAATGATACAGACAGATCACGTTGTGACCTGTAGGCTCTGAGCCATCACATCGCTGTTCTCCACTATACACTGTACACGGCGCTCTGAGAAAAGTCGTCACCTTCTGTTGTCATTTAGCGGGGCCAGATCTCTCACCCGGTTTAATGGATGGATGAGCAGATGAATGAATGAACAAACAAAAGAATAAAAGAAAAGAAGGAAGAAAACTAATCGAGATTTAAGAAAATCAAGAAAGCAAACGACTAGAATATAGTGATATAGATATGATACAGACACTCATTCTCAAGTCCCGTTTCAAGAGATGAAAATCAAATGGTAACCTGTGTTTCTTTTTATACAGAATAAAGAACATCTTTTATTCCCCCCAGTAGATAAATAATTCCTTAAATTAAAACTGCTGACCATAAACAACACTGTCACAAACTCAAGATGTGGATGCCTTCCTCCATCCCTCCCAGCCCCTCCTGCCAACACCACCCTGGCTGGAGCAGCTGTTAGCAAGCCACAGTCACTCCTGAGACTCTGCATCCATCCTCTAAGATAAGGAAAAATCAGATGTGACATGGAGGAGATGGGGCGGAAAGTGTTGGGACCGGGTAGAAAGAATGCTGGAATTCGTCAAACAGAGACTCCAAGAGTCCCCGCATGCAGGTGCCATCTGGCCTGGCTCTCTGAGGCCTGGAAGGTGTGCCGTGGCTGCTGCACGCCAGCACGGAGCCTTACAGATGGTGAACAAGTGCCCCGGGGCTGATCAGTGGGGGCCCGAGCAGCTGGCTGACAGAGGCTAGCACCCTGGACAGTCAAGAGACCTTGTGCACAGGACTGGCTGCACCCCAAGCCAGGGCCACAGCCCGGACGTTGGAGCCACCAAATCAGCATGTGAAGAAGTAAATAAGTTACGAGGCTATAATGGACCAATGAGGCTGGTGGGCTGCAGTCCAGGGGGTTGCAAAGAGTCAGACACGACTGAGCGACTGAGTGCATACATGTGCGCATGCACACACGTGCGCGCACACACACACACATACTGTACAGCACAGGGAGTATCGTCAATGTTTTATAGTAACTTTTTTGGAGTGTATTCTATAAAAATTTCAAATTACTACGTTTGTACACCTGAAATACAAAGCAGGCAGACTTCCATGGTGTCACGTTCACCCTGATGTGGCCAGGAGAAGACTAACTAGAGGGTAGAGATGTTTACTAATGAAGTAAGGTCAAAAGAAAGCTACCATTTACTGAGTACTTGCGAGGTGCTAAGGCAGTTTTCCAGTCTGTTAAGCACTGGATGTGTTCCTTTAATTTTTCTCAACTGATCCTCAGTAAAACAAGGACACAGGTATTATCATTTTTCCTAGTTTACAGACTAGGAAACTGAGGCTTAGGAGGATGAATGAAGCAACTCACTCGTGGTCATATGTATAATATGGGCAGAAGCAGCACTTGAACCCAGGCCCTTCTGACCCCAGAGCCTGTGGATTTAGCCTGCCCTCAATGAGCCTGGTGGGCCAGGGCTGACTCACATGGGGATTAGTCCTAAGGGAAGGGGCATAGACATCTGATGAAGAGGATAACATGATATCATTGATACACACTCAAGACTCCAATAAGAAAACTACGCTCTCATCCAGTCACCACACTAAAGCGAGGAACCCAGTCAAGGCCAAGAGCTAACCTCTTGGCACTAGGCCCATGCTGCTGCAAGCTGAAGGTACACGTATACCAGTTTGTGTAAGCAGACAGTCTAAAATGCCCAAGTATAAACCAACACATCATTACAGAGTCTGCTGGGCTATTGATCCAGCTTCCCAGTTCTCCTCGGCCTGACTCACTACTTGCTTAAATCTATTTCTCTGTGCTGGGGAATCAGTGGCACAAGGCATCAATTTGCTCTGGGCACATAATTTTGTCTTTAAATTCTTCAAATGAAAACTGGCAATGAGGGATTTTTTTAAAACATAGAGATGCTAGACCACTTCCTCAAGGCCCGGACTTCACAAGGACCTAGAGAGGGAGTATGACTCACCGCCCCATCACCCAGCCACACGTTGGTTCAAATGCTCTGTGTGCTAACCATGTTGATGTATTCATCTTTGAGCCCTGGACCTGGATTACTTTCAGTCAACTGCCTAATCTAAGTCAGACTGTTTAACTGTTTCAGCATTAAATAATGGCACCTCAGTGACTCTCTCCAGCACCTAACAGACCACGGGCATTAAATGTTAAATAAACAAGACTTATCCCAGTGTTTCACAGCCCACTTCTTTATGGTATTAAAACTTGCTTCATCCCCCTGAGGTTCCCAAATAAGAAAAACAGCCTGTTCTTTATTATAAGCAGTAACATTTTTTCCTCCCATCTAGAAAATGCATGTCATTGCCCAGAATGAAACTTATTTCAAGAATTAGATCACCTTAGACTGTAAAGCATAACTGTGTTCTGGCTGCCTGAGAAATCACAATCCCTTTTGAAAATGTATACACACTTGTCATTTAGAAATAGTTCTTTGCCTTGGCTGTTGAGCAAGAGAAGGATTTTTCTAAGGACAATGTCAGACAGCCTCACGGTGACTCCCAGTTTGGTATGCTAATTGTTATCTGCCATGACCTGGCTGCAGACACAGTAGGCTTTGAAAACGGCCCCTGTAAGGAAAATAACACATGAGTCAGGAGGCAAACGAGTTCTCAGTAGCCTTTGTGTGTCATTTTATCCTAGGCAATACCTATGGCATTTCTGCAGGGTGGGCCTGCTTTCATCAGCTGCCAGGGCATCGTGGGAAGACACTAGCTCTCAAAGATCTGGCTGGAAAAACACCCCACAGCTTCTGTCAAAACAGTCAGATGCCAAAAATGAAGCCACACAGAAAACCGTTGTGTCCAAACTCCAAATGAAACAGAAGATCTGCCTCTCTTGAGAGAAGCCCGTCTCATTCCAGAACCAGCTGTTACAGACATCGGGGTACTTGGGGTGCATCTGTTCTTCTATAGAAGAAACTCTTCAAACCAACTTTGGTGCAGGGGGGCGGTGGACGCAGGGAGACAGGGTTGGGCGCAGGAGTGTGCTTTTCAATGACCAAGGCTGAATAAGCTTTCCTCTGGTTTTCTTTTATGTTTCTCCATAAAGCACTTTTCATGCTTTCCTGCTATTTTGCAGTGGCTTTTTTTTTTTCCCTAATTTACTTAGGTTGCCAAAGGGAAAAAGATTCTATCTCTTGGTTAGTTGAAAGGCAAGTTTCAACTATTCCATGCAGGAGAATGAGCTGGCAACCTGCTGCCAAGGTCAGGTAACAAAAGGCTCCCTTCAGAGCCTGTCAGTTTCCAGGTGCTGCTGCTCTGCGACCAGATAAGTTGGTTCACTGTGCACCTGGGTCCTCCCCGGCTGCCTCGCATCAAGGAACCCGTCATGATATTTGCATTTTAATAAATATTTTGTTGTTATTGCTTTTTCTTGTTTGTTCCCAGGGGTTCTAAGAAAGGGAAAAACACAGTTATAATCGACACATGTAGGGTAGAAGCAGCTACATTGGGCTGAACTGCCATTTGGTCTAAGAAATCTGAGCTGGAATTTTTTCCCAACAGGACAAATGTTTAGAAGGCAACAAATGTACATTGCATAAAGTCCTTTCATGTCCCTTGCAGAGCAATTCCCTGCCGCCCTTGTCACGGACGGTAACAGGTGTGGGAGTAACAGAGCCTACAAGACTGCAGGAGTCCAGCTCCTGACACCTTTTTCTGGGTCAGATTTGAATAAATCTAAGGGACAGCAAGACAGGTACACAGAAGAGATGCAGAAGAGGCAGCTCGACTTTTAGAATCTTTCACTCCTATTCAATCTTACTTCTATCCCTTCTGCAAACTGTAACGGTTTTCTTGGTTTCAAAATTGCTTCCTCATTTTTATTCAAATTCTGAGAGCCACCTTCTGATAATTATGAATAATCCCTCAAAACCCCACAGGTACAAGGATTTCAGACCAGGTGACAGACTCAGCTGCCTGAAACTGAAGGCCTCTGTTAGGGCACTACTGGGCTTGTTTAGACTCTACTTCCCTCATCATATACTTTTGAGGACTTTTTCAGGATTCTAAACTGAGGAGGGTACTTGGGATATTGGTGGTAATTTATGGAGCATATGAAATGGGCAATTTAAAAAATTTTAAGGTCCCCATTATTCAGTGCAACACTGTATGCCCATGGAGATCAATATTTCCAGGGTGGGAAAATTAGCCTCGAAGGACTAAAAACTGAGACTTTATATTCAGAACAAGCAAACAAAGAAACCACAACTCTATTTAAGTAGACATTTAGTTTTCACCCTATTAAACTGATAACCTCTTCAATGAATAGATAAGGTTCACTTGTAATCAGTACCATTTATATGTAGTGATAGACAGTTATATAGCAAAGACATCACTTTGCTGACAAAAGTCTTTATAGGCAAAGCTATGGCTTTTCTGGTAGTCATGTGTAGATGTGAGAGTTGGTCCATAAAGAAGGCTGAGCACCAAAGAATTCATGCTTTCAAATTGTGGTGCTTGAGAAGACTCTTGAGAAGTCCCTTGGACTGCAAGAAGTATTCAACCCTGAGTATTCATTGAGAATACTGACGCTGAAGCTAAAGCTCCAATATTTTGGCCATCTGATGCAAAGAGTTGACTAACTGGAAAATACCTTGATGCTGGTAAAGATTGAAGGCAAAAGGAAAAGAGGGCAGCAGAAGATGAGATGATTAGATAGCATCACTGACTCAATGGGCATGAGTTTGAGCAAACTCCGAGAGATAGTGAAGGACAGGGATGCCTGGCATGCTGCAGTCCATGGGGTCACAAAGAGTCAGACACAACAGCAACTGAACAACCACAACAATAACACTTTTATATATTTATTTGGCTGTGCTGGGTCTTAGTTGCATGATGCAGGATCTTCAGTCTTTGTTGCTGCATGGGGGATCTTTGAGTTGTGGCATGAGAACTCTTACCTGTGCCATATGGGATCTAGTTCCCTGACCAGGGATCAAACTTGGGCCCTCTGCATTGAGAACCTAGAGTCTTAGCCACTGGACCTTAGGGAAGTCCCTTCCATGCTTTTAAATTGCTTTAAGTTGATCCATTACACATGTAGATTATTCACTTTACATTACAACCTGGATGTTAATCTGTGTTATCTCTGTAAATTTCTATTTCAAAATATTTCATTGTAAGGTAAGCATAAGTTAACTGTTCTTCACTTGTTATACTTTTCATTTATTTTCAACTTTTAATATTAAACATAATATTGTAATGACTAGTTTCAACATAAAGCTTTTTCAGATATTTGAATTTTTTGAGGATAGATTATGAGAAGCAGAATTAGTCAAAGGGTAATTTTACCTCTTGAGATATATTGCCAAATTGCTTTCCAACCAGTTAGTATCAAATTATACTCCTATACACAGTGTATCGGAGAAGGCAATGGCAACCCACTCCAGTACTCTTGCCTGGAAAATCCCATGGACAGAGGAGCCTGGTAGGCTGTAGTCCATGGGCTCGCTAGGAGTTGGACACGACTGAGCGACTTCACTTTCACTTTTCACTTTCCTGCATTGGAGAAGGAAATGGCAACCCACTCCAGTGTTCTTGCCTGGAGGATCCCATGGACGGGGGAGCCTGGTGGGCTGCCGTCTGTGGGGTCACACAGAGTCGGACACGACTGAAGTGACTTAGCAGCAGCAGCACACAGTGTATAAAAATGTCTTTTTGTTATGTTCTTACCAGTACTCTTTTTTAAAATATAATCTTATTTATTTTTGGTTGTGCTGGGTCTTTGTTGCAGTGAGGGCTTCTCTAGGTGCAGAGACGGGGGACTACGCTCTAGTTGCCGTGTGCAGGCTTCTCATGGCGGTGGCTTCTCTGGTTGAGGAGGAGGGGCTCCAGGTTACACGGGCTGAGTAGCCGCAGCACACGGGCTTAGTTGCTTTGCGGCATGTGGGATCTTCCCAAACCAGGGATCGAACCCATGTTTCCTGCATTGGTGTCTGGATTCTTACCGCTGAGCCAACAGAGAAGCCCCAGTATTCTTTTTTTTTTTTTTTAAATAACTAATTTAAAAGGCAAAAATGTTATTTCACTGGTTTGAATTACATGTATTTGATTGCTACTACCTTTTTGTGAATTATATATTATGGTTCTTGGCTCATTTATTTATTGTGAACACTTTATATTAGGGATATTTATATTAGGGATATTATTGGCTATAATTTTATTGGAATTCTTTCAAATATTGTGAATTCAATTCTGTGATTTTACTATCTGTCCTTCTTCATCCTCAGTCTTCCTGTTAACCTTTCAAAGGATGGTTTGGGATATCACATAATAAAAATGAATTAGGAGACTTAAAAAAAAGATGTCAGAATAGTTAAATCCAAAATGTAATTCTCTCTCTAATATTACAAATTCAATGTTGCTCAACATGCCAAAATTCCTTCCTAAGTCTGAGTGATAGAGACAGGCGCACATATCCTAGATCACAGTGATGATGATCATCAACAAAATAACATATCTCACCGAGTGATAAGGTTTAAGGTAAATACTCCATGTATGGCCCTGGTAACAACTAGAATTCTTTCCCCCCTACTTGGTTTGGCATCATGAGGAAGAGTGTAATTTTAAAGGCCCCTACCAAGCAGAAGTTATCAATATGCACCCAGGTCCTTACCAAATACTTTAGTTACCAAATTCACTTGACAAAGCGCACAGATAGCTTCAGACCAAGTTATAGAGCACGAGGCCACCTGGGAAATGAGAGAGGTAAGCCATAGGTGGGAATCTAGTGCTGGGGTCTCAAAGTACAGCAAAGCTGGTTACCACTGAAGAAAAGGCCAGGGCTCTCAGGCTTCAAGGAGTACACCTGGAGTGTACAAGTCTATAGAGTGGGTAGAGTCATAGGAAGTAAAGTCAAAGGATTGCAGACAAATATATTCACCTAAAACAAAACCTTCAGGTTAATAACAGCTAAACTGTATACAGTGCTCTGAGGTGGCTCAAATGGTTTTAACATTAATTTCTCAGTTGATCCCTCCAAAAAGTCAGTGCCTAAATGATTATATTAATTTTACTGATACAATAGCTAAGATAAGAGAATTTCATTGAGGTGTCCACAATCATAGAGCTTTCAGCTTGCAGAGCTGAGAATCAAAGACAGACCTATTAAACAAACTACAAGACCAGGCAACTCTTTGACTTATTAATGATTCCTAGCCTTGCTGGTCTTCTGTGGATACCTTTCCTCCTACCCGAATAGAAAGCTCAACTTGTCCTCTCACCTAAACTTTATAAAACTCAGAAGTAGAACCAGTGCCTGCTTTCAAGAGAAATACAAAAGAGTAGAGAGGAAATGCCCTTTTGTTAGAATCTACAAAAGGTAAGTAAGTGCTATGCCTCATGAAACTAAAGGGTTCCCCAGAAATATATGTCACAGGGATAACTAGACTGGCTGAGAGAGTACTTATGATTATGTAGCCTGGATGATCTTGGCCATATGTGGATCTGAAAAAGTGAACCATCTATAAACCAACCAATCACTTGTCTGGAGATCAGAAGTCATCAATGTCAATGTTCTAGAATACAACCCCCACAGGAGAAAGGCTGCTGAGTCAGACAGCCAGTAGTTTTCCTAAAGGCTTCTCTTTTTCATTAAAAAAGGGGCTTAGTATTAGACTGACTCTGTTAAAATCTAGGATATATCACTGACCGTACTAGTCAAAGCTACACGACCTTGGACAAGTGACTCAGCTTCTGTAACTAAAACCCAGGGCTCTCATCTGGAGAATGAGGATGATACAGAAGTGCTAGCTTCACGTGGATATCATGAATGGAGATTATATGAGAAAGGTCTTGTAAAAGTGTCTCATAAATAGTAAACATTCTATAAATAGAAGCTATCGTTACTCTAGTATGATTATGTCCTGCTTTAAGCCTATCCTTTGTTCCGTGGACTACTCTTATTTATTAACTATAGAAAGTTTCTTAATGAAAACAGTTTTTGGATTGTCTAACAAATAGCAAAGAACAGCAGCAATCTAAAACAGCTGGAGGCGAGCACAATGACCACGTGACAGGAAGCAAACAACTAATATAAAAGAAAGTTTCATCACAGAATGCCAGAAGAAACCGCCAGTGACCAGGAGAGCTCAGGATTAGTTCACATCTCCCCATTCAGAAAAGTGAACATTTTGTCCATGACGTTCTTTAGCTTCGCTATAACATAAACACAAGAAGTTTTAAAAATGTAATATTGCTTGGCAGTCTTTGAAATTTTGTGACTACAAATACTCATGTCTTGCCTTAATTTCAGAAAATATTCAGCCATTTGCTATCTGTTTTCTCCTATTGGGACTATTTACTAATGTACACTAGAATTTGTTATATTTTAAAATCTTCAGTATTTTCAATTTTCTCTTTTATGCAATTTGATTATTTTCTAATTTACTTGTTCCAAACTATAGTCTCTCTTTGACTATTCCTTCTGTTGAGATTTAAAAAAAAAAATCTGAATGACTATACATTTAATTTCCAATAATTCTAATTGGTTCTGTTTTGTATCTGGACATTTAGTTTCACTCTAGTTTCTACTATTTAGTTATTATTTCATAAACTATTTGTCCTTTTTTTAATGGATGCTATTTATTCTTTTATTTTTTGAGGATTTTAAACATACTTGTTTCTTACTTTCAAATCTTTTCCACCATACCGTTACCACCCTGTGATGACTAGGGTAGCATGGCATGCTGCAAATGGATATAAACCCAGGTTGCTAGACAATAAAAGACAATATAAGGAAAGGTATAAACAGAAGAATGGAGGTGATGGAGATAACGTGAGAAAGCCACCGTAGAATTCCTACTCTTCTCAATTTGGATTTTAAAATATTGAGACAAAGGTGTTGAATACACTTTTAAGAAATATAATAGCTTAAGACCTATAGTAAATGACTTGACTTTACAAATTCAAAACTCTTATTATCCCCAGGTAGCATTCATCATCCATTGCCTAGCCAGAGCTTAAGACCCAAATGCTCTCAATAACTGCAGGTTGAATGGGTGCATGAAGAATAGATGGATGAATTCAAAGATGAGTCCCTCAGATGCAAAGTCTCAGTCAAGTGAAATGATCATTAACACCAGAACTTTTCAATTACAAGAGCATATTTTTCAACATTTAATGTTTTTAAAACAGAATTATGATCAACATACACATTCAAAAAGAGTTTTTTTTTTTTCTCATGAAAATTTCTTACTGCAAAGATGTGTCTTTCAACTAATGCTATTTGGAGTTAAGAAATAGAATATTTTAATACCATAATTATGAAAAGGCATTACACACCTGCATGAAAAACAAAATGATTAAAATAATTTGGAAGTTTCTAATTAAATGGGAACAACAGAGACCAGTCCTTAACTGAAATGGATAGGCTGCATTATACATGTCAGTTCAGTTCAGTTGCTCAGTTTGTCTGACTCTTTGCGACCCCACGGACTGCAACATGCCAGGCATCCCTGTCCATCACCAACTCACGGAGCTTGCTCAAACTAATGACCATTAAGTCGGTGATGCCATCCAACCATCTCATCCTCTGTCACTCCCTTTCCCTCCCACCTTCAATCTTTCCCAGCATCAGGGTCTTTCCCAATGAGTCAGTTCTTCACATCGGATGGCCAAAGTATCGGTGTTTCAGCTTCAGCATCAGTCCTTCCAATGAATATTCAGGGCTGATTTTCTTTAGGATTCACTGGATGATCTCCTTGCTGTCCAAGGGACTCTCAAGAGTCTTCTCTAACACCATAGTTCAAAAACATCAGTTCTTCAGCACTCAGCTTTCTTTATAGTCAGACATCCTGGAATGCAAAGTCAAGTGGGCCTTAGGAAGCGTCACTACAAACAAAGCTAGTGGAGGTGATGGAATTCCAGCTGAGATATTTCAAATCTGAAAAGATGATGCCGTGGAAGTGCTAAAATATACCAGCAAATCTGGGAAACTCAGCAGTGGCCACAGGACTGGAAAAGGTCAGT
This sequence comes from Bos indicus, assembly GCF_029378745.1. Classification (NCBI taxonomy): domain Eukaryota; kingdom Metazoa; phylum Chordata; class Mammalia; order Artiodactyla; family Bovidae; genus Bos; species Bos indicus. Next base: position 67,459,756 of record NC_091773.1, read on the forward strand.
TTTCATTCCAATCCCAAAGAAGGGCAACGCCAAAGAATGTTCAAACTACTGCACAATTGCACTCATCTCACATGCTAGCAAAGTAATGCTCAAAATTCTCCAAGCCACTCTTTGACAATATGTGAACCGTGAATTTCCAGATGTTCAAGATGGATTTAGAAAAGGCAGAGGAATGAGAGATCAAATTGCCAACATCAGCTGGATCATCAAAAAAGCAAGAGAGTTCCAGATAAATATGTCCTTCTGCCTTATTGACTATGCCAAAGCCTTTGACTGTGTGGATCACAACAAACTGGAAAATTCTGAAAGAGATGGGAATACCAGACCAGTTGACCTGCCTCCTGAGAAATCTGTATGCAGGTCAGGAAGCAACCATTAGAACTGGACATGGAACAACAGACTGGTTCCAAATTGGGAAATGAGTACATCAAGGCTGTATATTGTCACCCTGCTTATTTAACTTATATGCAGAGTACATCATAAAAAATGTCAGGCTTGATGAAGCACAAACTGGAATCAAGATTGCCAGGAGAAATATCAATAACTTCAGATATGCAGATGACACCACCCTTGTGGTAGAAAGCGAAGAACTAAAGAACCTCTTGATGAAAGTGAAAGAGGAGAGTGAAAAAGTTGGCTTAAAACTCAACATTCAGAAAACTAAAATCATTGCATCTGGTCCTATCACTTTACGGCAAATAGATGGGGCAACAATGGAAACAGTGATAGACTTTATTTTTTGGGCTCCAAAATCACTGCAGATGGTGACTGCAGCCATGGAATTAATAGAGTGCCTAAAAAAGAAAACAAAACAAAACAAAACGTAACAGAACATAATCATAGCAGTGACTTCTCATCAGAGAATATGATGAATATGACCAAAGGGTTATATTCTACAAAAAAAAAAAAAAGAGTGCCTGAAGAGCTATGGATGGAGATTTGTGACATTGTTACATATGAAGTCGGCAAAAATATGAGCTTGGTCAAAACCAGAGGAAAATTAAATTATATGTCTTGAACTCTTCAGAGGAAAATAATCTTTCCCTAGCTCCCTAGGGTCTGTCCATACGAGTAACTTTGACTCTTCAAACTAACATGATCTTTCTAATAAACCAGTGGAACCGTGTTTATGAGTTTAAGAGGAACTTAATTGGTAGAGAAAAAACTAAGAGGTTATTTCTGAATGCTCTTGATCAAAACTGAGGTATCTCTGGGAGAAATTTTTCCCCTGAGGCTAAGAAAACATTTGAAGAGACTTTCCAAACAGAATATCTCAGATAAAAGGCAGCAGTCCTGAATAACGATGCAGTCATAAATTCTGATTCTCTTATGCCCTAGCAAGACTGGAGGTGAGTGATGGGAGATCTGGGACGTTTTGAAAACAAGGCCATTGGCTCCTCCTGGTAGAACATTTCCAGATGCTTACTTAGTCTTACCTTATCCCACTAGTAGCAAACTAACTGCTTTATTCTAGTCAATAATCCAACTAGAGCTCTGGGGGAAAATGTTAAAGTCTTTGAAAAGAACTATCATTCAGTAAACCTCATCCAATGTTATGATCTAATGATTCAAGCTGGAAACATACGCATGAAAAAATAATAGTCAAAAAAATAAAAACTGCAAATAAGCATAAGCAACTGGTTGAAAAAAGTAACCAATTAAAGAGGTAGGTTGTAAAGGAATTAAATGATGTGATGCTAAAAATTTGAGAGCCCTATTAATAAATATACTAGGTATGGATTTATGTTTGAAGATATATATCCCAAAAGACTCATAAGATCAAATTGAATTCTAACTTAAATTTGTTAGGATAAGACAGATTTTATGATTTGTGTACAGGTATCACCTTGTGAAAATAAAAGCTGAACCATGGAAATTATTAAGTAGAGAATCATGGAATAATAAACATTGAGGTGGAAAGAACTTTGAAGGTCATGTAATTTAAAACCTTTCCTGTTCTGCAAATTCTTTTGCAACCCGGGGGCCAAATGATCCCATAAGCTCTGTTTATTTTAAAGAGGCTCCAGCCACCTCCTAACACTTTTTTCTCCTTCACAGTCAAGTGTCCTGAGGAAAAGAATGTTTCATTATCTCCACATTCTCTCTTCTCATCCTCACCGCTACTCTTTGTGATCAGACTTCTACTTTCCCTACTCCGTTGAACTTACTTTTTTCTAAAATCTCAAATAGACCCTTCTTTTTGTATCCATAGAACTCATTTCTGTTCTTATCCTCTCGGGTCGTGTTTGGCACTCAACACTGTCATCCACCTTGCTCTTCCTCCACACCTATCGTTGATTCTCTTCTACCTATCTGGCTGTATTCCTTCTTGTCTTTTTCAAGGGTCTTTTATCCTCTGACCTTCAAATATTGGCTTATCCCAGATATCAAGTAATGGCTCTTTCTTGTCTCACTCTGAATACATTGTTTGATCTCCCATATTTCCTTGGTTCCAACCATGATCTAAGATCCTAAAAATTTCACAAATCTAGGTTCCAACTCAGAACTCTATCTAAGCCCAGATTTAGATATTGAGCTTCTTATCAGACACTGTCATTTGGATACCCAACAGGTCCCTCAAACTCAACACAAACTTTTATTTCCCCCCACTTAAATTGGCTTTTCCTGTATCAACTCTTTTAGTAATATATCCAAACTGTATGCATTATTTCCCCCACATAAATGTTTCCCCTGCATTTACTATTTTTAAGAGCTTGTTTTCTTTCATTTATTTATTTGCTTTTATATTCTACATATAGAAAGGTCATACGGCATTTATCTTTCTTGTCTGACTGTTTTCACTTAGCATAATGCCCTCAAGGTCCATCCATGCCATTGCAAATGGCAAGATTTCATTCTATTTTATGTGTGTGTTATTCACTCAGTCATGTCTCACTCTTTGTGACCCCATGGACTGTAGCCCACAAGGCTCCTCTGTCCGTGGGATTCTCCAGGTAAGAATACTGGAGTGGGTTGCCATGCCCTTCTCCCTTCTTCTCTATTTTATAGTTGGATAATATTTCACTGTGTGTGTGATACACACACACACATATGTGCATATATATACGTAGCAGATTTTGTTGTTATTGTTTAGTGTGTATAGATAGATAGACTTTGTTGTTGTTTAGTCACTAGGTCATGTCTGACTCTTGGCAACCCCATGGACTGTAGCCCGCAAGGCTCCTTCCATCCATGGGATTTCCCAGGAAAGAATACTGGAGTGGGTTTGCATTTCCTCCTCCAGGGGATCTTCCTAACCAAGGAATAGAATCCATATCTCCTGAATTTCAGACGGATTCTTTACCTTTGAGCCACCAAGGAAGTGTATGTATATGTGTCATATATACATACACACACACACACACACACATATGTAACAGTCTCTTTTCTCATCCATCCATCAGGGAAGTGAACATTTAGGCTGTCTCCATGTCTTGACTATTGTAAGTAATGCTGCAATGAACATGGGGATGCATATATATTTTCAAGTTAGTGTTTCCATTGTCTTTGGACAAATACTCACAAGTGTAATTGCTGGATCATATGGGATTTCCAGTTTTAATTTTTTGGCAGAACCTCCATCCCATTTTCCACAGTGACTTGTATCAACTTACATTCCCACCAGTATGCATGAGAGTTCCCTTTTCTCTACATCATTGCCAACATTTATTATTTCTAGTCTTTTTGAGAAGAGCGATTCTAACAGTTGTGGGGTGATATCTTTGGGGTACTGATTTGTATCTCCCTGAGGATCATGTACCTGTTGGCAATCTATTGTCTTCTTCAGAAAAAAAGCCTATTTGGATCTTCCGCCCATTTTTAATTAGGTTGTTTGGGTGCTTTTTTTTTTTTCTTTTTTAGCTATTTAGTTGTATAAATGTTTTATCTATTTTAAATATTAGCCCCCAACAGATAGATTGCCAGGAGAACTATCAATAACCTCAGATATGCAGATAACACCACCCTTATGGCAGAAAGCGAAGAGGAACTAAAGAGCCTCTTGATGAAGGTGAAAGAGGAGAGTGAAAAAGCTGGCTTAAAACTCAACATTCAAAAAATGAAGGTCATGGCATCTGGTCCCATCACTTCATAGCAAATAGATGGGGAAACAATGGAAACAGTGACAGACTTTTATTTTCTTGGGCTCCAAAATCACTGCAGATGGTGACTGCAGCCATGGAATTAAAAGATGCTTGCTCCTTGGGAAAAAAGCTATGACAAACCTAGACAGTGTATTAAAAAGCACACACTACTTTGCCGACAAAGGTCTATATCGTCCTTTATGTTTCCATATTGTCCTGTGGTGTTTCCAGTAGTCATGAATAGATGTGAGAGTTGGACCATAAAGAAGGCTGAGCACTGAGAATCGATGCTTTTAAACTGTGGTGTTGGAAATGGCTCTTTTTTTTTTTTTATTTTTTATTTTTAAACTTTACAATATGAGAGTCCCTTGGACTGCAGGGAGATCAAACCAATCAATCTTAAAGGAAATCAATCCTGAATATTCATTGGAAGGACTGATGCTTAATTTGAAGCTCCAATACTTTGGCCACCTGATGCGAAAAGCCAGTTCATTAGCAAGGACCCTGATGCTGGGAAAGATTGAAGGGAGGACGAGAAAGGGACGACAGAGGACCAGATGGTTGGATGGCATTACTGACACAATGGACATGAGTTTGAGCAAACTCCAGGAGATGGTGAAGGACAGGGAAGCCTGGTGTGCTGCAGCCCATGGGGTCACAGAGTTGGACATGACTGAGCGACTGAACAACAATCAGAGCAAGGATTTAAAAATATTTTCTCTCTTTAAGTAGGCAGCTTTTTCATTTTGATGATGGTTTCCTCTACTGTGCAGAAGCTTTCCTGGTTGATATAGTCCCACTTGTGTATTTTTGCTTTTGTTCTTTTGCTTTGGTATCAGAGTCCAAAAATCATTGCCAAGACCTGTGTCAAGCAGCTTACTATTGATGTTTTCTCCTAGGTATTTTATGGTTTCAGGGCTTTTATTCAAGTCTTTAGTCCATTTCAACCTAAATTTTGCATATGTAAGTGTAAGATAGTGATCAGTTTTATTCTTTTTCATTTGACTGTCCAGTTTTCCTAACAAGGAATTGTCCTTTCTCCATTGTATATTCTTGGCACCTATGTCATAATTTAATTGATCATATGTATGTGGGTTTATTTCTAGGCTCTCTATTCTGTACCATTGATCTATGTACCTGCTTTTATGCCAAAACCATTCTATTTTGATTACTATAGCTTTGTAATATTGTTTTAAACCAGGAAGCATGATGTCACCAGCTTTGTTCTTCTTTCTTAAGATTGCTTTGGCTATTTGGGGTCTTTTTGTGATTTCATACAAATTTTAGAATTGCTTGTTCTATTTTTGTGAAAACTGCCATTGGAATTTTAATAGGGATTGCACTGAATCTGTAGATGGCTTTAGGTAGTATGGATATTTTAACAATTTTAATTCTTCCATCACTTAAGTATGGAATATCTTTCCATTTATTTGTGTCTTCTTCAATATCTTTCATTAACGTCTTGTAACTTTTGATATACAGGTCTTTCATTTCCTTGGTTAAATTTATTCCGAGGTACTTTATTCTTCTTGATGTAATTATAAATTTATAAATTATAAATCTTAGCTTTTCTTGATAGTTAATTATTAGTGTATAAAAATTAAACATATTTTTGAGTATTGATATTGTATTTCACAACTTGTTGAATTTGTTTGTTAGTTTTAACACTTTTGTTTTTATTTGATGGTCTTTAGGGTCTCCATATATAATATCATGTCATCTGCAAATAGTGACAGTTTTATTTCTTCCTTTTCAGTCTGAATGCTGTGAATGGGAATTCCAATAAAAAACTAAATATTCAATAGAAGTGAGAAGAGTGAACATCCTTATTTTTTTCCTGATCTTAGAAGGAAAGTGTTCAGCTGTTCAGTGATAGTTGTGGGCTTGTAATATATGGCCTTCATTATGTTGAAGTTTTTCCCTCTGTACTCCCTTTGTGAGAGAGTTTTTATACAAATAGATGTTGAATTTTGTTAAATATTTTTTATGCACCTATTGAGTTGATCATATAATGTTTATCCTCATTTTATTAATGTGGTCTATCACATTGACTGATTTCTGGATATTGACCCATCCTTACATCCCTAAAATAAATCCCATTTGATCACAGTGTATAATTCTTTTAGTGTATTGTTGAATTCTGTTTGTTAATATTTTGTTGAAGATTTTTGCATCTGTGTATATCAAGAATGCATGTGTGCTAATTTTTGTTACCATGGTAATGTTGACCTCATAAAATGCATTTGGAAGAGTTCCCTTTTGTTCTGTTTTTGGAAGATTTTTAGAAGGATTGGTATTAAATTCTTCTTTGAATGTTCGGTAGAATTCACTAGTGAAGGCAGTTGATCTTGGAATTTTGTTTCTTGGAAGGTTTTTAATTACTGATTCAATCTCATTTTTAGTAATTGGTATGTTTAGATTTTCTTTTTCATCATGATTCAGTCTTGGTAGATTGTATGCATCTAGATTTTTATCCACTTCTTCTGTGTTTCCAATTTGTTGGTGAATAATTGTTCATATTAGTCTATAATGATCCTTTGTATTTCTGGAGTATTAGTTGTAACATCTCCTCTTTCATTTCTGATTTTATTTGAGTCTTCTCTTTTTTCTTGATGAATCTAGCTAAAGGTTTGTCAAATAAAAATAAAAATGCAACATACCAAATTTATGGAATGCAACAAAAGTCATTATAAGGGAGAAGTTCACAGCAATAAATGCTTACCTCAAGAAACAAGAGAAGTCTCAAACTACCTAACTTTATACCTTACAGAGCTATAAAAAGAACAAATGAACCCCAAAGTTAATATAAAGAAGGAAACAACAAATATTAGATTAGAAATAAATGAAATAGAGATTTAAAAGACATGAGAAAAGATCAAGGAAACTAGGAACAGGTTCTTCACATTTTCTGTTTTATGCAACCATGTATCAAGACTCCAAAGTCAAAAACCTGTGAGTTTCTCAGATTCTTCTGTCATATTCACTCATTACAGAAGAACCTACTCCTTCTCTGCCCCCTCCTCCTCCTTCTTCTTTATTATTGTGATCATAACAAATATTTATGGAGTGTTTATTGTATGATAAACACTCCTAAGCTTTATAAGTTATCTCATTTAGTTTTCACAACAATTTATTATTAATCCCATTTTACAGATTAGCCAATTGAAGCCAAGATTAGTTGGTTAACTTCCCAAGTTAAAATAGCTAATAAGTGGTGGAGTTGGTTTTCAAATACAGACAGTCTGACTCAAGAGCCTATGCAGGTTAGTTATCAAGACTGCTGAGTTTAATTTCTCAGCCTCTTTCAAATATATCTACTCTGCTCCATCCTTATAGTATTGCCCTGTTTACACCTGTATCATTCACCAAATCAGATTCTAATTCCGTGAAGATCAGAATCATGTGTGCCTTTGTTTATCCATGTCCCCAGTGCTTAGTACAATGATTAGCCCTTAGTAGATCTTCAATAAGCGTCTGCAGAGGATACCAAATATTTTCACCATGTTAATAACAGGAAGATAGCCATGTACCCTCGTAGTTCAGTAGGTAAAGAATCTATGATGCAAGAGACCCAGGTTTGATTCCTGGGTCAGAAAGATCCCCTGGAGAAGGAAATGGCAACCCACTCCAGTATTCTTGTCTGGAGAATCCCAAGGACAGAGGAGCCTAGGAGGCTCCAGTCCACGGGGTGGCAAGAGTCAGACATGACTTAGTGACTAAGCCACCACGAGCTGTGTACTTTAGTGTCCAAACTGGGAAAGTTTTGTGACTGAAGCAGGGCACTATCAATAGTCACTCTGCATCAACAGGAACAGGTTGGGGCTGTTCCAGACAAACTGAGACCTATCATCGCCCTGATAACTGGGTTACCTGTGTATGCCGAATTGTTTCCTGCAACTCAACACCATTTTCTCCTTCACTACTCTCCTTGGTATTAGAGGGATGGGAAACCCAGAAGCTACAATTCCAGGAATCCATGCCACCAGCGTTATGAGGTGAGATGAAAACAGTGAGCTTCATTCACGTGAGATTTCAAAGACAAAAGAGAAATAGAAACCACTATTATTCTCTTGAGCTGCATAGTTACTTAGCCCTTGATAGCTAGAATATGCGAGCTTTTGCCAACAGCTTCATGGTATCTTCCTAAAAACCACTCACTTTGGGGCTGGGGACAACTGAAATCATTGGTGAAAGTTTCCAATAGTTCCTGTGCTTCAAGATTTTCTGAATATCAGTAGCCGCATCCCTGATATTCCCTCTCCTAGGCTGCCCTGTGGAGAAGCAATGGCACCCCACTCCAGTACTTTTGCCTGGAAAATCCAATGCATGGAGGAGCCTGGTGGGCTGCAGTCCATGAGGTCGCTAAGAGTCGGACACAACTGAGCGACTTCACTTTCACTTTTCACTTTCATGCATGGGGAAGGAAATGGCAACCCACTCCAGTGTTCTTGTGTGGAGAATCCTAGGGAGCGGGGAGCCTGGTGGGCTGCCGTCTATGGGGTCGCACAGAGTCGGACACGACTGAAGCGACTTAGCAGCAGCAGCACAGCAGCAGCAGGCTGCCCTGGGAGAGAGGGAAAGTCCCTTTATTTGTAAGGCAATCATGGTAGATACCTCACAGACAACACTCTCAAATCTCTTCGTGTTAGTCTGGTAAAAGTTGACTTATGCTCATGCAAAGTCCAAACGCAGGTTGATAAGAGCTCTCTTCCATCTGGAGACTCAGACAACCACGATTCTTCCATCTTTTTATATAGCTTCCAGGGCTGCTTCCAGGGGCAGTAAGTGTTGGAAAAGGCATACAAGCTCTTAACCATTTTTGCCCTGGGAAATTAATTCACTCTGCTCCATAGTCCTTTGACCATCATAAGTTCCCAACCTCACAGCAAAAGAGGATGAGGGAACACTACAAAGTTTGGGAAACATTAACTTTCTGTCATAGGCTCAAATTTCCTAAATTGAATTCCTTCCTACTTGAAATATCTGAGGTAGTTTCTGCTCTTCTCCTGGATATGCTATGAAATAATACATAATCGTAGAAACTAAATATATTAACTTTATGAAGAGTCATTTATCATGTTTCCACACACAAATGTGTAATTATTAGTTTTGTTATATATACAAATATATTATCTTACATAAAATTTTACATACATGCTATAGCTTAGCTCATATACCTACTGATAGATATTGTTTGAATTAATAGATTCAACAGTAAAGACTAAACTGTCTTTACTGTTTAAGGTATTATTGCCTTAAATAAAGAGAACAAAACTTTGTCTATATGTAACCTATTTCTACATGTAGCTACCATTCCTTTGAATTAAAATCGTCTATTTTTTTGTGATTAATAATGCTTTTGAAATTTATAAAGGACTGCATCTGTTGTACCTGCAAAGACCAGGGTCCGTATCATTATCTTTTTATACCAACATGCCTGATGATGCGTAAGGTTGTAATAAAGTGAGCAAGAGTGGATATGAAACAGGACATTGACTCCTGAACTTAGTAATCACTATATGTTCAGAGAAAACTATTAGCTTCCATTCAACTCTTATCAAGAAACACAATAATACATATACAAACCCACTCATGCAACAGAATCTCTTAAAACGTTTGTGTTGGTGTGATTGCAGATGCAGATGCATCATATATATACTGTGCTAGCTATTTGTCCTTCCCATCTGAAGGTGACACTCAGTGGACAGGCCCTTGTTTCCACTCAGTGACTGTGCTGAAGACGGTTAATTTCCAGGGATGATGTACCGTCAGTGTGGGTGCCAGAGCCAGCCCGCCCCACAGGCAGCACTCAATTCCTGCCCGAAGCGAGATAGTCATCGCTGTGTTCTGCCTGTTTGTGTCTCTGTCAGCAAATGAAGGTCAGGTTACTCCCTGCAATTTGTGTTAACAGGAAACATGGGTTCCCAAGCAATCTGAAAGATAAATATGAGTTGAGAGTAAGTGCTCTAGGTGAGCCACTCTGGGATGAAGTCTAATTCTGCCCCTTTTCATTCAGGTTAATTTATAGAAAAGAAAATGAAGGAAAAGGAAGTGAGTGGAAACTCACCTTCACTAAATATTTACTCTGGACCAGATTCTGGGCTCACTAATTTCAGACATATTTCCTTACTGAGTCATCACAACATCTCTTGTTCAAGGCATGACTGTTATTTTATAGTAAGGAGGCCTGACTGTGTTATTTACTGTCTCAAAAACTTTGAGCCAAGCTTCCTGTCTCTCTCAGCCTCAGTTTTCCCACCTGTTAATACCTACCCTACAACTAGGTGTTCTTTACACATGGAATTGTTTCTTTAACATTTCCCTTCTTTACCAGACTATCAGCTACATGAAATGTTCACATGCAGACCTGTCTGGTGCCAGAGGCCATCAGGGCCCACCTGTAGGGAGGCTTTAAAATAAGAGCTCGCTTGGATAAGCTACAGCCTCCTCAGACACGTGTGCACCCTCAGGCAGGAACTGCATTTAGTGCAGCACTATGAGAAGCTTATCTCCGCCGCTAAAAAAACTCATACATCAAAGACCAAAGAAGAGAACTGCAGGAGAGCTGGTCAGTGCTGATAAGCAGAGAAGGTCACCCCGCTGTCGATGATCAATGGCACCCATGCATCACGGGACGCAGAACAGACCTGAGAGAAGGTCAAATGCCTCCACTTTGTGTGCCAGGTACTGTGAGACCAGGGAAGACTCTACAAAGAAATATCATGAACTTTTGATGGGCCTCGCTTACAGCCGAGGGTCAGTGTGGGTCGGCGGATTTTCTGAGTCTTTGCCTTCTCAGTCATGGAGAGTGGAAAATGGGAACCCAAACTAAAAAACTACCATTCTCTACAGAGCCAGGACAGGAAAGTCATGAAGAAGTGAAGTGAAGTGAAGTCACTCAGTCGTGCCTGACTCTTTGCAACCCCATGGACTGTGGCCTACCAGGCTTCTCAGTCCATGGAATTTTCCAGGCAAGAGTACTGGGGAGTGGGTTGCCATTTCCTTCTCCAGGGGATCTTCCCAACCCAGGAATCGAACCTGGGTCTCCCGTATTGCAGGCAGAAGCTTTAGCGCCTGAGCCACCAGGGAAGACATAACAGGAATCATATAACAGCTCGTAATTGCTTTTACCTCTTCCCTGTCACTGCATCAACCGACCACTGACTGTGGCACACACCCCACTGTGGACCAAGTTCTGGAGGTACAGCGGTAAACAAGACACATACAGACCCTGCCCTCGTGTAGTTGATAATCTGGCAGTGAAGGAAACGTCAGGAAATTCCATGTGTGGAGAATATCTAGATGTAGGGCAGGGATTCTCACTCATATTTAAGAGGCAAGACTGAAGCTGGGATTGGTAAGAGGCTTTTTTTGAGTATGGTTTTTTTTAAACCAGTAAGTGGTACAGTCAGGCCTCAAACGTGGGTCTTTGTATTTGTCATCCAGGGCTCCTTCCATGTTGCTACATATCTGGCTGCCTGCCTCTGAGGACCCCTTTCTATCAAGGCCCCATGCTTTGAGTCTACCGAAAGCTGAACATGGTGAATCCAGACTTGAATGAGAAAAGAGTAAACAGATGACAGGAGATCCTGGAGCTGACCTTGTGTCCTTCCCTTTCTTGGCTTTAAACAGCAGGGCTCTTGTTTTCAAAGGGATTTTAAAAAGGAGGTAGAAAGCATGTCTCTGAATTGCACTATGATTCACAGGACTTTTGCTTAGGATAACTATGGTCTTTATTAGTTTCCATGCAAAATCTTTCTATCGTCAGGATCCTGCAGCTTTCCTAGGGCTCACCAGTCAGCAGTCAGTAGATACCTGTGTTGAGCATCTACCATGATAGCCCTCCTGAGGTTTCCACCCCTTCTCAAAGAAGAGCTTTAGATGAAACTATGGGCTGCATGACTCTACTATTGGCAAGGCTGTTGGGAGACTTCCATCTCAACTATAACAGGAACTAGCTCTTTTTGGAACTGTCTCTGGAGGGAAGGGATACATAAAAATCACTGCTGATGCACTAGTTACAATAGCTAGGACATGGAAGCAACCCAGATGTCCACCGGCAGATGAATGGATAAGGAAGTTGTGGTACAAATATACAACGGGATATTACTCAGCTATAAAAAGGAACGTGTCTGAGTCAGTTCTAATGAGGTGGATGAACCTAGAGCCTATTATACAGAGTGAAGTAAGTCAGAAAGAGAAGACAAATACTGTATAGTAACACATATATATATGGAATTTAGAAAGATTGTATTGGCGATCCTACATGCAGAGCAGCAAAGGAGATACAGATGTAAAGAACAGACTTTCAGACTCAGTGGGAGAAGGAGAGGGTGGGATGATTTGACAGAATAGCACTGAAACATAGACATTTACCATATATAAAATAGATGACCAGAGCAAGTTTGACACATGAAGCAGGGCACCCAAAGCCAGTGCTCCAGGACAACCTAGACGGATAGGGTCGGGGGGAGGTGGGAGGGGTGTTCAGGATGGGGGGACACATGTATACCTATGGCCAATTCATGCTGATGCATGGCAGAAATCATAATATTATACAGCAATTATCTTCCAATTAAAATGAATAAATAAATAATGGCTGCTGATACAGATGCTGGCAATGTCTGACCAGTGGAGACTGATTCTGAAGAGGACCTGAACTTGAGTGCAAGTGACGTCTGTGTGGCTGTGTTTCTCCCTGCCTCTGCCTGCCTGACAGGGGACTGTTCAATCCACCCACCAACAGCAGCGAGTCCGCTGTGTTCTCAGCATAGTGGGAGGAGTGGGAGGGCTCCAGTGCAGAAGACAAAACCTTAGACGTCGGAGAGTGTGGTCTGATTAGGAAGCAGAGAGCAAACACGCTTCTGCTGCTGCTGCTAAGTCGCTTTAGTTGTGTCCGACTCTGCGACCCCACAGACGGCAGCCCACCAGGCTGCCCTGTCACTGGGATTCTCCAGGCAAGAGCACTGGAGTGGGGTGCCATTGCCTTCTCCAACGCATGAAAGTGAAAAGTGAAAGTGAAGTCGCTCAGTCGTGTCCGACTCTTTGGGACCCCATGGACTGCAGCCCACCAGGCTGCCCCGTCCCTGGGATTCTCCAGGCAAGAACACTGGAGTGGGGTGCCATTCCCTTCTCTGAGAGCAAACACGAAACAGGATAAAAATGGGCTGAAGCAGTCCAAGGAGAGGAGAGGTTCGTTTAGATGGGAAGAGCTGTAGAGCCTTCCCTTTGGAAATGGGGTAGACTGTGTGCTTCGGGAGGTGGTGAGTTTGACTAGAGGAGCTGGAGGAAAGGACACACGACGTCAGCAGAGGTGCCCAGGTGGGAGTGAGGAGGGCTCCTGGGGGCCACAGCAGCCCATTCCAAGAAGTAGAACATGTGTCCTGGAGAGCAAGGAGATTCAGCTGGTGGGTGTGCGACAGCCTGCCCAGGGCCCCAAGTCAGAAAACCTGGCCTGCGACACGCGCTGTGCTCTGTATCCCTGCACAAGCCACATTCTCTCTGGGCTCTGCTTTATCCCCATGAACGCATTGTTCCACTGGATAGTCTCTGAGATCCGCTTCCAGCTCTAGCAACTATGATTCTGTGATTCTCAAAGATACGGGGGCTCCACTTCTGGCTAAAAGGTCCAGGGGGAAACAGAGAGCCAAGACCCACAGGTAGGAAAATGTCCGATTATGGCTTAGCACAGTTGAGACTGCTGGAACCTCTTTAACAGAAGGAAGAAGTTGGGGTGGTTTCACACAGAGGTGCTGAGGCTCCCTGTTCCTCTCCTCCCAGGACCCACTGCCCACGATTGCTGGGGTTTGAGGAAATCCAGCTCACATGTTGCTTTCTTTGCTTTTCTGCAGCAGCTCACTTTTGACAGGAAGACATGCTTCACCAGTCACACCCTGTAAAACTGGCCATGCCCACCGCTTTCTTCAGAATCGTTTCCCCTTGAAGAAGATGCTTCCTCACAAACAACATGTTCAATGGCCACTGCGGCAGTTTTCATTTGGTGCCTCAGAACTGGGGCCTGCAGAGAGCCGGCTCCCCTGTGCGGTGTCACCGTGATGGGAGTCACCTCTGCTGCCTGGCAGCACAGGGGCCTGAGCAGATGGCCATGGGAGAGGCACAGCCGGGCCCTATCTGTAGCAGGGGGAATTCACACAGCGGATAAAAATCTTGTCTTCGTCTCAACACAGCCGGGGCAAACAGGACATCTTAAGTAGGCTCTTATATAAAACGAGCATTTTACAAGAAAACCAGTTTGATCTAGATGTGTTTATCTTAAAGAGGATAAATACATGAGAAAAATACATTTTTGAAGATCAAATAAAAATAAGCACCAAATACAAATATACACACACTCATCAAGGGAAAGCCTCTAAGACTTTGATGTTATTACTACTACGCAGTATCCTCAGTTCATACTTAACTGAAGGAGGAGGCCTTTCTGTTTGATCATTTTTATCTCCTCCTTCTTAGCGAGGAATTGCTTTTTTAAATTGCCGGCTGTTCTTAACAAGAAGCAGAATGACCAAAGTTTCCTTTTCTTGATGATGTCTCATAAGAGTTTAACTGTGAATATGACTGCTTCCTCCACCGAGTGACAAGAGACAAATCTCCCCAAGTTTGTCAGGTCAACAACCAAGGTTTGGTCAGAACTGGGAAACAGCATCTGTACTCGCATGTTTCTCACGGTTTCAAGCAACAAATCGTGGGGAGAGAGAAATAAAAAGGCATTTATTGAAATTAAATCATCTGCTCACAAACAGCATATTTTTTTCCCAGTCTCAAAGATTGGAAAAGAAAACAGAAACCCTGGAGGTGTATGCAGCAGACAGGAGCAAATGCTAATCAGTCTTAAATAATACATATAACAGCGTTTTAGAAATAAGACGTGTGGAATAGTAGGTATATGAATTATTTGAAAAAGTGAATGTAATGAAGTTAGTATCACTGAGGAAAGATAAAAGATTCCCTCTCTTCTCTAGGCATCTTTCAGTAAATGAAGTCGGGGAGGGGGAAGAGCATGTAAAAACTGCACATTAACATAAAATTTCAGGGCAGCTAAACACAACAAAACTACCCCACAACTGAGCTAGTGAACAGCAACCAGATCCAAAAACAACAACCCAAAATGCTTGAATTGCTTGGATGTAGATCAATTCATCTCACACATTTTTGAGTCTAAAACAAACTCTACATAGTTGCTGACAGACAGTGTGGAAAGAAAAATGACTTCAAAGATGATCACTGCAATTCAGAATGACAGGACAACTCCCCTCACGGGAATTCACTTCATGCCATGAAGTTACTTTTTATAGTATTTGGAGAATTATGAAGAATTTGCCACTGTGACCACAACTAATCTCCCCACTTGAAAAAATTATTCAATAAAGTCTATCTTTTTCCATAAGAGGAAATACTGTCACTTTATTTTTTTATTAAAAAATGCTGCCATATTTAAAATTTTTTCAGTGTGTATATTTTATCCCAAACTCTTTTAAAAAATATCTACAAACTTTATTGGCCATACTACTTTACTAACTATACTTAAAAGTGTTTGTAAAAAGAGTATCTACAAGAGAAAATCTATTTAATAGATATTCAGATATATAAAAAAAAATACTTTATTGCCAAAAACGCTAACCATGGTCTAGACCTTCAATGAGCCATAATATTTTTGCTGGTGAGAGTCTTGCTCTTGGTTGTAGAATATCAACTTGATCATTGGAATTAGAAGTGGAGCCTGAAGATATGACTGAATTGCTATAATCTCATGATAAAACTTGAACAGATGAAGAGTTGCTTCTTATGAATGGGCAAAGAAAGTAGTGAATAGCTTTCTTGAGATGAAATCAACTCCTGACAAAGATGCTGGGAAGACTGTTGCAATGACAACAAACGATTTAGAATATGACATAAACTGAGTTGATAAAGCAGTGGCAGGGTTTGAGAGACTGATTCCAATTTTGAAAGAAGTTCTACTGTGAGTAAAATCCTATCAAATAATATGGCATGCTCCAGGGCTTCCTTTGTGGCTCAGCCTGTAAAGAATACGCCTGCACTGTGGGACACCTGGGTTCGATCCCTGGGTTGGGAAGATCCCCTGGAGAACGGAAAGGCGACCTACTCCAGTGTTTTGTCCTAGAGAATTCCATGGGTTGTATAAGTCCATAAGGTTGCAAAGAGTCAGACACGACTGAGCGACTTTCAGAGGAATCATTCATGAAAGGGAAAGAATGAGTTGATCAATGAGGCAAATTTGATTGTTATTTTAAGAAATTGCCAGAGCCACCTCAGCCTCCAGTAACCATCACCCTGATGTGTACAGCAAAAGGACTGACTGTGGCTCACCTGGGAGACTGCCGAGGTTAGAAGAAGTGTTCTGAGTTAATACCAATGTGACGGTTAAGATGTAGCTTAGGAAGGACAAAAGAAAAAAATGACTAAATGATTAAATAAAGGCCAAGTGATTACCAAAAGGCTAAAATCCAGAGACAGTGTAATGATGGCACCCAGATCAACCAGACTTAGATGCAGACTTCCCATCTGACTTTACAATATGCACCCAAACATCATTCCTTCAATCTGCGCTGCCTCCCTCAACCAGGGTATGCTTCTATCGGGTTGTGCCTCTACATATTCTCTCCTTTTTTATCCTTTTAGTCACAGCTGGCTTACTTACCTGCCCTGTGTTCCTGTAAGAGACCCAGGGCCTCTGCAGATTGACTCCTACACCCACCAAATCAAGCTTCCCTCCTCACTTTCCTGGCCCAAAATATTTCAGTGGATCAGTTCTGCTGAATCTGACAAACACTAGTATTGATATTATCTTGTGTTGGGGGCTGAACATGCAAAGATTAAAAGTCATGCTTAAGGAGCTCAAACCTGACTATGGAAACAGCAGGCACATGTAATGTATTGGAGATGAGGTGAAGGAGAAGAGATGAAAGAGCATGGCAGACGTAGGGACCTGCCGTAGATGTCACAGAACATACTCTTGAAGACACACAGCAGGTGGCAGCCCCCATGGAAGGGCTTGAAGGATGAAAATGTACTCACTTCCCATGTGACTCCCTTCTGTGCCCACTCTGAGACCTACGCCCACTCTTTCCAGGCCATTGACCAACAGTGACCAACATCACTTTCTATTCTATTCTCTTTATTCATGTTCCCTAGATTTAAATATGTCCTCCTAAGTGTCCTCAATGGGCTTCCCTGGAGGCTCAGATGATAAAGAGTCCACCTGCAATGTGGGAAACCTGGGTTCAATCCCTGGGTTGGGAAGATCATCTGGAGGAGGGCCTGGCAGCCCACTCTAGTATTCTTGCCTGGAGAATCCCCATGGACAGAGGAGCCTGGTGGCCCATAGTCCTTGGGGTCACAAAGAGCTGGACTTGACTGAGTGACTAAGCACACACACAAAGTGAAAGTTGCTCAGTTGTGTCTGACTGTTTGTGACCCCATGGACTATATAGTCCATGGAATTCTCCAGGCCAGAATACTGGAGTGGGTAGCCGTTTCCTTCTCCTGGGGATCTTCCCAACCCAGGGACTGAACCCAGGTCTCCCGCGTTGCTGGCGGATGCTTTTGTCCTCACTAGTGTACCCATCCTTCACTTAATGACCTTTCTTCGTTATGAAAATAAAGAACAGTACATAGAAGTAAATCAGGCAAATTCCGAGGCTAGAGGCGTGATTCACCAGTTTGGATAATAGAGCTGTATCGTTTATCCCTCTAGCAAGTCCATTCCAAAATGATGCTCTCTAACTACATAAAGCAACAAAGAAATGGCTGCTCCTCCTGGTGGCTTCCTGATTCACCCTCCCACTATCGCCTCAGGCTCTCCAGTGACTAGGGCTTTGCCCACTGTCCTTCAGTAACAGGGCAGCTTCTGAGTAAGCTCAGGTATGAGTGTCATGCATGGCTTAGATTTGGATGAGGGATTTGTTTCTTCTTCATTGATGGGTGTTGGGGGCTGCAAGATGGGGGAGACTGCTTAATAATTGTCAAGAAAAATCAAATAGATTTTTCTAAGGTACTATTCTGAAAAAATAAACAAAAACCCACAGTGAAAATCTTTAAGTGAGGGTGATTATGTAAGTTGCATTTATAAAAGCTGGCAGAATCACTGATAACACATTTGCTTGGATAGCCCAGGACTTTATAATCTGATATGAAAATTGGGGTCATTTATCAAGGGTGGCAATGAGAGGATTTTGCGTGATAGTCTTCCTGCTAGTTGAAATAGCATCCTCTGAAAACTAATAAACGCTTGTGCTCAGACCATTTAGGAGCTGTATCTCCAACCTCTGTAAATGCTGAGAAGAGGGTTAACAATGACTTCAGATGCAGTTTCTGGACCAGCCAGCAATAGCCAGACCGCGGGAGACAAGGAGGTAAGCAAGAATGACTGTTCTCTTTCTAGGGCTCTATCAGTGCCTTTATGTCAGTGTTTCCATGAGAGGGTCTATAAACCAATTTCTAAAAACACAGAACAAAAAATTGCACCTTTATAAGTGAAATGGTTCCCTGTGTAAATTAAATTGACAGTTTAATTTTTTTGCTCTTGGTTGGAAGAAAATCATATCAATGAGAGTAACACTGGCCAGCCCATGATAAAAGTGTGGTTGTTAAAAAATTTAATGAAAAACAAAATTTGAAAGTAAATCATCATTAGTTAAGAAGTTTGTTTACAAGATCTTGCAAAGCATGCAAATAAAGATGAAAACACAAAGGAAGCTGGATGGTAAAATGACAGGGGACTTTGGCCTTGGCCCTCCATGCTTTTGTCCTTGTCCCTTTCTCATTATCCCATGACAGTAAATGCCATGGACAGCTCACCATCCTGGTTTTCCAGTTCTTCTCTTTTCCAGATGCCAAGCATTAGGATGAATGAAAAGTGTTCTGCTTTCTTTGAAAAGGACTAGAGAACTTCTGGCTGCTCAAGGTGATGCCAAAAGGACCCTTTCTCATATAAATATTTATCAGTTCAGTTCAGTCGCTCAGTCATGTCTGACTGTTCGCGACCCCATGAACCACAGCACCCCAAGCCTCCGTGTTCATCACCAACTCCCGGAGTTCACTCAAACTCATGTTCATTGAGTCGGTGATGCCATCCAACCATCTCATCCTCTGTTGTCCCCTTCTCCTCCTGCCTTCAATCTTTCCCAGCATTAGGGTCTTTTCCAATGAGTCAGCACTTTACATCAGGTGGCCAAAGTATGGGAGTTTCAGTTTCAACATCAGTCCTTCCAATGAACACCCAGGACTGATCTCCTTGCAGTCCAAGGGACTCTCAAGAGTCTTCTCCAACACCACAGTTCAAAAGCATCAATTCTTCGGTGCTCAGCTTTCTTTATAGTCCAACTCTCACATCCATACATGACTATTGGAAAACATAGCCTTGACTAGACAGATCTTTGTTGACAAAGTAATGTCTCTGCTTTTTAATATGCTGTCTAGGTTGGTCATAACTTTCAATTAATATGCATAAATGCTTAGAAACTATGCATTTTAAAAACCATTTTTAATTCATAGCATTAACTCATAAAAAGAGAAATGGAGGAAGAATTGAAAATTATAAAGTTGACATGACTTAGCAACTGAGCAACAACAACAAAATCAGATCAGATCAGTCGTTCAGTCATGTCCGACTCTTTGCGACCCCATGAATTGCAGCACGCCAGGCCTCCCTGTCCATCACCAACTCCCAGAGTTCACTCAGACTCATGTCCATCGAGTCAGTGATGCCATCCAGACATCTCATCCTCTGTCATCCCCTTCTCTTCCTGCCCCCAATCCCTCCCAGCATCAGAGTCTTTTCCAATGAGTCAACTCTTCGCATGAGGTGGCCAAAGTACTGGAGTTTCAGCTTTAGCATCATTCCTTCCAAAGAAATCCCAGGGCTGATCTCCTTTAGAATGGACTGGCTGGATCTCCTTGCAGTCCAAGGGACTCTCAAGAGTCTTCTCCAACACCACAGTTCAAAAGCATCAATTCTTCGGTGCTCAGGCTTCTTCACAGTCCAACTCTCGCATCCATACATGACCACAGGAAAAACCATAGCCTTGACTAGACGAAACTTTGTTGGCAAAGTAATGTCTCTGCTTTTGAATATGCTATCTAGGTTGGTCATAACTTTCCTTCCAAGGAGTAAGCGTCTTTTAATTTCATGGCTGTAGTCACCATAGGTAACCGCAATAAAGATAAGCAGAATAAACATCCCCGCTAACTGACAGGGATTGTGAGACTGAATATTTAAAAATCTAACTATATGCTCGTCACAACAGAATCAACTGAAAAACAATGACCTAGATTAATCAAAATTAAAAATAGAAAAAGAAAGAGTAAGCAAAAGAGAGGTAGTCATGATACATACTAATATAAAACAGACTTACAGGGAAAAAACATTATTAAGGATGAGGAGATCTTTAGACTCAACCAGACACAGCAACAAAGCTTCAAACTACACAAAGCTAATTAAGCTGATAGAAATTAAAGGAGAAATTTATAAAATCACAGTCTTAGTGGGAGATTTTAATATACTGCTCTCAAAAACTGATAGTGCATTCAGATGAAAAACTAGTAAAAATAAAGAGCACAATATATTTTCTCTAACGAATGCATATGTAGAATGCTATCCTCATAAAAATGAGGACACATATTCCTTGTAAGTCAAAAGAACACAGGTTTTAAAATTTGACCAAGTAATAAACCAATATTTTGTCTCAAAAAATACCAAAGAATCAGTATTACATAATGCATGTTTAACAACCATTTTCTAACATAATTAGAACTCTATAACTAATATTTTTAGAAACTTAGAGCTGTAATGATTAAGTAGTCAAAGAAGAAATCATAATGAAAATTTTTCTAACATGTTTAGATTTCATGGCCATTAAGACACTATTTCAAAACTTGTGGAAAGTAGCTAAACCAGAGCTTAGCAAGAGATGCATGGCCTTAAATGTAAATATTATAAGAAAGACTGAATATTAGTGGACTAAACAGTCACTGAAGAAGACAGAATAAAAAATAAAACACAATAAATCCACATACAGAAGAGAATAATACCATTTATGTAAATTCAAAATCACAAGAACTATATGATACTGATTTTGGATAAACACACTTACAGAATAATGTTATAACAATCAGAGCATGATGACAACTGCAAGGGGAGAAGGGATGGATTGTGGAGAGGTGCAAAACAGGTTTCAACTATTCTGGTAATGCTTAACTTCTTTTAAACTAAGGTCCGGAAACAAATATTTGAAATTGTTAACGTTTATGAGATCCGGGTGGAGGATTGTTGGTGTTTATTATCCTATGTCGGTTTCCAAATATTTGAATTACTTGTTTAAAAATGAGGGGGCAAATAAAAAAAGAAAAATGTTAAGAAAAAGAAATAAGAGATTTTCTACTTTTTCAGAAATTGTAACCAGCTTCAGCTTTAGGCCCCTCATCTGTAAAAGGAATAATAGTAATTTCCACCTTCCAGACTCAGTGAGAACTGCACGTCGCTCAGAGCTTGGGACACTGTGCTCTAGCAAGCTAAATGCCATTATTACTTCATCCTGAAGTCAAGGAGCATCTCCTCTCTTCTTCACATCAATCTAAGGAGACCTGGATGAGAAATCTCACTTGATTCTCCTTCATTTAAGTTCCTAAAGCAAGAATATTCACTGCTACTGTTGACTCTTAGAAAGAGGAATGTTATACATTAGTAATCAGTAAAATGATGCTACCATTATAAAACGCTGTAGGACATCACTGAAGCTTTTTCTTACTACCACCGCTTTAAGGTTGCCTTGTCTCCCTACCTCCCAAAGCACTTCTCCACCGAAGTGCTCCGTTTGAATTCCAAGTCGGTGAGACGGCCACCATCGGTGGCAGCATCGCCACTGCAGTGTTCTCCAACGTCTGTGGCATGGAGTTTTCATCTTTACAAGTCTGACAGATATGCATTTGCTTACTCTGTGTTTGATTCATGTAACAGTCCTGCAAGCATATCGTCATCTATTTTACCGCTAAGGAACTAAAGGCTAGATAGGTCCAGTGTGCCTTCCAGGCATAATGATATATACGTCAAAGGGCTCTTTTGAGGATTAAAAAAGTCATGTGATGTAACTGGTGCACAGGAAATATTCCTCATGTATTAATTCTCTCCTCTTTTCTCCTAGATGTTCAATTAATGTTTGCTGATACATTGTTTAATTTATGTCTGTATTATATTAATATTAAGTGAAAACACATGGGTCTCTTTTGATATATGTCTTCCATTTTTACCAAAAACCCATGTCTTATTAATTTAACCACTGGTTTCTTTTGCAACATATAAAGTTCAAAAATTCCGCTCTTTATTTGTGGCTAAAATAATATTCAAATGATTCCATCTAAAATTATTCAACTATAAAGGATTAATTCACACATATCTTTCATAAAAAAGAGTAATTCTAGTGTGAGTCACTTCATAAAATCTTCCCTTGTCCTAAAGTGCTGCCTGAAACAACTGAATATGGGATGGCTAAGTGGAAACAGTGGAAACAGTGTCAGACTTTATTTTTCTGGGCTCCAAAATCACTACAGATGGTGACTGCAGCCATGAAATTAAAAGACGCTTACTCCTTGGAAGGAAAGTTATGACCAACCTAGATAGCATATTCAAAAGCAGAGACATTACTTTGTCAACAAAGGTCCATCTAGTCAAGGCTATGGTTTTTCCTGTGGTCATGTATGGATGTGAGAGTTGGACTGTGAAGAAGCCTGAGCGCCGAAGAATTGATGCTTTTGAACTGTGGTGTTGGAGAAGACTCTTGAGAGTCCCTTGGACTGCAAGGAGATCCAGCCAGTCCATTCTAAAGGAGATCAGCCTGGGATTTCTTTGGAAGGAATGATGCTAAAGCTGAAACTCCAGTACTTTGGCCACCTCATGCGAAGAGTTGACTCATTGGAAAAGACTCTGATGCTGGGAGGGATTGGGGGCAGGAAGAGAAGGGGACGACAGAGGATGAGATGTCTGGATGGCATCACTGACTCGATGGACATGAGTCTGAGTGAACTCTGGGAGTTGGTGATGGACAGGGAGGCCTGGCGTGCTGTGATTCATGGGGTCGCAAAGAATCGGACATGAGTGAGCGACTGATCTGATCTGAAGTGGATATATGGTCTATGGTGATGAGAACAAAAATACGGCTTTGAATCAGCTCCTGACATGTTTTCCTATACACATTAATCAAAGCCATAACTTGCAATACTTTCAATTACACTTTAAATATATTTCTTTTAAAAGATGCCATTATTACAGAGAAAGAACAATAATACAAGCATTAGTGGTCATTGTCCTCAGTTTTCTACGCAGGATGATCTTCTGAGAATGACCAGAAACTGCAGGATTTTTTGATTATATTAAAAAGCAGAAAGATTTCTTGAGAACTTGGTTATAAGAGTAAAATGTAAAAGTAAGAACTAGATTTGATTCTTTGTTTTCTCCGCTTTCAGTTTTTTCTATATTTCAATTTATTTGTAGTAAATTATGTTGTTCTCAACAGCTATTTCCTGATTTTTTTTTTCTTCAGAGATATTATACAGGGCTTCCCTGGTAGTTATTATAAGTCTTTGTAAATACGGTATTACTAGCTTAAGGATATTGGCAGAAAGCTAAAAGGACACAGGAAAAGATGGAGCTCTTTCCATCTCCATATGCTGTGCATGTTACTTTAATCCTGTGTCACATTTTTGAAGCATCTATTTAGTGCCCTTCTCTACAGCAATGAGGAGAGAATCAGCCTTATAGATTAGCCTTATATATGCTCGTGGATGGAGGCTATCCTGGGGTGATGGTAGGTGAGTTGGGCTCACTGGAGCCAGCTACTGTTCTTTCATTACGAGGCTTCTCTGCTTTAGGGATGACCCCAGTCAACTCCAACTGTGCAAAGAATAGAGACATCAAGCCTTAAGAGACAAAGTCAATCCTGAGATTATACCCTCTGCTAGAATATCCACCCTTGCTTTGGCAATTAGCATCTAATAATCATAGTTATTACTGATGATCTAGTTGGGGGGGCAGATACTATCCAAATTATTTCAAATTATCCTCTAACAATTCAAGATAAGCTGTTACTATGGTAAGGAAGAGGAAATGAAGATTTAAAGGTTAAATAAATTTGTCCAAGATAATACAGCTACTAAGTAGCATAGAAGGATTTGAACCCTCAATACTCTAACAAGGAGGGTATATGTACTCTACTCTCCATGCTGCCTCTCATTTGCCTACAGATTCTGAGTTATTTTTGGGTTAAGAAAGGAGGATTTCATGGGCTAAAAAGTCCATGAAATCTGGGTCACATGGTACAGTCTGGGGTTGGGCTGTTCTTGTTCATCTATAAGGCTGATTCTCTCCTCATTGTTGTAGAGAAGGGCACTAAATAGATGCTTCAAAAATGTGACACAGAATTAAAGTAACATGCACAGCATACGGGGTTGTTCTTGTTCTTCAAACAAGAACATGGACTGGGCATCAGTTCGTCAGCAGTTATTTATCTAATATGAGGATGGCATTAGCAGGATCACAAGCAAGTAATCTTATAATAGTCAACTTCATTTAATACTTATCATTTCTGGCACACACCCAGTAGAAACTCTCCATCCCTAGAGCTGGATTTTGAGGATGTTCACAGGGTTGGTGGTGCCTAAAAATGAACTAAACTAAATCCTTATCTCCCAAGACCATTGAAAAAACCCAGTTAATCATAAAGGTCCAAGCAGATGTTCATAATATATTTCCTTGTTTCTTGGTCTGCAGACTTCTGTTTTTAGGCACGCTTCAGTTCAGTTCAGTTCAGTCACTCAGTCATGTCCGACTCTTTGCGACCCCATGAATCGCAGCATGCCAGGCCTCCCTGTCCATCACCAACTCCCAGAGTTCACCCAGACTCACATCCATCGAGTCAGTGATGCCATCCAGACATCTCATCCTCTGTCGTTCCCTTTTCCTCCTGCCCCCAATCCCTCCCAGCATCAGAGTCTTTTCCAATGAGTCAACTCTTTGCATGAGGTGGCCGAAGACTGGAGTTTCAGCTTTAGCATCATTCCTTCCAAAGAAATCCCAGGGCTGATCTCCTTCAGAATGGACTGGTTGGATGTCCTTGCAGTCCAAGGGACTCTCAAGAGTCTTCTCCAACACCACAGTTCAAAAGCATCAATTCTTCGGCGCTCAGCTTTCTTCACAGTCCAACTCTCACAGCCATACATGACCACAGGAAAAACCATAGCCTTGACTAGACGAACCTTTGTTGGCAAAGTAATGTCTCTGCATTTTAATATGCTAGGTAGGCACACTTACTGGAATGGAATTCATTCTAAGCTCAGTAGACCTCAGCTTCGCAAAACACAGCATTAAGCATGATGCAGAGAAGTGTGTAGGCAAAGAACACAGCATCCTTGGAAACCCCAGCACTTCCTCTTCGGTATATTTAGCATAGACAGGTAGAAGCTGGCTTGTCAGCTACATGGCAAATACAATTTGCTTAGTAACTCCCAAACTCTGGTTTTCCAGGCTCTATATAGCTGGAGTCTTCCCCCCTCCACTTTCCTGTCTCCATTCTATTCATCCCACTTCCCTATAAGTTAAAAGGACAGCCTATCCAGTATCTTTAGAAGAAGTCAATCCCATGCTTAAAACCTTCCACAGCTCCTACCGCCTAGAACACCAACTCCGAAGTTGAGCTTCGTGTCCAATGCCTTTTTACAAACCGACCCTAATTTCCCACCACTCCTCACTCACCTTTGCTCTAGATTTACAAAAGCGCCCTCCACTCCTCAAAACCATGGACTCCCCTGAGCTCTAATTTTGTCTTTTCTTCTCCTGTCTCCCACGCGCTCAAAGCTTGGCTCAAATCTCTGTCCATGTGAAGCTACCAGTTCCTGACTGTGATCTCTTTGCTGGAAGGATCTGTGCCTTGCCCTTTTATTTGTTGACCGTGAAGTGGGTGTTCAACATTTATCACCGAAGGAGGAGATCTCCTTGTGAGCCAACTTGTGCAACACTGTGATGATACTGTTTTAATGAGGTAGCCTCCCTTTTTGAGACAGCCCTGCCCTGGGCTTATATGGATCCCATTCTTGAGTGGGAAGAAATGGTATCCATAAGGATACCATTATTAAGTTTTTCCATAGCTGTTCTTCTCCAGGATAAATGCAGCAACTTTTAAAGCTTCCATTTCCTTTACCAACACCACATTTCTTAGCTTTCTAAGGCATACAGGCCAAATCAAATTAGATGTGGGAGAAGAAGCTGAGTATGTTCCAGACAGAGGGGCCCCCCGAGACCCTTCCTCTCACAGCATTCATCTGCCACCCTTCCAGATTCTGTCAGACAGTGAGGAATTAGTCATGGTGCTGAATGCCACTGGGCCAAGGTCTTGTCTATTTTCACAAAGAAATGGTATATTTTAGCTAACTGATAAAATAATAACAGCAATATTAATGTAGTCTAAGGCTTGAAAAGAACTACAGAGTCTCTCCTATCACATCCAAACTAAAAGGTAGGACACCTTCTAAGTGATTCATTTTTAATAAATCTTACTTTATCTCATGACACATTTGGAAGACCAATCTACACAGTTTGTCTCTCTACACACACCAGTGGAAATGTCTATGTTATCTGAATGAGATATAAATATGCAACGTGTTTTACTGAGACTTACCAGTGTGTTCAAACCTTAAGAAAAATTCTCAGCAATTCCCAGCTGCAAAAATATGTATCTGCCACAAGTGTTAAGGTAAAGCCAGACATTACATAACCTGCCACTAGAGGAAATAACCAGCTGAGTGAAAATGAGAGTACCATCCTCTAAAGATCATGAGAATGAGCCATAAATGTCCACTTACTATAAATCTACTTTTAGATTTTAGAAAAAAGAGAAAAAGCAAGCAAATCACAGTTTTTACTTCTTCCATTGTTCTAGGTATTTGCATCTCTAAATAGAATCATAAAATATGAAGACCAAAATTTTTTCAGAAAAAAAAGGCAAACAACCATCTATACATTAAAATTAAAATTAATAAAGTGTGATGTTGGGGAAAACATTTTTTCTAAGTTAATTTTTTTCCAAGTTAATTTCTTAGAGAGTTTCAGAAGCAGAGATATTATTTCCTAAAGGGATTGAGGTATAATAGGAAATCTTTCCCAGGGCTGTAAGTTTCCTAAATAATTGTGTTCACAAAATAACTGCAGAGGAACAGCATCTAAAATGGGAGGAGGGAAGTTTGTGGAATGTTTTAAGATAAAAATTCCTCCTAGAAAAAATAAATCCTACCGAATTCTAATGTACTCAGGGCCATAGAAAAACCTGGCAGAGAGAGCCTTCAGCATATGTCAAGCATTCCCAATAATACTACATTCATCTTAATAAAACAGGCTCAGATAGTACAGAAATAAAGTTATGTATTGGGTTAAATTTGCACTTGGGTGGGTACAAATGCTCTTCAAGACATAATAAAAGAATAATCTCTCCCATGCCAATTCAGGAACCATTACATGGTTATATCTTGTCAATATTCTGGCAAACGCAAGAGCCCAAAGACAACCCACAAAATTGAGAATGAAGATAAATCCACAGCCATCTGTACTCAGTTCCGTGCACGGTGCCTCAGCAAGCGTTCATGGACTCTTCCTCACTTCTGCCAACACTGGTAATGGCCCAGAGCAACGCTTCCAAAGCACACTGGAGTCGTGGGAGACTCTGCCAACAAATGTGTTTTAATGAATAATGAAATTACCAAGAGGGAGTTTCCCAAACTTATTTGACCATAGAGAAGATTCTTTCCAATGGGCTCTTCTCTCTCCAAGGAGCTGGCTTCAGGCTTTCTCTGTCACTGGCTCTACCCTTCAGGTGTCCCTCTCTTGGAAGTTTTTCATATCCCTAACTCAGATATTCTGGATTGAACTTCCTGAGGCTTTTCCAAGGGAGGCTTGACCAGGGCCTGGGAGAAGAAAACCCTTTTCCTGGATGGGTCCCCACCTCTAAGAGGCAACCCGCTGCATTAGAAATGATTCCATAAAGCTCTAACTACACCACAGCCTTGGCACGCATTTGGCTGTGTATACTTCTGGGCCTGGAAGGCTTGGTGACTCACGTGAGATTCTTCCTACTTCCTACCTCTGCTCTGTAGTTCCTGTTAGCAGACTATTTATAGTGATGGCAATACCAATAATTTTTTTTTTAATTTTGAGGGTTTTTGCCTTAATAAAGTAACACAACTTTACTACTAAAAAATCTAATGGTATATATGTATAGGAGGTAAAAAGAGCACCTCTTGCAATTCTCAAATCCTCCCTTCTCCCCACAGTCCCATGACTGTTAACTGTCAACAGTTTTCTTCTCATTTTTAATGACGCACAGCACTGGAAGCTCTATAATCTGCTGGGAATCCTTCACTGGGCCCACTTTGCTTCAAGAATTTGTATTTATCTTTATAAAAGAAAGCTCAAATATCACCTTTGTGAAGATGCCTTGACCCAGACAAGCCATGCTGGTCCCTCTCTTTACCAGCTGCCTGAAGTAATTCACACATATTTCAATTAAAGGGTTTATAACAATTTCATTGCAATTTTTAAACTAAATGTCTCTCTTACTTCAAAGACTTCAAGGATTGTGTCTCATTCCTCTTTGTTGTAAGGTATCTGGCACACTGACATTCAATCAGTATAGTAAATATTTGTTGACTCAATGAAATATGAATAAAATATTTTCTAACACACAGACTTCAAAGTCTATAAAAATTACAGTCAAGATGCTCACGTTAAAATTTCTCTAAAAAGATGTTTCACATATATTCAACATTTCAACAACCAGGTAGTACTGTAAACTATTTTTTCCCTTTGTTTAGGCCTGAAAATTAAAAATTCTAACTTAATGGAAAATGGTAAAGTTGGAAGAATTTGGGGATGGATGGTGGTCTATTATTCAAGTGCCAAATGAGCATTTTGAAGCATAACTTCTTTGGCCATAGGCTTTGTCCACTGACACCAGAACATTCCAGGAAATGACATTTCAAATAAACATTGAGTTTCAAGTCCAGTAAACCACAAACACAAAAAAGTATTCAATAGCATTTCACAGCAAATAGCCTTCTGTTGACAGTTACTCAGAAATGACTGATTACATTTGCAAAGTACAAATATCTCTTCTGTTAGATTAATTGAATCTGGTTTTAGCTGATGGCTTGGGCAAAAGAGTGAATCTATAAAAGTAGTGAGAGAAGAGAATAAAGAAGAGACATGAAGAATGAATCTTAGAACAATATGCCTAAATATCAGAAAGTCCCACTAGACCAACACTTCAAATTAACAAGCCCCACTGAGGGACTCTGACATGCATTCTGCATGACATATTGTCCAAGGGACAGCAGCCAAAAGAAGTCTCACTTTTCTTGGAAAAACAGATTGCCATAGAGCTTTCATATTTCACCAACTAAACAGCCTGGACTCAATGTAATTAAGTAACATAATTATGAGCCCATTTCTTGGCCTCTAGCCCAAAGTGCTAGCTCTTGTTCAAGTAAATCAGTAATTTTCATCTAGAAGGCATCAGTCACATGTTAGACCTAGTTCTTCATATTAAAACACATAGGTAATCTACAAGCAGAAATCCACAGTCTAATTTTAGTTTTAAAATTAAAGAGTAAGACTCAGTAGATGCAATTGCAGAATATGAGATGTACTGTGGATTCTGGGCATTCAACTTAAGCAGAAAGTGGAAGCAGGAAATGACCAGGAGAAATTTAGACTCTTGAAAATTTAGTATGAAAGTGGGAAATAGTGCAGGGGTCAATGGATTTCCATAATATAATGGATGGTGACTTGAACAGTAAACGAAAAGGATATTTAGGGATATCATAGCATCTGGCCCTAAAGTTACAATTAACATATTAAGTTAGGAGGCAAAGAAACCTAGGCAGATGAGAGGTTAAAGACAAAAAAAAAAAAAAAAAAAAATCCCTTAAGTAAAAAATACAGTACTATTAGATCATGCTTATTAAATAATAAAAGTTAATTTATTGAGTTTTGGGGATGGGTTAGGCTCTGTTTTAAGTGCATTATATACATAGATTATTTAATTTTCAGAGCAACCTTGTGAGATAGGAACTATTATTTCCATTTCACAGATAAGAAAATAAGCACAGAAAGGGAAAGTAACTTACTGAAGGCCACATGTTAGTGAGTTGCTGAAATGGGATTTGAACCCAGGCAGTCTGGCTCCATAGTGCTGTTTTAACAGTATAGCATGCTGTCTCTTAACACCTACTCAAAAGAAATGTTACTCTTTAAGAGTTGTATTCATATGTTTACATAGGTTTTCAGAAATCTATAGGAGAGTTAAGTCCTGAATTGAAGGAGACTTACTACTACTTTCAAAAGCAAATAAAGTCAGTGTAGTTTCAAAGCTGGAGAAAGATAACTCAATTCACCATTGCATACATTTATTCATGCAACTGAATTCAACTCAGTTAACAGTGATTCAGGGTCCCATGATGAAAGAAGTAAGATTCAAAGCCCATAAAAGATACTAATAGGAGATGGCAAGAGTGAACATCGACATTTTAGTAATCAGTGAACTAAAATGGATAGGAATGGGCAAATTTAATTCAGATGACCATTATGTCTACTACTGTGGGCAAGAATCCCTTAGAAGAAATGGAATAGCCCTCAGACTCAACAAAAGAGTCTGAAATGCAGTACTTGGGTGCAATCTCAAAAACAATAGTATGATCTGAGTTCACTTCCAAGGCAAACTATTCAATATACAATAATCCAAGTCTATGCCCCGACCACTGATTCCAAAGAAGCTGAAGTTGAACAGTTCTATGAAGACCTATAAGACCTTCTACAACTAACACCAAAAAAAGATGTCCTTTTCATCATAGCGGACGGCAATGCAAAAGTAGGAAGTCATGAGATACCTGGAGTAGCAACCAAGTTTGGTTTTGGAGTACAAAATGAAGTAGGACAAAGGCTAACAGAGTTTTGCCAAAAAAACACACTGTTGTAGCAAACACCATCTTCCAACTACACAAGGGATGACTCTACACATGAACATTATAAGATGGTCAACACCAAAATCAGATTGATTATATTCTTTGCAGCTGAAGATAGAGAAGCTCTATACAGTCAGCAAAAACAAAACCTGGAGCTGACTGTGGCTCAGAGCATGAGCTCCTCACTGCAAAATTCAGACTTAAACTAAAGAAAGTAGGGAAAACCACTAGGCCATTCAGGTATGACCAAAATAAAATCCCTTATAATTATACAGTGGAAGTGACAGGTTCAAAAAATTAGATCTGATGGAGTGCCTGAAGAACCATGGATGGAGGTTCATAACATTGTACAGGGGCAGCGACCAAAATCATTTCAAAGAAAGAGAAAAGCAAGAAGGCAAAATTGTTGTCTGAGGTGGCCTTACAAATAGCTGAGAAAAGGAGGGAAGCAAAAGGCAAAGGAGAAAGAGAAAGATATATCCAACTGAATTCAGAGTTCGAAAGAATAGCAAGGAGAGAGAAGAAAGCCTTTTAAGTGAACAATGCAAAGAGATAGAGGAAAACAACAGAATGGGAAAGACTAGAGATCTCTTCAAGAAAATTAGACATACCAAGGAAACATTTCACGCAAAGATGGGCACAATAAAGGACAGGAATGGTATGGACCTAACAGAAGCAGAAGAGATTAAGAAGAGGTGGCAAGAATACACAGAAGAACTATACAAAAAAGGTCTTAATGACCCAGATAACCATGATGGTGTGGTCACTCACCTAGTCAGACATCCTGGTATGTGAGGTCAAGTGAGCATTAGAAAGTATTACTACAAACAAAGCTGGTGGAGGTGACGGAATTCCAGCTGGACTATTTCAAATCCTAAAAGATGATGCTGCTCTGAAAAGGCTTCACTCACTATGCCAGGAAATTTGGAAAACTCAGCAGTGATCATAGGAAAAGGTCAGTTTTCATTCCAATCCCAAAAGGGCAATGCCAAAGAATGTCCAAACTACCATAAAATTGTGCTAATTTCACATGCTAGCAAGGTAATGCTCAAAATCCTTCAAGCTAGGCTTTAACAGTACGTGAACTGAGAACTTGCATATGTACAAGCTGGATTTAGAAAAGACAGAGGAACCAGAGTTCAAATTGCAAACATCCGCTGGATCATAGAAGAAACAAGAGAATTCCAGAAGAACATCTAATTCTGCTTCACTGACTATGCTAAAGCCTTTGACTGTGTGGCTCACAACAAATTGTGCAAAATTCTTAAACAGAAGAGAAACCAGACCACCTTATCTGCCTCCTGAGGAATCTGTATGCAGGTCAAGAAGCAACTGTTAGAATCCACCATGAAACAACGGACTGGTTTAAAATTAGGAAAGGGGTACATCAAGGCTATATATTGTCACCTTGCTTATTTAATTTATATGCAGAGTACATCATGCAAAATGCTGGGCTGGATGAATCACAAGCTGGAATCAAGAATGCAGGGAGAAATATCAAAATCTCAGATATGCAGATAATAACAGTCTAATGGCAGAAAGTGAAAAGGAACTGACAAGCCTCTTGATGAAGGTGAAAAAGGAGAGTGAAAAAGCTGGCTTAAAACTAAGCATTAAAAAAAAATTAATATCATAGCATCTGGCCCCATCACTTCATGGCAAATAGATGGGGAAAAATGGAAACAGTTGCAGCCTTTATTTTCTTGGGCTCCAAAATCACTGTTGATGGTGATTGTGGCCATGAAATTAAAAGATGCTTGCTCTTTGGAAGAAAAGCTATGACAAACCTAGACAGCATATTAAGCAGAGACATCACTTTGCTGATGAAGGTCCATATAGTCAAAGCTATACATTTCCAGTAGTCATGTACGAATGTAAGAATTGGACCATAAAGAAGGCTGAGTGCTGAAGAACTGATGATTTTGAAATGTGGTGCTGGAGAAGACTCTTGAGAGTCCCTTGGACAGCAAGATTAAACCAGTCAATCCTATCGGAAATCAACCCTGAATATTCATTGTGAGGACAAATGCTGAAGCTCCCGTACTTTGGCCACCTGATGGGAAAAGTCGATTCACTGGAAAAGATCCTGATGCTGGGAAAGATTGAGGGAAGAAGGGGAAGGGAGAGACAGAGGATAAGGTGGGGTTGGATGGCATCACTGACTCAATGGACATGAATCTGAGCAAACTCCGGGAGATTGTGAAGGACAGGGAAAGACTGGCGTGCTGCAGCCCATGGAGTCACAAAGAGTATGACATGACTGAGTGACTGCACAACAAGAGCAAGTGAGATACTCTGGAAGCTGACAGTTGAAGAGAGATGAAGAAAACAAATCCGGAGAGTTCAAATGACCTGCCCCAGGCCAAAAAAGTAGTTTGTGGCACAGAGTGACCTAAAAATCTAATTGAGATGGGTCTAGTTCTCTTTTTACACTGCCATTGTGCCTCAAGTCAAGCTGGTTGGAACACACTGAATTAAAATTAACTTCCAAAATAAATATCTGTGCCCCATGGAGAGGAAAATTTTTGATAGTTGCCTGCCTCATCTCTCGAACCCACTTCATTCTAGAATAAAATTAAGGGCAGATGGCCAAGGGTATATTTTTTTAAAGGAAGAAGAGGAATGAATTCACATGTGGAGTTTCCCAGATCTCCTCTGAAGGAATGAGTGTTTCTGTTTTTATTTGCTGGACACTTTATCTTTCAAACATTACCCAATTCTAAAAGCAGACTTGATATATCTTTATAACTATGTGTGTTGGTGCATATGAATGTCTTCAATTATATTCTAAGGGTCTTAAGAACAGAGTATGTAGTATGCTCAGCTTTCACAGAATGGTTTCAGATAGTAGGTGCTCAATATGGTAATGATGTTTAAAGTATAAATAATATAAAGTTACTAATTAGTTCATTTTTTTAAAAAATGACCTTGTGTTCAGGTGTCCTACAGTTCTTTAATTAGCCTATTTTAGTGGAGCAATTTTACATGCCACCCTCTCCCCCCACAACCCACCAGGGGACATTCGGCAATGTCTGGAGACATTTTTCACTTCACAACTTGCGGACAGGGGGAGTTGTGCTACTGGCATCTAGTAGGGATGAGGCTAAACATCCTAAAATGCACGGGACAGACCTCACAGCAGAGCAAACTACTGAATTCAGAATGCATAAAAAACAAGGTCCTATAAACCTGTGATTAAACCATATTGGAAAAGAGTACAAAAGAAGAATGCATATATATGTATAACTGAGTCACTTTGCTGTACACCAGAGATGGGCACAACATTGTAAATAAACTGTATTTAAATTTTTTGAAAAAGTAATTATCTGGCCCCAAATAGCAATAATGCCAGGGTTGCAAGACACTGGTCTATTTAGAAGTAAAGAAATTGCACACTTTTCCATTTTTCCATTTTTAAAACACAAGTAAGATATAAATTAAAAGTATACACTAAAGATTTGCCCCAATCAAGACAATTTCAGTAGTCTATTGTTAAGATGAACAATTGAATACCTGTGGCCAATTCATGTTGATGTATGGCAAAAACCATCACAATGGTATAAGATAATTATCTTCCAATTAGAATAAATCAGTTAATAAAAAAAAAAAAACAACAGAGCTCCAGTCCAAAAAATAAAAGATAAAAAATCATTTAAAGAGCTGATTTAGGGTTAGAAGGGTTCATTAAAAGTCAGAGGCAAAGCTTAGGTTTAAACACATGGGTATTTAAGTAAGCAATGGAATGCCTTCACCAAAAGGAGTGCTCTGATCTCTATGACATTTGAAACTCCACAGTCACAATGGAATTCTGTTGATGAAGCATTTTCCAAACCGCCACTGGTCTGATTCAGATATAGAACTCTCATTTCAGATTGTTTGATTATTTCTAACCTCACTCAAAATCCACTTCTTGACCAGCCCACAAAGAGGAAATGTATGTTTTCTGTTTGCAAATAGGGTCATCAAGATAAACTGTTTTCACAATTAGTTCTTGCTTTGTATGCCTATCCATCTTCCCCCATGTCTAGGTTAACCTGCAAGGTCCAGTTTTTCATCCTGGATTCCTGACTGTGGCGAAAAGAATCATTCCTCCAGGCCTACTTTGCTCTCCTTGACTCCGGATGTGGAAAGATGCGTGCAGCAAAGCTATCCGAGCAGCTTGGTGATGTCTAAACAAGGGAAAGGAAGTGGGGGAGCTACTGATTTTTCTTTCCACTTGTTTATGGTTTCCTTACACGGTCTCTAGCTGATGCGGTTGCATTTGCTGCAGTTTTATTAGCTTGTTCATTTTCCCCAGTGGCTGATTATATTTGATACTTTGGCTGTCTGGTGGACACTTGAATAAAAATTGCTTTCTTTATGGGGACAAATTAGTTCTTTTCTGGGAATCAACTGACAAAAAACATACAGACCTCAGGAGAATCTTTGAACATTCCACAGCAGCTCATCTGCTGAGCATTTTGTGTGTTGAGTTAAACATCACCACTGACAACCTCACACATTGGTTAACTACTTTCTAAATATTTACCAAGATCTTTAATAAGCGAGAGGGCTTCCCATGATATAAAGGCTCCACCACCATCATCCATGGCACCCTGCCCGACATCCCAGCTGTCCAGATGTCCACTGACCAGTACAACCTAGAACAAATAATAAAAAGAGAAAAAAATAAAAGCCAAGCAGAAATGACATCAAAGAAGAAGCATTCACAGGCGTTCCAAATACAGAAAAGAAGTTTTGTATTTTCTTTTCTATTTTTACTTCTTAAAAGAACTGTGTCATTGCTAATGGAAAACTCGGTATAGAGGCATTACATAAGGGGTATGAGGTCATCTTAATAGGAATAAAACTTCTCATCTTGTACCTCTATTAATATAATATTGAATACTAAAGAAGAATTATTTATTATTGACAGATGTTTGACAACTTTATTACATGGCTTGAAACCTAAATGACATGCAGATAGAGCTCACAACCTCAACCATATTCTCAGCTGTCCCAAATTCTAGCAGACAAATAATAAACATGTGTTGAATTGAATTTAAATGAAAAAGCGAGAACAATTAATTTGTTTTTAATTATTGTGTTTGTGCATTATAAATCACTCTAGTGTTGAATAAATATGCTGGTATTACAAACGAGAGTCTAATTAAACAGAATAACTTTTAAGAAATATCTCAATTTACATGCTAAATAAATGTATAGATTATATTATAAATTTTACACCATCATAGACTTAAATTATTTTTTGAGTATCATTAATAATTATCTCTAGGAAAATATAAAAATATCTCAGTAAAACTAAATTTCATAGATAAATTTTAAACAAGTTAAAAACCAAGTAAAATGATGCTGGGCTAATAGGATATCTACATGGAAATTATATATTGCTCTCTGGATTATACAATATATGAATATCAAGTCAGATGAATTACAAATTTAAATAAAAATGTTGGAGGAAAGCAGAGAATAGTTTTGTCAAGTTAGAGTATGCAAAGATTTCTTAAACTGGATAAGAAAAGTGCAAACTATAAAATGAAAAAATAATAAACTGGACTTTAAAAATATTAGGAATATTTGTTCATCAAAAGATCCTATTACAAGAGTGAAAAGGCAACCCACAGAGGAGAAAATATTTATAAAACATATTTTCAACAAAGTCCCATATTCTGATTATATAAATAACCCCTATGAAACAGTAACAAAAAGGAGAGTGAAATGACAGAAAAATGGGGAAAAAAACTTGAACAGACAATTCTCAAAGACAGATACACAAATCACTAATGAAAGTCACTCAGGTTCATTATCAACGAGGAAATACATGGTAAACCACAATACATATCCACTGGAATAGCTAAAATGAAAAAGATAGAAAATATTAGTGAGGAGATAGAATAACTGGAACTCTCATACATTGAGTGTGAGTATAAATACTAGTCAAGTCTGTGGTTCACTAGTCTAGTCAACCATATCTAGTCAAATCCGCCAAGACAAGGCTATGGTTTTTCCAGTAGTCATGTATGGATGTGAGAGTTGGACTGTAAAGAAAGCTGAGCACTGAAGAATTGATGCTTCAGTGGAAAAACCACCAGAAAAAAACAAATAAACAAACAAACACCATAGCTTTGGAAAAACCATAGCTTTGACCATATGGACCTTTGTCAACAAAATGATGTCTCTGCTTTTTAATACACTGTCTAGGTTTGTCATAGCTTTTCTTCCAAGGAGCAAGAACCTTTAATTTCATGACTGCAGTCACTGTTTCTGGTGATTGTGGAGCGTAATAAAATAAAATCTGTCACTGTTTTCACATTTTCCCCCTTCTGTTTGCCATGAAGTGATGGGACTGGATGCCATGATCTTAGTTTTTTGAATGCTGAGTTTTAAGTCAGTTTTTCATTCTCCTCTTTCACCCTCATCAAGAGGCTCTTCAGTTCCTCTTTGCTTTTTGCCATTAGAGTGGTATCATCTACATATCTGAGGATGTGGACATTTTTCCCAGCAATCTTAATTCCAGCTTGAGAATTTTACACTTCAATACTGAG
Source organism: Bos indicus (assembly GCF_029378745.1). Classification (NCBI taxonomy): domain Eukaryota; kingdom Metazoa; phylum Chordata; class Mammalia; order Artiodactyla; family Bovidae; genus Bos; species Bos indicus. The sequence continues at coordinate 67,497,416 of NC_091773.1, forward strand.
AATATTACACTTCAATAAAAAGCTTAAAAAACCAAGTTCAACAGTCTGATCCTATGAATAGCATACAGTAAATAAGCAAACCAAACTTGAACAAATCTTCTTGACAATCAACATGAAAGTGCCCCAGGACTTTGGGAAAGCACGATTTGGGGTTTCAAATGTCAGAGTGACCCATAGCACGGCCGTCTTCCCTGAGCAGCTGCAGGATCTCCCATTAACTCTGTGTATACAGACAGTCCTGACTTACTATGACTCCACTGTAGTCACAAACAAGTACAATGCTCCAGCCTAACAAATGGCCATGTAATGAACTCAAATGGATTACTTTAAGGAAAAAAAAAAAAGAATAAAGAAAAAACATGTTGCAATAGCAGGACATTCTGGTTCAGAAAGTGGTATAATCCCATGTGGGATGAACAAGCCAATTAGTCAACATATTTACCCCCTCAGAACCATTTCCCAATGAAGTTCAAGTTCCAGTGGATAAAAAGTGTCAAAATCTGTTTTAATCAACTTTTTCTCAGATAATACATGAGTCAGTAAATCAAGGCAGCTATTGTTTTAACCTTCAGATTTTGGAATAACTGAGGTTGTTTTTACAATCGTACTTCTTTCTGTTTTCTGAACTATCTCTGTTCTCCAATCCAGAATTATTACTTAAACTAATAGTTCAAAGATGGAAGTGGTTTTAAATGATAGGGAAGTAAATGTTATCTCACAGGATAAGGACTTTGGCATAGTGATATGGAAGAATGATTACAAACCATTTGGATTACGAGAGTTTGTTTTACTTTTTTTTTTCTTACAGAAAAGAATATACTGGGGATCATCAAGAGACAGTAATTTTAATATTAACTGGTTCAAAAACTAGATGATGACAAAAAACTACTTCAAATTCAGTGACACGTTTAATAAACTTGAATTTTCCTAATCATAAAAGCTTCGACTTACACCTGGTAAATAATGCAGGAGGTCTCAACGCGCTGTCTGTTTAGCATTCCATAATGCAGTCTCACAAAGGATAGCCCAGTAAAATATAACAAAGCCACTACATCTTGTGCCAGGGTCAGGCAGAAATGAATATCAGCTGTAACATATTTGGATCTGATTTAAGCAAACAAAACAAAAACACACAACTCTGAGACACAGTAAACTCCAGATTTATGAAAAAGGATCACTTTGTAAAAGATGGGAGAATGCACTGGTTCTGTTGCCAGAAGTGGAGCCCCTCAAGCACTAACATGGCCTAGAACCAACAGAGAAGTGGGGCGCCCGCCCATCTACCCCTCTTGTGTGCTGCTCACCGAGGCAAGCAGAGCACCGACCAATTCCCCGCCCTCCAACTTCCTTCTCACCGCCATCTCTTCTAAATGCAGTGATGAGTAAAAATGATTAAAACCATCAGCAGGAGCCAAGAGCAGCCACAACAAAACAAACATGAGGGCAGGATAGGAACCGCAATGCTTTGAAATACAGAGTTTGCTATTTGTGAGGCACACATTAGTCCTGACCACCAAAGAATCGGCCTTAGGGTGGGAGAGGGGAGGGCCTTCTGCAGCAGGGCAGAGATACCCTGGATGACAGCCTGCCAGGATGAAGAATTAGACTGGCAGTGGCGCAGAAACACTTGCAGGCCAGCTGTGGGTCTCGGAGCAAAGACACAGTAAATCAGGGGTAGACAGATAGCAGCCCAGGGACAGGTCCCCACTTCTCTGTTATTAGGGCATATGGAGATACTGAAGGCAAACAGATTTGCTTGATTAAAAGATGAATAAGAATATAGTTGGAATGGAACATACGAAAAACATGGCAGAACAAGGGAGAGAGCAACTTCAGAGGAACTATATTCTTATGAAAACAGGTAGATGCAAAATACTGGAGAAAATGTCCTGCTTTTTGGGCTTTCCTGCCTGCACTTATTCAACAGTTTTAATTGAGTGTCTATTAAGAGCCAGAGACATCAGATCACATCAGATCAGTCGCTCAGTCGTGTCCGACTCTTTGCGACCCCATGAATCGCAGCACGCCAGGCCTCCCTGTCCATCACCAACTCCTGGAGTTCACTCAGACTCACATCCATTGAGTCAGTGATGCCATCCAGCCATCTCATCCTCTGTCGTCCCCTTCTCCTCCTGCCCCCAATCCCTCCCAGCATCAGAGTCTTTTCCAATGAGTCAACTCTTCGCATGAGGTGGCCAAAGTACTGGAGTTTCAGCGTTAGCATCATTCCTTCCAAAGAAATCCCAGGGCTGATCTCCTTCAGAATGGACTGGTTGCATCTCCTTGTACATAGACATGGATAAAACAAATATTCTGCCTTAATGGAATTTACATGCTCATGAGAGAGATGGGCAATACATAATGATAGTTTCAAGTACTACCAAGAAAAATCAGGCAGAGAAAGGGTATAGAGAATGGTGGTAGCAAGAAGAGGAAGAAAAATCAGTCTGCTTCCTCCTAAATCATAGATAGCCTCGGAGAATTCTACCCCCACCATAATGAGAAATCTGGATAATCTCGAAAATTGTAACTTTTTTAAAGCCCATCAGAGGTCTCAGATTGTCATTCAGTCAGAGGAACTGAATTCCAGAGGATAAGGAGCTCATCCAAGGAGTGGTGGAATACAGTCTTCCTTTAGCAGAGAGTAGAGGGAGAGGTAACACGCAGAAGAGCAGGAATGAAGACAATGAAATGTTGACAGATTCTTCAAGGGTGAGTGTGAGTTAACATGAGACTTTAGAACCCCTGGGAACCTCCGACATAAGGGCTCTAGGTACCCATTTTCCAGATCTTTTCCACAAGATTCATTTAGGTGCTGATAGGAAAAACTGAGAGCAGGGCAGAAGCCCTGAGAGCCCACCTCGTGACGCAGGGGTGCAGAAGACGACTGGTGCTGCTGGGAAGCAGGTAGCAAACACGCCTGCTTCCAGGACCCTTCTCTCAAACTGGAGCCAAGTCTAATGTCCAACGGCAGTGAAATGAATAAACTATGGTACAGTCATACAGTGGAATATTATAAAGTAGCTAAAATTACCTATAGCTCATTTATAAATGAACACAAGAACAGAAATATGAAAGGAAAAGAAAGAACAAAATAAATTGCAGAAAAAATAGAAGAGTATGATTCCCTAACACAAATTGCAAAATTCAGTGAGCTAAGTAATCACTCAGTCATGTCTGACTCGTTGTGACCCCATGGACTGTACCCTACAAGGCTCCTCTGTCTGTGGGATTCTCCAGGCAAGAATACTGGAGTGGGGTGCCATTTCCTTCTCCAGGAGATCTTCCCGACCCAGAGATCAAACCCGGGTCTCCAGCATTGCAGGCAGACGCTTTACCATCTAAGTCACCAGGGAAGTCTCTAAGTAATCTTTTGCAGTGCGTAAAAAAATATGATAAAATTGTGAAGAAAAAGCAAAGTCATAATGAATGAAACTTAGGAGAGTGTTTATATCAGATGAGGTTCAGGCAGAGAGGAAGAGACCATCAGAGAGGGCAGACAGTGGACTTCGAAGGCATTAGTAGCGTTCTATCTCTGAAACTGAGAAGACATGTAACACTCTCATTCTCCTTTAGATTACATATACATGTTCTTTGGAATGTGTGCTATATTAAACCATAGCAAGAGTTATCAAAGATGGTTTTTAAAGTGAGTTGAAACAAACATTAAAGGTCAGATTTATCTCATTCCATTTCAGCTGTTGCAGAGAAAGATATGGAAATTGTCTATATTTACTTACAATCATAATTTTGTCACTAAAGCATGAAAAAAGGTTGCATTACTTTCTAAAAGTCAACTAGAGATCAACTGCAATTGTAAAACCTAAGATTATTGTATCTAGTAGCATATTGAAAGCTATTGAAATATAATGACTCAATGATCTCCAAAGTTACAGATATGCAGCAGATAACAGTCATCTCTCCCTCAGCATATTCAGAGTGTTGGTTCCAGCTGTTGTCCATTTGCCCAGCTGTGTCCAACTCTTTGCAACCCCATGGACTGCAGCAACCCAGGCTTCCCTGTCCTTCACTATCGCCCAGAGTTTACTCAAACTCACGTTCACTGAGTCAGTGATGGCATCCAACCATCTCATCCTCTGTCATCCCCTTCTCCTTAGACCTTCAATCTTTCCCAGCATGAGGGTCTTTTCCAATGAGTTGCTCTTCCCATCAAGTGGCCAAAATATTGGAGCTTCAGCTTTAGCATCAGCCCTTCCAATGAATATTCAGTGTTGATTTCCTTTAGGATTGACTGGTTTGATCTCTTTGCAGTCCAAGGGACTCTCAAGAGTCTTCTCCAGCTTCTGAATTGATTCAAAAGCATCAGTTCTTCAGTGCTCAGTCTTCACTATGGTCCAACTCTCACATTCATACATGACTACTGGAAAAACCATAGCTTTGACTATAAGAACCTTTGTTGGCAAAGTGATGTCTCTGTTTTTTAATACCCTGTCTAAGTTTATCATAGCCTGTTTTCCAAGGAGCAAGTGTCTTTTAATTTCATGGCTCTGTCACCATCTGCAGTGATTTTGGAGCCCAAGAAAATAGAGTGTCCTGTTTCCATTGTTTTCCCATCTATTTATCAAGAAGTGGAGGGATGGGATGCCATGATCTTAGTTTTTTGAATGTTGAGTTTTAAGCCAGCTTTTTCACTCTCCTCTTTCACCTTCATCAAGAGGCTCCTTAGTTCCTCTTTGCTTTCTGCCATTAGGGTGGTGTCACCTGCATATCTGAGGTGATTGATATTTCTCCCAGCAATCTTGATTCCAGTTTGTGCTTAATCCAGCTTAGCATTTCACAGGATGTACTCTGCATATAAGTTAAATAAGCAGGGTGACAATATACATCCTTTACATACTCTTTTCCTAATTTTGAACCAGTCTGTTTTTCCATGTCCGGTTCTAATTGTTGCTTCTTGACCTGCATATAGATTTCTGAGGAGGCAGGGAAGATGGTCTGGTATTCCCATCTCTTTAAGAATTTTCCACAATTTGTTGTGATACACACAGTCAAAGGCTTTAGCATAGCCAATGAAGCAGAAGTAGATATTTTTTTCTGGAATTGCCTTGCTTTTTCCATGATCCAGCAGATGTTTGAAGTTTGATCTCTGGTTCCTCTGCTTTTTCTAAATTCAGCTTGTTGGGCTTCCTGGTGGCTCAGATGGTAAAGAATCTACTTGCAATTCAGGAGACCTGAGTTTGATCCCTGGGTCGGGAAGACCCCCTGGAGAAGGGAATTATTATTATTATTATTCTCCATTATTCTTGCCTGGAGAATTCTACAGACAGAGGAGCTACAGTCCACGGGATTGCAATGAGTTGCACATGACTGAGCTACTAACATTTTCCTTTTGGTTTCAGGGCCCCCAGCAAATACCAAAATCCATGGATGCTCAAGTCTCTTATATAAAATGGTATAGTACATGCAGATAACTTATGCACAACCTCTCATATACATTAAAATCATCTCTAGATTACTTATAATGCCTGCTGCTGCTGCTGCTGCTAAGTTGCTTCAGTTGTGTCCGACTCTGTGTGACCCCATAGACGGCAGCCCACCAGGCTCCACCACCCCTGGGATTCTCCAGGCAAGAACACTGGAGTGGGTTGCCATTTCCTTCTCCAATGTAGGAAAGTGAAAAGTGAAAGGGAAGTCACTCAGTCGTGTCTGACTCTTCACGACCCCATGGACTGCAGCCCACCAGGCTCCTCTGTCCATGGGATTTTCCAGGCAAGAGTGCTGGAGTGGGGTGCCATTGCCTTCTCCGACTTATAATGCCTAGCACAACATACATGCTATGCAAATACCAATAGCTGCCAACTTGCAGTAAATTCAAGCTTGGCTTTTTAGAATTTTTTTCCCCAAATAGTTTTGATCTGCAGTTGGTTAATTTCTGTGAATGTGGAACCTGCAGACCCAGAGAGCCAATTGTATGAGTAAAGGGCCAGTACTATTATACAGAGTGAAGTAAGCCAGAAAGAAAAACACCAATACAGTGTACTAACACATATATATGGAAGTTAGAAAGATGGTAACGATAACCCTGTATGCGAGACAGCAAAAGAGACACAGTTTGGACTCTGTGGGAGAGGGAGAGGGTGGGAGTATTTGGGAGAATGGCATTGAAACATGTATAATTTCAAATATGAAACGAATCACCAGTCCAGGTTCGATGCATGATACAGGATGATTGGGGCTGGTGCACTGGGATGACCCAGAGGGATGGTACGAGGAGGGAGGTGGGAGGGGGGTTCAGGATGGGGAACACGTGTACACCTGTGGCGGATTCATGTTGATGTATGACAAAACCAATACAATATTGTAAAGTAATTAGCCTCCAATTAAAATAAATAAATTTATATTTTTAAAAAATTATAATAAAAGCTAAAATATGTATTTATATTTCTTTACAATAATAACCGTGTAATTACCTTTTAAAAAAGGGGGGCCAGTACTGTCTCATCCTTGCCATTTTGGCGTGCCTAGATTTTCACAGTCTGCATTTTAAACTGAGAGTTGTATAAGCATTTATCTAAACCTGACCAAGTTCTTGTTGATCAATCTTCAATAAATGAGATGCTAACCTCTCCGAAGCATGCTTCATTTTATAAATGTTTTGCTCAATCAAAAGCCAGAATGACAAACCTGGTGGTTTTATTTTCTAGTTTTGCGATGTTTTGTTTTGTTTGCAGCTGCTTCATTCTCTTCGTCTCATTTTATTTGGTGTATTTAAAGAGCTAGCAGGGAGGAACATTAGGGCTACAGAGTTCAAGGACTAATGCATTTCCAGACATAGGAAATCCCCGATCAAATTTTCAACAACAAAATTCATTAAACAGTTGAAAAATATGACCTACAAAAAGAGAAGGAAAACCTTCTCATTACTTAGCCTTAAAGGAGAAGCCTAGAAGTGATCTAATAATGGGCTTCAGCTGTGATGGGCCCCTCTGTGGCAGATATGAGCAGCAGAAGATGGAGCAAAGGAACAGATTTGGGCTGCAGCAGTGAGCATTTAGGGTCATAGAAACGATCAAGAATTTTCTGATGGAAGGATTTTGTAGAAGTTAAAAAAAATAGCTAACAGGGAAAAGGTTATGGAAAACTCCATTCCTTGGAAGGTTTCTAAAATAGGACACATTCTTAGGTCATAGTAGTAAAGCTAACAGAGAAGGAAGAAATAAAATCTTCCAAGGTCCCATCTTGTCCAAAGTCTGTGACAGTTTTCAAGAGTTCTTGTTTTATTCAAACCACTTTAAAGTGGGAAACTGTGCTTTGAAAAGTCTCCATAACCTCAACAGACTTTTCCCTCAGCATCTCCCAGCTACTCTGGCTGCCATAATCTTCCCAAAATTTAGAATCTAAACACAGGTGGGTAGGCACCTCTCAAGAAACCTGTTTCATAATTCCCATCAGAGACAAAGACTTGGCTTTCAGAGGGCAGTTGCTGAATGTTTCATGCTATTGCCTAGAACAGACAAAGGGGACAATGTTTGAACAGATATTATCCTCCCCAATGAACAGACCAGGTGGTTTGCAGAATAGAATGGGGCTCCTGACATGTTGGGTGTTCAGAAATAACCCAGCAAACATTTTATCTCCTCTTGACTTGGTTTCTTATCATCAAACCTTGTTTAGTAAAGCTTTTGGGTGCTGACAGCTTGTGGGTTACATGCTTCTTTTACAATAAAATGGTCCGTCTGTCCAAATGCTCACACATCACAGAGCTGCTTCTGAAAGGGGCTCTTTCCACCCTACCGGACCCCCTTACTCATGCAGGGCCCTCACAGTGGCCTCAGAAAAGGAAGATCATACCTATTCCTAGTTGAATTCTGTGAGCTGATGTTGGAGGAAAACCAAGATGGGCCTAATTTATCTGTGATTCACAAAAACCAAGTCTCCAGTAGATTTAGAAAATGTGGTTGCAGTGTATTTGGAAGAAATGGCTGAAATTGATTAAACATTGATTTGTGGATGGGGCACAGCAGAGACTATCTACGGAAGGAAATCATTCTGATTAAACGGAGGTGATTGAGTTTTATCCAGAAGTGAGGACTGGTTGCAATTGGAGACGATATTCTTTTAAATGAAAGAACTATGCTCCTGCACGCCTTCTCCCTTGGTCTAAGCAACTACAGGATAAGCTGCCTCACTTCAGAGGATGGGAGGAGTAGAAAAGTTGACTTACAACATTGCACTTGAACCTTCTCAGGGGAGGAGTGGGAGACAGAGACTTTAGGCAACTTATACCTCGATGACCATCTTTCCTGTGATTGAATCCAACTATGATATTATTACTGTGCCCAGACAAAACTTCACTCTTCTTACAACCATTCACTGACCACTGTGTTCCAGAATTTTGTTAGGCATGGTATATAGGACTAGAAATAGAAAGAACAGAGGCCCACGGTACTTTGATATCCTACAGATGTGTTCATGGTTTGATTTAGGCAAGCTAATAGCAGTAGCATCGCTTTCATTATAGAAAACGGAGGCTAAGGTGCTTCCTACCTAAAGAAACTTTTTTTTTTTTTTTGCCATTTAGATTTATAAGCTAAAAGATTCTTCTTGTCCCTTAATGGTTTCTAAAATCCCAGAAGCCTTTGCAGCTTAGAGTATTACAGTACTGTTTTTGATGCTTGTTTGTCTATTGACTGTGGAAACTTTCTCAATTACTGAACCTTCTCGGATATTCTGAACAATCCCTACAGAAGCTGGTCTGCAAGATCAGCTGAAAGGCTCAGTCTATAAAACTTCCAGTTCTGAGCCATGAGACAAAACTAAATAACAGGCCAAGATTTACCTATTCAAATGAGTACTGTCATTTTGCAAAGCACAGTCCCTGAAAGGTTATACAATAATTCCTTCTCTACCACCAGTTAGCATGGATTAGTATGCACATTTACTTCTGTGTACTTTTTCCTTAACAGAAAGGAATTTAGTCTGAGGATGAGGGATTTTTACTTGCTTTAATTGTGCTGACTGGGAAAGGAAGGAAAGAATTAAGGAAGGAAGGAGAGGGGGAGAGGAAAGGAATAACTAGCACAAAGCAGAAGATGAAGCAGAGAACAGATTAGAAGGGAGAGTGTAAAAGTGAAAGTCGCTCAGTCGTGTCCGACTCCTTGCAACCCCATGGACTATACAGTCCATGGAAGTCTCCAGGCCAGAATACTGGAGTGGGTAGCCATTGCCTTCTCCAGAGGATTTTCTCAACCCAGGGGTCAAACCCAGGTCTCCCACACTGCGGGTAGATTCTTTACCAGCTGAGCCACCAGAGAAGCCCAATCAGAAGGGAAGAGGTTGGCAAAGAAACGTGGAGAAAGGCAGAGGAAGAAGAGATGTAAACCAGATCAAGATGTGAATCTGGCTGTGTCGGGTTGCTGAGGTTCACCTGACAGAAGTCAAGAGAAGATGTTTCTCCATGTTGTGATGAGCACAAGCTAGATGTCCTCACAGACGGTGCTGAGACTAGGCAAGCTCAGAAGTGGGAAGGAGGCATTGGAAATACTACCCAGCCATGATAGCCTGTGTAATTCAAAGAAAAGTTACCTAAAATAGTTCTGCCTCAAACATCTAAGTAATTCTGTTGGCTCCTGCCTGCTGTATGCTTGGACCACAGTGGTAAGAAAGAATCAGAAGTCAACCATGCCAAGTCCTAAAACTTGGTATTGAACTCAGGGGTAGCTCCACGGCTTCCTATGACATCAGCACTTAAGACAAGCTTAATTTTGGTTCATGAAGTATAGCTTAAACAAAAGACCATCAAATCATGTTATAGCTACCCAGATAGAGGACATCGTTGTTTTTTTTTTTTTTTTTTTTTTTTTAGCTGTATCATGCAGCCTGTGGGATCTTAGTTCCCTGACCAGGGATTAAACCTGTGACCCCTGCAGTGGAGGCACAGAGTCCTAACCAATAGACTGCGAGGGAATACCCAATAGAGGACCTTTCAGAACATTTTGATGACCTAGTTTTAAACTTCAGGACAGAGTGTCAAGGAGTCAAGCCATAGGCTTGCTGCTCAAGGGTAGCCCTTCCTGGTCTTTTAGTCCTCTCATCATACTTGACCTCACATTCTATCAGCCAGGTCATAGAGTTAATAATCTCTGTATTAAGACTCCAGAAAGAAGCCAGATTTCCATTGGTAGATTTTGTTTTAGGAGAAAGACGTTGAAAATATTAAGCATTTTATATTCTTGCATCCTTGGGCAAAAGAATATTACTTTGCCCATTAATCCTGATTCTGTCTTATTTTTAATTTCAGTTTACATGTCCTAGGGAAAAAACCCAGAATAGACCTCTTATCTGGAGAAGGCAATGGCACCCCACTCCAGTCATCTTGCCTGGAAAATCCCATGGACGGAGGAGCCTGGAAGGCTGCAGTCCATGGGGTTGCTGAGGGTCAGACACGACTGAGAGACTTCCCTTTCACTTTGCACTTTCATGCATTGGAGAAGGAAATGGCAACCCACTCCAGTGTTCTTGCCTGGAGAATCCCAGGGACGGGGGAGCCTGGTGGGCTGCCGTCTATGGGGTCGCACAGAGTCGGACACGACTGAAGTGACTCAGCAGAAGCAGACCTCTTATCTAGCGTTGTACCTAATATATACGCTATGAGATCCAGGGAAAAGTATACACTACATATATTTACCCAAACTGAAAAACTCTCTCTTTCCATTCAAAATACAATAAATTGAAGCTCAACTTCAATATTCACCGGCAAATTACACATCTACATGAAGAAGAGAAGTGACAATTTTAGTCTCACAAGAATCAAAAGTCACTAACAGCTAAAAAGTGGGTTAACCGTATGTTTGTGCATCACAACTCAAAAGGAATTGCCAGGAAGTGATTCTTCTAAGTCCAAAGTTAACCTGAAGCATGGCTGTGCTTTGCACAACCCAAAAACTTGTCCTCTGTCCTTTTTAAAGTGACCTTCAAGGATAAGAAGTAGGAGCAGCTTGAATGTCATAATGTTTGGGAAAGGCAGATCTGCTAGACAGAAAGGAATAAAAATGGGCCCGAGGGACCAAGAGCCCGTGAGGAGTGCCTATCGAGAAAAGAAACTAATGGGAATACAAGATAGTTTTCAAAACTTATCAGAGGCCACAAAAAAATAATGAATAGTTTAGCTTTTGTCTCTCCAAAATGCAATTAATTAGACTAAAGTAACATTGTGATAAAAGAATGTTCAGTTTCTCCATAAATGGATATTGGGACATTATTATAACATTGTAGGCCTAGATGTCTTAATGTCAACTCTTATGAGGCCATCCATGATCCCCTAAGTATTTTGACTTGTCATGAGGTTATATTCTCATCAGTTAAATGTTGATTATAGCCATGTGGTTTGAATAGTTAATCATATACTTTGGGGAAAGAAAGGAAGGAGGGAGGGAGGGAGATGGACTCTTTCTCCTGAAAAATCAAAATGCTAAGAAGACAAGTATTTATTAATTTAACTTGTATTTGGTAGCACAATCAGTGTATTTTAATAAAATACAGAACTAGAGCAAGATAAAGAGAAATATAAGCATCAATACAAGTCACATAATTTGCACCAAATTCTTAATGTCAGCACCTGCTTAACCAGTATAATCAGGTTCAACATTTTCATCAATATCTTAAAGATATGCTTATGAATTTAAGGAAGATAGAAGTATAAGATGAATCATTAATATGTGGGAACAAATCAAGATCCAAAAATACCCTGAGACAGAAATGATAGCTTATAGCCAACAAGATAATTCCACAGGATGAATATGAAGGTGTGCCTTGCACTTTTTGATGGTGGGTTGATCGCAGTTCATTTGGGGACAACCAGAACATTCATGTTCTGGAGAAGGAAAACGGCAACCCACTCCAGTTTTCTTGCCTGGAGAATCCTAGAGATGGGGGAGCCTGGTGAGCTGCCGTCTATGGGGTCGCACAGAGTTGGACATGACTAAAGCGACTTAGCAGCAGAAGCAGCAGCAGAACATTCATGTGGGAACTCAGCAGTGGCCACAAGACTGGAAAAGGTCAGTTTTCATTCCAATCCCAAAGAAAGGTAATGCCAAAGAACGCTCAAACTACTGCACAATTGCACTCATCTCACACGCTAGTAAAGTAATGCTCAAAATTCTCCAAGCCAGGCTTCAGCAATATGTGAACCATGAACTTCCTGATGTTCAAGCTGGTTTTAGAAAAGGCAGAGGAACCAGAGATCAAATTTCCAACATCCACTGGATCATGGAAAAAGAGAGTGCCAGAAAAACATCTATTTCTGCTTTATTGACTATGCCAAAGCCTTTGACTGTGTGGATCACAATAAACTGTGGAAAATTCTGAAAGAGATGGGAATACCAGACCACTTGATCTGCCTCTTGAGAAATCTGTATGCAGGTCAGGAAGCAACAGTTAGAAATGGACATGGAACAACAGACTGGTTCCAAATAAGAAAAGGAGTACATCAAGGCTGTATATTGTCACCCTGCTTATTTAACTTATATGCAGAGTACATCGTGAGAAACGCTGGACTGGAAGAAACACAAGCTGGAATCAAGATTGCCAGGAGAAATATCAATAACCTCAGATATGCAGATGACACCACCCTTATGGCAGAAAGTGAAGAGGAACTCAAAAGCCTATTGATGAAAGTGAAAGTGGAGAGTGAAAAAGTTGGCTTAAAGCTCAACATTCGGAAAACGAAGATTATGGCATCTGGTCCCATCACTTCATGGGAAATAGATGGGGAAACAGTGGAAACAGTGTCAGACTTTATTTTTTTGGGCTCCAAAATCACTACAGATGGTGATTACAACCATGAAATTAAAAGACGCTTACTCCTTGGAAGGAAAGTTATGACCAACCTAGATAGCATATTCAAAAGCAGAGACATTACTTTGCCAACAAAGGTCCATCTAGTCAAGGCTATGGTTTTTCCTGTGATCATGTATGGATGCGAGAGTTGGACTGTGAAGAAAGCTGAGTGCCGAAGAATTGATGCTTTTGAACTGTGGTGTTGGAGAAGACTCTTGAGAGTCCCTTGGACTGCAAGGAGATCCAACCAGTCCATTCTGAAGGAGATCAGCCTTGGGATTTCTTTGGAAGAATTCTAATACTAATTCTAATTACTAATTCATGACGGACCATCACCTCTCCATTCAATTAAATGTTACCAAAGTCATTTTCATGTTTTGCATCCATGGGTAAAAAATCCCATGAGTCTATCAACCCCACGTGGTATTTCCCTTTATCTGCCCTAAGATTATTTTCTCAAGTACATAGTACATAAAAATTATGACTTTGCAGACATTTCTAAATGAATTATTATTTTTTTCTTTGCAGGGTATAAAGATTGCTGTACTCATTATTAGGGTCTCATTATATCATTTTGATGGTTCGTTCTGAACCTCCTCCAATTCCACTGGATTTTGGAGACGTGGCAATCAAACTTGTAATGTATAGATGACATAAGTTTTTGTGTGTATTGTAAAGAAACTGCGGTAACCTTCCTGATAGTTCCCAGAATTTACTTGGTCTCTTTAATTGCTTAGAATTACACAGATTAAGAAACCTATCTGTCTCTGGACTCCTTGTCAGGCTCCTACATTCACACTCTACTAGAGTGAAAATAACTTTGGGAGATCAGGGCCAACACCCTGCTTTTACACAGGGAAGTAATTTGCCCAAGTGGCAGGGCCTGCAAATAGAACCCAGAACTTCTGACCCACAGCCAAGGGTTATTTCCATCACATCCCTTTGCCTGCTTCATATAAATGGTACATAGCCTACTTTTGATTGCTTTTCTTTAACACATTACCTTTTACTTGACTATGCTAAAATTAATCTGCTATGTTTAGCTTTAACACATAATCTAAAGAATTTTTTAAACAATTTATCCCTATTCGCATGACATGGCTGAGTTTTTAACCTCTCTAAACCTTGCTTCCCTAGCTGTAAAGTAGGAATAATACAAACCTTTAAAGTGTATTGTGAGAATTAAATGAGATGAAATAGCATGTTCACAACTGTCATGGTCCCTGGCACGGAGCAAGAACACCTAAATGGTTGCCATTATTGATTACACCATAATTATTTTAAGATGACCTCAAATGCTGCAAACAATTCTCTCGAGGAAAGCCTCACTTGGGGGCCTGGAGCACATAAGTGGGTTTCACAGAGCCCGCTGCCACAGGCACAGGTTTTGGGTACTATGCGCTGCCAGTTTGAATTAGAGGGAGTATCAATCACAAGCACATGTTATTTAGAAATATGACAAATATTCTAAAAATGTTGTTTGGTGAGCTTAATTTAAAACAGCATGAACTTCTTCCATCTGAAAACATCCATATGCCATGAAGTAGCTAAGTTACATTTTCATTTCAACAGTAGGTTGCAAAGGCGGTGGGGGGTGGGGGGGAGGAGTTAGAGCTCAAGTGATCACAAACACACAGGCTTCTCTAAATAACTCTGCAGTTACTAGGTAACCAGGTAGCACTGGGTGAAAATAACTTCAGGTGTTTGAACTGCTGCTGCCCATGTACCAGAGGTGAGTTTTGCCCTGGCAATGGCTAACTGAGTGAATGATTCCACTGTCAATTGCATTTACAGGACTAGTAAGACTGGCCACACAATAGCCCTCTTCTCAGGAGGGTCTAGAATAGAGCCTTGGAGGAAGCATCAAAAGCCTGGCATATTTCATGTAAAAGTAAGAAGCTTATGCTGGGAACAAAAAGCATATCCTGACATCACATTTGAGCATAATCTCTGTAGAGAAGGTAAAAAAAAAATCACCAAGAATGGGGAGGGGATGACAAAGGGCAGATAGCAATAGTTTATGCATTGTAGACAAATTTAGGGGTAGCATTGTCTGAAGATCAAAGAAATAACTAAATGGCTTGTCAAAGGAGCATTGTTTTAGTTCATTCAACTCTGTACCCTAACAATTTATGAATTTCAACGTCCATATGTTCCTCCAGTAAACTGCGATGAGGTACAGCATGTTTCAACACTGTCTTTGCCCCTCTTCTTTCAACAGAGTAGTTAAGCCCACGGGCTCTAGAGGCAGACGGGCAGGATGTAAAGTGCACCTCTGTCGCCCACCAGCTTCCCAGGTGGTGCTAGCGGTAAAGAAGCCACCCGTCAGTGCAGGAGATATAGGAGACGTGGGCTTGAACCCTGGGTCAGGACGATCCCTGGAGAAGGGCATGGTAACCCACTCCAGTATTCTTGCCTGGAGAATCTCATGGACAGAGGAGCCTGGTGGGCTACAGTCCATAGGGTTGCAAAGAGTCGGACATGACTGAAGCGACTTAGCATGCACACATGTCACACTGTCATTTACAAGGAGCTTTCAGTAAGCTGCTTGGGCTCTCTGGGCTCCCATTTCCATGGATCTAAAAATGAACATTAACAAATGTCCTCAGCATTGATGTACTCGCAAGCATGAGGAAAGGACTCATGCCAGGCACCCAGTGCAGGCTCCATCCACCTAGTTTCCCAATCATTCATCCTAGTGTTCATTACATGTTTAGTTGTTAGCAGGATGTCCTGATGAAATGCTGTCTGTCTTCAGTACAAATGGATCTCTTGATGGTATTCTCAAGCAACTGGAGGGCAAAGAATAAACTTCCCTCCTCTGGTGGTAGGGGCCTGGGAAGGGGGAAGAGAGTGCAGACTTCAAAAATAAAAAGGCTCCCACCCCTGATCTGGGGCACCTCTCCCGGGAGAGGGGAGGGTGCGCCCACAGCCCCATCCCTCAGCTCTTCTAGTAGCCGGTACGTCCTTTGTGTATGTTTCTCAAAAGACTTGAAATATGGTAGAGAATCAACACATCAGTGGTTGATTTGCTTCTATTTAGTAATAGAATGTGATTCAGAATCAAAATAGTTCAGTCCCTTACAGAGAAAGATATTAATTGTTGTGATCAATACACAATTAAAACAAATTTCCAATTGATTACTTTGACTTATACAATTTAATCACATAAACCTATTAAAGACGTTTACTTTCAACTATGTATAATGGATAATGTAACTGTCTTCCTCTCAATGATGAGTATAAACAATGAGCACATTAAAAAAAAACTAACCTTCAACGCATTCTTCGAAGGTCAGAACCATGTAGAGCTATGGACAAGAAATTAGGACCAGAATTAAAGTCATGCTTAAAAGTTAACTATAAGACTTCTGGTCAGCAAGTTCACATCTTCATGAACCTTTGTTCCAAACATGTGGCAATTAGAAATGAAATTATAAAAAGAGAAAACCAAAAGGTTATAATTTGCCTCCGAAAACCAGATAAACATCTCTGTGGACTAGAAACGGATTAGAATCACAAGGCAGTGAGTGAGTTTGAAGCCAGGGGACCTGCAAGGCTCCAGACGTAGAAGCCAGCCATGACTGCTGGGCTTTCTGTTCCTGTAGGCAGACAAAAATCTAAAATCCCTTCACTGGAGAAAGGGGAACCTAAGCCAGGCTAACTGTGTGAAAGCAAGCAAGAGGATTGAGTTCAAGAGAGGAGGCTGAAAACAAAAGAAGCCTGCCAAGATGTGAAGCCTTATGAAACAGTTGCACCTACGAAGGAGAAATGAACAAAGATATGATTCAGAACCAGGCACTGAATCAAGCCATTGGCTGGCCTTATAACAGGATGTGTGATCCCCGTTATCACCATTGGCAAGAGCGGCTGATACAACATAATAAAGCCTGGTTCTCGACTGGCAATGTCCTCAGCCAGGTGAAAGCAACCGCAAAACCTTGAGAGAGACAGAACTGAACCCAGAGGGAGAGAACACAGTGCAAACAACTATACAAACTGAATTTTAAAACATCCTACTCAAAAAGAGCTAGCAAACCCAAATTTCAAAACACACGAAGGAACAGAGTGCTAAAAATGTCAACAAAATCAACAACTGAAAATAAAACCTCCACTCCAGATTAATTTGTGGAAAGACTGTATAACGATTTTTTAAAAATTATGCTTAGGGTGATCAAAGGATTAATTTTCTAGAAAAAGAAAAAATCACCAAAATTGACCTAAGAAGAAATAGAAAACCTGGAAATATCAATAAACATTAAGAAAGTCAATCAAGAATCAGAAAGTACCCTCCGTCCCACACACACACAAACTAAGCCACCAGACTCAAGAGGTTTTACAGGTGAGCTTCACCCAATTAAAAGAAATAGAATATCCTCAAACTTAGCCAACTCATTTACCAAGGTGTTACACTGAAACCAAAAAAAGACAGGGACAGTATAATAAAGTAAATTATAGACCAACCTCATTTCTGAATAGGATGCAAAATTATTAAATAATTAAACATGATGTACAACTTCCTCCAATTTTAACTGATAAAATTAGAAAGCAACAGACAAAAAAGCTTCGGTACAAAATGTGAAATATAAATTAGTGATTCTCTATGAAAAAAATGAAATCCATATACTTCTGATTATAGACATGGAGGGGTCAGTAGATCTGTGTACACAGACAATGGCATTTGGAATGATAAATTCCAGGTTGTTACCCAAAGATTAATTCGAGCAGAAAATGAGCATGCTACTTCATTTACTCCTGCTCCACTACCCACGTACAGAAAGCCAAATAGCATGGGACCCTAGCGCCATAGTTTATTTATTTTTGTTTTATATTTACACTATCGCAGTATCCGTGAAATATTCAATAATTTAAAAAGAAAACAAAACAATAAGACAGAAACGTAGGACTGTGGGCGCCCAGTTGTCTTCTGTGCCAGACAG
Organism: Bos indicus; assembly: GCF_029378745.1. NCBI lineage: Eukaryota > Metazoa > Chordata > Mammalia > Artiodactyla > Bovidae > Bos > Bos indicus. Next base: position 67,515,154 of record NC_091773.1, read on the forward strand.
GAGCTCTGAAGCACCAAGTGCCTGCCCGGCCCGCAGGCTTCTCCTTAGGAGAGCAACCCTGGGAATTCCCTATGGACAGAGCTGCTGGAGCTCATGCCATGTGTCAAGAGGAACCAGCTCTGCGTCCAGGGCTACAAATAATTATCTCAAAATCAGCTTCTAAATCAAAGCAACATGGGTAAATCAGACATGAGAGAAGTTTACCTTTGACCTGGCTTGGCTCAAAAACCTTTTCAAGAAGGTGAGTTGCACTGGATGGTGATACATGAGGGGGGCACAGAGAGAGGGAGATGGGACGGAGGGGTCCCTACACCCTATGGGGTTCATCTTGGTTTATCCTTAAATCTGTCCTATAACACAATCTTAAAAGTACAGGGGCTAGAAATCTCTGTAAAGCGAAAAAGCAAACTACATACCCGCCATCCATATGTCCTCATCGCCCCCCCGGTTAATCTGGGCATATCCCATCCCTTCTATGTTCCCACAATTATCTGTCCCATCTATCTAAATATAGTTAGAAAATGCTATACCACTCTAGAGAAACCTGTTTAGCTTTACCCTCCATTTCCAAAATGTTTTATCCATGTACTCTGCAAGCATTTATCAATCCACTATTAGACGTCATACTGCATATGTGGTGAGGATAGAGCAATGAGCTGGACGGATAAGACCTCTGGCCTTCTGAAATCACATTCCAGTTGAAGGACAGGTGATGACCAAATGCACAAAGATAACCCCAGGCAGTGACACATGCTGTGAAATAGTAAAATTTCGTGATGTGTCAAAGAATGGTGAGGGGCTCATTGGCCAGAAAAATACCTCTCCAAGGAAGCAGAGTTTGATTGAAAACTGAATGGTAAGGGCTGGCCTCATGAAGATCTGGGAAAGAAAACTCCAGCCAAAGGGAACAGCTGGTGCAAAGATCCAGGGGTTGGAATGAATTTGAGTGGTTAAGTCTTTCTTCACAACAACTTGTCACCATTTAGCAGAACAGTGAATCAGGGAACCACATTTACGAAATATTTGAAGTACCAGAAACACTGGTTTAATTTGAATTTGGGAATTATGAATGGACATGCTGATTTAGGAACTATAGAAATTACTTAAATGCTCATAAACAGATCCATCTGGAAATGCTAATAATTCTCTTTCAAGTAGGGAAATGCAACATATTAGATCTAGAAGTCACAGGAAAGGTGTGATATAGCAAATTGAAGTGAGATTTTCTAGGATTATTTTTCTAATCAGAGACATTCATCAAATAATTTTGTTTTGGAAATCAAAGTAATGCAAATGCCTACTTGTCACAGAAGTCTTGTGGAAGGGAACCAATAGGGAAGGATTTTTTTTTTTAGGGGGAAAAAAGTCAATCTACAAGGGAAAACTGGGGAAAGGATGGGCCCTGAAGACAGAATTAAATGGAAGAGGAGCTGGATAAACAGATCAAAGCAGACACAGGCCACTTCACAGTAAGTGAGAAAGGCGACATCATTGAAAGCAGCCTTGGGGCCCGTGGTCTGTGGCATCCCAGCATGCCCCTGGGATGCTGCAGTGCATCCAGCGAGCGGCCACCGCTCAAGGCACGTCACCTGGGCGTCACCTGGGCTGACTGCAGTTCAGTGTCACAAGAGATGGGCAGAGAGCAAACTCGGGGGAATGTGAAAGCAAACTAGTGGCGTGGAGAACTTCCCCAATAAGAGGCTGCAGTTTCGGAACACGGGGTCAATCAGTTAAGGAAGAATTCATGTGGTGCAAATTGGATGAAACGGGGACAAGTGAACAAGTTAGCGAGGAGGCTTGTGTTCTGGGTTTTATGGACTATCGCACCATTACAACAGATTACCTTTGAGAAATGTAAGTTCCTCCAATTTCAAATCTAACTTGAAAGGGATGCTAAACTGGATTTAAGTGCAAAAGATAACCATGCTGCTGGGGCCTCTTTCATCTTGAGGGAAAAAGAAAAAGCAAGCTCAATCAAATCATTTGTGGGATGGAGCGTTCTGATTAAATCGATTTCCTGACTAGATAGATTTTTAAAATACAGTTGTCAATCTTTCTTAAAGATATCAGCTGAGATCAGTGGAACAGAAGAGAAGCAGTCCTGAAGCAGATCTGTATGTGTATATGAAATAATTAAGCGTATTATAAAAAATGGCTCACAACACCAGCACACTATGTGCATTATGAAACACCCAGAGCAATAGAAACTTGAAATGAGATAAACCTAAGTTTTACATTTTCCCGCAACATCCTCAAGGGCCTCCTTGTACCCTCTCAGAGATGTCTGTGTTCTCTACCCACACTGACCTCTGCTAAATTACCATCATGACCTCTAGGAGGGTGGGGACCATGGCTGCCTTGTTTATTCTCTGCTGCTGCTAAGTCACTTCAGTCGTGTCCGACTCTCTGCGACCCCATAGACAGCAACCCACCAGGCTGTCCCTGGGATTCTCCAGGCAAGAATACTGGAGTGGGTTGCCATTTCCTTCTCCAATGCATGAAAGTGTAAAGTGAAAGTGAAGTCGCTCAGTCGTGTCCGACTCTTGGCGACCCCATGGACTGCAGCCTACCAGGCTCCTCCATCCATGGGATTTTCCAGGCAAGAGCACTGGAGTGGGGTGCCACTGCCTTCTCCTGATTACTCTCTAATCCCCAGTATCCTTAGAGTACTCAGTGAGTATCAGATCTCCCTTGAGCCCTTTCCTTCTGGGGGTGCTGACACTAGACACAGGTGATACTAGCTCTCCATTAGCTTTCAGTTCGGTTGAGTCACTCAGTCGTGTCCGACTCTTTGCCACCCCATGAACCGCAGCACGCAGGCCTCCCTGTCCATCACCAACTCCCAGAGTCCACCTAAACCCATGTCCACCAAGTCAGTGATGCCATCCAACCATTTCATCCTCTGTCGTCCCCTTCTCCTCCTGCCCTCAATCTTTCCCAGCACCAGGGTCTTTTACAATGAGTCAGCTCTTTGCATCAGGTGGCCAAAGTATTGGAGTTTCAGCTTCACCATCAGTCCTTCCAATGAACACCCAGGACTGATCTCCTTTAGAATGGACTGGTTGGATCTCCTTGCAGTCCAAGGGACTCTCAAGAGTCTTCTCCAACACCGCGGTTCAAAAGCATCAATTCTTCGGTGCTCAGCTTTCTATAGCCCAACTCTCACATCCATAGATGACCACTGGAAAAACCATAGCCTTGACTAGACATTAGCTTTAAGCAATCTAATTCTATAACCTCTGGGTCTGGGGGGCACTAAAGAGAACTTCTCCACACAGTGACAGAATGACAAGCACGGGGTATAAAGTGAGTCCCATAGCCTGAGGCTACTGCTGAAAGTGAAGGAGAATTTTTATACCCTCTAGGAAATGCAATCCATTAAACCATTAAAAATAGGAATTTGAGGTATTTCCCCCACTACCCTCTGCCACTGGAAGAATTTTTAAAGTTGAAGAATAAATATGGGAACACTGTAACCTTTCAGAAGTACAACTGTTTAAAAAGAGCATACTGGCAAGCTGCTCAAATATTCTAAAACAATGAGCAGCTTGACATTTTTCAAACAAATATTTTAAAACTCAGGTCCACATGTGCACTGAAAATTAATGCCATTTGTTCAACAATAATAGACTTGATTCATATCCACTCTTGTACGTTGGATTATATTTGCTGATTTCATTAAACCTTCAAAAGGTTACAGCTGGTTGACATATGAAAAACTCTACACCTCTAGAAGAAGCAATTTTTGTACCAGTCCTCTTTGTATAAAGCCTCTCTTCAGAAAGAAATGATAAAGCATAGGACTCTGTTCCTCTCTATCACAGATTATAAATTCAAACTTCTTCACCTACAGATACACTAACAAGGAAACACAAACAGGTGGTCATGAACAAGCGGGACTGAGAACAAGGCAGGTACCAAGGGGAACTCCTAGAACTGCCTGAAGGGACTTTGAAGGGGGGCCTGGAGACCTGGGCTTCTAGAGCAAGGGTCATAGAATGCAAAACTGGGCATGAATGTTAACGATCCCACCCTCAGCACTTGACTGGTGGGGCCAGGGGGGCATTTTGATCATACAGAGGACTCTGGAATTCAAAGCCAATTGTCTTCCTAGCTCTTCTTTCCAGAACACACACACACACACACACAACTTCAAAGGGATTTTGGCAGAACTAACAGAAGGGCTGTGTAACTACAGAGAGATAGGAGCCAGCCCTTAAATATGCTTTATAAAGCTACTTGAATCAGAAGAAAATTCTTGACCATGCCAGAAACATATTGTGATCGATGTGGGTTAAATTAGAGTTTCCAAGATCATGACAGTAATTTCTGCAATAAGATCTTTACCAGTTACTAATGTACAGAACTTTCCAGCCTAAAAGGCCTAGTGGCACAAATAGCTATTACACTGTCAAATCCTGAGTGACAATAAAAGTCCTGGAATTAACCCCAATGTGCATTAAAGGCTGCAGCTACTGCATCTGCAGCCTAGACACATTTCTGAAAAACCTTATAAAAAAAAGGGCTACAATACTTCTCACTAGTGGTTGCGCTGTAGGTCTTTAATGCCCTCTGTATGTTTGCTTTCTTTCTCGTTTGATAAAGAAGGCTTCTTCAGATTCCTAGAGTTTCCATAACAGTTTCATTTTAACTTACACAAACCAAGAGGACCGGAACTGCTATTCTCTAATTGTACGAGTTCCCTAACTTCCTTGTGCTTTGGTTTTTTATCTATAAAAGAAGAATAACGATAATAATACTTAAAGTAGTGGTTATTATGAGGATTTGCTGAACATGCGAATCATTTAAGACAAAGCCTGGCTCACGGTAGTCAATTATCAATTATTTGTATTATTTCAGTGTTTTATAGATTCATGAAAATAGGTCAAACCATGATATGGGCAAACTTCCAATTTAAAAAAAAATATAAACTTATATATAGCCATTTATTTATTTATTTCTGGCTGTGCTGAGTCTTCATGGCTGCACGCATGGGTTTTCTTTAGCTGTGGAGAGCGGGGGCTACTCTTTGTTTGGGGTGCTGGCTTCCCCTGTTATAGAGTGTAGGCTCTACGGCACGCAGGCTCAGCGGTTGTGTCACCGGGGCTTAACTGCTCTGTGGCGTGTGGAATCTTCCTGGATCAGGGACCCAATCTGTGTTCCCTGCATTGGCAGGTGGATTCTTAACCACTGGACCACGAGGGAAGCCCTCAAATTTTTGATAATCTACTTTCAGGTTGTTCAGCTCTTGTATTTAAAATTCCATTCTATGAGTATCTCTTATTCTACACTGGAGTACTAGAGGGTTTTCCAAAGGAACAGAATTTGGGTAGGTCTGGAAGGCTAGCATCTTTCAATTGAAGACAGCAGCTTTCAGTCCACTCGAACCAGAGGACAGTACATGGGTCTGGCAAAAGTGAAAGTTAGTCAGTCGTGTCCAACTCTTTGCAACCCCATGGACTGTAGCCCGCAAGGCTCCTCTGTCCATGGAATTTTCCAGGCCAGAATACCGGAGTTTGTAGCCGTTCTTTTCTGCAGGGGATCTTTCCAACCCAGGGATTGAACCAAGGTCTCTCACATTGCAGGCAGATTCTTTACTGACTAAGCCACCAGGCAAACCCAAGAATACTGGAGTGGGTTGCCTATCCCTTTTCCAGGGGATCTTTCCAACCCAGGAATTGAAGCGAGGTCTCCTGCATTGGAGGCGGATTCTTTACCAGCTGAGCTACCAGGATCTGGTGAGAGTCTTCCAGAAAGTAGATCTCCAGTAAATACACTTCACACCCTCACAGATAGAGTTCAACCAGGATAGATAAAGGTACGTCACAGGAATTTCTTGTGTTTCAAGTGGTGGCACTAAAATAATCATATTCAAAGTCATTTCCTGAAGCAGAGAAAGAGCAGAAGGGAAGAGATAAGAGGCACCAAGTTGGTGTTTCTCTAAGTATGGTCCTCAGACCACTAGCATCAGAATCATCTGTGCCATCTGTACAAATGCAGATTCCTGGGTCCCATCCTGGACCTACTGAATCTGAGCATGGGTTTGAGAAGTCTACATTTTTATTAGTTGCCCAGGTGATTCCTGTGCATGCTAAAGTTTGTAGACCAGCGCAAGATATTCGACTCAGGCTATGGGACTAAGTCATGAACCTGTGCTGTTGGTGATGAATCTTCTGTGTCACTAGACGAACTGTGAATTGGCTGGGCTCTGGCTTATCTCTCCTACACTGCAAGTGCCCCTTTGATTTGCTTCATCCTTGCACCTTATCCCAGCCTCAAACAGAGAACCTAACTCTACAAATCGTACTGGGACCAAAGGAGGCAAATGGGCAGGGCTTGCCATCCTGAGAACTTGGCTCCAACAATGCTGACTTGGTAGTATTCCTTCCTAAACATGGCTTTTGACAAGACTTAACACTTCGGCAAGTGTTAAGTCGCTCGGTTGTGTCTGACTCTTTGTGACCCTATGGACTGTAGCCCGCCAGGGTCCTCAATCCATGGGACTCTCCAGGCAAGAATACTGGAGTGGGTTGCCATGCCCCTCTCAAGAGGATCTTCCCAAGCCCAGGGATCAAACCCAGGTCTCCAGCATTGCAGGCAGACTTTTTACCGTTTGAGCCATGAGGGAAGCGATTTCTATTAAAAAAAAAAAAAAAAAAACTACTGAAGTTCAGCCTAAGACAGTAAGGCTTGATGAGGAAGGAAGGAAACAAAGAAAGGAGAGAGGGGGAGAAACCTAGAGGTGGGAGAAAGAAAAAGAAAGAGAGAGAAAGAAACCACTCGGCTCCTTCCTTGAAGGGATGAAAGAAGAGAATGAAATATAGAAAATGTACCAAACTAAAAAGAGAGAGAGAGAAGAAAATATACCAAATAATTGCTTTTTCTGATTTACTTGTGAAATAAGTTAGGCAGTTTTTGAAAAGTCCTTATCAGGTTCTCCTAACAAAAATAGCCAGATTCTCTCTCTAAATTATAAATCAACAGGAACCTGTATGTTTTTTAGACATTGCAAAATGAGCTGTAGTCTCTAGAGAAAAGGAAAGGAGAAAGGATAAGGATAATAAAGTATACATCACCATCAAAGAAAACCAATATTTCGACAGAAGCTTGAATGGATAAGCATCTTCATCTTTAAAAGTGAGCTGCCTTATTCTCTCTTTTCATCAGTTCAGTTTTCTTATATTTGCATATTTTAAAATATTAAAATGCTCACATGTGATCCATAGGCATGAGAGTTCGACCTCCCAATGAACAGGATGTACACAGGTGTGAAATTGTGCTTGCCCTACTCCCGTGAGGGCATGGAGGAGTACTGCACACTTTTGCTCCAGTAGAACCATGGATCTCAGTTATGTTCCTAGCAGGGAAAGGAAAATGTCACCTCTGGCAGGAGTGAGGTGGGGAACCTGAAGTGGCTTGGCAAATTCTCCAGAGTCCCACAGTGGGCTGGCCAGGAAACTCTCAGCTGCAAGCATCTCGATCACCCCATCCTCTCAAACTCGATGCTCAATCAGCATTATATTAATATTAATATAATTAATATATTAATTAGTATTACTACTAATACTCATAGCAACCATATTGTCCAGCATTCAGGTGCACTGCCACGCTATGGACAAAAGCCTAAAGAGAACGAAATCATTACAGAGCGTAAACTGGGGGAGTATATAGGCAGCTCAAAGTCTGAAGAGGTCTGATTTGCATGCAAGCCAGCCAAGACAAATGGTTAAAGAAACTAGGGACCCTGGCAAATTCAGCTGGGTCTGGAATGCAAATAAAGCGTACACACGAGAAAGGTATCAAGGTTATAATAGTGAGAGTGCAAGGCCAGCAGGAGTTCAGCCAATCCCAGCAGCTTGTTAAAAGCAGTTCTCCCCTGGCCCACAAATGCGCTTCCTGATTGCAAAGTTCCATGAGCCCGTCTGCAGCAGTGGCAGCTCCGCACTCCATCCATTACCCACATTCCATCCAGCTAATTACCAAGCACCAGACGGACTTCTATGCGAGAGGGCTGACAGCAATTTGGTAAAGTCCCTGTGTTTTCATTAATGTGAATTTCTCAGCCTTTCTAGGTCAGAGAAACGCTGGGTGATTACAAACTCTTACTTGTATGAAAAGGGGAAAAAGCAGGCTGGTGCATTATAAGGAGCTAATGTCAGTTCCCAAGATTTGGGGAAAGAGGACAGAGTGCTTGAAAGAATGCAAAAGTTTAAGCAAAATAAATTGATAGAATCGTTATCATCTCTGAAAAGAACAAGAGATAATAAACAAGAGATAATGCAAGGTGTTCTGAATATTAAATTACAAAAGACTAACTCCAGCAATTCAAGGTGGCCTAGTTGATAAGGAATTCAACTTCATGTAGTTCTTCCTAAATGACAGTGTGCTTAGTCACTCAGTGGTGTCCAACTCTTTGTGACCCCATGGACTGTAGCTCACCAAGCTCTTCTGTTCATGGCATTCTCCAGGCAAGAATACTGGAGCCGGTTGCCATTTCATCCTTCAAGGAATGTTCCTGACCCAGGGATTGAACCCACATCTCTTATGTCTCCTGCACTGGCAGGTGGAGTCTTTACCACTAGAGCCACCTGGGAAGCCCTAAGTGACAATGAATGAAGAACTGAAAACTCTTTGTAGGATTCATTCATTCATTCAGCAAACGCTCAGTACAGCCTACCTCATTCCAGGAACTGACGTGACCTCAAGAACACAGGAGTCGTTCAATTTCCTCCTGGTGCTCCGGAAGCCATCTAGCCCCTCCACATCACCCGATCTAGAAGTTACTCAGGGATTTAGTTTGTCTTTTCCACTAGGATTTTAGCTGATCAGTTAATGAATCCATGAGAAAGGAAAAATAGAAGAGAGGGAGAGAGAAAGATGGAGGGAGACACAGTTCGTTTCAAAGAGCACATCCTCTAGTTTGCTGTGAAAATCAAGGTGGTCTGGAGGTTGGTCAAAGGGGACCATGGAGAACTGCTGGCTTTCTTCCCTCTTCGTGAGCTAAGTCCTTCACATGGGACAAACCCTGACCTTCGGCTCGTGAACCATAATTTTATGCGGAGCCCTATCAGGTCACACTCATTTTAGAGTTGTGCGCATGCTCAGTCACTCAGTTGTGTCGGACTCTTTGCAACCCATGAGCCGTAGCCCGCCAGGCTTCTCTGTCTGTGGGATTCTCCAGGCAAGAACACTGGAGTGGGTTGCCATTACCTTCTCCAATTTTTAGAGTTGAGAAGAACTTAAAACTGATTTGGCATATTCGTTTTCAATGCATCAATATCAAACTGGGTAACAGTCAGGGAACAATGAGGCAAATCACATAGGGAAGGAAAGGGAAACAATTTTTACTGAGAAAAGTAGAATTCATGTTTTAGGATATCCAGTTAAAAATATTTATTATGATAACAGAGTCAGGCTCTCATTAAACTTTCATTTGGCATCCCTGAAAAAATTAAGACATCTGAAATCATCAAGCAATGGGGAGGACAGGGAACAACCAGACCCTTACGTACTTCTGGTGGGAATGTAAATTGGCCCAGTCCCACTGAAAACAATTTGGCATCACCTAGCAGAGCTGAATACGTGTAAACCCCTTGATCCAGAAATTCCAGTCCTAGGTATATGCCCTGGAGCAACTTTTGCATGTACGTACCAGGAGACACGGGCAAAAAAATGTTCATAAGCCACACTGCTTGAAACAGTAAAAACTGGAATCAACCCAAAAGTCCATCAACAGTCAAATGGGAAGGTAAGTTGTGGCAGTCACACAATGGAGCATTATAAAACGTGAAAATAAATGAAGCACAGCTGCACATGGCAAAACACATGCTATTTTTTAAAAAAAAACAAATTATGGAAGACTACATACAATTAAAATAGTTTTGTAAAGCTTTTTAAAAAGCAATATTATAGAATATACTGTGTAGAGATACATATATGGGAAAATAATTTAAGAAAAAACATAAAAGGATTAACACAGAAAGTCCAGACTAGCATTTGCAGGGTGAGGGGACACAGAGAGTCCAGGAGTAAAGCCCAAGGTAGAGTCAATGGGACTAGTGACCCTAGGCTGAGATTGTTTCATTGAACAGATGATCGTTTCATCGTTAGGCTTCCTTATATGAGATCTTAGATTGAGATCGTTTCATTATACATACTCGTTTCATTATAATCGTTCCATTGTTAGGCTCCCTAATGTACATAGGTGGTACATATTCTGTTATACACATCACCTATGACATATATAAAATGTTAAAAAAATCTGATACAGCACCTCATGAAATGCTACACAGCCATTAAAATAAGTTAATTAGATCTATATCTTCTGATAGGAAAAGATCAAGACAAATTGTTTAGGTTAACAAAAGAACAAGTCAGAAGAACACCATGGGACACTCCCATTTCTGGAACAAGTTAGCAAAGATGCTAAAAGCTCATATAACTATGTGATAAGTATATATTTGTATTGAATCACTTCTGTTTGGCCCTCTAACCCATGCTCCATCCTGTTCTCTGGCCAAGGAGGCTGACCTAGATGGATGCATCGATCCATTTTCCTGCCCCGTGCCCCAGGCTTCCCATAGGGTTCAGTCGACGGCAGGGGTGGTGGGGAGATTTAGCAGGAGAGTGGAGGGAGCGAAAAGAGGGCAGTCCATGAGCTTCTTCCCAGACACGTGCCTCGCTGGACGTGCGGCCACATCTTTCCACCAAAGGTCTCGGCACAGTCAGAGGGTCCTGTCTGCTGCACATCCCCATTGTTCAGGTGTCCCTGACACTCCCTCTCTGTGCCCTTTCAGGCTCGAACTAGTAAATACTGTCTCCTGTGGCTTCCCCCCATCCTCCTCACACTTTGTAAATTGCCCCTTTATTAAACTCAAAGGATCCTAATTTGATGGCTCCATCTGTTTCCTGCCGTGAGCCCAACTGATACAATTATGTATGGACAGTATTTTTGTCCAGAGAATCCCAGGGACAGAGGAGCCCGGGGGGACTATAGTCCATAGCGTGGCAAAGAGCTGGAAACGACTGGAGCCAACTTAGCATGCATGCATACGTGCCTAGAAAAAGGACTAGAAATACACCCAAGAAAGGTTATCAGTGGTTAACACAGGTGAAAGAAGCTAGAATTAGAGGAAGAAGGAAACACGAAGGTTTCGGCCTCTATATTTTTGTATTGTGTTACTTATTTGTAAGAGGCAAGTATGCATGCATTTGAGCAAAACGAATTTTATAAGTACCAGAAAAAATAATGGTTTAAATGTAGAGCTAAAGGACCACATCAGGTCCTTTCAGGTCTGTATCCCTGGTCCCCAGCACAGTGCCAGCTACACGGTAGGCACTGATAAGAAATGCTGACACTCTAATCCAGTGAACCTTAGACAGAAAGGATTTCTCAGAAGCAAAGCTAGATTCTACAGAGTTAAGTAATAAAAGGGAAAGAGCAAACCCCTGCTAGCGTAACTCCACAGGGGCTTCCTGGAGGTGTGGGCGACAGTGGCCCAGGGACTACAGGGGCAGGCAGCAACTGGGTGAGCCTGGGCAGTGCCCATGGCTGAGGCCCGCTGCAGGCTGAGCTGACATGGCCTCTGGGCACGAGAACGGCACCTAGCCACTCTCATGTATGCGCACTGGTCTCTCCAAGGCCTGAGAGACTGAGCACGACTGTCTCCCCTCTTGGTACCCAGGGTCTGGATGCTTCTCTGCACTATGAATTCTGTGGTTAAACCCTTTGGCTCTCAGATGATGATGTCTAGACTGAATGCCATCTGGGCAGCTGAGACTGGGGGTGACCCCCAACACCTGTCTGAGCCCAGGAGGGAGATTAAACCCAGGGCCAGGCTCCCCTCAGGTTGGCCCACTCAGCCATGGAAGACCAGGTCTGGTTAACTCAAGTTGTCCTTCCCAACTCACTTCCTCTGAGAAGCTTTTCCTGATTCCCTGAGCTTGGGTTAAGTGCTCCTCTTCTTTAATGGCCCACAGACACTGTACTCCCTTCATCATAATAGTTTTATGCTCTACTGAAGTTTCCCGTGAAGTTACTCGTGAGCATCTGTCACTGAAGTACAGGCTCTGAGGACAGGGACTGAGTCTTATTCACCTCCGTATCTGAAGGGACAAGGACACAGAGAAGGGATTCATCAAATACTGGAAGGGAGAAAGAAAAGGGAAAGGAGAGGGAACGAGGGAACCAAGGAAGGAAGGAAAGAAGGAAGAAGCAAAAAGAGACCACACATCGCTGCATCCATAGATGTGACAATACAAAATAGATACCCTGTTTTACTTTACCCTGGTGGCTCAGACCGTACAGAATCTGCTTGCAATGCAGGAGACTGGGATTCGATCCCTGGGTCGGGAAGATACCCAGGAGAAGGAAATGGCAACTCACGCTAGTATTCTTGCCTGGAGAATTCCATGGACAGAGGAACCAAGAGGACTACAGTCCGTGGGGCTGCAAAGATTCAGACATAACTGAGTGACTAATGACTTGAAGCAATGGATATTCAAGATGAATATCCAATGTAAAGATGAAGTTGTTGATTTATCACATACTTACTGGGAACTTCCCTTTCACAAATCTCTTTGCTAGGGGCCACTGATATAATCATGAGAAAGAATACAGACCATAGTGCCTACTGCATATATTTAGGGGTATTTTGCTTTTCAAACTTCTGCTGTTTCTAAATGTTTTGAAATATTTTCCAAAGCTCTCTCGAGATCTTTGGAGTATTTAGATATATAGCATATCTCTACTAATTGTTGTCAGGCAAGAGATTACATGAGTTAATTAGTATCAGATACAGCTATCAGAGACCTGCACTGGCTCCTCTGTGCTGAATTATCTCAAGAATCCTTTGCCAAAGCAATGAAGACGAATGTTTAATTTTGACCCCCTCTGTCTTTCTGATGGCTTTACAGAATTCTGTGGTATTTGAAAAGCATCAGAAAAAGTAAATAATGAAGGCTTAGTGTTCCTTTTTTAAACACAAATGATACCATTAGGCAAATGAGTCAGAAATCATATAAGAGAACACTAGGAATTAAAACAAACTTGAAAATAATTTCTAAAAGATCTTGGGCAAAATTCTATTCAATTCTGCCTAGAAATACTGCACTCGTCCATCCCACCAGGCTGAACAATGCTACCCTCTGGCTGCTCATCACCCCTACCTTCCTCTAATGGGTACCCCCTGACAAGGCGTTAGGATGAGAGAATGCAAATCCTTCCTTCTTAACAAGGCTCAGGGTTTCTCCAAGCACGTGAGAAGTACACCAAAAGACCTCAAAAAGGAGACAAAGAATAAAACCAACACATAAAACTACAACTTTCTATCTGGTTTTCACTGCTTGACTTGGGCTCACCAGACACTGGCCATGCTCATAAAAAAGGTAAGCGATACATGATAGAAGAGATGGTGACGATCAGCCAGCTTTCAGTCACCCACATGTGGTTAACTAGTGCGGACCTTTTAATCTCAGGAAACCTCTGGTTTCCTGGGCTACCATCAAGATAAGATTTTTAAGTGGACAGAGTAGACAGTTTCTTTGTGCTATGATTTCAGGAGATCCTGAAATCCAAACTCTTCATCTGCTCCAACCCCTTTCCCTGGGCCTTTCCATGGGACACAAAATTCCCATGTTATACAGGCTAAGCCACTGACAGTCCTTCGCGAGAAGGCAAACTCTACCAAGGATACAAAGCTTAAAGTGTTATCACCCTGTGGTAGGTTGTGTGGGTGACACCTGAGTCAGTTCACACACACTGGCGCAACATCCATTTCCCTTTCTTTTGAAAACAGAAACCTGGATTTGTCCTGGGAACCATCTCTTCTCCACACTCAGTCCACAGTTTGGGTGAAACAGACCATGAACCCTAGTTCTAGTTGTGAGCACCCTAGCTAGTGCTGACAAGAACAGGTCTGCAGCTCTTCAACACAATGAAAGGAGGCAAATGACTCCAGTCAAACTGATGAAAGCTTTCTCCAGGACTTCTGCCAGAAAAAAGAGTTTTCTCCATTTCTCTTTGCTGTTGTTCAGTTGCTAAGTCATGTCCAACTCATTGCAACCCCATGTGCTACAGTACACCAGGCTTCCCTGACCTTTACTATCTCCTGGAGTTTGCTCAAATTCATGTTCATTGAGTGATGCTATCTAACCATGTCATCCACTGATGCTCCTTTCTCCTCTTGTCTTCAATCTTTCCCAGCATCAGGGTCTTTTCCAATGAGTTGGCTCTTTCATCAGGTGGTCAAAGTATTGGAGCTTCAGCTTCTGCATCAGTCCTTCCAATGAATAGTCAGGGTTGATTTCCTTTAGGATTGACTGGCTTGATCTCCTTGCAGTCCGAGGGACTCAAGAATCTTCTCCAGCACCACAATTCTCTTAGGGTGCTAAAATGATAGAACACAAGCCTGGATGCTATTAAGGCCTTCAGGACACCATTTCTCAGTTTGCCCAGGAAAGAAGCATACTGAAAAAAGTAGAGTCTTGTGAAGGGGAGGGTAACACTGGACACATGCTAGAAACCTGGATTCAGCCCCACAAAAGTGCTTTAGTTACAAGAGCCAAGACATTGTCCCCTCATTAAACCAGTCTCTCCAAGTTTCTGAAACTTGAAACTCCAAAAGTTCTGATTCATACATGGGTGCTGAGGCCCTAATCGGAATGCATGGTGGAGAAAACACAGGCTACAGATTGGAAGGAAAAAAACAGAACTGGAGATCACAAAGATCTGGCTCTGTCCCTAAATACTTAACATTGGGCCACATCCCTTCATAAAAACAACAGGGGGTAGATGATAATGAACTCTAAGCTCCCTTTAAGCTTTGACATGCTATGATTACAGACATACTTCTGAGAGTGGAGAGAACCAAAGAAAGGCATACTTTGTAGGTTTGCAAAGGACGCTTGTTGAGCTGAGCTGACAGGGACCCACAGGTTGGGTCCATTTCCCATTGCTGACAGGAAAATTAATGATCATGCAGATGAACTTCAATAACTTAATAATTTTGCCAGATCAGCCCTGATTATCAAAGAAAGACACTTCTGAGTCAAAGTCGAGACCTGTATGCACCATTCTGCTCCAGGAGTAAGGCTGCCCTAGAGATGAGGAGATGAAGGACGCAACTGCCGCATCGATGTGTGATTGGGCCCTTTCTGCTCCAGTGAGCCCCTGCCTGGAGTGCCCTCCTCAACGAGCCCTTCCTGTCTAAAGCCCACCCGACCTTCAGCACCCAGCTCAAGGCTCTTCTCCTCCACAAAGCCTCCGGCATCATCACATCACCAGTGGTCTCTCTGTGGTCCTTCATCCTAGGTCCCTTGGTTTATGTTCCCCTCACTTAAAAATTTCTGATTGTGGATGGGCCTCTCAGCAATGATGGGAGACCCCAGAGGGTGCCAGAGAAGACACCCCCAAGGGCATCTCGGTCCCCACTGACAGACGCTGGGTGAGAACTTAGGTTCCCAGCCCCCAGATTCAGGGCTCTTCCCTCCACATCCAGCAACCACACCTACTGCTAGCTTCTCCTACGCTTGCTGCCTTTTTACTGAATGCTCATTTCAACCTCCTTGCCACTGAAACGTCTTCCTGAACCTTCTGTGTACGAGGCACCGCCTTAGGCTGCTTGAAAACACTTCTGTAATCATCCCAACTCTCCTGGAAGTACACATCAGCAGTCTCATTTCACAGATGAGGCACAGTAAGGCTGGATGACTTGTCTGAGATCGCAGAGCTAAGAACAGAAGGGCTAGGATTTGAAATCAGGACTCTAGTTGTAAGGCCATTTCCCTGCCCCTCTATTGTCATCAACACCACCAATGCCACATCATCATCACTGGTTCTTAGCAAAGAGCAGTGATTTAAAGATACTACTTTAAATCCTCCCCACCTTGCCACGTAGATATTCATCTTAACCAGATGAGGTTACTGCCTCCCGAAGCCGTGGCTGACCACCACCCCAAGCTGAGTTTAGTGTCCCTCCTATGTCTTCCCTGCCACCACGCTTCTTCTACTTTTAGCATTTAGCTACTGCCTTGAGAAGACCAGCTTTCTGTCTCCTTCAGTGACTTAAAAGCAACTTGGAGGACAACGTCTTGTCAGCGGCTTGAAAGTGTTAGTCGCTGAGTTGTGTCTGACTCTGTGTGACTCCATGGACTGTAGCCCGCCAGGCTCCTCTGTTCATGGGATTCTCCAAGCAAGAAGACTGGAGTGGGTTTCCATTCCCTTCTCCAGGGGGTCTTCCTGACCCAGGGATTGAACCCGTGTTTCTTGTGTGTCCTGCATTGTTCGGCGGCTTCTTTACCGCTGACCCCACTCAGGAAGGTCTGCTTATTCAGTAAATGACACTTGAATAAATAAGGTTGGCAGACGTTCACAAGAAGCCTCTGCCGGTGGCACAGCACACTTTCCATTTCGCCCTGGCCCCTCACTCCTTCCAGGAGAGTGCGTTCACTTGCAGGCAGAGCAAGAACAGGCGGCCCTGGCTGCACAGCACAGCAGCATCGGGGGGACGGCACCTCCCAGTGACGCTTGGCGTTTTCTCACCCAGTCTGGTATTCGTGACTTTGCTGGGGCCTCGGCAAAGCCAGATCCAAGCTACTTCCCAGAGAGACGGCAGAAGAGCATGACACCCACCACACCTTCCAAATCGCCGATTCCCTGTGGCAAGAGTGTTTTGGTGGCTCTCTGCAAACATCCAGTGGTCCTCACTGAGCCATTAGGAAGGACTCTACAACCTGAACGAGTGGGCAGAAATCATCTCTTATCTCTTGTGGCAATTTGTAAAGAATAAATCAATCAGCAATCAGCGAGAAATCAGTGGTTGCTGGAGAGGGGTGAGAAGATTTTCAGAAAAGGCCATAACACCCTCTCCCAGGCATTCAGAGTCACAGCATTAAACCCTTATTCTACGGACACCTCCTTTCGCCGCAAGCAGACAGACACCAAAGCAGCACTCGCTGAAGACCTATTTAGAAATAAGCTCCCTCCTAGGTGCTGCAGAGATGAGGTGAACAGATGAAACCTGGCATCACAGATGAGCCCTTACCATGGAGAGGCTGCTCATCAGGCCGTTTGTACCCACTGGAATCAAGGCACAGGCAATTACTTTATCAAGTAGGTGAATGGTTCTTTGGAAAAGCAGGACCAAGGAGGAGCTGGACCAAGACAGTGCAGTCACCCCTCTGTATCCACAGGGGCTTGTCTTTTTCTGTTTGTGTGTGTGTGTGTGTGTGTGTGTGTGTGTGTGTGTGGTTTTCTAAAATGTTCAAATATTTTTAGAATTCAAAATAAGCTTTAAAAAAAGAAACATTGAGACCAATTAGGGAGTGGGACATTAAAAGAAATACAGAATAATAATAATAAAAAATCTCAAGTTTCCTCTTGAGGGAAGTTACTGTTTGGCTGGAGGGAAAGAGTCCACAGAGATCCATAAATATCATTTCAAGGCAAGGGGATTGAACTAACACCAAGAAGACCTTGATGTATGAAACCAAGGTCTAAGATCTTTCGTCATACCAAGATGCAGCCTGGTCCCTCTTCTCCTCTCAGCTCTAGAAAATGAGGCACTTCTATTTGGAGCGGTTTTGCTCACAGGACTCTTTTTGGAGCTAGGAGAATAGGATGTGGGGTCAAGGAGAGGGAAGAGCAGGAGTTCTAAGGTTAATCCCAGGGCTCAGTGACCCAAAGCTCTGGACCAGCTATCTGAGCTTGAGACAGGGACCCCAGCCGAAGAAAGGGAGGACCAACCGAAGCAGGCTAAGCCCGTGGCAGCCTCCTCTGCATTTTTCCTGACGTTCCTACTCCTTCTTGAAGGCTGAGCGTCACCCAGTCTAGGCGAAGTGTTACTTTTTCAGTTGTGTCTGACTCTTTGCGATCCCATGGACTGTAGCCCCCCAGGCTCCTCTGTCTATGGGAATCTCCAGGCAAGAATACTGGAGTGGGTTGCCATTTCCTCCTCCAGGGGATCTTCCTGACCCAGGGATCGAACCTGGGTCTCCCGCACAGCAGGCATTTTCTTTACCATCCGAGCCACCAGGGAACGTGATCACAAGTTGGGAGATAAAACAGGAGCAAAGGAAAAAGTGGGACTATAATAAAAATGAACAAAAAAAGACACAACAGTTTTGTGGAAACTGCATGGCAATTTCTCTGGGGTTACCATAAAACTCTAGGACCAAAACTTCGCTTTTGCCAAAACATCTTCAGATAAGCAGGGGAGGCATGTGTTCTCTGTGGCACAACAGAGAAGCTAAAGAGAAGTAAAAAGAAGAGAAGCTGACAATGAAGTCATTTTTACCTATTTTGTGTTTGAAGCCAGCATGGTGATAAGGCAAAAAGGTCAGATCAGCCATTGCTGAACGTCAGTGAATAGCCTTGATCCCTGGAATGCTCTATAAGTGAAAGTCGGTCACCTCCTAGCCAGCACCGTGATCACTGCTTCGATGAGTTGTTTGCAGGAAGGAGGGGGAGAGACTGTGTCTGTGACCTTTGGTGAGCACACAGCCACTGAGAGAAAAGGGGGAAGTGCGCTCCTGGTTTTCCTCTTGTCCCTCTGCCCTGGATGCTCATTACTGCTTGGGGACCACACTCAGGGAGCTGACGCAAAGCAGGCCATGAGCCTCAGCACCGCCAGGCCATGAGCCTCAGCACCGTGACATCGATCCTGCCATGTGAACGTCTTTCTAGGGGACAAACATCTCCCTCCTCCCTCGGGGCTGACGGACACAAGCCCAAGGAGAAATAAATCTGTCTGACATTCTAACTGCCCAGCAGAATTCTTTTCTTATCTTGGGATGCAGCCAGCTATACCGATCTCCATTCCTACCCTTTGGCCAGGCGGTCGGACGACACATCCGCTACGGTCCTGTGAAGGGAGCTGGCACGGTCCCCTGCACTCTGCACACCTGAAAAGTCATCACTGGGAACCAGGAGGGCAGTGACGACTTTGCCTCTAACCACTGGGAAATGGCTGCATGCAAGTTATGCCTCCAGTGAAACTAAAAGTCCCCAAAGAACACCATCGTTTACTGCCAGAGAGAGAACTTTTTGGTAATTGTGTTTGTGAGGGTCCGACTTACACTTTAGAAACAGCTAGGCAAAGAATCCAATCTCTGAAACAGCAATTCTATAGACTTCAATGGGGGACCAGGAGGCGAGAGAGATTCTCTATTCCGAACAAACTCTGCACAAGTGAACAGGATTACCATTTCAGTATGTCCAAAAAGAAAATCACTACGTGTATTTTAAAAATGTAACAGTTCTCTTAAGTCCTCATCCAGTGAAGATCTAAGGAGTTCCAGTTGCTAGACATCTGCTGGGCTACAAGAAGTACGTGTCCCTCTTTGCTCTGTGACTCGATGAATTCCATTTCTTGATCTTAGGCTCAGGTGAAGCTGAGGGATCTTAAGGAGAAAAGATAACACTGTATTTTCCTTGTTCATTTCTGTTGTCATAGAAACCTCTACAGTTTTTGAATACGTTTCAGGAAACCTGTGTCTCCCTCTTGATCTCGTAGCAGTGAAGTTTGGGAAGGATCAGTGCCCTCCTCTTGGTTTTGGAGTGCTCTAGCTGGGGATGTTTCTTGATTTACCTCCTGACCTGAACACAGCGCCCCTGGAGTTCTCAGCACACAGAAAAGGCTGTTTTCAAAGCAATTTGTGAAGAAACTTTTGTCTCTGAGACACAGACCTAAAGTGAATTCTCTACCTACATTTTCAGTGGATGCTTTCAGCTGGGAGCAAGAACAAGTGATAATATTTGAGTACAATCCACTTGTGTGTTTATATACACACGCCTTAAAATAAAAGAATAGAGTGAAAGCACATTTTCAACCCAAACCCTGGGGGGTAAAGGCAGATGTAAGAAAAAATTAAGCATGTTTCAGCGAGTCCGAACGGGAGAGAAGCCATGCTCTGAACCAGGCTGAAGAAAACAGCAGGAATATCCACTTGGATTTCTGAAGTAAGCCACAGCAAGAAAACCTGAGAAGGGACTGCATTCCAGTTCTCTAGGATCTGAACTGAGAAACTGACACTCGAGGAAGCATACAAGGAAGCCTAGAGAGAAGAGCGTTTTTGTTTCCTCCTGTTAAGCAGGTCAAAATAGCCCCCGGGCACAACCTCTTTACAGCATGACATGCCATGTTCAGAGAAAGCAAACATCCTACAACCACTGCAAATTTGGTATATGAAGCAGGGAACCCAAAGCCGGTCCTCTGTGACAGCCTGGGGGGTAGGGCGGTGGGGGTGCTGGGAGGGGGTTCAGGATGGAGGGGACACATGAATACCTATGGCTGATGCATACTGATGTATGGCAAGGACCATCACAATGTTGTAAAGTAATACTCCTCCAATTAAAATAAATTTTAAAAATACTGTGTAAAACACAAGTTAACTGGGAGTAGGATTCAAAACAGAATAGTTTTCCCAGACCCATGTATTTGGTGAGCTTTCTATGTCAGTACGTACAGTTCCACTTTTCTCAATCCCATCAGAGCGTTCCTTAATAAGGATATATTATAATTAAACAACTTCTATGGAAAAAAAAAATCCTACCTGCCGCATTCCTTCCACCCAACACAATAGGTTGCTTCAGTAAGGCCTTCCTCGTGGGAACACAATGAATGTTGCACATTTTATTTCTTTGCCTTGGAAAGGTTCTCCTTAGGAAGTCTTATTCCCCTATCCTTCTCCAATTAACAAAGAAAGCAAGCACCTGGGATTTTGAGCTATCACTCACTTGTCAGAATGATCTTCCACCATTCAAAAGTCTGCTCATGCTCTAAGACAAATGCTTGTTAACAGTTGCTTAGAAAGTCATGCCCCATCTGTGGGAGAAGGTGAGGGTGGGATGATTTGAGAGAATAACATTGAAACATGCATATTACCATATGTGAAACAGATCACCAGTCCAGGTTCGGTGCATGAAGCAGGGCACTCAAGGCCGGGGCACTGGGACGGCCCTGGGGGATGGGATGGGGAGGCAGGTGGGAGCGGGGTTCAGGATGGGGGACACATGTACACTCGTGGCTGGTTCGTGTTGGTGTGTGGCAGAAACCATTACAGTATTGTGGAGTAATTGGCCTCCAATTAAAATAAATAAATTAAAAAAAATACAGTTGGATCTTAAAAAAAGAAAGAAAGAAAGAAAAGGTCATGCCCCAGAATGAGGGTGGAAGGGGAGAGCGTCCTCTCACTGGGAATAGAGTATAGGAAAAATACAGGTTTTGAAATCTTTCACAATTCCTTGAAAGTGACCTGGACTGAAGAGTTTGGGTTTTGTTTATTTTCAGACTGAGCAGAAAGCCTTCAGGCCCTGGACTCCTCAAATTAAAAATCAGACACCAGTCCAAGCAAATTGCTTCTTCTGACTTGCTGCCCTCAGATATGGAGTATCATCTGCCTTCATCCGGGTCTGAACTTCAGGAGCCCATCTTGCAAGCAGTTTTCAGCCCACAAACCAGGTGAAGAGACTTCTGCTTTTCAGTGGGAGAGTCACTGGTGTGGAGGGCCTGGTGGCTCTTCAGAGCACAGCCCGGGTGGCTGCAGTCTAAACACGGGGCTGTGTGCTTTCTGCTCAGGAAACATGGAGCACAGAGGGAAACTGCTTAACCGTGCCTGCCTGTTCAGAATACCGACGTCAGGAGAACCTGATTAAGAGGCCTGTAGCCGGCCATAAGGTCAACATCTGATAAACACGCTTCCCCCACAAATCACCAGGCTGTGTCTCTGCTGCTCCACACAGGCCAGCACCTCTCTTTCTCTCTCATGCAATCCTATCTTAAACCAAGACCTAATTTTTGGCTGATTCTTAATTCAAAGTAGGCAGGCACCAGACAGCGCATACGAAAGGAACGCTTACCCCTGAACATTGAATTTCCTGACAACTGATTTATGCTCCCGTGCCAATGGTACCTCCATTTAATTTAATTGCTTTGGTTTACGTTCTTTTCAAAAGCACGAAGGAGGGAAGGTTATCAGTGCATAAGTGCCCCAGGGTTTGGAACTCAAAGAGCACTTTCCCCTCACTCCCTGTCTTAGGATGTTAGAAAATGCTTCCTGAGGATAAGAGGTGGGTACGGTCAACCCACAGAAGGAACTGAGTAATGAGCTGGTTGTAAAACGTCGTGATGAACTTGAGCCGTACAGCACTTGCTGGACCGGCCCTGCATGTTTTCAGTGCCTGTGTCTGCTCTAAGGTCGATGCGGTTGCAGAGGGCGCAGCTATGTCCTGGCATGATGTATACCATGGGATAGGGCAGAGCAGGGTGGAAGAATAAGCCAGAATTCATCACCAGAGTGCAAATTTCATTGCACTGAGAAACTCAGTTAGAAGGAATTCAGATCATCATGGGGCTGGGTTTATTTGAAGCAAACAAGAACCTGAGGTCAAAAAGAAGATGATGGTGGAAACATCTTAGCTAGGTTGGTGTCTGGAGTATAAAATGCCTCTCTGACGTGTTTCTAACTTGGGGGAAGTGGAACCTTGTTCTGATACCCACGAAAACGTCCCTGGGACCCCTGACTTTCCCTCTGATGGGACAGCATAGAGTTTCAACACTTCTCCAGCACTGGTTCTTTCATGGCCGCTCATATCCACTGTGCCCTGGTGCCAATGCCACCTCATGACACTTCCCTGGGTACCATTCTCCTGACATCTTCCAACACAAATCCTTGGAATCCACAACAACAGGAATGGAGCCTCTAGAACTCCAAGTCTCAGCAGCCGGCCTTCCTCTCCTTGAAAAAGCCTTGGGAACCCATTTAAGGCTAGTGTGACCCAGACCAGCCTTTAATGTGCTTTGTTTCCCAGAAGAACCTTCAGTGTTAGGGAACTGGCATGATCAAGCACTTCTGGAGCAAGGTTCTCCTGGGAGACCCCAGCTGGGTGCTGGCATCACGGGGCATAATCAAAGGGGAGGCAATCTTGACCATCTTTCCCTCTCCCCAAAGTCTCAAAAGTCAGCTATCTTAATCATTTAGCCTGGTTTCATTTAGAGACATAGAATGACCCAGAAGGAACTCTGAGAAACGACCCAAGACACTTCCCTCGGCCCTCAAGGCAGTATATAAACGGAGTACATGAAAGTATGTCCTATTTAAAGTTTCAAGAAAAGATTCCACAGCTTCACACGGTAAACTGTTCCCAAAGTTTTACAGTCATAATATAAATTTCTCATGTTGTAGCTTAAGCCCATGTGGTCTCTTAGTGTTCTAGCCTAGATAGTTTTTTATATAAGAAATGTGGCATATTAAAACAAAACAATTCATTTATAGAAATGAAAACTGACTTTCAAATCTTTCTAGGAATCTGTACTTTTATTTCCAATGAGGTAACTCAGTGTCCCATACATAGTAGGCATTCCTTAAAATTTTTTGAATGTATTATTTAAACATTAAAAAAAAAAAAAAAAACTGGGGGAAGATTTTTTTTTTCCCCTTAAGTGGTAGAAAGAGGAAAAACAGTGTGAAGCTACAAAGAGATGGACTTGGATCTCAACTGTTTAGAGCCGTCCAAAGATACAGGAGGAGGAGGGGACGACAGAGGATGAGATGGCTTGATGGCATCACCGACTTGATGGACATGAGTTTGAGCAAGCCTCGGGAGTTGGTGATGGACAGGGAGGCCTGGCGTGCTGCAGTCCATTGGGGTCGCAGAGTCAAACACAACTGAGCAACTGAACCGAAACTGTCCAAAGATGGATTAGTCAGCAGTGGGGATTAAGTTCCCTGCCACTGGGGGTATCCAAGCTGGACAACCAGAATGCTGTCAGAGGTATCTGGGAACTGAAAGAGTGGCTGGGTTAGTTCATCCTCAAAGTACTTTGATCCAGACAACAAGGAGCAATTACAGCTGACTCTAAGAGTTATAGTCAAGGTTTTCTGGGTCTTCAGAGAAAGGAGCAAAGCCATGCAGGTAGGATGTGCTTCTCCATCTTGGCTGCACATTGTAACCACCTGAGCTTTTAAATATCTAGAAGCCTGAATCCCACCCCTAGCAGCTCTGATTTAAATAATCTTGAGAGTACCCTGGGGCAGGGGGAAATTTTAACAGCTCCCCAACTGCATCCAAATATAAGAAGCACAGAATTAGAAGAGATGGAAGAAAAGTCTTTATAGAAAGAGAAATTATATTTGGGCCTTAAATACTGGACAAGATTTGAATAAGCGGAGGGAAAGAGAGAGAAATTTCTGATATATCTTGATATGTGTTTGATAAACATGTTATATAAAACATGTGTTTATGATCCAGACAGCAACCATAAATGAATACCAAAAGAAGGTTAATTTACTAATTTTTGTCAGAGTTTATGGGCATTTGTTCTGAGATATTAATTCCAAATGAATTTCTTTCAAGCATTCAATAATATTTCCCCTATATTAGTTACAATTATGTTTGTCCTCAGCCCAGTGATGTGTAGTGTAGAAAAGATTAAACAAAAGGGGAGGCTGCATTTTTAAAAAATAACAAGGACAATTCAATTATAAAAGATTAGTAAAAGTCTTTTCTCTGATACTTCAAAGTATTAATAACCACAGAAGTTTCTTTATAATTTAATTAATTCAATGGTACCTGGTAAATTAAGCCGACCAAACTGAGCATATAGCAATCAGTCATTGTATCTAGTCTGGTTTTATATCCATCTCTTCTTCTCTGAAAGGTGGGCTGAATCAGATATTTCTCTCCCAACTTTCCATGTATAGTGTCTGTGTACTAACACACAATAATTGGAGAGTGAATGGGTAATAAAACAAACTGCATTAGCCATTAAAAGAGTTATGCTACATAGATATAATCATTCTTTGTAAAAAAAAATCATTGCATGATAGTTGTGAAATATTCTTTCCAAATGATAGATAATAAATCAAATGGGCATGATTAATATCAGCACAGGGAAATTTGCAGTGGTGCTTTCAGTTGCAATATTTTTCTTGTCTGCATAAATCTGCTGAAAAGAGGTTGTAAAGAAAAGGGAAGCTATATATATTCAGGAAATGAGTAAGTCCAGTTCTAAACATAGGGCTGTGTTTCTGTACACGAAGTAGAGTAAATGCCCACTCTGGTAAACTTTAAGTGGAAAATGGAAAAGTCTCATGCATTTCTATTTCAGGCAGTTAGGGTGGACGCAGATGCTATAGCGACCTCACCCCACGGCCTCTGGGCCCACCTCTGGGCTCACCTGCAGCCTTGGTGAACAGAACCTCTTCATACCTCTCTTCTCTGCTTTTATACCCAAGGACTCTGTCTGGCATTAAAAGTCTACTAGGAGGGAGTCCTGAAACATGTCAGGGATTTAATGCCCCCAAGGTGATTCTCAACCAATGAGGGCAAGAGTCAATGGATAAGTCTCTCAGCTTTCCCATCTTTCAATGGGACAATTCTGAAGTGTGCTCTACAAAGTTGCTTAAAAAAATCTCAGCAGGACTGAACCCACTTGCCATAGCAATTGCCTGCATCTCAGTTACCCATGTCTTAATGCGTCCTTTACTGTTTTTTCCTCTTTCTTTCTCCTTTACTTCACTTTGGCTTCCTTGAGTCACCTATCAAATAAACTGCAAGCACCCTCCAATTCTTTATTATAGGTTCTGCTTTTGAAGAATCAAACTACAAGTAGAGCATCTAACCTTTCACTGGCTTCCTAGGCTGCCCAGAGAAATAACGCTTTGAGAATATGCCTTGCATGCACATAGTAGTTACTTGACAAAGGATGGAGGGGTGGATGATTAGATGCAGGAACAGATCACAGATGGATGAATGGACCAACCAAAGTATGTTACTGGGGACAACAGAAAAAAAAATAAATACTGGAGCCATGGAAAATAACATGTGAAGGAAAGAGAAACAGAAGTTGAAGAAGGAGACTGTATTATTCCCACTGGCCGGGTTCCAGGATCCAGGTGCATGATTCTGATGGAAGAGCAGTGCCAGTGTAAGAGGAGAAGGAAGCACTTCATGGGCACAGCTGAGAGGTTTATCCATGGACTCTTGTCCTCTTTGGTTGATAGTTAACTCAGGGACGTTAAAAAGGCACTCTCTCTGGATGCCTAGACCACCATGTGCTTAACTATATAGCCACTGATGATTCAAGTTCATATTTTATACCATTTTCTTACACTTCATTGCTTCATAATCTTAATAGTGTCAATTTAATATTTAATTCATTTCTTTTAACCTCCATATTAGAATTCTGATTCCAGAGAGATGATATTTTAAATAAATCAAGTGAGGATAACATAGAGGCCAAGAGAAAGACTATCAGAATGTCAATCGGGTTAAGTGTGCCTTGTGCCACTAAGAGGGCTGCTATGATCTGACTGAGAAGTTCTTATCCCTGTAGCTGAGTCTTGGCTAAGATGACGTCAGCATTCAGTGGCAATGGCTCATGGAGGTATTGACGAACAGTTTGTAGCCTGCTGCTGCTGCTGCTACGTCGCTTCAGTTGTGTCCAACTCTGTGCGACCCCGTAGATGGCAGCCCACCAGGCTCCCCCGTCCCTGGGATTCTCCAGGCAAGAATACTGGAGTGGGTTGCCATTTCCTTCTCCAATGCATGAAAGTGAAAAGTGAAAGTGAAGTTGCTCAGTTGTGTCCGACTCTTAGCGACCCCATGGACTGCAGCCTACCAGGCTCCTCCATCCATGGGATTTTCCAGGTCTAGTTCTGGCCCAAGGAAACATGGAGCCGCTGTGGTAGAGGCAGGCCCTATCCCTACAGGGAGTTTATTCTCACTGAGACATGGGAATGGACTGAGGGGAGGGTCAATGTTAAGGAGTGGTCTCAACTGCACAGCCCTGCCACTACCTTGATTTTGGAGGTCAGCTAATCCTATGGGATGAATCATCTAATCAAGCACCAAAGGACTTTTCTGACCCTGCCTAGGGCACTCTGCGCCCTCTGCATACTATGAGGTAATCTAATCAACACCACCCATGAATGCATTCATTCAAAGACATTGGCTTTTCAAGCACATTATGGTCTTGGTAAGTATTCACAGGCTTCCCTGGTGGCTTAGATGGTAAAGAATCCATGTGAAATGCAGGAGACACGGGTTCAATTCCTAGGTTGGGAAGATCCCCTGGAGAAGGGAATGGCAACCCACTCTAGTATTCTTGCCTGGAGAATTCGATGGACAGAGGATCCTGGCAGGCTACAATTCATGGGGTCGCATTGTTGGACAGGATTGAGTGACTAACACAACACTAAGTATTCACTTTTTAAAAGGAGTCTCTGCACTGGAGGGAACAATAAGGAATTTGGAGGAAATTATGATAGATAAGTAACACTGTCTTATTTTTAAAATTTTATCTATTTATTTATTTGGGTGTGCCAGGTCATAGTTGCAGCATGCAGGATCTTTGGTCTTCATTGCAGCATGCAGGATCTTTAGTTGTACCATGTGGATCTAGTACCCTGACCAGGGATCGAACCCAGGCTCCCAGCATTAGGAGCCTGGAGTCTTAACCATTGGACCACCAGGGAGGTTCCATATTGTCTTATTTAATCAGAAAAGCATGCAATATCTCAAAGCCTTTCAGGTTCAGAGAGACATTGAATCAAAAGTTGTAATAAATTTTTAATTCTTTTAAAACAAATCCCTGTTGCAAAGACCCATGAAGAACAGGAAAACAATAAAATTATCCCTTCCTCCTGTTACAGCCACTAGTCAGTCTCCAATCCTGTTTGGCAACTCAGGTTGAGTACATGGAATTCAGAGCAGTCTAGCCCTTTCCAAAAGGAAAAAGAGAAACAAATTAGGGGGTTAATCCTTGCTGTCTGATGAACTCCCACTGTCCGAATCACATGCTGCTGAACAAACAGATTTAAAGCCTCTGTTTGCAAAAGCATTTTGATTATCATCCAAAGTTGTTGTTTTTTTCCCACCAAACTCACTACTTATGTCATCTTGTAAAACAGACAGTTGGGAAAGTATTAAGGGTTGATCCTGCTTAGGAAAATGGGTTGTCATAGTTACTGTTTTATAAATATGGGCTCTGGACCAATTCCAATACTGATGGCAGTTAGGAAACATCTTTCTAATTAGATGGCCAGAGAACTCAAGTTACATACTTTAATTGTTGTCTCACAAGAAAAACAAAGGTCTCTGAAATTTAAAATTTTAGTTTGATTTTTAAAATATGCTTGAAAAAAATAACTGCTACTATTAGGGAGTAAATAGAAGCAGTCTCCATTTCTTGAAGTAAGATTTTTAGTTAAAAAAAATAAATAATACGCACAAGCTTCTTTTAAATTGTTGTATAAAAATAATAGAGAAGAAATCTCAAATCAAAGTTGTTACTTGAATGTCCTATCTATTCACCTTCTCCCACAAGATACTTCCACACGTGAGCAAACAGTTATAATAACTTTAATTATGAATGATTATGACAGCAAACTAAAATTGTATAAGACCAAAAATATCAGATTATTTACTATATTATTTTGAGGCACACTTCTTC
This sequence comes from Bos indicus, assembly GCF_029378745.1. Classification (NCBI taxonomy): domain Eukaryota; kingdom Metazoa; phylum Chordata; class Mammalia; order Artiodactyla; family Bovidae; genus Bos; species Bos indicus. Next base: position 67,543,605 of record NC_091773.1, read on the forward strand.
TAATTGCTGTAGAAATCTTTCTGAGAACGAAGGAGAATGTTGGAAGTTTAATTTTGGGGTGGGGGGAGGTATACTTTCAACACAGCAAAGAAGTGACTGTGCAATCTCACAGAAAGGAGATACCTCCCTGACTCAAGGGCCACAGTTTTCTATCCAGCCACACCCCTCCATCCGCACACATGACGTCCTACTTCAAAAGCTGATGTCCAAACTCGGGCCTCCCAACAGGTGCTCAACACATAGCTGTGGAATGAATGAACAACTAAGCGCGGATCTACACACAGAAGGGCTTCAAATCAAAACAGAAGCAGAACAATGAAAAGACAACTAAGAATGGGAAAAAATAATTGCAAAAGAAGCAACTGACAAAGGATTAATCTCCAAAATATATAAGTGGCTCATACAGCTCAATATCAGAAAAACAAACAACCCAATCAAAAAATGGGCAGAAGACCTATATAGACATTTCTCCAAAGAAGACGTTATCAGTTCAGTTCAGTTCAGTCGCTCAGTCATGTCCAACTCCCCATGAATCACAGCACACCAGGCCTCCCTGTCTGTCACCAACTCCCGGAGTTCACTCAGACTCACGTCCATCAAGTCAGTGATGTCATCCAGCCATCTCATCCTCTGTCGTCCCCTTCTCCTCCTGCCCCCAATCCCTCCCAGCATCAGAGTCTTTTCCAATGAGTCAACTCTTCGCATGAGGTGGCCAAAGTACTGGAGTTTCAGCTTTAGCATCATTCCTTCCAAAGAAATCCCAGGGCTGATCTCTTTCAGAATGGACTGGTTGGATCTCCTTGCAGTCCAAGGGGCTCTCAGGAGCCTTCTCCAACACCACAGTTCAAAAGCATCAATTCTTCGGAGCTCAGCCTTCTTCACAGTCTAACTCTCACATCCATACATGACCACAGGAAAAACCATAGCCTTGACTAGATGAACCTTTGTTGGCAAAGTAATGTCTCTGCTTTTGAATATGCTATCCAGGTTGGTCATAACTTTCCTTCCAAAGAGCAAGCGTCTTTTAATTTCATGGCTGCAGTCACCATCTGTAGTGATTTTGGAGCCCATTACTCAGCCATAAAAAAAGAACACATTTACATCATTTGTAGCGAGATGGATGAATGCAGAGCCTCTTATACAGAATGAAATAAGTCAGAAAGAGAAAAACAAGCACTGTATATTAATGTGTATATATACAGCATCTAGAAAAATGGTATTGATGAACTAGTGGAGAACAGATTTGTGGACACGGTTGGGAGAAAGTGAGGGTGGGGTGAACTGAGAAAGCAGCACTGACATATAGACACTTTCATGTGTAAAACAGTTGGTGGGAAGTCGCTACATAACACAGGGCGTCTAGCCTGGCGCTCTGTGATAACCTAGAGGCGCTCGGATGGAGGGGCAGGAGGGAGGCTTAGGAGAGAAGATATATATATATATATATTTATGCCTTATTTGTGTACAAGAACAACTAACACAAAATTGTAAATCAATTTTCCACCAATTAAAAAATAGATTTAGAAAAAGGTATGTCAATATTCCACTCTTCACTTTCAGGGGAACAATGATAGAAAATTGTAAGGTACTGGATTCTGGAAGATGAGTAATAAATAAAAATATTCTTTTCAGATTTGGCAAGTTTGCCAAATTTTCTTCATCCCAGCATTAGGCAGAAATCTGCAGTCACCAGGGATAACCCGCCATAGTTAACCTGTCAAAACTCTCTAATAACAAATCCAGTATATAAACCACACTGGGAAGAGACAGGCGCACACTGCACACTCGTGGTGATGGGGAGAAGAGAAGGAGACTTGAGATGAAAAGCCTCACTTCCGCCTGCCCCCTCAACAGCTCTGTGTCTGCATAGATTCTCTGAAGGCCCAAGCACTTCATCTGTAAAACGGAGTAAATAATAACACTTATTTTAAGGGCTGGGCAAGATTCAAATGATGTGTGTGACAAGTGCTTTATAAACTACAAGGAATAAAATAAAATCAGAAATTCCAGAGTGAATTTTTCTCCTCAATGCCAGCTGTGTAAGTCAGCTAGGGCTGCCATAACACAATACCAGAGTAGGTGGCTTAACGGAAATTTTTTTTTCTCACGTTTTCTCACAGGCTGCGAGTGTAAAATCAGGGTGCCAACAGGTTGGATTCCTCCTGAGGCCAGTCTCCTTGGCTTGCAAGATGGTCTCCTTTTATCTCTTCACATGACTGTTCCTCTGTGATCACACACCCCTGGTCTCTCTGTGCCCCAATTTCTTCTTAGAAGGACATCAATTAGATTAGGGCTCACCCTAAAGGCCTCATTTTAGCTTAATCACCTCTTTAAAGACCCAATCTCTAAATACGGTCACTTTCCGAAGTACTAGATGTCAGGGCTTCATTGTCTTTGGTCGGGGCGGCGGGGACAGAATTTAGCCCATAATACCAACCAAATATGTTTTAATATAAAAGTGTGGGGAGGGGATGAGATACTGTAACAACACTGAAGGCTGATCTGCTGACTAATTAGCAGAATACCAGAGTTAAATGATAGCATTTGGAGAGAACAATATATTATAATTGTTAAGAAAACAAGTCCATTACCAAATAACACATTTATTTACCAATGGCCTCACAACATTAACAGCTAAATGGAGTAGCTAATGGACTTTAGATCATAAGAAATGATTCGTGTAGCTGGTCTTTTCCTTGGCTGCTGGAACACAATCTTTCAATTTAACGGGGCTCAGTGAAGAAAGTACGCTGCTTATTTAGACTGGTAAATTTTTTATTCCTCCACCCCCAATTTTTTTCCCTAAACATTACCAAGTAATTTTAGAGAACTATCTAATACTTGATTGATATTCTATTAGTTGTCATGACAGCTGACAACAAGTATAGGTAATACTTATTGAAAGCTTACCAAACGTCAGGTATTATGCTGTGTTTTATATGCATTATCTTGTTTTATCCTCACATAGCCCTCATACAACAACCATGAGTATTCTTTTTATCTCAGCTTTAATGTGGAGATACTGAGGCTCAGAGAAGTTAATGACTTACCCATTTGGTCAGTGAAGGAGCTAAGATTCAAACTTGGTTGTGTCTAACTCCAGAACCCATATTCTCAATTACCTCATGTGGCTCTCTTGTCTTAATCCTAACTGGACTTGGCAGTCATTGATGAAATGACTCTTTCTAAAGATTAGGCTGCAACTACGTCATAGCAAGGGCTACCCAGGTGGATCAGCAGCAAAGAATCCACCTGCGATGCAGAAGACACAGGAGACATCACCAGATCCCTGGGTCAGGAAGACCCCCCCGGAGGAGGGGATGGATGGTAATCCACTCCAGTATTCTTGCCTTGGAGAATCTCATCGACAGAGGAGCCTGGCAGGCTATAGTCCATAGCATCACAGAGTCAGACATGACTGAAGCAACTGAGCACACACACATGTACATCACAGCAAATCTGCAGGAAATTATATTAAAATATGAGCAGTGCCTCTATCTAATTAGAAAAAATGGCACCCCACTCCAGTACTCTTGCCTGGAAAATCACATGGACGGAGGAGCCTGATAGGCTGCAGTCCATGAGGTCGCTAAGAGTCAGACATGACTGAACGACTGCACTTTCACTTTTCACTTTCATGCATTGGAGAAGGAAATGGCAACCCACTCCAGTGTTCTTGCCTTGGAGAACCCCATGGACAGAGGAGCCTGGCAGGCTACAGTCCATAGCATCACAGAGTCAGACACGACTGAAGCAACTGAGCACACACACATTTACATCACAGCAAATCTGCAGGAAATTATATTAAAATATGAGTGATGCCTCTATCTAATTAGAAAAGTCTAGCTCTTTTGGAAATTTCCACAGTTCTTGTATCCTCAATTTCCCACAATTCTTCCAGGTCACCCAAGAATACCTCTTAGAGGCAGCATAGTTTGGGGGCATAAAACTGTGACAGATTTTTACATGCATTCTCCCAATGCCAGCAAACAGAAGTATAAGCCTCACAGAGGCAAAGGCTTGAAACTCAGTGACCAATGCAGGATGAGTCACCAATCTGAGAACAGGGAGATTAATTGAGAGCCTCATATAAAACAACAGAACCCTCACTTTCCTTTTTCATCCAGTTTCCAAGTACCAATGTCCTTATTCCTGGCACTTACATAATTATTCTCAAGGAAGTATTTCAGAAAAGAGAGGATACTGGGAGGTTAGGATGAGTGGTAAGAGACTGAAAATTATTAATAAGTTTGATCATGTGGGAAAAAAATTTAGACCAGAAGACAGTGATAGGTACAAAAATTAATTATCAATTCCAGGATTTTTTAATTAATAAGAAATTAAATAATCCAAAACTAAATATTGATTTAATATTAGAAAGTTGTGAAGTTACTATGTTATAAAGAAACTGGTAACAGGACGGAGGTGAAATAAAAGTTAAATCCTCATCTAAAATATTAGGAAATCAATGGATAATGTTTAAAGTTGATATCTCAGTAGAAGTTGTAAGCACATTATTCAGAATTATGGATACAAATAGCTGAGCAGTGACTGTGCTGCTCTTGGGAAACAGGTCAAGATGGAATTGGATGAAGGGACTGCTTTTTTTTTTCAGTATTTTAAGCCTTTTGTATTACAAGCTTTTCAGTATTATTTGACATTTTTAACTATATGTTTATTCTTTGGATAAATATAAAACATGATTTTAAAAAGATTATGTTTTAAAATTGTATGACTGGGCAGGAATCAAGATGGCAGAGTGGGAATACCCTGAATCACCTTCCTTGGGCACACCAAAATGACAACTCCTCACAGAGCAGCTTTTCATGAGAACAACCATAAGGCTGGCAGGAAGGATTTCCTAAGACTAAAGATATAAGGAAGGAAACACAATGAGGTGGGTAGGACAAGCAGCATTCCCTAAGGAGCAAAAGTCTGAGCCTCGCTTTGGACTCCCCAACCCAGGGTTTTGTACCAAGAAAAATGAAGTCCCAGAACATCCGGCTTTGAAAACCAGCAGGGCTTATCTTCAGGCGAGCTGGGGTTGTATAGGAAACAGAAACTCTCCTCTTAAAGGACATGTGAAAAAGCTTATACACTCCAAGTCCCAGTACAGAGGAAGTAACCCGAAAGGCACCTGTGTTGATCATGGAGACTCTTCTGGAGAGGTGAGAGGCAACTGAGACTCCCTCTGGGCACTGAGACCCTGGCAGAAGACTTTTTTCTTGGATCTCATTCTACTGTGCTGATACTGGCACTGGTGAGTATCATTTTGAAATGCTCCTTCCACTCTAATATTGAGGGGGCCTTCCCTACTCACCAGCAAACTCACAGCAACCACACACGGCTGGGCCACGTGGCCAGTCATGCTAGGAGCTGGCCCTGCCCAACAGCAGACCTGCAGCAGCTACGTAAGAGCCTCATAGCCTCAGTACCAGCATGCCTATGGTATCCGGCCCCACCACAAGAGAAGGACCCATGCAGCCACATAAGAAACATCCCAGGAGGATCTATTCTGATGACCAGAAGGAAGTATGATGCTGGGTCCCAGAGGATGTCTCCTACATAAGATTATTTCTCCAGGATCAGGAAACGTAATAGATTTACCTAATACAAAGACATAAACACATAGAATTAGGCAAAACAAGATCATTTCTCCAAGATCAGGAAACATAACAGACTTACCTAGTACATAGAAATAAACATACACAATTAGGCAAAACAGAGAAATATGTTCCAAACAAAGGAACAAGAGAAAAACCTCAGAAAAAAGAACCAAATGCAACAAAGATAATCTACCCAATAAAGAGTTGAAGGTAATGATCATAAAGATGCTCACTGATCTTGGGAGAAAAATGGATGAGTACAGGGAGAACTACAACAGACTAGGAACTATTAAAAAAAAAAAAACTGAAGAATATAATAACTGTCAGTCAGAGCTGAAAATATAATAACTGAAATGAAGAATATACTAGAAGGAATCAACAGTAGATTAGATGATAAAGAAGAGTAGATCAGCAATCTGGAAGACAGGGTAGTGAAAATCACTCAAGTGGAAGAGAAAAAAAAATATATATATATTTTGCATGAGGATCATTTAAGGGTCCTCTGAGACTGCTATTCACATTATAGGGGTCTGAGAAGAAAAGGAAAGAGAGAAAGGTACAGACAAATTATTTAAAGCAATAAGAGCTGAAAACTTCCAGGTTCAGAAAGCACAGAGAGGCCCAAACAAGAAGATCTCAAAGAGGTACACACCAACACACACAGTAATTTAAATGCTAAAAATTAATGAGAAAGAGAGAATCTTAAAAGCATCAAGAGAAAAGTGACTAGTTACATATAAGGTAACTCCCATAAGACAATTGGTTGACTTTTCAATAGAAACCTTGCAGGCCAGAAGGGAGATGCATAATATATTTAAAATTATGAAAGGCAAAACTTATAACCAAGAATATTCTACCCAGCAAGGTTATCATTCAGAATTGAAAGAGATAAAGTTTTACAAACTAGCAAAAGTTAAAAGAATTTATCACCACTAAACCAGCCTTAAAAACATGTAAAAGTGACTTTTCTAAGTGGAAAGGAATAGGCAACATTTAGAAATAAGAAAATCATAAAAGTAAAAATCTCACTGGTAAAGGGAAACATATAGTAAGGGCAGTGGATCAACCAATCATAAAGTTAGTAGATAGGTTAAAAAAAATCAAAACAGTAAAATACCTACATTTCACCCTTGAACAACATGGGTTTGAACTATACAGGTCCACTTATATGTGGGTTTTTTCAATAGAAAATGTACAGTTTTACCAGTTTCATGGTTGACTGAATCTGTGGATATATAGGGCCAACTATAAAGGAAAATGCAGATTTTCTACTGCATGCAGAGTTGGCAACCCTAACCTTCACTTTGTTCAAGGGTCAACTGTATCTCTACAACTAATAGTTAACATAAAATTAAAAGATATAACATATGATGTCAAAAAACATAAAACATAGGGGGCAATGAAAGTGTAGGTCTCTTAAAATATACTCAAGCTTAAGAGATCATAAACTTAAAAAGTACACACATTTCTCATGTTTTAGTTCAGTCGCTCAGTCATGTCCGACTCTTTGTGACCCCATGAACTGCAGCACGCCAGGCCTCCCTGTCCATCACCAACTCCTGGAGTCCACCCAAACCCATGTCCATTGAGTCAGTGATGCCATCCAACCATTTCAATCCTCTGTCGTCTCCTTCTCCTCATGTCCTCACTCTTTCCCAGCATCAGGGTCTTTTCAAATGAGTCAGCTCTTTGCATCAGGTGGCCACAGTATTGGAGTTTCAGCTTCAATATCAGTCCTTCCAATGAACACCCAGGACTGATCTCCTCTAGGATAGACTGGTTGGAGCTCCTTGCAGTCCAAAGGACTCTCAAGAGTCTTCTCCAACACCACAGTTCAAAAGCATCAATTCTTTGGCACTCAGTTTTCTTTATAGTCCAACTCGCATGTCCGTACATGACCACTGGAAAAACCATAGCCTTGACTAGTCAGACCTTTCATGTTTGCTGTAAACCAAAAATCTATAATAGATATGCAAAAGTAAAGAGAAAGAAATCCAAATGTAACACTAAATCTAGTTATTAAATAACAAGGGAAGAGAGCAAGAGAAGAAAAAAATACAGCAGGGAACTACAAAAACAATTAGAAAACAATGAACAAAGTGGCAATAATTACATACTTATAACAAATTACTGGAAATGTAAATGGACTAAATGTTCCAATCAAAAGACGAAGAGTAAGTGAGTGGAGACAAAATAAGACTCACATATATGCTGCTTCCAAGAGACTGACTTCACATTTAAATACATACACAGACTAAAAGTTAGGAGATGGAAAATGGTATTTCATGCAAATGAAAAGAAAGCTGGAGCTGATCAGAAAAAATAAACTTTAAAACAAAGACTGTAAAAGAGATAAAGAAGGGCATTACATACTCATCACATACTGATAAAAGGATCAGTCCAACAAGATATAACACTTGAAAATATATAAGCATCCAACATACATGGTTCACCAAAATACATAAAACAAATATTAACAGACATAAAGGGATAAATAGTAGGAGACTTTAACACCCTACTTACATCATTGATCAGATTATTCAGGAGGAAAATGGTAAGGAAATGCTGACCTTAAACTATACATTACAGCATAAGGATTTATTATATATATATATGTGTGTGTGTATATATATATATATATATATATATATATATGTACATATATAACAATCCATGCAAAAAACTGTAAAATAAACATCTTTTTTTTCAGGTGCATTTGGAACATTCTCCAGGCTACATTACATGCTAAGCCACAAAACAAGTCTCAGTAAACATAACAAGACTGAAATCATGCCAAGCACCCTTTCTAATGAGAACAATATGAGACTAGAAATTAACTACAAGGGAAACTTAAAAAATAAATAGCCAAATGGAAGGTAAGTAATATGCTACAAAGAAAAATAATTGGCTATTAAAGAAATTATAGAGGAAATCAAAGAAATAAAAAAAAATACCTGGAGACAAATGAAAATGGAAACATAATGTACCAAAATCTACTGGGCATAGGAAAAGCAATTCTAAGAGGGAAGTTTATAGTGATCTAGACCTGCAGAGTACATCATGAGAAATGCTGGGCTGGAGGAAGCACAAGCTGGAGTCAAGATTGCCGGGAGAAATATCAATAACCTCAGATATGCAGATGACACCACCCTTATGGCAGAAAGTGAAGAGGAACTCAAAAGCCTCTTGATGAAAGTGAAAGAGGAGAGTGAAAAAGTTGGCTTAAAGCTCAACATTCAGAAAACGAAGATCATGGCATCTGGTCCCATCACTTCATGGAAAATAGATGGGGAAACAGTGGGAACAGTGGCAGTTTTTTGGGGCTCCAAAATCACTGCAGATGGTGACTGCAGCCATGAAATTAAAAGACACTTACTCCTTGGAAGGAAAGTTATGACCAACCTAGATAGCATATTCAAAAGCAGAGACATTACTTTGCCAACAAAGGTCCATCTAGTCAAGGCTATGGTTTTTCCAGTGGTCATGTATGGATGTGAGTGTTGGACTGTGAGGAAAGCTGAGCACCGAAGAATTGACGCTTTTGAACTATGGTGTTGGAGAAGACTCTTGAGAGTCCCTTGGACTGCAAGGAGATCTAACAAGTTTATTCTAAAGGAGATCAGTCTTGGGTATTCATTGGAAGGAATGATACTAAAGCTGAAACTCCAGTACTTTGGCCACCTCATGCGAAGAGTTGACTCATTGGAAAAGACTCTGATGCTGGGAGGGATTGGGGTCAGGGGGAGAAGGGGACGACAGAGGATGAGATGGCTGAATGGCATCACCGACTCGATGGACATGAGTTTGAGTGAACTCCAGGAGATGGTGATGGACAGGGAGGCCTGGTGTGTTGCGATTCATGGGGTCACAAAGAGTCAGACACGACTGAGTGACTGAACTGAACTGAACTGAACTGAGACCTACCTCAAGGAACAGGTAGAATAAGCAATCCAATCTTTTTCTAAAGGAACCAGAAAAAGAAGAACAAAGCCCAAAGTTAGTATAAGGAAAGAAGTAATAAAGATCAAAGCAAAAATAAATGAAATAGAGTCAAATAAAATAATTTTAAAGATCAATGGAAGATGAAAATATAAACAAAATGGATAAACGGGGGAAAAAAGGCCCAAATATATAAACCAGAAATGAAAGAAGAGAGGTTCAAACTGAAACCACAGAAATATAGAGGATCCTATTATTAAGATAGTTATACAGTAACAAAGGAGAACCTAAAAGAAATGGATAAATTCCTAGAAACATACAATTTTCCAATACTGAATCATAAAGAAACAGAAAATCTGAATAGATCAACTACAGTAATTAAATTGAATCAGTAATCAAAAAACTCCCAACAAAATGAAGTTCAGAATCATCTTCACAGGAGAATTCTACCAAGCATTTAAGGATTAATACTTGTGCTTCTCAAACTACTCCAAAAAACTGATGCGGAAGGAATGCTCTGAACTCATTCTACTAGGCCAGCATCATCTTCATTCCAAAACCAGACACACTCAAAGGAAAAAAAAAAAAAAAAAAAACTTGCAGATCAATATCATAGATAAATATGGATACAAAAATCCTCAACAAAATATCAGCAAACTGAATTCAACAATACATTAAAAGGATCATATGCCATGATCAAGTGAGGTTTATCCCAGAGATGCAAGGATAACTGAATATCCTGAAATCAGTTACACACTACATTAACAAAATAAAGGGTAAAAGCCATCTGTTCATCTCAATAGATGCATAAAAAGCTTTGGACAAAATTCAGCTTCCATTTATGATAAAAATTCTTAACAAAGTGGGTAGAGAGGGAACATAGCTCAACGTAAGAAAAGCAATATGTGACAAATGTATAGCCAATATCATAGTCAATGGTATAAAGCTAAAACCAGTTCCTCTAAGATAAGAAATAAGATAAGGATGTCCACTCTTGCCACTTTTATTCAAAAATGGCACTGGATGTCGTAGCCACAGCAATCAGACAATAAAAGAAATAAAAGGAATCCAAACTGATAAGAAAGAAATAATAAAACTGTCACTGCTTGCCGATGACATAATACTATATATAAAACAGCCTAAAAACTTCAATAAAATCTATTAGAGCTAATAATGAATTCAGTAAAGTTGCAGGATACAAAACTAATATACAGAAATTTGTTGTTTCTATATTTTAACAACAGACTATCAAAAAGAAAAATTAAGAAAGTAACTCCCTTCACAATTGCATCAAAGAGCATAAAATACCTAGAAATAAAGGAGGTGCAAGACCTGTACTCTGAAAACTATAAGAACTGATGACAGAAACTGAAGACAACACAAGCAATGGAAAGATATGGCATGATTAGGGGCTGGGAAAATTAATCAAAAACAAAGGTGACAAAAATATATAATGGGGAAAAGATAGCTTCTTTAAGAAATGATGTTGGGAAAACAGAGCAGCTACATGACAAAAAAGGAAACTGTAAGCAGTGTACACTAGTTGATAAAATTGTTTCCTACAGGAGTATGAGTTAACAATCTGAAGCAATAACATGTGTACACTGGAATTCAATGGAAGGTGGGTGATGGGAGCCAGTTTTCTCATTGTTGGGTGAGAGGTTACAGAAAAGCAAGAGGATAAGGCTATCATGAGGTAAAGGATTAGAGCTAGAGACGTCAGGATGAAGTCAAGTTTAGTTTAATATATCAGTGGATGTTGTTTAGTTGCTAAGTCATGTCCAACTCTTTTGTGACCCCATGTTGCAGCCCACCAGGCTCCTCTGTCCATGGTGTTTCCCAGCCATGAGTACTGCCGTGGGTTGCCATTTTCTTCTCCAGGGGATCTTCCCAACCCAAGTATTGAACCTGTGTCTCCTGCACAGGCAGGCAAATTCTTTACCACTGAGTCACCAAGTAAGTCCATAGCAATAGATACAGATGGTTATATACAGAAATATTTACAGATATATATATACAGATGGGTTGGTATTATAAACATATCTCCTTGCTCTGTCAGCTGAGAGGACCTAGAACCAATGACATTTACTTATTACTATAGAGTAGCAGGCATACCCAGGGCCAGACCTTTGTTTATCATGACAGTCTCCTAGAAAAAGAACTAAGGTTCCTTGGAGAAATGGCTGATTTTCAAACTGGGGCAGAAACATGCAAAATTAGCCTAGAGCATCTTGTAGTATCAGAAAGCAAGGAAGTGCATAAAAACAAGAAAACAAACAACCCATGCAACAATAACGGGAGTATGTCAAAAGGATACAGGAGCCAAATGAAAAAGCTCCCAGTGGCCACAGCTGCAACAATATGAGCAAAAAAATAAACTAGTATTGAATTCGTGGCTCAAACAGTAAAGAATCTGCCTACAATGTGGGAGACCTGGGTTCAGTCCCTGGGTTGGGAAGATCCCCTGGAGAAGGGCATGGTAACCCACTCCAGTATTCTTGCCTGGAGAATCCCCATGGACAGAGGAGTCTGGCAGCTACAGTCCACGGAGTCACAAAGAGTAGACGTGACCAAGCGACTAACACTTTCATTTTTCACTAAATTATAACCTGAAGTGTAGACTAAATATCTATGTAACCATTGTAACATAAACAATTGAATAAACAAGTAAATAGACAAATAAAAATAGTCAAATCTGTGCAGAAAAAGTACAAATAATTTATATAGGTGTTCCACCCTTTAAGAGGTACAGCATGACTCTTCAACTCTGTACGTGTGGGATGCACATATTATTTCCTTCCAAAGAATACAACATGTAAAGGGAAAACTTTAAGGTGAAGTAAACTGTCAAATGAAGTCACCTTCAATGGTAATTTCATATTGTTGATGAGTACCCTTGATATCATGTGATGAGAATGGCACTTTATACCTCTGTGGTCTTCCTCCCCAAAATGTATCACTCCGATCTAATCATTAGCAAATATTAGACAAATTTCAATTGAGGGACATTCTATAAAATATCTGATCAGCACTCTTCAAAACTGTAAGGGACATCAAAAACAAGGAAAACATGAGAAACGATCAAACCAAGAGGAGTGTGAGAGATGAGACGTCTAAGCGTAGTAGGATTTCTGGATAAGATCATAGAACAGAAGAAGGACATCAGGGAGTAAGAAAAAAACATGAATAAAGCATGGATCAACGTCAATATTGATTCACAAATTATGACAAATGTACCATACTAACATAAGATGTTAAAAATGGGAAACTGGGGGTGTGGGCTATATGGGAATTCTGTACTATTTTCACAATCATCCTGTAAATTTAAAACTGTTCTGAAATAAAAATTTTACTTAAAAAGAAGATAATGGTCACAAATTTCCATAATTTCTGCTCTAATTCTCCATGTTAAACCCACAAGTTTCTAAAACTCTTTGGAGAAATAAAACAGCATAAGAGGAAACATTATTTAAATTCATATCCAAGATCCCATTGAACTCTAAAATGTTCTGAACTGTAGGCAACAATGTACATTATGTTTTCAACATGCTGTACACTACTGTGACATTAATTGCACTGAAGGTCAATATGTATATTTTGTCAGCAAACAATAGCTGACTTTGGCCAATTGGGACAAAATAAAGGGATTTATTGGAAAGATACGGGGCAGCTCACAGAATCTTAGGTATAGCTAGCTACCCAGCTGGGCTTCGCAAAGGACAGGAAGCAGGCAGCTCCCAGACAGGCAGCAGGATCTGCTGATTTCTTCTCATTTGAATCATGTGACCACCTCTAGGCAGAGTAGAGCAGAGAAGCTTATTTGCAATGTTACTTAGCCTGTATGCAAAGTGGGAGAGTAAGTTCTCCCAAGTAACTAAAGCATTTCCAGAAGAAGAGGAAGCAGATGCTCAGTGGGCCAAAATACCAGCCGTCCAACCACAGTTGTTCCTTAAAATCCAAAGGGAAGGTTGAGGCCAATAGGACATTTGGACTCAAGCATCCTGAGATACAGAACAGAGTTGGCAAGTTATAAAGCTGAGAGGTGGGACCCTCGAGAGAGGAATTTTCAAGATCCCTCCTCAACACTGGCAGCACAGAGATTGAAGACATCAGAGTCAAACTAATGTTTTCTGGGAAGGGAGCATTCAGTGAGAAACAAGTACAGAAAACTCAAGTGAGTGACTTAAAATTCACCAGTGATGAGAGTAACGCATTTTGTCTACATGGGTGGGTGGTGTGTTTTCTCTTATTTCTTCTTTTGCAAATCAATATGCTTTTTTTTTTTAGAATATTCACAAATCCATGAATGAAAAAGAAAGCGTATATTCAGTCACAGGGATGCTTCCAGTGATCAACTTTAGCTATTTTAGTGTTCAGGCTATCAGCAGTGGACTTCTAGGTACACAGGTCGCATGCTCCTAGAACAGGATGCTATCGACACTTCGGTGGGCTTGTCTCCACCTCCCCGATGCGCAAAGAGCCTTGCACACAGGAGGGATACCGGAAAAGAACCTTCTTAAACCCTGACTCTTAGAAAACAGAGGCTCCTGCAATGGCAAGAAGGAAAGATCTTTGCTTGTTTCACTGCTCATTGGGCAAATCAGTGCTGAGGCCCACTCAACTGTTTCTGGCTCTTTAGTTCTCTCGTGCGTTACGTAAGGCAGGTAGAGCAGGTAACCCAGGACACCAGCCTCCCGTGTCACAATCCATCTTTTCTGATAGTTTAGAAGATATCCCTCAGATTATTCCATCCGTGATTTCAGTGCCAAAGAGCCAGCTGCAGTAAGTAATTTTTCCCCATTTCTGACTGCACAATGGACCATAATTGGCAGAAATGCATCCCAGAAGTCAGTCTCTAACCCACGATTCAGGCTTACATCAACAAATTCCTCCAATCTGCCAAGTGTTATTCCATCTGAGCAATCGCCTTATTCCTGGCACCCATCATGCCACTTCCTGTTTTGTATGCTGGACATGGGGCTCGTTTATGGCTGGCTGGAGTCAGCAAACTCAGCTTGAAAGTAGCCTGGTGGAATTCTAACCCCAAAATCCCTTACTATAATTTAAAAATAAATCATACCAAAATGACAAAGCAGAACCAGGGCTTTGTTCCCCTCACTGAAAACGAAGGAGTTTAATGGAAAATAAAATGCCAAAGCTGCAGGGAAAATTACTATTGCAGAAATTGTATTTCAGATTTCTGAGCACCAGTCAATTATATTTCCTAAAGCTGTTCAGAGTATAGATAAAATGCCAGCTAACCTCGCAGTGTGTGTGTCTATTAATTTCCTACCAGCAATACCTGCTGAAAGCACCACAAGATGATTCCAGAGTTCCGCTTTGGGCCCTACTCTAGTGGCTTCTCCGTCTCACAACCGTTGCTATAGACTGCTCTGTGATGTGGGCATTCAAGGAATAAACCCAAAATGTTTTTTCCTTCTTGTCTAGGTTGTAGTGAGTAACCATGGCTGCCTTTTCAAAGCTATGCAGTCCTTGGAATGGTATCTCCTTTCACAAAGCTAATCAAAATCAAAACCTCAAACCCAGAGAGAGGAGAAGTTTCCTTATGATACACCGAAGGTATTCAATAAATGTTTATCAAAATTAAAGATGGAAGCATGAGTGCATGCTCAGTCGCTTCAGCCGTGTTTGACCCTTTGGGATGTAGCCGGAGGCTCCTCTGTCCACGGGATTCTCCAGGCAAGAATACTGGAGTGGGTTGCCATGCCCTCCTCCAGGGGATCCTCCTGACCCAGGGATTGAACCAATCTCCTGCCCTGGCAGGCAGGTTCTTTACCACTAATGCCACCTGGGAAGCCCAAATGAAAGTAGCACTAATATAATTTGTTTATTGAAAAACAACTAAATTTGTTTTGACTATGTACCCAAACTTACCACCACAATCCCCCAACACATGCATGGCACAATTATGTAGAGAAGCTTGAATACAATGAAAGGAATAAAAATCATTTTCTTGAAAAGCCATTCATAATCCCTTTGTAAATCTAACAGGTATTTAGGAAGCATTATTTCACAAGTTCTTTTAAGTGGTGTTCAAGGGAAGCATGTCGATAGTGTAAACAGCAAAGTAATGACTTAATGACTTAGATCTCAATGATCATAATACTGTTGTTGTTGTTTTGGTAAAGTTTTCAGCAATCAGCAAGACTTTAGACTGAATAATAATAATTTATAAATAGTTAGACAACCAAAACAACATCCCTTGAATTGCCTCTTTGGAATTTTAGTTGGTGAGGAATTTTTTTTCCTGAGAGGTGGAAAACAGTACATTTACAGAATATAGACAGTTTACACTCCAACCTGAAATCACAACTAGAGTCTTGACTAGAAAAGGAAAGGCAAAGTGTTGTCCCATAAAGCCTGAAAGCATGGAATAGGTGAGAGTCTAGAGTCCTGAGTTAAGAGAGTCTTACCCATTTAATTTCCTCTTCTGACCCCCACCCGCACATGGGCAGGGCCGCCTTCCCTTGTATGGGTAGGGCAAAGCCCGCTGCCCCTCCCTCTGATCTGGAATTAACTTATCCATCACTTTGTGCTAGAGGAGCACAGGCGTTCACAACTCGAGAGCAGAGGGATATTTGCTCTCCTGGACACATCATAAGGATGATGTGGTTGGCTCAGCAAGACTTGGAAAGCCAGGGTGAAAACAAGGGACCATATGCGTTGTAACCATTCTTTCAAATGCTGCCAGGCCTGCAAGCAGCGTGGACAATGGCCCCATATGCAAGGTACATCTGGAGCTACGTGCGGTTGCCTGATTGCCTTGCTCAGTGCTTCTGCATGCTTAGTAGAATAGGAGGCTTTAATACAGAGTCCACTTCATACGGGAAAGCAATGGTAACTTGTGTGTGTATGGCTGGAGGAGAGGAGCAAGAGGAAAGCGGAGGAGGAGTCAGTGGGTCCTGGCCTCACACGGTCAGAATGTCACGATCAGATGAACCATCTGTACAGGGCATGGCTTGCACGCACTCCTCATCAGAGCACTCCTGTCTCACCACGTCTTACTCACGTGGGCCTCATTCTGTGCTTGGTCGCTCAGGTATGCCTGACTCTTTGCAACCCCACGGACTGTAGCCTGCCAGGCTCCTCTGTCCATGGGGCTTCTCCAGGCAAGAATACTGGAGTGGGTTGCCATGCCCTCCTCCAGGGGATCTTCTTGACTCAGGAGTCGAACCGGGGTCTCCTGCATTGCAGGCAGATCCTTTACCAGCACCTGGGCCTTAAGAACAGCGCCTTTTACAGACAGAGAGGAGGTGTCAGAGGAGAGCATATGGAATCATTCTGTGTAGCTGAGGCAGATTTGATTTCTGAGACTAAAGATTCTAAGTTTCCAGCAATATAACTGATTGTTTCTCTTAGTGCTCCTTCGAGGTAGGTCAGATTCTGCTATTTCCTTCAAAGAGCTGGCTGACGAATTCACTTAATTCCTTTATTTTAGCATTATTTCTATAAAACCCTAAAGAAAATCCTACATAAAGTCATGAATTTGGTGCATGCCTGATGTCATACATTTATGAAAAAATAGTAACCTCTTTATATGTCCCCAAGTCCTCAAAAATATCCTTATCATTTAATGTACTTTTCAATAAGCATTTTTAGTTATTATTATTATATTGAAAATTTGAGATTTTTCTGACATTAAAAGGCTAGATTAAAACAAACAATATGCTCCCAGAGATGAACCTGGCACATACAGGGTATTTTCACATTAATTTGCAAGCTAACAGAAAGAATGCCTTCCTAGCTGCCTTCCTCCCAGTGAAAGGATAAGGAATGAAAGTAACCTGGAGTGAAAACTTACTGATGTTATAAGACTTGACTTCTAAAGTGAGGTACAAAGCTTTAAAAAGAATATTTTTTAATCTTCCCCATACAATGAATGCATTTCAAATGTTAAAAAGAATCCCGAATGACCTTTGTCTAGCTAAAGATTGCTAATGAGGAAAAAACATCACAAGTGAGTCACTCACCTGGTTCTGGGGAGCAAGATCAAGCAAAATGCTGTTCTTGAATTATAGCACTTTGCATGGGGCAGCTCCTTTGATCCTAACAGCAACAGCAGGAGGAGGGAGCATCACTGTCACCTTACAGGTGGGGAAAGTGAGGCTCAGAAAACCCCTAGGACAGCGCAGTTAGGCAGCAGAGCCAAGCGTCGCCCCGGGCCTGGCTGACTCGGCCAGTCCCTGCTGTGCCCTTTTAAATAACGCTGCCCCTGTGCTGCTCTGTTAACCTCCATTCGGGAAAATGCCCACAGAAAGAGCAGAAATAATGAGAAAATCAGACTACATTAGGTTTCACAGGAAAACCTCAGAATGTCAATATTTACATTTTTTAAATGTGCATGGTTTTCTACATATGGCCATTAGAAGGGTTTCTGAGATTTAAAGATTTCATTGTATTGCCGGAAAGAACTGCTTTTAGGTAAGCCTGATTACTATATGGTGGGCCTGGATGGCTCAGTGGCAGCAGGATGGGGGTGGTGGGGCATGAGCCTTAAATGCGAGAGGCCGGATGGAAGTGCCACTCACTGCGTGCCCCTCTCACCAAGGATCCCTAACCCTGACCGCAGTGTGGGGGACAGACAGAACATGTGTCGCAGGGCCCTGGGGGAGTGCAGAGGGGCTCCTCACATGGATCAGGCACCGCGACAAGGGGGCAAGCCAAGGCCCACAGACGCCGCTCTTGCTGAGCTTCCATGTGCCCTTTGGAGAACATGCACCAGCCTTGCCCTTGCTGGCCTGAACCTGCACTTGGCAGGAACAAATGGCTCAGACCATCTCCTCATTTACGAGCTGCATTTTTGGAGGCGCAGACAGCTCATTCACATGTTGGAGCAAGGGCCCTTCCTGGCTGTTGTCTGGTACATTCGGTTTGGTTTTATAATTACTCCCAGTGGAAGCCTGCTGTCTTAAGCTTGATCTCTGCATGTACCACTGGGGTCTGATGGCTCGAAAGCACATGGGTCACTAAAATATTAATATAACTCCAAAAAATCGCTTTGGTCTTCTTGCAGCACCCTCATCCTAAAAAAATCCCGACTGTGGTCACTCAGTTAGAGCTAATGCCATGGATTCCTGTTTGTTCCGTCTCTCAGTCCTCTCCTCCAGCTGCTGGCATGGCAGCGAGCGACCACTGAGCACAGAGCGAGGCCCACACAATGAAGCTGCTCAGACCTGGGCTCAAGCCCTCAGTCGGTCCTCAGTGAGACCCCAACAAAATGCTTGGTCTTTTGGGGAAAGAGTATCACTTTCCCCAACTGTAAAGTAAAAAGCAATGACATGATTGTAACAATACTTCACCAATTGCAAATTAAATCAGTTCAGTTCAGTTCAGTTGCTCAGTTGTGTCTGACTCTTTGTGACCCTATGGACTGCAGCACGCCAGGCCTCCATGTCCATCACCAACTCCCGGAGTTTACTCAAACTCATGTCCATTGAGTTGGTGATGCCATCCAACCATCTCATCCCCTGTCGTCCCCTTCTCTTTCCACCTTCAATCTTTCCCAGCATCAGGGTCTTTAAATAGGAATATTCATTTTAAAGGGATTCCCAGGTGGCGCTAGTGGTTAAAAAACACACCTGCCAAAGCAGGAAACATTAGAGACATGGGTTTGACCCCTGGGTTGGGAAGATCCCCTGGAGGAGGGCATGGCAACCCACTCCAGGATTCTTGCCTGGAGAATCCCATGGACAGAGGAGCCTGGTGGGCTATTGTCCATGAGGTCACAAAGAGTTGGACACAATTGAAGTGACTTAGTACACATGCACACACGTTCATTTTAAAAAGGACTTTATAAATTTTAAAAGTATCACACAAGTGATCGTGATTAAGGTCATCATTGTATACAAGTAGAGTGGGTGACAAGGAAGGGAAAGGCAGCCAGAGGTCTAGATGTGACCTAGTGAGAAAAAGCCTTAGAAGCATTACTCCCAGCTCTAGGTCTGCCTTTACCTAAATGTACAACTGGACAAGGCACTTAGCTTCTTTGTACCAGTACTGTATCTGTCATAAATATGAATGGAAATAAGGGAAGGAAACCGTGGGCTAGGATGTGCACATCTTCTCTCATATAACCCAAACGGCAGGCTTCATGAGAAGCATCACGTAGCCACTGGTGCAGGTGAAGAGCCCAGAGACCCTGAGAACTTAGTGAAGAGAACACAGAGCACAGCCTGGTGGCTCTGGGTTCAAACCCTGCTCTTCCGACTCCAAGGTGGAAGCTCAACCTGGTCGGGAACCACAAGGAAAAGGCAGAGTGGCCAGGACTTTGACCGAGGTGGCGTCTAAGGATTTCTTTTATTTCTAAAATATCATGAGTCTAAAACTTGGTGATTTTTCCATTTAATTAAAAATAAAAGCCTGAGTCATGCAGAGCAAAATCTCTCCAGTTTCTAAGTGAGCTCCCTCCACAAATGTTCCCTTGTTTTTTCAGGGTCAGGCAAACTGGCTACTAGTGGGCTGATCAAAGTTCCTCAGATGTCCACTCCCATCGCTTCTCTGGGGGATGGCTGTGACTCATGGCATTGGGCTAATACAACTCATCTCTCTTCTCACAAAAACACAGGCCAATAACAGCAAGACAAGCAAAGCCCTGGCTTCCAATACTGTGAGAAAGATCTGCCCACACATCCCCAGCCCCATGGACAAAATAAACATCTCTTTCTCTCACTAAAAGAAAATGGCAGAATTTAAAGCATAATATGCTCATGATACCCGCATTGAGAAGGAAACAGAGAAACCACGCAGGAATTCTCCTCTCTGACCAGTGCCTGCCATAGAAGAAAAGCGTTAGGAGGAAGGCTGCCTTGTGTTAAGTACAAGGCCTCTAACTCCATTTTATGTCCACGGTCACTGATGTAATTGTGAATTCCTGCTGCATTTATAATTAAGAAAGAAACAGATGGTAATGCTTAGTATTAAGCACTAAGGAGTGGCCATTAAAACAATCTAGAATGCCAGCAGTTGTATATGATATCAGAGGTTCAGTTTACCATAACAAAGTTTTATATCCATGGGAAAAGAGGCTGAGAGATGAAGGCCTCTTTCTCCATCACAAATCCATTCCCATCACAGCTGTCCCCTCACTGAAGGCACACTGCACATCACAGGCGGCCTCCTAGCCACATTCGCTGCTGGACACAAAATGGGTCGCGTCACATACTATAGATGGCCAACACAAGGGGCAAAACACAAAGTCCAAGCTGGAGCGCGCACCGAGTCATGGAAACGCAGTTGGTGAGGCCCGAGAGAACCACTAAAGGCACGTGGGGGTCAGGGCAGGCTGACAGAGGGAAAATTCCAGAACGCTGTGGGAACATGGCCGGCAGCCTGGGTCTCCCGGAGCACGTAAGAGGCTATTAAATTCTGCTACAAAAGTGAAACAAACTGCCCCTCTCACGAAATATATGTGTTTATGCAGTGTGTATATGTGTGTGTACGTGTGTGTGTAAAAACTGAAAGGAGAATGGCTGTATAATTTTTTCCAGTAAGACAATCTTTAGTGACCATATCAGCTAGCTGTTGGGAAAATAATCTATCTCCCATTCTCCACTGATACACATGAGTGTTTTTGCCTTTAGTAATCTGAGCTTCCTGAACAGTTTCTCAGCTCAACCTGCCTTCAGATTCCTCTTTGAACTAATCTCATCTCATTGGAGTCACACCACGCTCTCACAGGGATCCGGTTCCCATGGCGGGGGCAGGTCACTTGCTGAACCAAGGTACCCGTCCTGGCAGCAGCTCGCGCTCACATCGGTCTGCTTCCATCATCCTTAGCGGTGCCTGTCACCTGTCAGCCTCCGGTCTAAGTCACTAATCACGCAAGCTGCAGAGTAGTTTCACCTGTAGAACATCCCGAGGCCTCTAATTATAAGACCTGCCCACTATGAATAGTGCTATACATCACGAAATAACGAGGAACCAACTCTAAGAATTCTGAAATACACTGTCAGGTTGGAACATTCTCTCCCCGAATTTTGTCCCCACCCTCAACAGAGAGGGGGTGAGAGAGAGAAAGAGAGAGAGAGAGAGAGAGAAATTCAATAAAGAGCTAGTACAGAACAAAGAGAGCGCAGGGGCAGGTGGAGTCTTGGGAACCATTGGGAAAAATGTTGAAAATTTTTGAACTCCTTTTCTGCTTGGATGATGAGCTGAGTGAACTCCGGGAGATGGTGATGGACAGGGAGGCCTGTCCTGCTGCGATTCATGGGGTCACAAAGAGTCGGAAATGACTGAGCGACTGAACTGATCCTTAAGAAAATGTCCGTAATGTTTCAGAGCCTCTGATTACGTGACCAAAGTCACACTTGAGATTCACTGTGTCAAAACTGTCAGAAAAGCAAATGAAAGACAATTCAGACCAGTGTTTTCACCCACATTTTCCAACTAACAGCACATTTACTGACTGTTCGACATCACTCAACAAGTCTTTTCTCCTGAGGTGCACAGGATATAGGAGAAGAACCCTAAGGCCGAGAAAAAGGAATGCCAGCATCCACATGGCCCAGAAGAGCAAACAGGTGCGGCCGGATGCTGGGAGTGAGGTTTTAGACAGGTTGGGAACAGCACACCCAAGGAAAGAGAATACTCCAGCACAGCAGCCAATGAGTGAAGCCAGGAAGTGCAGCGACTGGCCCCACTTTCAAAGTCCCATATACCTTTTCTCTGGCAGATACTGCTAGATAGTCACCAACGCTATTCTCCCCTACTTCTAGAGCATCGATAATAGAGGCATAGCTGGGGGTGTTGCTACTCAGTGAACCTGCACTTCCCAGCCTCCCTTTCACTTAAGCATGGTGCTGCTTCAAAGCGTGTCAATGGCTTGTGAATGGAAGTGACATGGGCCACTTTCAGGCCTGAACCTTAAGATATTCCAAATTCTCTGATCTTTTTCCAGCTGATAAGTCAGCTGCTGCAATAAAGATGATGACAACTGCCCTGGGTTATGAAAGAGCAACAAAATGGAAGGAAACTGTGGCCTGAATGACCACAGGAAGCAGAGGGACTCAGGAGACATGGCCCACTCATAACAGGCCTGCCGCATGAGTGATAAATAAATCTTTTTGATATTTGAGTCGCTATATTGTGGAGTTTGTTACAGCAGCTAGACTTTGACTAATACATTACCTGAATAGGATCAAAATATATCAAAAGTATAAAATATAGTGTGTATATTGGCCATATAGTATATATATGTGTGTATAGAGGCCATATACTATATATATAGTTCTATATATAGAACTACATATAGTTCTATATAAAATATAGAATTTTATATATATATATATATATATATATATATATATATGCTGCTAAGTTGCTTCAGTCGTGTCCGACTCTGTGCGACCTCAGAGACGGCAGCCCACCAGGCTCCACCGTCCCTGGGATTCTCTAGGCAAGAACACTGGAGTGGGTTGCCATTTCCTTCTCCAATGCATGAAAGTGAAAAGTGAAAGTGAAGTCGCTCAGTCGTGTCTGACTCTTCGCGACCCCATGGACTGCAGCCCACCAGGCTCCTCCGTCCATGGGATTTTCCAGGCAAGAGTACTGGAGTGGGGTGCCATTGCCTTCTCCGATATATATATAAAATTCTTTGGTCCATATTTGTTTTCATCTATTGAGCTCCTTCTATCAATCTGCCTTGGCAAATTCTTCTACATTAGTTTGGCAGATCCTAATGTCTAATAGCATAGAGATATAACTAATAGCCAGGTGGTGCCATGGTAAAGAATCTGCCTGCCAGTGCAGGAGACACAAGAGACATGGGTTTGATCCCTGGGACAGGAAGATCCCTTGGAGTAGGAAATGGCAACCCACTTCAGTATTCTTGCTGGGGGAATTTGCTGGGACAGAGAAGCCTGGCAGGCTACTGCCCATGGGGTTGTAAAGAGTTGAATGTGACTGAGTACACATGCATAACTAACAGCAATTTTGCCAACTTGATATTCTAGAAATTTTTCAAAGGCTTCGAAGCAAACTAGGTCAGATTAGGGTACCTTCTGTACACATATACCTGTGCCCAATGGTGGATGTAGGGGGTCAGTTTACAGAAGCCCATGAAATAGACTTTTACTCATGTAGATTTCTTTCTTTTTTTTTAGCGGATTGACATAGTGCTTTATTTAACCTGTCTGTATGAAGAAAAATAATGTACATCCCTATCATATATGTGTAAAAATACTAAGGATGTAGAGTGTACAAAACAGTTTCTTGTAGTTATTTCACACCCTTGTGGGTCATATACTTAAGGAAAGAAACAGTTTTAGTATGACCAGCAGTAAGAGTAAATACAAATCCTTAACCAGATGACTAGATCTTGTGTGGATCTAATGAAAGAACTAGCAAGGTCCAGAAACGTCACAAACTATAAAACTACAGGGAGGTAGTTCAATTCCCAATTTGAGGTTTTTCTTTTTATTTAAATAAACACTTTACATTTCGTGCTTGCCTGTAATGCACTACCAGGAGCAAGATAAGGGAATTCTACTGTAGACAGTACAAACAATAGCAGCAAAGTGTGTACACTGACGTGTAATAGAAAGACCCTGCAGTTAGTAAGGAAGGCCCTTACTATGGACTCTAAGAGAAGCAAGTGGCCCCTGCGAGAACAGCCAGCTTTGAGAAGCGGGAGACCAGGTATGGGAAATGGGAAACACTGGAATAACGCAATGGAGTTGGTGTGGAAAGCAAAGCTCTGAGCAGCCCTGCCAGAAATCCACGCAGAAACGGCCAACTTCCTCCAGGATGGCTGCATTACGGCCAAGAGGCAGACTTCGTGAAAGTCGGTACGGGAATGAGTCTGCAAGCCTGAACTCCTGCTATGAAGCCTGAACTTCAGTCGCTCCTGAACAGAGTGACTCTTGGTTCAGGCCTTTCCATCCGCCAGAAGCCAAAACTTCAGCTGTGAGCAGACACGCGGGAAGTTTTAGAATCTCCTTCTATACGCAGTTTCTATTTGTGTCTTGCTTTTCCATGCCGGCTGACTGAGATAAGGGAATGAAAGTAAGGGATTCTCAAAATCAAAGCCAAGAAAACACCTTGTGTGACACTAACGGAATCTCAGAGGAGATGTGAGACTAAGCCCTAGGCACAATCTGGGGACGGAGAGCCGGCTGTGCAGAGTGGCCATCCTGGGGCACAGTCAATGCTGTCATTAATCCAGAGGACATGTCCTTGGCCAAGGTCATAGAAATTACCTTAAGATTTGGAGGGGGGGGGGTGGGGACAAAACAAACAATCAAAACCAAAACCCGAAATTATCTGTGTGCTTAGTGTATGGTATTATACGTTCCCTCTGAAGAAATGAATGCTCTGAATGCCAGCCAGTCTCAGCTTTCCTCTCTTCCTCATTCCTGTTTCTTTTTTATATAACGGATGCAAGACAACTTATAGAACATACCTTCTAGTCTACTTCCTTGTCAAAGGGAAACATTCAACATAATTACAAAAAAAAAAGTTGAGCTATATGTGTAAGAATGAACTACCATTGACTGTAACTTCCTACTCAGTACTAAGGATGAATTTCACTCAGATAGAGATATGAAAAATTAGGAAAAATCTATGTCTGAATATGTCTTAGCTGCCTTAGTTAAATGACCTTTAACCTCCTCTCAGCCCCAGTGGTCCACCCACTGCCAGCAGTGGTTTCCTGTCTATAAACCCACACTTCCAGCGTCAAGAGGCTAATACATCTGCATATGAATATGATTCATCCTATTCATGACTTAGAAAGTCACTTGCTTTTTCATACAATGAAATCATAACACTACAGCATGCTGTAGTCTTCCATTTGGGAGCTGTCAGATAGTTTAACTAAAATACATCTCCACGATGACTCCATGGAGTCGGAAGGACTCCAGCTTACTGCAACAAGGGCCCCCTGCCCCCTGGACTTCATAGGCTTCTTTGGAAAATGTCAGCTCCTAGCACCAAAGGGTTTAGTCTGAAGATCATCATTAATGAAAGAAAAAGATGAGGTTTGCATACATGCCCCCTTTCAGTGAAAAATGTTGGACTTTGAGGACATGAGTATATACAGAAAAATAAAAGTCAGAGGTGTTCTTGTTTTGTTTTGTTTTTTTCCCTGATGGCTTAATTCAGTGATAAATGTACCATGATCAGAATAAACACACCGGGTCCTTACCCTTCACCGCCCACTTTGTAAATACTTGAGCTGCTCATTTTGCAAAATAAAGTCCATTACCACCATCTAGGACTCAACCTTCTTCATTATATTATGTTGCCAGGCCATCATAGCCTTTTAATTCTCAAAATAGCAAATATAACATCCATTTGTTTCCAGCCCTTAGCATAGATAGTTGAGGATTCTCATTTTTAGCACCAAGGGGTTGAATAACAGCATTTCTTCTCCCAAAGCCAAATTCTAATTATATGTACAATTTCAGAGCCTCATCAAAAATTATTTTACTTAGAGGAAAAAGTGCGTGAGTCCCACCGGCATGCACATCCCTTGCACATGGGTCAAAAGAAGCTGCAGTAAGTCTGTTTTACGCAAGTTGGAGCTGCATTTGCTAACATGACGTACAGTTCTCATCACTAAAAAAATAAACACTACTGCAATGTAAACAAAATCATAAGAGGACATTTGAAGTTTTAACATCCGAGAAAAAGCTAATTCACGTAGAACTGAAAGTAAAACAAACCGAAACAAACGAGGTGAACACCTGTTCACCTGTGTGTGCAGATTTTGGTGAAAAGCAGGATCATTACACCTGCCTACATTCTTAAGCCATCAGAGGTGATAATATCAGGAAGGAGAAGAGGTTTCCAAGCACAAGAGAAATAACATGCTCTCTGGTGCAAATCATACTGGAGACCCTTAAGTCATCTACTCTGCTGTGCACATGCTTCCTTCCTTGGCAGAACAGTGTTCCTTTACCAACAAGAGCCTGTGAAATCTGGACATCCGCATGAAACACCAGGCTTTCTGGGTACCTTCCGTACCACACGTATTCCTGTGCCCAATGGTGGATGTAGGGGGTGAGTTTTACTCATGTAGATTTCCTTTCTAAGTAATTAGCACCATCATCTCTTTTATCTACATAGTTTATTTTGAAATATTTTTCTGAGACCTGTGATTTTAGTAGGAGAAAGTATCTATTTATATTCCATGAAAGAAAACTGAGGCGCCAAGGAGTTAGTATAATTCCCCAGAAATGCAAGGAGGCTCTGTTCTGAGACAGAGGTCATCATCCTTCCTCTCATTGTCAGGAGAGCAATCTCAAAATATGCTTCCTGGAGGTTCATGATAAATGCAGATCCCAGATGTCTCCTCATATCCACTGAATCAGAATTGGCTGGAGATGTGGCAGAAATCAGCATTGCTGTCAAGTGCCTCATGCAAATTAAGCAAAATACTCTTCTAGACAATGGACATAACTCAAGCCATCTCAGAAACATTTTACTGGTTTGTGAGGGGGAAAAATCATTTATAACATTTATTCTAATCAAAACTGAATCCCAACATTTTTCTCCCAGAATTTTAACCTTAAACTACAGTACTCTATTATTTACCAATATAACCTGACTTCTGGCAGCTACTGTGGTATCTTTATACAGGCTTAAGTGTGAACAAATCTCTTTTTTTTAACTTGGCTAAGAAACGGCTGGATCATTTTTTCAAAAGGGACTTTAAAATATGCAAAGGGAAAGCAATGCAAAGAAATAGAGGAAACAATAGAGTGGGAAAGACTAGAGATCTCTTCGAGAAAGTTAGAGATACCAAGGGAACATTTCATACAAAGATGGGCACAATAAAGAACAGAAACAGTATGGACCTAACAGAAGCAGAAGATATTAAGAAGAGGTGGCAAGAATACACAGAAGAACTATACAAAAAAGATCTTCACGACCCAGATAACCATGATGGTGTGATCACTCACCTAGAGCCAGACATCCTGGAATGCAAAGTCAAGTGGGGCTAGGAAGTCTCACTACCAACAAAGCTAGTAGAAGTGATAGAATTCCAGTTGAGCTATTTCAAATCCTAAAAGATGATGCTGTGAAAGTTCTGAACTCAATATGCCAGCAAATTTGGAAAACTCAGCAGTGGCCACAGGACTGGAAAAGGTCAGTTTTCATTCCAGTTCCAAAGAAAGGCAATGCCAAAGAATGTTCAAACTACCACACAATTGCACTCATCTCACACGCTAGCAAAGTAATGCTCAAAATTCTCCAAGGCAGGCTTCAACAGTATATGAACCATGAACTTCCAGATGTTCAAACTGGATTTAGAAAAGCCAGAGGAATCAGAGATCAAATTGCCAACATCCACTGGATCATCAAAACAGCAAGAGAGTTCCAGAAAAACATCTACTTCTGCTTTATTGACTAGGCCAAAGCCTTTGAATGTGTGGTCACAACAAACTGGAAAATTCTTCAAGAGATGGGAATATCAGACCACTTTACCTGCCTCCTAAGAAATCTGTATGCAGGTCAAGAAGCAATAGTTAGAACCAGACATGGAACCTCAGTCTGGTTCCAAATTGGGAAAGGAGTACATCAAGACTGTATATTGTCACCCTGCTTATTTAACTTATATGCAGAGTACATAATGCAAATATTGGGCTGGATTAAGCACAAGCTGGAATCAGGATTAAAGGGAGAAATATAAATAACCTCAGATTTGCAGATGATACCACCCTAATGGCAGAAAGTGAAGAGGAACTAAAGAGCCTCTTGATGAAAATGAAAGAGGAGAGTGAAAAAGCTGGCTTAAAACTGAACATTCAAAAAACTAAGATCATGGCATCCGGTCCTATCACTTCATGGTAAATAGATGGGGAAACAATGGAAACAGTGACAGACTTTATTTTCTTGGACTCCAAAATCACTGCAGATGGTGACCATAGCCATGAAATTAAAAGACGCTTGCTCTTTGGAAGAAAAGCTATGACCAACCTAGACAGCATATTAAAAAGCAGAGACATCACTTTGCCGACAAAGGTCCATCTAGTAAAAGCTATGGTTTTTCCAGTAGTCATGTATGGATATGAGAGCTGGATCATAAAGAAGGCTGAGCACCAAAGAATTGATGCTTTTCAACTGTGATCCTGGAGAAGATTCTTGAGAGTCCCTTAGACTGCAAGGAGATCCAACCAGTCAATCCTGAAGGAAATCAGTCCTGAATATTCATTGGAAGGACTGATGCTGAAGCTGAAACTCCAATATTTTGGCCACCTTAATGCGAAGAACTGACTCATTGGAAAAGACCCTGATGTGGGGGAAGATTGAAGGCAGGAGGAGAAGGGGATGACAGAGGATAAGATGGATAGATGGCATTACCAACTTGATGGACATGAATTTGAGCAAGCTCCGGGAGTGGGTGATGGACAGGGAAGCCTGGCATGCAGTTAGTCGCACACGACTGAGTGACTGAACTGAAAGGCAAAACAAAACCAAATAACCCATAAAGAGGAGAAATTGGCAATGACAAGCTTGTCTTAGCTGGGAGAAAGTCTTACTTCTCTTCCTCAACTCAACTCTGTCTGACGATCCCTGAGCCAGGCTGCCTTCAATGCCCTGCTTTCTTCACAGATCTGTTCCTCATCTCAGATGGGTGCCAGGTGTAATGTGGGCGATAATCTGATAACCAGTTTCCTGCGAGGTAATGTTCATTAGCTGTTCTTAAGCTGCCTTCCACTTTCCTATGCTAGCATCATAGCTACTGTGCCTCTGTGCTTAACAATATGCTTCTGAGTCACTGTCTATTCAACACCTCATTCCACTCCGATAACATAAAATCAGAGAATATCCACGCTTGGAAATGACCGTCTGCAGTCATCCGCTCCCATAGTGTTGCTGTGTTGCACATTCTACTCCCTGGGAACAAGGCCCATGGAGCTCACACAGGCAGATGGCAGCCCTGGAGCTGTGCTACTGGCAGTGCTGCATAAAGTGGCTCCTAAACTGTGCATCTGAATGGCCTCGGGAGCTTGTTGTAATTATGGATTCTGGGCCTCTGCTCCTTCTTCACTCTGCTTTCTCTTCCCTCTACCGGAATTGTGAATAGTCCTGAGATGGGGTCCTTTTTAAAAAGTATCATTGGTGAGTCTATGATCAGCATGGTTTGGGAATAAATACTCTACCCAACTCTCCCATTCTGCAGGTGAATAAACTGAGTCCCTTAAGGACTAGATGAGAGTCACACCCATCTGGTAAGGCAGAACTGCAATCAGGTCCCAGATCTCAAGACTTTCAACAAGGGCCTTTGTCTCCATTATTTAAACAAGAATAAATGACACAAAAAAAGGAAAACTAAACAAAACAACAACAATAGAAACATTACTAGAAGGGTAAAAAGTGGCGAGACATCTCAAAGTCAAACATGAAACACGATTTGTGTTTCCGTTTGGATGGATCGCCTGTACCATGACTTGCTTCCATGGCAAATGTGGTCCTATTTGTGCACAAACACAAAACTGGGGATGTAGCAAGGAGGGAAAGCTGGGCGGTAAGAACTTTCAAGTCAAAGGAATAAGTTTAAATAAAACTTGGCTCCCCTAAGGACACCTATCAAGAAATTTATTAAGGAAGAATTCTGCTGGCTGCTCTGGGCTGGGTGACCTTCAAAAGATCACCACATTCAGGGTTTGGCTCTGCCAGGCAGACTTAGAGGTCAGGTTCATGCCAATCCAAATCTTAAATGCATGGTCCAGGAGCCAGAGGGCCCATTTACTATTTTACAATGGTATCTCTTCTTGGCTTGAGATGTATCAACAGTCTGCTACCCAGGAACAGGCACTTCTTCCTGGGAGGCAAGGACACTCCAAACACAAGCAGCTGGCTCCATCAGAAGTTGCTTCTGGAGCAAATTAGAACAAAGGGAATAAGATGCTCTCATGCCATATTTTCTCTCCATGTGGCTCTTCCCTGCTCCAGAGAACTTGCTTTGATAAGGAACTTTGCAGAAGGCAGTGGAAGGTATCAGTTTTGAGTACAGACTTCAGAGTCTGGCAGCCCTAGGGACTTCAGCATTCATTAGCTGCTCCATAGTCACTTCTCTGTCTCACTTTTCTATCTCAAAGGAATAAATGAAACATTCTTCACCATTTTGCACGGTGTCAGGAGTTTAGATTGGTAAAAAAATCCACTGATAATGCAGGAGACACAAGAGACTCAAGTTCAGTTCCTGGGTCAGAAAGATCCCCTGGAGAAGGAAATGGCAATCCACTCCACTATTCTTGCCTGGAAAATTCCATGGACAGAGGAGCCTGGCAGGCTACAGTGCATGGAGCCACAGAGAGTCAGACATGACACAGCACATACACACAAGAGTTTAGAAAATGGTGGCTGTTTCTACTGTTGGCAACATGAAGAGGAGCAGGAGACAGGTATAAGAGGCGGAAAAACAAGTGTGATCTCCAATTAGCCTAATCAGAGAGAGCATACCCGAGATGTTCTTCACTCCTAAGCGTCCCTCCTCCTTTGTACTTGTTCACATTTGGTGAAATTAACTTGCTAAGTACTGATACTTCCTAGTTGTAATATCAACTTGCACTTTATTCTAAATGTGTTTTGCAAAGAATCAATGTCCTCTTTGCCACTGAACAGTGAAGTATTGCTGAGACGTTGCCCACTTCTCTGTTTCCACTTTTTAGCCCAGGCCTACTTTCTTAGATTGGCCTTAATAACTACGGTGGGGGTGGGGGGTGGGGTGGGGCTGGAGTGGGCGGGCAGGGGGCTGGGAAGGCAGTAAATCCAGAAGAGCAAGAGTTATAAAGAAGGAAAGGGGGACCAGGAAGGATGCCAAGCAATGCCAAGTAAAGTCAGACTGTTGCCTCAAGATAAGCCACAGAGAGACCCAAGTCCTCGGGCAGGTGAATCCACTTGACACAAGGGACTTCTCTGGATGTTCTAGCAGGAAAAACCTATGCCTCATTGATGGGACAGCAGGTGA
Source organism: Bos indicus (assembly GCF_029378745.1). Taxonomy (NCBI): domain Eukaryota; kingdom Metazoa; phylum Chordata; class Mammalia; order Artiodactyla; family Bovidae; genus Bos; species Bos indicus. The sequence continues at coordinate 67,575,087 of NC_091773.1, forward strand.
TGGATATACCAGGCCACTTGCCTCCGATCCTTGCATTCCTCTGGTCAAGTCTCACCCCACAGGGAGCTAACCCTCCTGAATGTCTGGATCATAACCCCTAGGTTCTTCTGATGCTCTTAGAGCTGCATACCAGGGCCTGTGGTTCGGTATCTCATCCAGGTTCTGAAGTGGCAGCAAGAAAGAGCCAGAAACTCTGAGACTAGCTGGCCAGCAGCACAGAGACAAGCAAGGGCAAGAACCCAGTTCTCCCAGAGCGATGGCTGGATGATTCCCTGGGCTGTGAGTGCATGATGTGGTTGGGCCAGATGGGTCTGAAAAGGCATAGAGAATGCATGTCTGGTATGCCCATCTCCTCCCCTCCCACATACTCCCTCTTGGCTTTTCATCAAGGAAAGTTGTAATATACAAGACGCTCTGCCTCAGAAGCAGCTATGTAAGCAATGAGCAATACTCAGAAGAGACTAAATTTGGGGGGAAACCTGGGTCTGAAGCCAGGCTCAGCTACTTAAGAGCTATGTGACCCTGGAGAAGCTTTCGGACCACTTGGTGCCTCAGTTGTCTCATCTGCTAAATAGGTTTGAATGATCATCCTTTCCTTATACCATAATACACACACCTACCTCATAGACTTATTTCAGGAATGAAATCACATACACGCACGAAATGAACGAACAGCACCTGACATGTATGTAATAAGGGACACAGAAAAAATATTCACCACGCTGGACATCTGTTCCACAATCTGACATCTGATTTCCTAGGTGCTCTGGCTTGGGGCCCCGTCTCTCTCTTTCCACTCAGAGTCCTGACTAGCTTCTCGGTTCTGAGATGAGCTTCGTGAACTTAACGCAGGCTGTGTCTCTTCACCTCTGCTGATCTTCCCCGCTCCTGGATACCTCATGTTGTGGATGTGTAGCTCTCATCAGCCTCTCCTTTGTCACCAGGCTCTCAGTCCTGGCCTGCTCAGTCCTGTTACTGCCAGGTTCCTGGGATGACAAGTATGAAATTTTTGACATGCTTTTTCAGACAGTGCAAGTATTACCAGGACAATCTTATGCAGGTCTTGGGACTCACAGCTCTCCCAGAGTAAATAAAAATGCTAATTGGCTGTCTGACTACATCTCTCAAATCTCCTGAAAAAAGCCCATAGCTCTGCCACTTGACACCCCAAAGATGAGCTCATTAGGAAGCTGCTGATGAAGAACTGCAGCGACGAAATGACGGCCATCACTGTGACTAACCCGTTCAGAGCTGAGTCACTCATAAGGGACGGCAGCTCCTCCACAGGAAGTGATGCTGAAACAGGGCCTCAGGTCACACGGAGCCACCTCCCCAAACCCTCACTCCTCACCCCGATTTAATAATAAACCGCTACCTGGCTTAACATCATCGGAGTCAAAACTCTGCGACATTCAAAATGTAGTGGACACAGGGCAGTTAAATCAAAGACATCAAAGGAACTCTTAGAAAACCACTGTCAAAATACTTAGCAATGCACGTCTGCTATTGGTAAACACGCATGCCAAGTATATGGGCCTTTAAACAGGGGTTTCTGTAACTTCTATTTGTGATAGTTTGCTATCGACACATCTAGCCAAGTTCAGTATTCTACTCATGAATCAGCAACCACTTCACTACTTCCAATTCATTAGAAAGTCTCTCTACCTCTTATGATCAGAGAAAAAAAGGCTTGACAACTGTTCTATGAACTTGTTAGTAGTAAACCCAGTCCAGTGCACTCGGTCCTTCATAAAACCCACACACAAAGAAAACTCCGGGACCACACCATGTTTGTGACTACCACCGTAGATCGGTCCCCTCCTGAGCCTCGTCTCACATCTCAGCCTAACTTTTCAGACCCATGATTGCTGCAGTGGCCAGTTCCGTGCAGGCATAACTGGAGAATTTTGCCTCAGCTGCACTGGGCATCTCTCACTTTCTTCCCAGGGCCTTCAGCGCGTGCCTCCTGGGAAAGTCATAGGCCCTCTCCCAGCAGTCCCCGGGCGTGCACAAGCCTGGACCAGCAAGGGAGTGCACACATTACAGGGAAAGTCTTCACCGATGGGGATCAGGAGTGGGTGGAGAAATGCTCTCCTTTCATCTTCTGGCAGAAAACTCTGCCCTGCATCTCCGAGGGTCACAGAGAGCGAGTACCCCCGGTGTCCATGGTGGTGAGTAGCTCATTGATGACCACTGGACAAGCTTTCCCTCCTTTGCTGTTTCCAGTCTTCCACTTCTATTCCTTGAGATAATTTCTAACTACTCACAAGTCAGCCCTGTCTCCAGCCCTACGTTTGAGCGGGGTACCTCGGCTGAAAAAATTTTTTCTACTATATCAGCTCTACACATTGGATTCATAGCAATGAAACTTAATTTAAAATATTCTTCAGAGTCAAAAGCATAATGGTCATATAGGAGACTATCCTAGGTACTCATCCATTCTGGAAGCCCTACCAAAGTATCTAGGTCTGTAAACAAAGTGAGAACCATGAGAACCATGGTTCATGAAACCACCCATCACAGATGGGGTGTCCCAGAAGGCATACTGCAGCACACTTTGGCCTGAAGACTGTTTACATCCCTGGGAGGCACACCTGAGGACAAGAGAGGAAGGATACAGGAAGGAATGGGTGGAGAAGTCAAGTCGTAATGCAGCCCAACAATGGCCTCACCTGACCCCACTGGAAGCCCCAAGACTAAACTGGCTTGCCAGAATTGTCACGTATTGGACTGAAATAACTGGGCTTTCATATCTTTGTATGAATCAGTCGTTGGATATAAACCACTCCAGGACAGGGGGGTGACACTGGATGAATGGCTCTCTGCCCATGAAACAATCCCTGAATGGGGTGATACTGGAGGCCATCTGTGCAGTGCATGCCCAGATCCTGGGCCAACATCTTCCCTGAAGGAACATGTCCCCCAAAGAACCACTGAAGAGCTGGAGGAGAAACTCAGCCCAGCAAAGAGAAAATCAGGAGAGGCAGGGAGGCTGCTTCCAGATATGTGATGAGCTCGCATGTGGAAGAGATACTGGGATCTGTCTTCTGTGGATAAAACTAGAAACAACTGGTGAATATCTGCTCATGGGTGGGAAGATTTCACCTCAACAGTGAGGTGTAGGGAGAGCTATCTAAAGAACTGGGATGTGTCAGTAAGGATTTCACGCAGATATAAAACAAAGTCTGCATATGGAGCAAACCCAAGAGACAATATCAAGTTTCTTTCCAGCCTTGAAATTCTCTGATTCCAAGAGTCAGAGCAATGTTCATAATACAAAACTGTCACTTATGCATCATTCATAGGCAGCACTATCAGCCCTTAGGCACAAAAAATAAATATGAAAGTTCTATTTGTCATAGCTCCATGAGGAAATAAAGTTGCTAAGCAATAGGAATACTGGCTAGTGACTGCAAACACTTCCCAACTTCCAAACACTCACCTCACCAATAAACATCTGTTCATCTACCTACATATTTACCTAGCTGTCTCTGTCAATATATCCACCTATTTATCCTGTGCTCTTCTGCAGCAAATGAATCACTCCAAGTATACCCATCGCCACCACTGGGCAACAAACCAAGACTTCTCTTGGGACCAGACAGCAGGACATAGCTATCCTAGGGCAGCTCAGAATCTACATATCTAAAACCAAGCTCACCTTTCCTTTGTCCATACCATGCTCCATCTCATATTTCTTCTATAATCCTTTATTTTGTTAATGGTGGTCTATTAGCTCAAACATTCCAAGCCAAAAATGTTAGAGTTAGTGAGTTTCAGAGCCAGATAAACTTGATTATGAAACTGACTTTTCCCATTATTATATGGACATCAGCAAGTTACATAAACTCTTCTGAGTCTCATATTTCTTAGTTACATCATTGGGATAATACCTATTTCATTGGGTTGTCTTGCAACAAGGGGACACTATGTGGGAGAAAAGTTAACAGGAACTGGAAGAAGAGGACAAAAAAGAGGGTCTATCAAAGATGACTTTTTTTTTTAATTTTTCATCTTTATTTTGGCCAAGAATTGGCCCAAAGTTTCTAGATGAGAGAGGAAATTCTCTTTCTCCATCATCGTGTTCGCTCACACTTTCTGTTACCCTAGAACCTTGTTCTGGTACATCTAAATGCTAGAATACGAATTAAACAATCATTTTCAGCCTCATATCTATTGGAAATATGCTCAAAATTCCAAGTGACCTACTTTTTGTACAATGGCTGGAAAATTGGCAACTGTTCAAACTTAAATAATACAACAAAAGGTCACTTTAAATAGCCATGTAGCTGCACCTATGGCTTCTAATACTCTCTCCAGGCCCCTATACTAAAGATCAAAGGTACACATTTGATCAAAACTCCACCAACATTTCACATCAGTGTTCCACCAGCAAGCAGGACCCTAAAATTGCCCAGAACCTTTCATCGGCTGAAATAACAAAGTCTTGATCCTAGGTTTCCTTAACACAGATGCCTCCTGGACATCTCATTTATAATTCTCTATATTCTTATTATCAAATCCAATCTGCACTGTTTCACTTTTGAAGTTCTTACCACCCATAGCTGAACGTTGATTAATATGCTGGAGCCTCCTCATTCATTAAAATGGTGAGGCTTGGCAACTGGATCCCTAGATGGCTACTTCTTTACAGACTATCATCCTTCTTACTCCCTCCATGTCCCCCACCAAACCTCCACCTCCCAAGAGACCACTGATTTTGTGACAGCAGAGCACTGTGAGTTTTAACAGCAGTACTCTAACAAAGCAGCAGTGTGTCAACACACAGTTCACAATCACCCTCAGCATCATTTGCTAACTCATCATGGGAATGGTTGGATGTTCTTCTCAAGCACCATTAATAATTCTGTGTATGCTGTCTCCTCAGGAGAAAGAATCTACTTTTGCTTTTCTTCCTTTGAGGGAAAAAGAATTATGCCTAAGACTACTAAACTCAAAGTCCGGTAAACAGCATTCATTGAATAACAACTCTGGGCCAAAGCTTTCATGGACAGTATCTCACTGAATATTCAAACAACTCAGTGAGGCATATGAACCCCATTTTGCAGAAGGAAAACCTCAGGCCCAGAGATCCTGAACTGTGTAGGGCAAGTCACGGATGATTCAGCCCCAGCCTCCTCCATCCCTCTGTGTCTCTGCTCAGGTTTGCAGTTCTTTGTATTATAGTAGAAGCTGGTGGTCTACTGGAAGCACAAATTTTGGGAGAGGGAACATTCCCAAAGGGAGGGATCCTGGGCAGACACACCTTTCTCAAGTTCTAGTTCCTTAATTGGAAGCCCACTGTTTATTTTTTGTTTCTTTAACTGAAATATAAGAAAACAGAATTCAGAGTAACTGTAGATTATGACAGAATGATCATCTTAAGGAGAGTCTCGCCTACTCTGCTTTGGTGTGGTGTGCAGAGTAAAATGAAACCACCAACTACTAGGAACAGTTCAGCTGTTCAAGATTTCGCCTTTCTGTGATTTCAATAGCTTCCTGCAAAAAAAAAAAAAATCAGGCCCACAGTCTCATCCATCATGCATAGAGCTAAGGTTTAATCTGCCTCCCCATAATAGTTACTAATCTAGTGGGCATGGACAAGTTGCCGAATCTCTTTAAAGCCTAAAGGCATACTTGAGGAAAATTGGTTGAGTGGTGGTATAACGGACAAATGGAGAGGAGAAAGACTAGAACAAAGATCAGAGGAGAAAAGTACCTGATTCATAGACCTCTTTAGGGGAGAAATGGAAACCTGGACAGGTAATGAGAAGCCTGATGCACGGTGAACACCAGCTGATCGTTATGATGCCACTCTTGATGTCTCACTTCTATTAGGAACTAACCAAGCCACCTAGTTCTTACTCATTGCTCAAAATAAATGGTTTTTCCAAATTATTTAATCTTCTATGTTTTTCTTAGGACTCAGGTTAACATATTGCCTTTTTTAAAGTTAAAATAGGTTATCAGCCCGCTGAAAGTAGAATTTTCCTATTTAGTGAAAGTGAAAGTGGCTCAGTCATGTCTGACTCTTTACGACCCCCATGACTATACAGTCCATGGAATTCTCCAGGCCAGAATCCTGGAGTGGGTAACCTTTCCCTTCTCCAGGGGATCTTCCCAATCCAGGGATCGAACCCAGGTCTCTGGCATTGCAGGCAGATTCTTTACCAGCTGAGTCATGAGGGAAGCCCAAGAATACTGGAGTGGGTAGCCTATCCCTTCTCCAATGGATCTTCCTGACCCAGGAATCCAACTGGGGTCTCCTGCATTGCAGGTGGATTCTTAATCAACTGGGCTATCAGGGAAGCCCCCTTCCTATTTAGTGATGTTCCTAAAACACTATGTCTTATAATGAAAACCAATGACAAACTATAAGGCTGCTTTTGACTTCTAGAATATAGTGCAGAATGTGGTAACATGCTGGAAAGAAACGATTGATCTAGAAACCAGAAGATAAGGATTCCAGGCATTCCTTTCTCTGTTGAAATGATCCAACGTGGAAACCACATAGGAGTGTTTCATAGACTTGAAACCCCTCACAATCTTAAATTTCTATCCTAGTTTAATCATTTTATTTTAGTCGTTAGCTTCTCCTACTAAAGAAGTCAAAACTTTTCTTTGTTCATTAATTCATCTACCCATTCATTTTTTTTTAATTCAAAAAGAATTTTTGAGAGTCTACTGTATACATAGGAATGAGATACAGATTTGTGACAAAAAAGAAGCATAAAAAAAACAATAAAAGTTCAGAAGAGAGAAACGCTGTTTATGGCTGAGAATAACTATCCTCACTGGAAAGGCTTCCTTGGGCTTTTCTGAGAGTAACTATCCTAATTAGCTAGCAAAGTAATGCTCAAAATTCTCCAAGCCAGGCTTCAACAGTATGTGAACCATGAGCTTCCAGATGTTCAAGCTGGATTTAGAAAAGCCAGAGGAACCAGAGATCAAATTGCCAAATTGCCAACTTCTGCTAGATCATTGAAAAAGAAAAAGTTCTAGAAAAATATCTACCTCTGCTTTATTGACTATGCCAAAGTCTTTGACTGTGTGAATCACCACAAACTGTGGAAAATTCTTCAAGAGATGGGAATACCAGTCCACCTGATCTGCCTCCTAAGAAATCTGTTTGCAGGTCAAGAAGCAACAGTTAGAACTGGACACGGAACAACAGACTGGTTCAAAATAGGGAAAGGAGTACATCAAGGCTGTATATTGTCACCCTGCTTATTTAACTTCTATGCAGAGTACATCATGCAAAATGCCAGGCTGGATGAAGCACAAGCTGGAATCAAGATTGCCGGGAGAAATATTAATAACCTCAGATAAGCAGATGACACCACACTTATGGCAGAAAGCAAAGAAAAACTAAAGAGCTTCTTGATGAAAGTGAAAGAGGAAAGTGAAAAAGTCGGCTTACAACTCAACATTCAGAAAACTAAGATCATGGCATCTGGTCCTATCACTTCATGGCAAATAGATGGGGAAACAATGGAAACAGTGACAGACTTTATTTTGGGGGGCTCCAAAATCACTGCAGATGGTGACTACAATCATGAAATTAAAAGACGCTTGTTAATTGGAAGAAAAGTTATGACCAATCTAGACAGCATATTTGGAGAAAGAAATGGCAACCCACTCCAGTATTCTTGCCTGGAGAATCCCAGGGACAGAGGAGCTTGGTGGGCTGCTGTCTATGGGGTCGCACAGAGTTGGACATGACTGAAGCGACTTAGCAGCAGCAGCAGCAGCAGCAGCAGACAGCGTATTAAAAGGCAGAGACATTCCTTTGCTGATACAGGTCCGTCTAGTCAAGGCTATGGTTTTTCCAGTAGTCATGTATGGATGTGAGAGGACTATAAAGAAAGCTGAGCACTGAAGAATTGATTCTTTCGAACTGTGATGTTGGAGAAGACTCTTGAGAGTCCCTTGGACTGCAAGGAGATCCAACCAGTCCATCCTAAAGGAAATCAGTCCTGAATATTCATTGGAAGGACTGATGCTGAAGCTGAAATTCCCATACTTTGGCCACCTGATGCGAAGAACTGACTCATTTGAAAAGACCCTGGTGCTGGGAAAGATTAAAGGCAGGAGCAGAAGGGGAGACAGAGGATGAGATGGTTGGATGGCATCACCGACTCAATGGACACAAGTTTGAGTAAACTCTGGGAGTTGCTGTTGGACAGGGAGGCCTGGCGTGCTGCAGTCTATGGGGTCTCAAGAGTCAGACGCAACTGAGCAACTGAACTGAACTGAACTGATCCTAATTAGAAGGGCTTCCCAAGTGGCTCAGTGGGTAAAGAAACTGTCTGCAATGCAGGAGACTCCAGAGACATGGATTTGATTTCTGGGCTGGGAAGATTCCCTGGAGGAGGGCACGGCAACCCATTCCAATACTCTTGCCTGAAGAATTCCATGGACAGAGCAGCCTGTTGGGCTGCAGTCCATGGGGTTGCAAAGAGTCAGACATGACTGAAGCAACTGAGCACAGCACATAGCACATCCTAATTAGAAAGGCATTTTGGCACTTGAGCTGGTCCTTGAACAGTGTTTGGCATGCAACTGGTGTTCTGTAAATATTTATTAAATAAATTAATGTTACTCAATCACTCAATTAAATATTGAATTAGAATAAGCAGGTAAGATTTCAGCAGGTGGATACAGAAAAGGAGGTTGGTATGGGGAAGGCAGAGACTTGGAAGTGACACAGAACACGTGGAACAGAGAATCTTCTGGACTTCCAGAACACAGATCACCTGAGAGAAAAGGTACGACCAGTATAACAGCTTGTAGATACTAAGCTTTACGTGAAAGGTTTAAGAAGTGTTGGCTATTATCTTACAGGAAGTAGGGACTCATTGACTTTTTAAAATTGATGATACACAGAGGCATACTTAAGGAATAAGCATAAAGGTATATTGGTTGGGTGGTGGTATACCAGACAGATGGAGATGAGAAAGACCAGAACAAACATGTTAAGATGGCATCACTATTGTCTACCCAATATCCCCTGAAGGATAAAAAAAGAAAGACTGGGCCCAGGACCCTGTTTTGCATTGTGTCTTGTGCTCTCAAATCCAATCCCACTTCTTGGAGGCTTATTATGAAAATACACAAATGGTGGTTTATAGTATAAACTCAAAAGTCTTCTGATATAAACACTGAGGGAAAATGGGAGAGATTGCTACTTACAAATCTGGTCAGAATAACTCTGGAATGAAATATTGTAATTTTGCTAAGAGATGAAGCATGACTAAGGAAGAACATGCATTAACTGGCCATAATTGCTGCTAAAAATTCACATGACATTAAATTAAGTTACTTTAACCTTAAATTAAGAGTCAAGAATGTGCACAGAATAATAGCATTCTTCCTCCAATCATCCGCGTTTAATTTAACTAATGGTATAACTATGATGGCACTTTCGGCACATGGCTGTGTAGTCATCTTAGAACTTTCCAAAGGCAGTTCTTATGGCAGAGACAGAAATCCTGTTAACCCGTTGCTAAGATTCCCATTGGTTATTATTTAAAATTACTGCATTTTAGCAAAGCCCATGAACAGTTCAAAAGACAACTTCAGTATTCCCTAGCTGAATCCTTATTTAGCTATAACATCATTCTCACTGAAAGATTCATGTATAACCAAAACATTTAATAACAGGTTAATTATAAAGTACCATTTGTTTGAATAACTGGGATACTAACATTTCTATTTCAAGGGATATTTTGCCTGATGTCAAACAAAAATTTGATCTGATAACATTTATAAAATATAACTATAAAGATGTTCAGAGAAGGAAATACAGGGAATGAAAAGCAGCAAGATGTTGAGAGCAATTTTCTGAGTTAATGTGCTTCTGAGTGAAATTCTTCTCATTTTTCTCTATTTTTCAAATAAGTAGGTATTGATTTTATATTAAAGTCCAACTTAAACTATAAACGGAGTCTTTCTACCAGGAGCTGCTATTAACTCTAGAAAACAGTGGAGCTGGACCTGGGATTCAAAGAGATTTGTGCAACACAAACATAAAGGTTTGCTTTATGAGCCTGTCAGAGTGGGTAACACGTGAATAGCACTCAATAAATAGTCAATGAATAAGATAAGCATAGAATAACAAGTCAATTTGAGCTATTCCCTTTTATAAAATTTCAGTTCGTTAGCATGATGCCAAGCAAAACACGTAATTGGTTATAAAATGTTAATTTCTACCTGATTGTTGTAGCAGAACTGGTAGAGTGAAATCCTGGGGAAAATCCAGGTGTTCTTCATTAGCTATTTCTTGGCCCTACATTTAAGCCTAAAGTTTTCAAAACACAGACCCAGACCCTAGTGAAGCTACAACATAGGGAGGTGGCTATTTTGGATAGCCTAAACTATCCCCTTCACTTAGGATTTATACAGTACTTTTTAATTTTTTGAAGTAAATACTTCAATGTTTTAATTACTTTCCTATCTTCTTAAATATTTCATATGATACTTTCTTGTAGACTCAAGTCACTTTCAGGAACATTAGTTACTGAATTATCATACACTATAATAAGTTCTTAGTGAGATTCTTATACTCCAAATGCTATGATTTTTGAGTTGTGAGTTTTGTTTTGTTCTTCACTTGCAATTTCTAAAATGTGCCTTGCTGTGTTTAAACTTTTTTACACACATTTTCTCTTTGCACAGAATGCCTCCCAATACATTCTTGCTCCACCTATTAAATTCCTACTCATCACTCTCAGCTTTCAGTAGTCAGTTTTGCTGATAGCTCAGACTGAGTTACTGTTCTCTGTGTTTCTTATATTCTTTGATTGCTATATTAACTTCCTCCAAAACCTAAAGGCTTAAAGCAATTGATATTTATTATATCATACAATTTTTGTGGGTCAAAAATTTGGAAGTGACTTAGTGGGTGGTTCTGGCTCAGAGTCTCTTATAACATTGCGATCAAGATGTTGGCCAGGGTTGTGGTCATCTGATAGCTTGACTAGAGCTGCTGGATCTACTTGCTAGGTAATTTGTGTTGGCTGGTACAGAAAGCTACACTTCTTCACTAAGTGGATCTATCCCCAGGGCTGCTTGAGTATCCTTACAACATGGCAGCTGGCTTCTCCTAGAGTGAGTGACATGAGAAATAACAAGGAGAAAGCCACATTGCTTTCTATGTCCTAATCGAAGACATCACACCAATCATTTCTGCAACACTCTATTCATTACAAGTTCATTCCTAATACGAAAAACAAAGATAGCACAAAAAAAGAAAATTACAGGCCAATATCAATGATGAACATAGACACAAAAATCCTCAACAAAATTCTAGCAAAGAGAATCCAAACACACATTAAAAGGATCATATACCATTCAAGTAGGGTTTATCCCAAGAATGCAAAGATTCTTGAATATATACGTATCAGTCAATAGATATACCATATTAACAAACCGAAAGATAAAATCTATCTCAATAGATGCAGAGAAAGCTTTCGACAAAATTCAACACCCATTTATGATGAAAACTCTCCGGAAAAATCAATATAGAAGGAACCTATCTCACCATAATAAAGGCCATATATAAAAAACGTACAGAAAACATTATTCTCAAAGGTGAAAAACTCAAAGTGTTTCCTCTAAGATCAGGAACAAGACAAGGGTGCCCACCCTTAACACTATTATTCAACATAGTTTTGGAAGTTTTAGCTACAGCAATCAGAGAAGAAAAACAAATAAAAGGAATCCAGATTGGAAAAGAAGAAGTAAAATCCTCACTGTTTGCAGATGATATGATACTATGCATCAGATCAGATCAGATCAGATCAGTCGCTCAGTCGTGTCTGACTCTTTGCGACCCCATGAATCGCAGCACGCCAGGCCTCCCTGTCCATCACCAACTCCCGGAGTTCACTGAGACTCACATCCATCAAGTCAGTGATGCCATCCAGCCATCTCATCCTCTGTCGTCCCCTTCTCCTCCTGCCCCCAACCCCTCCCAGCATCAGGGTCTTTTCCAATGAATCAACTCTTCGCATGAGGTGGCCAAAGTACTGAAGTTTCAGCTTTAGCATCATTCCTTCCAAAGAAATCCCAGGGCTCCTTCAGAATGGACTGGTTGGATCTCCTTGCAGTCCAAGGGACTCTCAAGAGTCTTCTCCAACACCACAGTTCAAAAGCATCAATTCTTCGGCGCTCAGCCTTCTTCACAGTCCAACTCTCACATCCATACATGACCACAGGAAAAACCATAGCCTTGACTAGACGAACCTTTGTTGGCAAAGTAATGTCTCTGCTTTTCAATATACTATCTAGGTTGGTCATAACTTTCCTTCCAAGGAGTAAGCGTCTTTTAATTTCATGTCTGCAGTCACCATCTGTAGTGATTTTGGAGCCCAGAAAAATAAAGTCTGACACCGTTTCCACTGTTTCCCCATCTATTTCCCATGAAGTAGTGGGACCAGATGCCATGATCTTCGTTTTCTGAATGTTGAGCTTTAAGCCAACTTTTTCACTCTCCACTTTCACTTTCATCAAGAGGATTTTGAGTTCCTCTTCACTTTCTGCCATAAGGGTGATGTCATCTGCATATCTGAGGTTATTGATATTTCTCCCGGCAATCTTGATTCCAGCTTGTGTTTCTTCCAGTCCAGCGTTTCTCATGACGTACTCTGCATATAAGTTAAATAAACAGGGTGACAATATACAGCCTTGACGTACTCCTTTTCCTATTTGGACCCAGTCTGTTGCATAGAAAACCCTAAAGATGTTACCAGAAAATTAGTAGAGCTATTCAATAAAGGTAGTAAAGTCGAAGGATATAAAATCAATATACATAAATTTCTTGCATTCTTATACACTAACAATGAAAAACCAGAGAGAGAAATTAAGGGAAAAAAAAATCCCACTCACTATAGCAACAAAAAGAATAAAATACCAAGGAATAAACCTACCTAAAGAGACAAAAGACCTGTATGCAGAAAACTACAAGACACTGATGAAATAAATCAAAGATCACATAAACAGAGGGAGAGATATACCATGCTCTTCGATTGGAAGAATCAATATTTTGAAAATGACTCTACTACCAAAAACAATCTACAGGTTCAATGCAATCCCTATTAAACTACCAATGGCATTTTCCCATAGAACTAGAAAAAAAATTTCATAATTTGTATGGAAACACAAAAGATCCCCAAAAGCCAAGACAATCTTGAGAAAGAAAAATAGAGCTGGAGGAATCAACCTTCCTGACCTCAGACTATACTACAAAACTGAAGTCATCAAGACAGTGTGGTACTGGCACAAAAACAGAAATATAGACCAAAAGAACAAGATAGAAAACCCAGAGATAAATCCAAGCACCTATGGACAACTTATCTTTGACAAAGGAGGCAAGAATACACAATGGAGAAAAGATAACCTCTTCAGTAAGTGGTGCTGGGAAAACTGTACAGCTACATGTAAAATAATGAAATTAGAACACTTCCTAACAACATATACAAACATAAACTCTAAATGGATTGAAGACATAAATGTAAGGCCAGAAACTATAAAGCTCTTGAAGGAAAACATAAGTAGTACACTCTGACATTTTATAAATCACAGCAAGATCTTCTTTGACCCACCTCCTAGAGTAATGGAAATAAAAACAAAAATAAACAAAGTGGACTGAATTAAACTTAAAAGCTTTTGCACAGCAACAGAAACAACAGTAAACAAGATGAAAAGACGGTCCTCAGAATGGAGAAAATCACTGCAAAAGAAGCAACTGACAAAGGATTAATCTCCAAAAAAATATATGCAGCTCATACAGCTCAATATCAGAAAAACAAATAGCCCAATCAAAAAAAACAAAAAACAAAAAACCAGACATTTCTGCAAAGAAAGATGTCTAATAAACACATGAAAAGATGTTCAACATTGCTCATTATTGGAGACATGCAAATGAAAACTACAATGAAGTATCACCTCACACCAGTCGGAATGACCATCATCAAAAAATCTACAAACAATAAATGCTGAAGAGGATGTGGAGAAGAGGGAAAGTTCTTGCATTGTTGGTAGGAATGTACATTGATACAACCATTAGGGAGACAGCATGGAGATTCTAGGAATAAAACGACCATTGTTGTTTTCCAGTCTCTAAGTGGTGTCTGACTCTTTGCAACCCCATGAACTGCGGCACGCAGGTTTCTCTGTCTTCCACTTTCACCCGGACGGAGCTAATTCAAATTCATGTCCACCGAGTCAGTGATGCTATCTAACCATCTCATCCTGTCATGCCCATTTCTTGTTGCCTTCAATCTTTTCCAGCATCAGGGTCTTTTCCAATGAGTTGGCTCTTTACATCAGGTGGCTCAAGAACTGGAGCTTCAGCTTCAGCATCGGTTTTTCCAATCAGTATTCAGGGTTGATTTCCTTTAGGATTGACTGGTTTGATCTCCTTGCAGTCCAAGGAACTCTCAAGAGTCTTCTCTAGCACCACCAGTTCAGAAGCATCAATTCTTTGGTGCTCAGCCTTCTTTATGATCCAATTCTCACATCCAAACATGACTACTGGAAAAACCATAATTCTGATTCTATGGACCTCGGCTGGCAAAGTGATGTCTCTGCTTTTTAATATGCTGTCCCGGTATGTCATAGCTTTCTTTCTGAGGAGCAGGATTCTTTCGATTTCATGGCTGCAGTCACTGTTCGCAGTGATTTTGGAGCCCAAGAAAACAAAATCTGTTACTGCTTTCATGTTTTCCCCTTCTATTTGCCATGAAGCGATGAGACTGGATGCCAGGATCTTAGTTTTCTGAATATTAAATTTCAAGCCAGCTTTTTCATTCTTCTCTTGCACCTTCATCAAGAGGCTCTCAGTTCCTCTTCACTTTCTGCCATTAGTGTGGTATCACCTGCATATCTGATATTGTTGACATTTATCCTGGAAAACTTGATTCCAGCCTGTGATTCATCCAGCCTGGCATTTTGCATGATGTACTCTGCATAGAAGTTAAATAAACAGGGTGACATTATACAGCCTTGTCATACTACTCTCCCAATTTTGAACAAGTCCATTGTTCCACGTCCAGTTCTAACTGCTGCTTCTTGACCCACATATAGGTTTCTCAGGAGGCAGGTAACACAGTCTGGCGCTCCAATCTCTTTAAGAATTTTCCACAGATTTTTATGATCCACACGATTAAAGGCTTTAGCACAGTCAATGAAGCATAAGCAGGTGTTTTTCTGGTATTCCCTTGCTAGCTCCATGATCTGGTGACTGTTGGCAACTTGATTTCTAGTTGCCTCTTTGAAACCCATCTTGAACATCTGGATGTTCTCAGTACATGTACTGCTGAAGTCTAGCTTGAAGGACTTTTAGTGTAAACTTGCTAGCATTTGAAACGAGTATAATCATATGGTAGTTTGAACATTCTTGGCACTGTCCTTCTTTGGGACTGAAATGAAAACTAACCTTTTTCAGTCCTGTGGCCATTGCTGAGTTTTCCAAATTTGCTGACATATTGAGCGCAGTTCTTTAACAGTATGATCTTTTAGGATTTTAAATAACTCAGCTGGAATTCCTTCATCTCCACAAGCTTTGTTCATAGTGATGCTTCCTAAGGCCTACTTCACTTAATACTCCAGGATATCTGGCTCTGGTGAGTGACCATACCATCCTGGTTATCTGGCATAAAGACTTTTTTGTATACTTCTTCTGTGTATTCTTGCCACATCTTCTTAATCTCTTCTGTTTCTATTAGGTCCATATACCCTGAGAAAACCACAGTTCTAAAAGATACCTGTACACTAATGCTCACTGCAGCACTATTTACAATAGCTAGGACATGGAAGCAACCTAGATGTCCATCAACAGATGAACGGATAAAGAAGATGTGGTACATATATACAAAGGAATATTACTGAGCCATAAAAGGAATGTATTTGAGTCAGTGGTAGTGAGGTGCATGAGCCTAGAGCCTGTAACATAGAGTGAAATCAGAAAAAGAAAAGCAAATATCATATATGTGGAATCTAGAAAAGCAGTACTGAAGAAACTATCTGTGGGGAAGGAGTGAGGAAGCAGATACAGAGAACAGACTGCGGAGCCAGTGGGAGAAGCAGAGGGCAGGATGAATGAGGAAAGTAGCACTGACATATATGCACTGCCATGCATAGAACAGATAGCGAGTGGGAGGTCACCATGCAAAACAGGGAGCCCGGCCTGGCTCTCAAACAGATAATGAGTGGGAGGTTGCCATGCAAAACAGGGAGCCCGGCCTGGCGCTCTTTGACAGCTTAGAGGGGTGGGATGGGAGAGGGGAAGGAGGCTTAAGAGGGACGGGACATATATATCATGATGACTGGTTCACACCGGCGTACAGCAGAAACCAACACAACACTGGAAAGCAGTTATCCTCCAGTTTAAAACAAAGTAAGACACTGAGTTTAGCCTACATGTAGGGGAAGAGAGTCCAGCTCCATCTTTTAAAAGGAGATCAAAGAATGTGTGGGCATATTTTAAAGCCACCAAGACTGCTCTTACTGCATTCTAATTATTTATTTAAACACTTTCATTTTTAGGTTGCTTTTGAGGACATTCTTAAGGCATTTATTTTACCCTGTATAAAACTAAAGATCTGGGCACTGACTATAGTTAAGTTACAGAGGAATCAAACTTTAAATTAAGTTATAGAGGAATCTCATCTCCCACTTAAGTAGACATGTGTCTGACTTTAGTCAAGTTAGTTACTCTGAATCTCAGCTTCCTGATCTTTAAAGTGGGAGTTGTAACCACCAGTCCTGTCGGAGGATGAAGTGGAAAAATGCAGGTGAGAGTCCCCTGCAAACTGTGAGGTACTGTGGGATTACTGAACCAGGCAGGATTCAGTCAGTGCTGCAAGCCCTGTGTGAGCATAGTCTGGCTTCCAGAATTTACTGCCTTGTTTACTTATCGGTCACCACACATGAGCCCCTTTATCACCTCTCCTCTCCTCTCGGCCTCAGACGATCTCCAAGCTTGTAACACAGAGTTTTGTACATAGAAGGTAATCCATAAACATTTGCTGTTGTTCACTATGATACTGACAGTTCTCCTGATTTTCTTTTCATTTCAGGTTAAACGGAGGAAACTTTTTAAACAGCTATATTGCACAAACTAGAACAGAAAGTTATTATGAAGTATAGGCCATGAATTGCTCAGAGCACAGGTTCTGGGAACAGACTTGGGACAGACTTGGGTTAAACTCATGTCTGCCACTCAGAAGCTTCTGAACTCTGTCAACTCCCTAAGCCTCCTCAGTTTCTTCATATGTAACTTGGGGATAACAGCACTGATTATTTGACAAGGTCATAATGAAGATCAAGGACATAATACATGAGAAGCACCTAGAATACTGCCCGTCACATTTTCAGTAGTCCATTAATGTGTATTATTATTCATCATATGATTATTATGAAATGGCTCCATTATTAACAAGGGAAAGGCATTCAGACCCATGACAGATGGCACCTTCCTGCTTTCGAGTCCCATTTTGCACTCCAGGATGACTTACTGAGTCCAGGAAAAAGAGCTCTTCCAGGCTTACCTTGTCTACCTGGGTGGCTATCTATCTAAAACAGCCTGTCTGGCTTGAGCTATTTCCATTTGCTGTCTTTATGAGCCCGGAGGCATGCACAGCTATGAGCACATTTCAGAAATTTGAAAAATAAACAATGAAATGTCTTACGCTTGCCACACATGCATTTTTTCCTACCATGATTTAGGTTGGCTGGTTCTAAGCCATAAAAAGTTTATAATAAGAAAGAAAAAAAGAATGAAATTTCCCAGTTTAAAACTCTTTAACCCCAGCCCTCAAAACTTTCCAACTCAAGGTTAAGATGCGAACAAATGTTCCAACCAATATGTTCATGAAAGATTTAATAATTACTTTGCTTATGAAAGTTTAAACAGCTGCTTAAGTGAGTAAAAAGGCTCCCACCCAGGCAGAATAACTTGCTGTACCCATTAAGAAGGTTTTACAAATCACCAGACTGTGTATTCAGATGAAAGGAGAGCTGCTTTTGCAGCACAGCCTCTAAATTTCAATTATGTATGGAATGGGTTTGTCCATCAGGTCAATCAGGTTTTGTTTATTCCTTCAGCAGGGGTCTTGACAGCATCAGTGTTAAGGCAGTTTCCAAAGGGATTGCTAAGCTTTTCCATCATGTATTTTTAAAAACACACATACAGGAGATAGGCCAAGCCTTTTTCTTTAGGTTATTTTATGCCTTAGTTCCATGAATATAAAGTTCATTATCAAATTGATTGGGAAATTACAGGAGGTTGTGTTACACTCCTTAAAAAAGAATAACATTATGCTTTGGACTTTCACATACGCTATTCCTTCTTGGAATATCCCCCATCCCAACTGCATCCCCATAACCTTTTGCATGGTTAACCCTTCGTGATTAACTATTCTGCTGTAGGAATAAGTTGGATCTCACCAGAAAGCCTTCCTTGGCCTCCTTGACCAGGATGGTTCTCCCCATCATACCACTTGGCTACCATATTATAGCACTTAGCACCTGTTACTGCAGTTACTTGTTTAACTCCCTGTCTCTACCATGAAACCTCACAAATTAGTAAGGGCTAATTAATATATCAACATAGAGTAGGAGCTCAGTAAATTCCTGCAGAATTAATGAATAAATTCTCCAAGTCACCCACACTGCACTTTTTCTTCTCTCCAAACTTTAACAACTCTTGCCAATTTTATTTCTTAAATATTTCCTGAATCCATCTCCTCTTTTCCAACACTATTTCAACTGTCTCTGTTCAAATCCAGCTAATCTCCTGGCTGAATTTCAGTCTTTGTCCCTCAAACACATACAGTGGGTAGAGTGAGTCAAAATGAAAAATCTACTGCTAACCACACCTTTAAGTCCCTTCTTGCTATTAACAGGACAAAGCCCAGCCCTTTGAGGGGCACGCCAGGCTTCTGTGGTTAGTCCCTCCTGATGTACCCCTCTTGATTCTCAGTTCCTTACTTCTGCATAATCTCTGCCCTCTCGAAAGAAGGCTAACATTCACTGAGGGTCAGAGAGGCATAATAACCTACCAACAAAATGTCAGAGGCAGGATGTGAATTCTACGAGCTACAGTACTATGCTACAACCACAGTGCTATGCTGCCCACCCAATGCTACTGCTGTAACCCTAGTGCCTGACACACACCGCATATTTCATAAATGTGTGTTGAATGAATGAATGAAGAGTTGAAAGTGGGAAGAATATAAAAAACACCAAAATATAAACTATCCGATAGATCTTAGTCCTCTTTTCTCCTGTTTCTCAGAAAGTTTGGGGATTATTGCAAAACGACCTGTTAGAGATTTCCAGTGCACATCAGCACATTAAAGGCTTAAGAAGTTCTTCAGAAAAAAAAGTGGGGTGTTTGTTTAACTTTTCTCAATAGAAGAGTTCCTAACTGTATTTGAACACAGAATGTGTTCTTTAAAATAAGAAAAGAACACCTACCAATACCCCTACTCTGTGAAAGACTGAAAGGGCTCCCACTGCGTCTGAGCATCTGAGAGCATACACTCTGCACTGTCAAGCTCCTGATAATCTCCAGGTTTTGTTTTTTTTTTAAGAATGGAATTTTAAGGCTGGAAATGACCTTTGAGCTTTTCCAGACAAAGTCCCCCATTCTGTCTTTGAAGGATTAAGTGGCCCAAAGTCACTCAGGTTATTTGTGGCAGAAATAAAACTAGAAACAAGGCCTGGCATCTCCCACCCAGTGGGTCCTCTGCATCAGTCCACACCAGTGACTCTCCACGTGCAGTGACCTCTGTCCCTCAGGGGACATCTAGCAGCGCCTAGAGACATCTTTGATGGTCTCGGCTGGGGAGTAGGGGACAGACGGGGAACGCTGCTAAATATTCCACAATGTAAACCACGGCCTCCCACAACAAAGAACTATCTGGCCTCAAATATCAATAGTGATGACGCTGAGAAACTCTGTCCCACACTAAACAAAAGAAAAAGCAAACTGTCCAGTGAACAGACTAGAGCTTTCATTTCAACATTTCCCGCTAGCCTGCATAGTGCTGCATTATATTCGAAATAATACCGGCATATGAAAATGAAATTGTCCTTTGAATCCCTGAAAATAACTGCTGTTGGAAAAAGGCTTAGATTAACCACCCCCCCACCCCCATCAAGGCTTCACTGAAATGGGTTTGGATATTATTAACCAAAAAAAAAAAAAACCCAAACACACTTCTTTACATACAGTTCCCTCAGAAGAATTCTTGAATGTATTAACTTTTGAAAAATACTGTATTTACTAAGCAAGACCTCAGAATAAAGCCTAGGAGATCACTCAGGAACAATAGCAACCAGCCAGCCTTAGGCCAGCCCAAGAGACTCTGCTCTTGGTCTCCCATAGAGTCTCCCCCATAGCTGCCCGTGGCCCTAGTCCCAGGTCCCAATCATGTCAGTTTGAGCACAACCCTCCTTCTGTGTTTGTTTGTTTGAGTGGGAGACCCTGGAAGGATCATAAACGAATCCTGGGAAAGGACTGTGTGGGGAGATGCTAGCATGGGGTCCCACCTACACCAGGGGCTCCACAGAGGTTGCTCACAGGCAGCCGCTGCTTTCCAGGAAAGAGGCTCACTCTTGGGAGTGTCTTCAGAGCGTTTCCTTATTGGGTTTCTGTTCCACCGTTCTCTAAGATGTCATCACTGAGGAAGCTGAACAAAGGATACACCTCACCCAAGCTTTCTGCACTATTTTTGCAACTTCTTGGGAGCTTAAAATTATTTCCAAATAAAAAGTGCTTTTTAGGTGATGAGATTGGTAGTAGATCTATTTAGTCTTTGTCTCTGGTCTTTTGCTAAAACAGAAACACTTGATTACCGGACTGGTGAGGGTAAAGGTGTATGAATACGGGCACAGGGGAAGAGGCATCAGAAAGTGTCACTGACACCAGAGAAGTGCTGCATCCATCAGGGACAGGGAGCTAAAGAGACTGAGACCCAAATCAGACTCAGTGGAGAGACGATGAGTAGCAAGAATGGACCAAGCACAGGTGGGTTCCTCATGGGTGCTCTAAGGAAACTGCAGAACAACAGGGGACAGTATATCTGAGAGTTGTTCATGCCCAGGAGAGTGATATCAGAAGAAAAAGCATGAGAAAAAGACACCAATAATGACTTAGCAGGCATAGCATGACTTGAATCATGAATCAACAAAATCCCACAGATTCACACACTATCTGTCCAGCTACAATGCACCCCAGCACAATGGAGTATCTTTGAGGTAGAAAGGAATGGGAGTCGGGAAACCTGTGGTCACCTTCCAGATGTGACCTATCACACGTTTGTTGTGTCTCCGTGGACAAAGTCCCTCAGATTCAGTTTCCCCATCTGCAGATCAGGGAATGGATGCTGACTGCTAGGAGCCTTACCTGTCTGTCTCACTTGTGTAAGACTCTTCTAATAGGTGTGATACCCTCTACTTACTGAAAAATAAAACCTATTCATGGATGGCAATAAGTTTCTTACGAATTTTCCAATGCACATTTGCTCTTTAATAAATGGGAGTAGAATAACATGGCTATTTTAGGACCAGGGAGCATCAGCTCAGAAGTCAAGGAGCTCTCATTCCCACCCTTTCAGATTCATTTTCAACCACGGATGGGCCCCACAAACACAATGATTTCCCGGGGGTAAAGCTGTCTGACAGAAAGGAGTTCGAAGGCCTAATGTCACACAGATGGCCAAAAAACATATGAAAGAAATGTTCAACATCACTAATTATTAGAGAAATGCAAAACAAAACTACCATGAGGTATCATCTCACACCAGTCAGAATGGCCATCATCAAAAAATTTCCAAAAAATTTATGCTGGAGAAGATGTGGATAAAGGGGAACCCTCCTACATGGTTGGTGGGAATGTAAATTGGTACAGCCACTATGGAGAACAGTATTGAGATTCTTTAAAAAAAAACTATAAATAGAACTACCATATGATCTAGCAATCCCACTCCTGGGCATACACTGGGAGAAAATCACAATTCCAAAATATCCATGCACCCCAATGTTCACTGCAGCACTATTTATTAATACAATAGCTATGATATGGAAGCAACATAAGTGTCTATCAATAGAAGAATAGGTAAAGAAGATGTGGTACAAATATACAATGGACTCAGCCATAAAAAGCAATAAAATTGTGCCAGTCGCAGAGACACAGATGGACCTAGAGACTTCATACAGACTGAAGTAAGTCAGAAAGAGAAAAACAAATATCAGATAATACCATGTATATGCAGAATTTAGAAGGATGATACAGATAGGCTTATTTGAAGAGCAGAAATGGACACAGACTTGTAAATGCCAAGTTGGGGGAGGGTGGGATGAATTAGGAGATTGGGATTGACATGTATATACTACTATATTTAAAATAGATAACTCATGAGGAACCTACTGTGTAGCACAGGAAATTCTACTCAATTAATGGAAAGGCATTTTCATTTATGGCATGTAAATGGGGAAACTTCATGGCAAATAGATGGGGAAACAATGGAAACAGTGAGAGACCTTATTTTTTTTGAGTTCCAAAAAATAAAGACACTTTATTTTGGGGGAGGGACTCCAAAATTACTGCAGATGGTGACTGCAGCCATGAAATTAAAAGACGCTTGCTCCTTGGGAAGAAAGCTATGACCAAACTAGACAGCATATTAAAAAGCAGAGACATTACTTTACCAACAAAGGTCCGTCTAGTCAAAGCTATGGTTTTTCCCGTAGTCATGTATGGATATATGGCTATAAAGAAAGCTGAGAGCTGAAGAATTGATGGTTTTGAACTGTGGTATTGGAGAAGACTCTTGAGAGTCCCTTGCACTGCAAGGAGATCCAACTAGTCAATCCTAAAGGAAATCAACCCTGAATACTCATTGGAAGGACTGATGCTGAAGCTGAAACTCCAATACTGTGGCTATCTGATGCGAAGAAGTTACTCATTGGAAAAGAGCCTGATGCTGGGAAAGATTGAAAGTGGGAGGAAAAGGGGACGACAGAGGATGAGACAGTTTGATGGCATCACTGACTCAATGGACATGAGTTTGAGCAAGCTCTGGGAGTTGGTGATGGACAGGGAAGCCTGGTGTGCTGCAGTCCATGGGGTCACAAAGAGTCAGAGACGACTGAGTGACTGAATTGAACTGAAATGGAAAGGAAATTCATAAAAAGAAATTATATATATAATGATATACTTTGTTGTACAGTGGAAACTAACACAACACTGTAAAACAACTATATTTCAATAAAAAGTAATATTTAAAAAAATGGCCTAATGTCAGAGCTTCCAGCCAACCTGCTTTTCGCCAGTGAAATGCACCCCCTCAAAGTGTTCAGGTCTGCTGAACCCTGCACAACTCGCCCAAATCACAGAGGAGCAGTTTCAGAAGAGGGAAGAGTGGAGAGAGGATTTCAGGCCTGGAGGAGCCGTCTTGCGGGGTTTTTAGGAAGCAGGTAGGATTTGCGTCTATAATACCCTTATTCTGCCTTTTCATATATTGGAACCCAATAAAGTATGTGTATAATTGGCATTTTTTAAAGCCTGTGGTTAATTCAGTCAAGGCTTATGTCTGAACTATGTAACAGGGTTTTGAAACTAATGCTTCATTAATCACATATACACTTTTCCAGAGCCAAAATTCACAACATGTTGTCCATAGATCTTGGGCCAAATCAGAAGGATTCTTTATGTGTTAAATGCTTTCCTTTCATCAAGGTGCTGTGCATGTATGAGATATAAGGTGGGTGTCAGCGCCGAAGAGTATCGGCCACTGCCTGGGTGTTAGACCACTTTCAGGTCACCCACGATGCTTGGCTGCAGGCAGAATAATGGCAGTTTCAAAACACATCCTCTTCATTTTTAGCAGTAATACCCACTGCAACTGGTTTGCTCAGCACTATTTAGCATTGCTTCCCGGTCGTTAATAAGAAGCAAGGTATCAGGGATATGTCAGGGATAAGTAGGTCAACATAAACTATCAAGACCAATATTTATGTCATTGTCAACATACTAATTTAAATAAAAATTTTATTAAAATTAAAATAAAAAATAAAGTTAAATGATGTTAGAAAAGTTTGCCAGAGTTTAGGAGAGCTGAACTCCCTCACTAGCCAGGGAAAGAATGGGTCTAGGTGGTACGGGATCTCTACCATGCATCTCTTTTTCCCCTTTCTTCATTCTAATTTTTCACTCATTTATGAATAGTTTAATTTAATTTAACCATAACTGCCTCCTACTTAACTCCCCTAAACTTTTCCCAACGTGTTCTCTTTTCCTCTGTCTTCCTCACCTCCAATCACTCACTCCAGCATTTACCTTTATTTTACTTTTATTTGTTTGGGGGGAGCTTCCCTGATAGCTCAGTTGGTAAAGAATCCACCTGCAATGCAGGAGACCCCAGTTCAATTCCAAATCTGTAATGAATTTATGACAATATTGCTTCTGTTTTATTTTATTTTATTTTTTTCTTTTTTTTTTCTTTAATAGAAAATTATTTAATTAGTATACATGTGTTCCCCATCCTGAACCCTCCTCCCTCCTCCCTCTCCACACCATCCCTCTGGGTCGTCCCAGTGCACCATCCCTCCCCAACCAGGGATAGTACCTGCTCCTCCTGCATGGGAAGCTGCAGTCTTAACCAGTGGAGTGCCATCAAAGTCCCAGCATTTACCTTTATCATAACTTTTATCTTTTAGGGGACAGGACCCCTGACAGCTTGGAAACTCCACTTTGAGACTGGCATTTTAAAAGATAACTGAACTGCATTGCAAAAATGCAGAAGCAGAAAAAATGCACAAACAGAAGAAAAGAAAGTCAGGAGGGAAATTTCAAGGGCCTGAATTAGAACAATAACAACATAAAGACAAAGCAGGAATAGATTAAAAAAAAAATAGGTTGAAAGCAGACTGAATGGGATATGGCTCTTAACTGTAGGACAGTGATAGAGAGGAAGAAGGAAAAATAACTTGAAGTCTCTGAACTGTGCTCATAAGTAACTAGGGTTCCTTTAATAGAGACAAGAAATTAAGATGAGGTGTCAGGTGTGAGGGAGTTGCTGAACTCGAGTTTAGCCACATAGAAATGCATTTAGGGGTGATGTCCAATATGCCCATGGACAACCAATGTTCTAAATAGGCAGGAAAACTTCTGGATTTAAAGAGAATAGAGATTAAGAAAATCGTCCATTCATTTTCTTCTCTTTTTATTATCTCTCTCCTCATTTCACTGAAATAAAATATGTGTGGAGAAGCCACTGCCTGCCAAATTCTGGGATAGGCGTTAGGGAAGAAAAGAAAGTAAACAGAAGGCTCATGGCATCTGCGACAAGCTCTGGTGGGAGATGATAGTCTAACAATGGCATCAAGTGGTGGAATGAGGGGAGGGTTCCCCGAGTAGGCTTTGTAAGGGATGTACTGTGCTTATGTGCATTAAGTTGCCTAACCCCTAGGGGGGAAACACACGCTTCCGGCTTCCCTTCACAGCCTAGACCCCTCTGTGGTTCCAGGCAGACTGTAAGGCAGACTCCCCCCACACACAGCCAAGTGGACGTCACTGCACAGCACTCGCCCACATTCCTTCTGGGAAGGTAATACTGTGACTTCTCTGTGGGAGACCTTTTGCTAATCTTCCATCCTTTACATCTAGGTAACAAAATATTTACAACTGACTCTTGGAATGCGATGCAACACTACGATTGAGGTGAAATCCTGATTCCTAGGACCTCTCTGCAATTGTCCATCACACACCTGGAGAAGGTGCTACCCCATAGAATACAGACTGAAGCATCTTTACAGAGATTAGGATGCTATGATTCAGGCAAGCCTTGCAATTCCACTCCTAGGCACTTGTTGTTGTTTATAAAGAAGGAAAACACATGGCCAGGAGAAGATTTATGCAAGAATGTTCACAAAAGCTTTATTCATAACAGTCAAAACCCAGAAACCACCAGAATGTCCATCACCCTCGGTGAATGGATAAATACATTGAGGTCTAGCCTCACAGTGAAATATTACTCAGCAGAATAAAGGAGTGAGCAGCGATACAACATGGATAAGTCTCAAAAGCATTATGCTGAGTGAAAGAAGCCAGTGCGAAAGACTCCACGTGCATGATGCTATCTCCATGAATTTCTAGAGAAGAAAGAGCTATAGTTTCAGGAAGCAGATCATGGTCCCTCGGGGACAGGGGAGTTGAGGAGGAGATGGACTGTGAGGGGCCCAAGGGAACATTCAGGGTGAGGAAAATATTCTCTATCATGCTTGGGGTTATATTACTGGGTGCATTTTTCAACACTCATGGAATTGTACACTTTAATTTGGTAAGCTTATTTTATGTGAACTATACCTCAGTAAAACTGATTGAAAAAACAATCCTGCAGGGCTGAGGAGTAGACTGACCGTGCGCAGCGGGAAGGTGCCTTGGCTCCTGGGAAGCTCTGAGCCAGCACCACCTCAACCTTCCAGCTGCTGCTGCCCGAGAATGCCTCTGTTTTAATGTTTTAGCCACAGACCCTGACACCCACTGGCCATTTCAGACTACGGTTCCGATAACTCACTCTCACCTTGCCCCCCGTTCTTAGGCTACCAGTGTGCGCATCTGGACAGCTGATAAAAATATAATCCTAAACCCCTCCCACCTGGACTAACAACCTTAACAAAGCAACATTTCGTCCTGGAAGTACTGACAGTAAGGATTACACTCCAAGGGGTCTTGACTACTCAGTTCCTGGAACCTGGACTCTTGGCTCTTCTATTGCCTCTGTTTCCTGAAGAGACAAGGGACTTGTTTCTTTTCTCAACACTTAAAACTATAATTTCGCTAAGGCTATCTGACTCCCCTGGTCCTACTGAGACCTTGCTTTTCCACTATATCTGTGGCTTATAACCCCAGGGTTGATGCATGCCCCAGCCCTGGGAGCAGTTCATTTAGGAAGAGAGAAAAGGGTTCTGGACTTAAACCGCATCTGTACTGCAGCACAGCCCTTAAGTCTGAGAGAGGCCCCAAGCTAGGACGCTTGCAGAAGTTTCTCTATCACTGTGCACTTGTTCTCTCATCCCGCTGATCTCCTTAAACGAAATACAAGTCTAAACTTCCCGAACAGCTTTATTTTAGGGGCTATTTTCAGAATTCCAATACCTACTAATAAATAAGATTCATACCAGAAACCTTATAAAAGCCATTTTTTTGTACATTTAATGTCATAGGAAGAAAACATGACATTCAGCGGGTGCCTGTGACACGACAAACACTGAATCAGGAGGCTATCAGATGTGCATTATCTAATCTAGTCCTCACACTGATCCTGTTCTTCCCCTTCTTTGTAGATAAATTCTCTTAGACTTAGAGGATAAGTAACTCGCTGAAGTTATTTAATCTTCAGCTAGTATAGAGTTTGAATATGTATCTAGGACTATTTGATTTAAAAAAAACCTCTAAAGAGTTCATGTAAACTGTGGTCTACAGTTTGGTTTAATATTCACAAGGTCCTGGTTTGAGTCCCTTCTCAGCCATTTACTAGCTGTATGGACCTTAGGCAAGTGAGTTTCCTTCCAGATTATTTTTCCTCAACTGTAAAATGGAGAAAATAGACCTACTTCACGGAGCTTTGAAAAGATGAAGACAAGTCACACAATAAGCCTACTATCAACCATTGGCATGATCTCAAATGCCAAGCTGGTTCCAAATGGAAGAAATTCGACACAAATAGACAATTACTGCCCTCAGCTATTCAGAGGTGAACTTCCACACAGCGGGTCATGTTTTGGCCTTTGGTTAGTCCCGCCCTTGTTCATTCAATGTAGTAAACTTTTAATAGGGAAAATATGTGTGTGTATGTGTGTGTGTGTGTGTGTGTGTGTGTGTTAGTTGCTCAGTTGTTCTTTGCAACCCCATGGACTGTAGCCCTCCAGGCTCCTTGGTGCGTGGGATTTCCCAGGCAAGAATACTGGAGTGGGTTGCCATTTCCTTCTCCAGGAGATCTTCCCCACCCAGGGATTGAACCTGGGTCTCTTGCATTGCAGGTAGATTCTTTACCATTTGAACCACCAGGGAAGCCTTGTGTGTGAGTGTGTGTGTGTGTGTGTGTGTGTGTGTGT
This sequence comes from Bos indicus, assembly GCF_029378745.1. Taxonomy (NCBI): domain Eukaryota; kingdom Metazoa; phylum Chordata; class Mammalia; order Artiodactyla; family Bovidae; genus Bos; species Bos indicus. The sequence goes on from NC_091773.1 coordinate 67,603,215, forward strand.
GAGAGTGTGTGTGTGCATGTGTGTGTATGAAGTGTCTGCCTTTAATGAGTCTATGAGGATCAGCTCTGCAGATTCGTGCTCTCTTTCCTAAACTGTTTCTAAAAACTGAAACTTGACTGCAACATCCTGTTCCCAGACAGTCCATCCCTTTCCTTTGTCTTCACTCACCTGCTCCGGATACTTGCTCCCAGTGATCTCTGCCACTGTGTTGAAGGAATCAGCATCTGGATAGCTCTTTGCCCCCATCTTCAGCTGAATGACAATTCTGTTCCCGCGAGAAGCCATTCTTGACATCATCTCTGCGTCCTCCACCGTAATACAAGCTGTTGGGATCTTTGGCACACCCTTCTGGTATTCCTGAATACCTGTGTGAGGACTTGAGAAAAGAAGTCACCAGGTTACCTTGATAGTGGAAATGGACCAAACGTATTTTTTAAAAGCCCCTGTATTTGACATTTGATTTTCACTGGTCTTTGTTTGCATGTGAGGAACGGAAAGGGTGGGCAATATTGGTTTACTTGCTTTTGATGTGAAGGTAATTTTTTTTTTATAAAAATAACTTAGAGAATTCAGTTTAATAATAATTTCATTGAAAACATTCTATAAAATGTATTTTGATAATTTGAATAATCCTTTAAAAAGTTGCAAATTGCTTCAAACTCAGTGTCTTCAAGACCAAGAGGTGAAGACATGTGTTCAAGGAGATAAAACTCTATCACAGCTACAGACCAGAGGACCCACAAACTGGCGTAGATGCACCTGGCTCTCTGGTCTGGCTCAAGTGCTGCCGTCTTCCCACCCGAACACAGAGGTCTGCAGTGTAGCCCTGCATAAGGGTAGAATGCCCTGCGTAAGGGTAGAACGCTCTGCAGGAAACCCACAGAACAATGTCAGAAGAAATGTTTGTGTTTCCATAAGGAAAAGTGCCAAATAAACCCAGGTCCGGTGATGTCACCACTACAAGGAAAAGGCTCCTGAGTGCTCCCCGTATCCCGTCAGTCTATTCCTGTCTTCTGTGGAAGCACAAGCTAAGAGCCTTCTTATCCAAATTAAAATTTTTTTTAATATTTCCATACTTGCTTCAGGTGGTCTTATATTCAGAGAAAAGTGTTTCTCCTCCTTTTAGCCAAAACACACTTCTCTCCTGGAGAAGTGACTTCAGTCTTCATGTGCACAAACACGGTGATGCAGTCTTACCACCGCTTTCTTGGCGTGGCTATATTCTTGTGACCATGTATTAGGTGATGACTTACTGACTTAGAGAAACTGCATGGCAAAGTGATTAAGAATCCAGATTCTGGATTCAAATCTGGACTGTGCCACTTATTACTAATTGGCCTTGGGCAAGTTACACACCAGACGTCCCTGGTGGCTCAGTGGGTAAAGAATCTGCCTGAAATGCAGGAGACCCAGGTTGGATTCCTGGGTCAGGTAGATCCCCTGGAGGAGGGCATGGCAACCCACTCCAGGATTCTCACTTGGAGAATCCCAAGGATAGAAGAGCTTGGTGGGTGATGGTCCCTAGGGTCACAAAGAGTCAGACATGACTGAAGCAACTGAGTATGCACCCACCCAAGTTATACATCTTTGCTTCAGTGGCTTCATCTGTAATTGAAGATGGTAATTATAATATCCACTTCACAGTTATTTTGCAAATTTACTTAATTTATACAAACATATTACTTACCCTAGAATATAGTAAGCACTTGATAAATGTTAAATATTTACCATACTAATTTATCTATTACATTAATCTTGCAGAGAGAGACTGTGTGAGCTCAAGTCCTTAGGACAATCTAAGCACATTCTTTATAGACATTTCTTAAGTGTTGGCTGGAAATTTTATCCTTCATAAGAGAGAGACAAATGACTTTTAAATCTAAAACTTATAAAACAAAGCCTGAATCTGAATCCCTGTTTCAGAATATGCCTGACCCACTCTGACTCCAGTGTTCTTGCCTGGAGAATCCCAGGGACGGCGGAGCCTGGTGAGCTGCCGTCTATGGGGTTGCACAGAGTCGGACACGACTGAAGGGACTTAGCAGCAGCAGCATGAAGTTACATAACTCAGGTCAGATCCTGGTTCTGCCAACTCTCTGCCTGCCTGACACCAAGCAACTTGGATCATCTCTCTGTTTCTGAGCTTCCACATCTGAAACGTGGAGAATAATATTAGCACTGACCTCATAAGATTGCTATGAGGAATAAAAGTGATAGCATATGTAAAGGATTTACAAGTGCTTGGCACATAGGAATTACTTAGTAAACATTAGTTGTTATTATTATTATTTCTTCAGTGTTAATTTTCCCCACTGACTTGGTAGAGTGATTAATGACCGAAAGTATTTTGAAACATGTAGAAAGACAATCTAAATATTTATTATTCATAGTACCTTACGTGATGTCTAGGATCCAACAAACTCTCCTTGTTCTCAGGCTCTCTGACTCGAAAGGAGGTCAGTGTAACACTTCTTAATAGGCTCTTTTAAATAATGTTTCCAAACAAATTGGCACTAATAAGTTGCAGGTAAGAGTTCTTAATCCAGGTACAGTGAACTGGGCATACACCCATAGCTCTACTGAGGAAAATGGCATTTTCCAACTGTGGTACTGAATTCAAGATATAAAATGCTTCAATTTATTTCTGTAATTAAACATGTGCTCTGGTGGTGGAGTATTCAGCACTGTTCAGTAGAAGGAGACAGAAGACTCAACAGTTTAGTTGAAGTTCTGCATTGTCACTGTCAATTGTCCTACAGGAGAGGATCAGCATAAACATCAGCTTCCTGACCCCGTTTACAAACCCCGTGTGCAATTTAACAATAACAAAACGCAAATGACAAAGGAAGCTGTAAAAAAAAATCAAAATAAGAACATTTAAAGATTAACACCAATCCCTCGTCAAGTCTTCAAAAAATACAAGGGAAGGGAACGCTTCCCAACTCATTCTACAAGGCCACTACTACTACTAACAAAACCAGACATAGACACCGCTAGGAAAGAAACTACAATCCAAAATCGCTTAGATAAGTATAAATGCAAAAAAAAAAAAGAAACTAAAATAAACTGATACAGCAACATATGAAAACACCATGACCAAGAGGAATTTATTCAGGAATGCAATATCAAAAAGTCAATCAATGTAGCACATTATAATAATGTAATAAAAGATAAAAATCACATGATCATCTCAATAGATGCTGACTAAGCCTTGGACAAAATCTAATCCTCTTTCATAATAAAAACACTCAACAAACTAAAAATGGAAGGGAACTTCCTCAACTCAATAAAAGCTATCTATTAAAGTGAAGTCGCTCAGTCATGTCCGACTCTTTGCGACCCCATGGACTGTAGCCTACCAGGTTCCTCAGTCCATGGGATTTTCCAGGCAAGAATACTGGAGTGGGTTGCCATTTCCTTCTCCAGGAGATATTCCTGACCCAGGGATTGAACCCAGGTCTCCCACATTGTAGGCAGATGCTTTACCATCTGAGCTACCACCCATAGCAAACATCTTAGTTAGTGTAGAGAAGGAAATACTTTCCCCCTGAGATCAAAAAACAAGACTAAGATGTCTGCTCTGACCACTTCTATTCAACATTGGACTAGAGGTTCTAGCTAGAAAAATCAGACAAGAAAAAGAAATAAAAGAAATCTAGATTGGAAAAAAGAAGTAAAACTGTTCACAGATGGTCAAATATATAGAAAATCATAAGGAATCACACACACAAAAACTACTAGAACTAATGAGCAAGTACAGCAAGGTTGCAGGATCAATATACAAAAATTAATTGTCCAGTAGTGATAAACAATACAATATAGTAGCAATACAGTAGAAATGAGGGACACCTGAGTTCGATCCCTGGGTTGGGAAGATCCCCTGGAGGAAGGCATGGCAACCCACCCCAGTATTCTTGCCTGGAGAATCCCATGGACAGAGGAGCCTGGCGTGCTACAGTCCATGGGGTCGAAAAGAGTTGGACATGACTGTGTGACTAAGCACAGCACAGCACAGCAATGAGCAATCTGAAAATGAACAATCGCTTTTTCATTAGCAACAAAAGGAACAAAATACTACAAATAAATTTAACAAAAGATGTGTGAGATTTGCACAATGAAAACTGCAAAACGTTGAGATAAAGAAGATCCAAATGAAAAGTGCCCTATGTTTATGGATTGGAAGGCTTCACATTCTTAAGATGGTTTGTGCGTGTTGTGCTCAGTCGCTTCAGTTGTGTACAAATCTTTTCGACCCTACGGAATGTAGCCTGTCAGGCTCCTCAGTCCCTGGGATTCTCCAGGCAGGAATACTGGAGTGGTTTGCCATGGCCTCCTCCAGGGGACCTTCCTGAAGCAGGGATTGAATCTGCATCTCCTGCACTGCAGGCAGAGTCTTTACTGACCGAGCCACCAGGGAAGCCCTCTTAAGATGCCAATAGTCCCCCAGTTTATTTACAGATTCAGTGCAATCCCTATCAAAATTCTAGCTGCCTTTTTCGACGAAATTTACAAGTTGATTCCAAAATTCATATGGAAAAACGAGGGACTCAAAATAACCAGCACAAGTTGAAAAAGTAGAACAAAATTGGTGGATTCACACTTCCACATTTAAAAACACACTACAAATCTATAGTAATTAAAAGGATAGTACTGGTATAAAGATAGAGATGGTGAACCATAAAATAGAATTGAGAATTGAGAAATAAACTTTATAAGAATGATCAATTCATTTTCAACAAGAGGGTTGAAATAATTCAGTGGGGATGAAAAGTATTTCCACAAATGGTGCTGGGCCAACCGATACCTGCGTGAAAAATAATGAAATTGCACCCCTATATCACACAAAATATGAAGGGATCATAGACCCAAATGTAAGAGCTAAAACTATAAAACTTCACAATCTCAGGTAAGGAAATCATTTCTTAGATACAACATTGAAGTCATAAGCAACAAAAGAAAAAAGAGATAAATTGAATCATCAAAACATTAAACTTTTGTACTTCAAATGGCACCACCATAAAGTGAAGAAAACAAACCACAGAATGGGAGAAAAACTTTTATGAATCAAATATCTGAGAAGGCACTTGTGTCTAAAATATATTAATCACTCTTTAAAGCTCAATAATAAAAGACTACCCAATTTAAAAGTGCATGAAGAATTTGAATAGACACTTCAACAAATAAGATACACAAATGTATAAAAAGCATGTGAAAAGACAGCGCAGCACTAGGTATAAGGGAAATGCAGGTCAGAACTACAACGAGGTGCCACTCTGCATAGGATGCTATGAACAAAAAGAAAGGTAAAAAGAAAACTGGCAATAATGCGGAAGACTCTGAGCCCTTGTACATAGCTGGTATGAATATAAAATGGCATAGTCAATTTGACAGTTCCTCAAAAAGTTAAACATTTAGTTACCATACCACCCTCAGTTCTACTACTAGGTATAAACTCAAAAGAAATGAAAATATGTGTTCACACAAAAATGAGCACACAAATGTTTACAGTATTATTCAGAAGAGGCCAAAGACGGAAACAAACCTAACGTCCATCAGCTGATGAGGGGATATTCCAATACACTATATCTATACCATGAAATACTATTCAGCAATAAAAAACAATTGTTCTAAAGTGTGCTACAACACGAATGAACCTTGAAAACACTATCCTAAGTGAAAAAAGCCAATCACACCACACCACAGTTAGTCCCCTACGTACGAACCTTCAAGTGGCGAACTTTCAAAGACGCGAACACAAGTTTGCACGTCTAGTCATGTAAGTTAGTTCACGTGTCTGGCGTACATTGTCACCTGCCTGCGTTCTCTGTAAGTGGTGTGCTTTTGAGTACTTTACTGTGTAGTACAGAGTCTTTATTTCAAGCCAGGATGTGAGTGAACTTGCAGCTTGCCCTGTCTCCTATTGCTGATGATTCTTTCAGCTCCACCATCTTCCACCTCTTCTTCCTCCTCTGGTCAGTAACTGTTCCCTGGATGCCAGCCTCTGTATGCCAGCTGCTATACCATGCTACTGTAATTTTCAAGGTACTATACTGTAAGATTAAAAATGCTTTTTTTATTTTTTGTATTTGTTTTTTATGTGTTATCTGTGTGAAAAGTGTTATAAAATCTATTACATACTGTTTATCAACTTATTTAGTTGGGTACCTAGACTAACTTTGTTGGACTTATAAACAAGTTAGACTTATAAATGTGCTCTCAGGACGAAACTTGTTTACATGTAGGAGACTTACTGTATCATAAAATTCCATTTGCAAGAAATGTTCAGAAAAGGCAAATTCATAGAGGTAGGAAGTAAATTTTAGGTTGTCTTGTGCCGTTGGAAAGGAGAGGGAAATGGGGAGTGAATGCTGATTTGGGGATTTCTTATCAGGATGATAAATATGTTCTAAAATTAGACAGTGATGGTGCTTGCAAAATCTTTGAATATACTAAAAAAAAAACTGTATGTGTTAAAAAGTAAATTATATGGTTTGTGAATGTATCCTAATAAAACTTTTAATATAAAATATCAAAATAAAAACCTAAGCTTCCAGATTTCTCTTCAAGGGAAAAAGTTCATTCAAAAACCATGCTTTCATGACTCTGGTTTATGAGATGTATGAAAACAAAGCCTGCTGCTCTCTATGCTTGCAAGAGAGTAATCCCAAAATATAAAATGAATATGGAAACTAAGTTTCAAATCAGCTTTTCAAATTCTACTAAATTTCTTGTGTATGTGGTGTGAAGTGATATGATTTGAAGTAGGTTGAATATTGTCTTTTATCTACATAAAATAAGTGCAAGGTTTAAACAAGTAGGTTTGATATTTCCTACCTGATTGCCATACGTCAGTCAAACTCCCTTACGCTAGTCACTTTTGACTAGCTCTTTATAGAAGATACAAGGTACACTTTGTTTCCAAGTACTTCAAAATTTGCAAAGTTCAAATCAACCGTTGAAAGTGGATGTCACCTTGTGATGTTAAATATCCTACAAAAGGAAAATTATGTATCCTTACTGAGGAACAGGTAGATTTCCACAGGGTCATGGAGACATTGACTAAAGTAAAAATTATTCACAACACAGTGAAGTCTTGGAATGTTTCCTGAAAAAATAGGTGGAAATGATTATGAGGACTGGGAGCTTTTGAAGCTATTGTCTTTTTGTTTTTATGAGAGTGTTTTTTTAAACTTCCTTATTAGGAAGGTTAAAAGAGTATCTATTCTGTTTATTTGCTTCCCTGGTGGATCAGTAGTAAAGAATTCGGTTGTTAATGCCAGAGATGCAGGTTCAATCCCTGAGTCAGAAAGATCCCCTGGAGGAAACAGCAACCCAATCCAGTATCCTTGCCTGGAAAATCCCATGGACAGAGAAGCCTGGCAAGCTACAGTCCATGGGGTCACATAATCAAACATGACTTAGTGATTAAACAACACATTCTGTTTGTTTGTTTCAAAAATCAGTTTGAAATAACTTTCTTACAAAAATTACAATGACTTTATTAATTTTTTTTTTTTTAGATTTAGCACTTGAACAGTAAATTCATCTCAGACTTTTCTACTGTCACTAACAACAAGAGTAAATTGATCTCAGGCATTTATACTGCCATTAAGAATATAAAAGCAAAAGGATTCATTTACACCATAATTTCACAAAAAGGAAACACTGAAATAGTTCCAACTCCCACAGGTTAAAAAAGGAAAGCAAAAGAAAATCTTGATCAAGAGAGAGAAAGTAGGGCTAAATTTCATTTCTAATTTTCATAATTCAGTTGAAATGGCAGAAAAAAAGAGAAGGAAAAATCAAATTCTTGAATTCTAGTCCATATTGATGACAGACTCCACATGAGCAAAACTCAACCAACCTATTAACTGAAAGATCTTAGTAAGGAGACTGTAAAAGACATCATCAGAGATGCTGTAACACAGCATCAGAGAGCTGTGCCTTCTTCCAAAACAGAGGACCCAGCCAGCTCCACAAGTGTGAGACAGAAAGAAGATGGTCAAAGTGCTTAGTGGAACAAAACCGAGTGATTTTTTTTTTGTAACATCCACAGCATATATGAAGGTTTTGGCTTATTTCTAAGACAAAAAAATATAAAGGAAATTAAAGATATAAGGAGGTACTGCCTGTAAAATGAATATAAAAGAGAACTCAAGATATCTAAAAATTTTTACACAAGATTTTGTCATCTAGAAGTATTGTATAAATACTAGTTTTGTTATTTTTAGATATTTTGTAACCTAAACATAAAAACATGTACTTGTTCCCTTTTTTCCTTTCTGATCTTGTGCTTCTATGTAAGTTACAATTTTCTGCTAATGTTTAGTCATTTCATCATCTTAATTTGTCTTCTTATTTTCTCCTTGAATCTTTACAATCTCTATAAGAAAGACATACTTCTGATTAAGTAAGATGAAAACCTACCTTGGAATAACAAAAAAGTTACAATAGATAATTCATTTAATAAAAATAATAATGATAAAGATATGAAGTAACATAAAAATCATTTTATAAATGAAGATGGAAACCTTAACCAATGAAATGTTCTGTCCATTTTACTAATTAAATGTTGTTTTTAGTTTAGGTCTAAATGGGAAACAGTTTTGATTAACTGGACTGGAAAGTATTTAAAGATCATCTAACCCAAGATCGCTGTCTTCTCAGTAAGAAATATGCCGTTTCTATTATTAACTCTGTTAAACTATGCCAATCTCTCATCACTCGCAGAGCCCAAACATCCTCCTATTAGAATAGAACTGAAGACATAACTCATAGCACATGCTATAGACTGAATGCTTGTGTCCCTGCAAAATTTATATGTTGGAATTCTAACCTGCATGGTGGTGGTTTTAGGAAGTGGGGCCTTTGGCAAGTGATTGGGTCATGAGGATATAGCCCACCTTAGAGGGATTAGTACACTTAGAAAAGAGGCTCCAGAAAGATCCGTCACTCCTTCCATCACATGAGGTTATAGTGAAAAAACAATGTCTAGGAAGTGGGTGCTCACCAGACACTGAATATGCCAGCACCATGATCTTGGACTTTCCAGCCCGCAAAACCGTAAGAAATAACTGTTGGTTGTGTATAAGCCACCCAGTCTATGGTATTTTTGTTATAAAAGCCAAACAAGCTAGACAGCACATTTTGTCATAAGGGAAATAAGATAAAGACATTTGAATTATTTATTATCCATTCTTGATTAAAACTCTGGGGCCAGGGGGTAAGGAATGGTTGATTTCTTTCGTGACATGAAGAAAATATTTTTAAAACAAAGCATCAGATAGTCATACAAGGTCAGAGCAAGATGACAGAATAGAAGGACGTGGAGCTCACCTCCCCCACAAACACATCTACATGTGGAACAGTTCTCACGGAAAACTAACTGGAGACTGGCAGAACTCTACAGCAGAAGCTGTAGGGAAGACTTCCACGTACCTGGGTAGGATGGAAAAAGGACATAGGGTCAGGACTTCCACCCTTAGGATCTGAAAGAAAGAAGGGTCTGCACAGGCAGATCCTTGACCTGGGGCTGGATTAGGTTGAGCCACAGCTGAGCAGCTCAGTCTTAGAGTCCTACATGGAGGAGACAAGCCCTCTTGGCTTCAGGGAGAACCGCAGGAACTGGAGAAGGGCTGGAGAAGTCTTGACTCCACTCACAAAGAGTGTGCAGGTGCTGGCTTACCAACGAACAGGGTAGAGAGAGCCCTGCACTGTGGCTGCCACCTCACCGTGCTGCAGAATCCAAGTGGGGCAACACCCCAGCTCTGCCCACTCCACACCACATCTTGGCATTGGATCTGGAGCAGACAGGCCCTGGGAGAAGACTCAGTCCAGGGACACACAGGAGGCTCTGGGGCGTGGGGTCTGGGGTAGGTGTGGGGCAGCAGCTCCAGTGTAGGTGCTAACTCAGTCTGCACTACAGAGGCAGCCCAGATCGCTGACAGCAGTACAGCCCCTTCAGTTCCTCCAGCCAAGGTGCCCCAAACCCCAGCTCCAGCCTAGTGACTGCTCCACCCCTGCCCACACCACACCACAGCCTCACCCTAGATCACAGAGCACTAGACGCCCTTACACTAGAGATTGCAACAAGGGGAGGAATGCAACTTGGGTTGTGTCTGAGTGGTGCTGCACACGCCTACACAGGCGGTACATCAGATCTCTGTAAGCACAGAAGCCTCAGTATTCCTGTCCTTTGGGCAAAACACACACTGAAAGGGAACAGACCACTTAAGCCCAGACCTTGGGACTTCTGCCATAGCAAATGGGGAGCACACCCCACCCCTGACAGGCCAGGGATAGCTACAGGGCAGAGAAAGTTCCACCTCACACATGGCACAGGTTTTACACCCTCCAGCACCAACCACGCTCCCTATCAAGGTGACAGGGGCCAGCACACCCTGAGGAAAGATGTGGCTGGTGTCTACATCAAAATCAGCCCTCATGCCAAAGACACTGGATCAAACACAGTCTACACAGGGACACTCCCACATAAAAATACCCCTTCAAGACCACAATAGTTCTCCTAAATTAACAGAGAGCTGTTATTTTGTTTTGTTTTTTATAAATAAATAAAATGAATAAATCTTTAGCCAGGCTCAGCAAGAAGAAAAGAGGAAAGGAATCACTAATTATTAGAGAAATGCAAATCAAAGTCACACACAGGTCAGAATAGCTGTCATCAAAAAGTTTACAAATAACAAATATTGGGGAGGATGTGGAGAAAGGGAAATTATCATACACTGTTGGTGGAAATGTAAAATTGCTGTACCCACCATGGAAAACAGCATGGAGGTTATCTAAAAAACTAAAGATAGAACTACCATATGATTCAGCAACACCACTCCTAAGTATATATCCAGAGAAAACAAAAGCACTAATCTGAAAAGATACATGCCAGTGTTCACAGCAGCACTATTTACAGTAACTAACATATGGAAGCAACCCAGGTGCTCACCAACAGACCGCTGGCTTAAGAAAATGTGGGGTGTGTGTGTAGTGGAATATCACTCACTCATAAAAAAGACTGAAATACTGCCATCTGTACCAACACAGGTGGACCTAGAGACTATTACACGCAGCAAAATAAACAGAGAAAGACACATACTGTATGATATCATTCCTGTATGGAATGTAAAAAGTAATACAAAACTGAATATACATATACAAAACAGAAACAGATTCACAGACATAGAAAACAAGCTGATGGATACCAAAATAGAGGGAGGGAGGGACAAATTAGGGATATGAGATTAACAGATACAAACTACTACATTTAAAATAGATATGCACCAAGTAATTTATTATATAGCACAGGGAATTATATCCAGTATCTTGAAGTAACATAGAATAGAATCTGCAAAACGAACAACAAAAAAATCTGAATTACTATTAATCTGAATTACTTTGCTGTACATCTGAAACTAACACTATATTGTAAGTAAACCAATTTTTAAATTTAAAAGTTAAAAAAAAAACCAACAAAGTATCAGCTAAGCACCAAAGGAAACACTAGAGCCATGTTCTCAGGGTGTTTTCTACAGAATACCAGGCCGAAGAAACCTTGTAAGGGGCAAAAGATCCCATGGGCAAATACAGTCATGAAACATTGAGCACTATGTCCCTGCTTTGAGGAATCACAAAGCGCATTAGTTTATTGATAGCTCTGAGAAGCAACATAGCTAAGAAACATGTTTGACTAAGCATTCCCAAGCTTAACTGACATAAGGACCCTTTTTGGTGTAACACTTGTATTATCTCATAGTCTTATCTGAGCAAAAAAGTTGATTCACTCTCCTTAAAGGAGGACCAAGAAAATGCCTGGGCATTTTCCTTCAGTGATCAATTCAGCTGGCCCTTTTTCTGTAAAGGTGTCTGAATACCACCAAGGCAGAGTTCCAGACTCATTCCCCTATGTACTCCTGCTTCTCCCTCAATATTTCTGTTTGTAGCCCTTATGATACTGTTATATTCACGCACCTAAACATCCCATAGTAGAAATGAGCTACTCAAGAGTCTAGACCATGTGGAATGATTCTTTATACAGCAAGAACTTGTAGCTTCTACTGTATTTTAAGTATTTATATTTCCTACCATATTTTAAAGTGCTCAACAAATACATATGTGCTCTATATATCTGTTGAACAGTTTATATATATCTTATTGGGTCTCTTTTTCCAAAGAATCCTGACTAAAAGTCAGATTTATCTTTATTTGCAGCCAAATATATTCAAATCCTGAAAGATGATGCTGTGAAAGTGCTACACTCAAATGCCAGAAAATTTGGAAAACTCAGCAGTGGCCACAGGACTGGAAAAAGTCAGTTTTCATTCCAATCCCAAAGAAAGGCAATGCCAAAGAATGCTCAAACTACCACACAATTGCACTCATCTCACACGCTAGTAAAGTAATGCTTAAATTTCTCCAAGCTAGGTTTCAGCAATACGTGAACTGTGAACTTTCAGATGTTCAAGCTGGTTTTGGAAAAGGCAGAGGAACCAGAGATCAAATTACTAACATTTGCTGTATCATTGAAAAAGCAAGAGAGTTGCAGAAAAACATCTATTTCTGCTTTATTGACTATGCCAAAGCCTTTGACTGTGTGGATCACAATAAATTGTGGAAAATTCTGAAAGAGATGGGAATACCAGACCACCTGACGTGCCTCTTGAGAAATCTGTATGCAGGTCAGGAAGCAACAGTTAGAACTGGACATGGAACAACAGACTGGTTCCAAATAGGAAAAGGAGTTCGTCAAGGCTGTATATTGTCACCCTGCTTATTTAACTTATATGCAGAGTACATCATGAGAAACGCTGGGCTGGAAGAAGCACACGCTGAAATCAAGATTGCTGGGAGAAATATCAATAACCTCAGATATGCAGATGACACCACCTTATGGCAGAAAGTGAAGAACTAAAGACCTTGATGAAAGTGAAAGAGGAGAGTGAAAATGTTGGCTTAAAGCTCAACATTCAGAAAACGAAGATCATGGCATCTGGTCCCATCACTTCATGGTAACTAGATGGGGAAACAGTGGAAACAGTGCCTGACTTTATTTTTTGGGGCTCAAAAATCACTGAAGATGGTGATTGCAGCCATGAAATTAAAAGACATTTACCCCTTGGAAGGAAAGTTATGACCAACCTAGACAGCATATTAAAACGCAGAGACATTACTTTGTCAACAAAGGTCCATCTAGTCAAGGCTATGGTTTTTCCAGTGGTCATGTATGAACTATACAGAGAGTTGAACTATAAAGAAAGCTGAGCCCCGAAGAATTGATGCTTTTGAACTGTGGTGTTGGAGAAGACTCTTGGTGATCTTGAGAAGACTTGAGAAGGCTTGAGAAGACTTGAGAAGACTCAAGGTGATCCAACCAGTCAGTCCATCCTAAAGGAGACCAGTCCTAGGTGTTCATTGGAAGGAATGATGTTGAAGCTGAAACTCCAATACTTTGGCCACCTGATGTGAAGAACTGGCTCATTGGAAAAGACCCTGATGCTAGGAAAGATCGAGGGCAGGAGGAGAAGGGGATGACAGAGGATGAGATGGTTGGATGGCATCACTGACTCAATGGACATGGGTTTGGGTGGACTCCAGAAGTTGGGGATGGCCAGAGAAGCCTGGCATGCTGCGGTTCATGGGGTCACGAAGATTCAGACATGACTGAGCAACTGAATGGAACTGATATTCCCAAAACTTGCAACAACCAAGGTAGAAAAATCAGTACATTGAATATTTTAAAATTATAAGTATTAAAGCTTCCCTTTTAAAAACATAAGCTCCATATCAAATAAATAAGTTCAAATTAAAATTACTGAAATAAGCCATTGCAGAAGATTCTTGGAAGATAATAGAATAAACCTGCTCTTTGAGAACGGATCAAAAGCATCCCACAGGTTAAAATGAAAGGACACGATAACGTGAAGCTACAGAAAGAGATAAAGATCTCAGTAAAGATGAATGGCCAATTATAAGAGCCATTTTTTATTGTAAACACAGATTGTAGCTCCACTTTTCGTTTTCTACATGATTTAAGAGAGTAATTCATCGAAAATAATTAGTTTATGTATTGGGGCACATAATATATGGAGATGTAATCCTGTAACATCAGCAACCAAAAGGGTTGGGGAAGGAGCTATAAAGGAACAGAGTTTTTGTATGTTACTAAAGTTAAGCTAATCTAAATTCAAATTAGAGTGTTATAACTTTAGGATGTTAAATGTAATCCCCATGGTAACCACAAAGAAAATAGCTCTAGAATATAAACAAAAGGAAATGAGAAAGAAATGTAAACATTCCACTAGAAAATAATCAACTAAACACAAAAGAAGATAGTAATACAGGAAATGGGAAACAAAAATGCTAAAAGGTAAAAAGAAAGCAAGTAGCAAAATGACAGAAGTCACTAATTATCAATAATTACTTTAAATGTAAATGGATTAAACTTTCTAATCAAAAGACAAATATTGGCAAAACTGATTGTTTTAAGTGATCCAACCATCTGCTATCTGCATGAGACTTGCTTTGAAGTCAAAGATGCAAACATATTGAAAGCGAAAGAATGGACAAAGATATTCCACACAAATAGTAACCAGAAGGGAACAGTAGTGGCTATACTAACATCACACAAAATAGACTTTGAATCAAAAGACTTTACAAGAGGAAAAAAAAAGGATATTGTTTATTAATAAAAGGTTTGATACAGGAAGAAGACATAAGAATTATAAACATTTATGCATCTAATAACAGACTATAAATGTATATGAAACAAACACTGACATAATTAGAATTGGAAAGTAGAAATAGATGGCTCTAAAATAATAGTTGTAGACTTCAATACTCAACTCTCAGTAATGGTGACCAGTCAGAAAATGAGTAAGAAAATAAAGGACTTAAACAATGTGATAAACCAACCAGATCTAACAGACATATATAGACTACTCTTCCTAACAAAAACAGCATTCACTTTCTTCTCAAATCTACATGAAATGTTTTCCAGGATAGACCAAATGTTAGGCCAAAATCTAATTCTCAATATATCTAAAAAGATACATATGCAAAGTATGTTCCCTGACCACAACAAAATAAAGTTAGAAACAAATATCAGACAGAAAACTTGAAAATTTACATATTTCTGAATAGTACATGGCAGACTCTTAACCAACCATTGGCTCAAAGAACTCACAAGAGAACCTATAAAATATTTAGAGATGAGTGAAAAAATAAATACAACACACAAAATGAAAGTCAGGACATTCCTATCAATTGCACAAAAATAAAAAGAATTTTAAGAGAGTTATACGTTAACAAATTGGGTAACCTAGGTGAAATTGACAAATTGCTACAAACACGAAACTAACCAAGACTGAATCATGAAAAAATAGAAAGTTTGAATAAATCTATAACTAGTAAGGAAATTAAATCAGTAATCAAAAATATCTTCTGACTGATGGCTTCAATAGTGGATTCTACCAACCATTTAAAGAACTAATACCAATACTTCTCAAACTATTTCCAATACAATTTAAGAAGAGAGAATGCTTCCTAGTTCATTCTATGAAGCCAGCATTACCCTGATACCAAAGCCAGGTAAAGACACTACAAGGAAAGAAAGCTACCACAAATATCCCTTAATATTTGATGCAAAAATCCTCAACAAAATACTAGTAAACAAAATTTGGCAGCATAATAAAAGGAATATACACCATGACCAAGTGCAATTTATTTCTAGAATGCAAGGATGGTATGGCAAACAAATTTGATCAGTGTAATATATCACATTAACAGAATGAAAGAAAAAACTGACATGATCACCTCATTTGATAAAGAAAAAAACATGTAAGAAATGTCAAAACCCTTTGATGATAAAAACACTTAGTAAATTAGAATAGAAGGAAACAATTTCAGCATAACTAAAGCCATGTACGAAAAACCCACAGCAAACATCATACTCAATGGTCAAAGAAAGTTTTTTCACTAAGATCAGGAACAAGGCAAAAGAACATGTGCAATGGTGAAAGCAACCAGGCAAGAAAAAATAAATAAATAAAAGGCATCTAAGTTAGAAAGAAAGAAGTAAAATTATTTCTGTCCACAGATAATATTGTATGTAGAAAACCCTAAAGATCCCCCCACACACACATACACACAGAACTATTAGAAGTAATAATGAATTCAGAAAAGTAGCACAATACAAAGCCAATATGCAAAAATCTGTTGCATTTCTATACATGAACAATGAGCAAGATGAAAAAGAAATTTAAAAGCAATCGCATTTACAGTAACATAAAAAAATCAAATACTTAGGAATTAACTAACCAAGGAGGAGAAAGACTTATACAATGAAAACAATGCTGAAAGCAATTAAAGAACACATAAATAAATGAAAACACATTGTATGTTTATGAACTGTTTAGTCCTTAAGTCGTATCCAACTCTTTAGGGACTCCATGGACTGTAGCCTGCCAGGCTCCTTTGTTCCAGGATTTCCCCAGCAAGAATACTGGAGTGGGTTGTCATTTCCTTCTCCAGGAGACCTTCACAATCCAGGGACTGAGCCTGCATCTCTTGCACTGGCAGGTGGATTATTTACCACTGAGCCACCAGGGAAATCCTCTTCATGAGTTAGAAGACTTAAGATTGTTAATATGTCAATACTACCAAAAGTCATCAGCAGATTCAATGCAATCCCTATCCAAATTCCAAGGATGTTTTGAGAAGAAATAGAAAAATTCATCCAAAAGTTTATATGGCATCTCAGTGAGCCTTAATAGCTAAAATAATCCTGAATAATAAGATCAAAGCTGAAGGGCTCATGTTTCCTGATTTTAAAACTTACTTCAAAATCAACATAATCAAAACAGTGTTACGCTTGCATAAAGACAGGCATGTAGACCAATGAAACAGAATAGAGAGCCCAGCAATAAACCTTAGAATATATGGGGTTTTGGACAAGTGTGCAAAGACCATTCAATGGAGAAAGGGCAGACTTTACAATAAATGGTGCTGGGAAAACCGGATATCCACTTGCAAAGGAATGAAGTTAGACTCTTACTTAATATCACACACAGAAACTAACTCAAAATGAATCCAAAATTTAAATGTAATGCCTAAAGCTATAAAACTCTAAGGAGAAAACATGGCAAAAGCTTCTTGACCCTGGATTTGGCAATGATTTCTTGAGTATGACACTGAAGGTACAAAAAACAACAACAAAAATAGACAAATTAGACTTCATGCATATTATAAAATTTTGCATCAGAAGACAGTATCAACAGGTTAAAAAGATAATCTACAGAATGAGAGAAAATGTTTACAAATCATATCTCTGACAGATTAATATCTAGAATAAATAGACGACTCTGAAAACTCAAACACAAAAAAACAAATGACATAATTCCAAAATGGGCTAAGGATTTGAACACATATTTCAGCAAAGATATATAAATGGTCAATAAGCATAAAAATTATATATCCTTCTACAGATTCAATGCATTCCCTATCAAATAATCAAAAGCATTTTTCATAGAACTAGAAAAAAAAATCTTAACATTTCTATGGAAACACAAAAACACCCAAATAGCCAAAGCAATCTTGAGGAAGAAAAACAGAGCTGGAGGAACCAGGCTCCCTGACTTCAGACTACACTACAAAGTTACAGTAGTCAAAACACTATGGCACTGGTACAAAAATAGAAATATAGATCAATGAAACAGGTCAGAAAACCCAGAAATACACTCACACACCTATGGTCAATTAATCTATGATAGAGGTGGCATGACTACACAATGGTGAAAAGTTCGTCTCTTCGACAAATGGTGCTGGAAAAACTGGACAGCTACATGTAAAGATATGAAACTAGATCATTCTTTAACACCATATACAAAAATAAGCTCCAAGTAGATTAAAGGCCTAAATGTGAGACTGGACACTCTACAACTCCTACAGGAAAACATAGGCAGAACACTCTCTGACATAAATCACACCAATATCTTTTTTGATCCATCTCCCAGAAAAAAATGGAAATAAGAAATAAAGAAATGGGACCTAATTAAACTCAAAAGCTTTGGCACAGCAAAGGAAGCCATAAACATACAAAAGACAACCCACAGATAGGGAGAAAATATTTGCAGATGATGGGACTGACAGGGGACTAGTCTGTATAAACAGCTCATGAGGTTAATATCATCAAAACAAACAATCCAACTAAAAACTTAGGAAGAAGACCTAAATAGACATTTCTCCAAAGAAGACACACAGATGGCCAAGAGGTACATAAAAAGATGTTCAATATCACTAATCATTAGAGAAATGCAAGTATCAAAACTACAACGAAATATCATCACATACCAACCAAAATGTCTATCATCAAAAAAATCCACAAACAATAAATTCTGGAGAGGGTGTGGAGAGGACAGAACCCTCCTACACTGTTGGTGGGAATGTAAATTGGTATGGCCACTATGGAGAACAGTATGGGGGTTTCTTAGAAAACTAAAAATAGAACTATCATATGACCGTGCAATCCCACTTCTGAGAAAATATCCTGAAAAAAACATGGTCCAAAAGGATGCATGTACCCCAATGTTCTTTGCAGTATAGTTTACAATAGCTAGGACAGGGAAGAAACCTAAACGTCCATCAACAGAGGAATGGATAAGGAAGATGTGGTACATACATACAATGAAATATTACTCGGCCATTAAAAAGAATGAAATAAGACAATTTGCAGCAATATGAATGGACCTAGAGATGGTCACACTGAATGTGAAGTAAGGCAGAGAAAGAGAAATATCATATAGTATGTCTTATATGTGGAATCTAAAAAGAAATGATACAAATGAGCTTATTTACAAAACAGAAACAGGCTAACAGACTTAGAGAAGGACTTATCATTACCAGGGGGAAGAGGAAAGGGAGGGATAGTTACGGAGTTTGAGAACAACATGTATACACTACTGTATTTAAAATGGATAACCAACAAGGACCTACTGTACAGCACAGGGAGCCCTGCCCAATGTTATGTGGCAACTTGGGTGGGAGGGGAGTTTGAGGAAGAATGGATATATATATATATGGCTGAGTCACCCTGCTTTACACCTGAAATAATCAGCCATGTGTGTTAGCTGATGAGCTCAGTCGGCCCGACTCTTTGCAATCCCATGCAACGTAGCACACCAGGCTCCTCTATCTGTGGGATTCTCCAGGCAAGAATACTGGCTTGGGTTGCCATTTCCTACTCCATGGGATTTTCCGACCCATGGATCGAACCCAGGCCTCCTGCATTGTAGGTGGATTCTTTACTGTTTGGGACACCAGGGACGCCCATTAATCAGCTATATTCCAACATAAAAAAGAAATGATGCTTAACAGTAATCACTAGGGAAAGGCAAATCAAAACTACAGTGAGATGCCTCCTCACACCCGTTAGAATATCTCCTATCAAAAAGCAGATAATAGCGGGTATTGGTGAGGATGTGCAGAAATTGGAACGCTTGTGTACCATTGGTGGGAATGTCCAAGGGTACAGACTCCTTGAAAAACCGTACGATTGTTCCTTGAAAAGTTAAAAATAGAGTTAGCATATCACTGGCAATTCCACTTCTGGCCATATTCCCCAGATAATTAAAAGCAGGGCCTCAGATAGATATTTGTACACCCATGTTCACAGCAGCATTATCTCAGCAGCTAAAACGTGTTACCAGCTCAACTGAATGGATAAACAAGACGTGGTATTTACATACAATGAAATATTATTCTGCCTTAAAAAGGAAGGTTGATTCTAACATATGCTACAATGTGGATGAATATTGAGAGCATTATGCTAAATGAAGTAAGGCAGTCAAATACCATGCAAATCCACTTCTATGAGGTACTGAAAGTAGTCAAAATCAGAGACAGAAAGTAGAATGGTGGTTTCCAGTGGGTGGGAGAGGGGTACGATGGGGAGCTATTGTTTAATTGGTACTGAGTTTCAGTTTTACAAGATTAGAAGAGTTTTAGAGATGAGTGATTGATGGCTGCAGAACATTATGAATGTATTTAATACCATTGAATTGTATGCTTAAAATGGTTAAGATGGTAAATTTTGTTACTTCTATTTTTAAAGACACTGCATACATAAATTAAAATAAAATCCAGTATTGTATAAACAGGATGGAAAGTATGCATATATCCCACGCTGATGGTACTGCAAATTAGTTTGATATTTATATAGTGTGATATCCCAATATGTAACAATAACATTAAAAATTCTTATTTTTTTCAGTTTTTCTGCTATGGAGAACAAACTCCATGGAAATATTATAAAATAAAAAAATTATAATAAGATGTTCTCTATGTCTCTGTGTATAAATGTGAAAATCTAGAAACAGTCCAGCAGAGGAATTTCGGGAGAGGTGGCAAGAAAATGAATGAGCTACACTGCAAATAAATGGCCAAAAGCTACACATGGAAACATGTAGATAAAATAATGTTAAATAAAAGTATGATAAAGATTGAATATGAATTTGGATTGAAGTCAATTGAGTTAATAGTCACTTGATTCTTTGAGAAATTAGTCATCTTGTTAGACTGAAATCAAGTGAACTGCAGTATTACCAATAAACAGAATTAAATCCTTAGAAGTCTGTGTCACAGTCTGTTAAAGAAAAACACCTGGAAGCAAAATCTGAAGCTATCACAGTAGCAATTTGAATCCTTGAAATTCTAGGTCATGGGCATTTCAGCACCTGTGGCAAATTAATAGAAAAATATATGTTGAAATTTTTTCTTCCACCATCAATTACATGGAATTCTTGCAGCTGAATGCTGCTGCAGTGCCAGTCCATTGACATGTCATCTAGGCAGAACTACAAAGATACTATTTTCTTGATGTCAATCACACTTGCGTTCAAGGGCTCTTCCTGTACATCTGGTAGTGTTTCAACTGTTTATTCCTGCTTTGTACATCTTCTCAGCCTCTGAGTCAACGGGTACATGTTTTTAGTCTTCTACCTTTAGGAAAGTCATTCACGAGGTCTCCATCCCACAACGATACGGAGGGGCATAGAATTAATTCTGAAAAGGATTCTGGCACAGACAGAAAGTCAGCACTTAGTCATTTCAAAAGAGGAAAATTATGTCTACAAACATCATCTGTGCATCATTATCAGTAAGTGCGCTTAAGTAATACATTTCCATGAAATAAAAATGGATGTCTTGCCC
The DNA here is from genome assembly GCF_029378745.1 of Bos indicus. Taxonomy (NCBI): domain Eukaryota; kingdom Metazoa; phylum Chordata; class Mammalia; order Artiodactyla; family Bovidae; genus Bos; species Bos indicus. The sequence continues at coordinate 67,624,425 of NC_091773.1, forward strand.
TTGGATTTAAAGTTTTCCTTCTCTTGGCCTTTTTTAAAGCTTTACTTTGGTATCAACATTTTCCCCCCTATTTTAGGCACCATGAAAAGACCTTTACTCAAATAAGCAGTGGAGCTATGAACCCTACAGATTTAAGGAAAGGTGATCTTTCTGTTCCATGGACCCCTAAAACATAAATCCTTCTATCAAAATCACAAATACCCATGAACAGAAGTCAAATTCTCCAACAGAGTGGTTCATAGAATGTTCCAAAGATGTTAATGATGATAATAGCACTTACTAAGCACTTGCTATGGGGTAGGCTGTGTGCTGAGTGTTTTATATGCATTAATTCATTTACCAGTCACTACAACCCTATGAGGGCTTCCCTGGTAGCTCAGTCAGTAAAGAATTTGCCTGTAATGCAAGAGATGTGGGTTCGATCCCTGGGTTGGGAAGATCCTCTGGAGAAGGAAATGGCAACCCACTCTAGTATTCTTACCTGGGAAATCTCATGAACAGAGGAGCCTGGCAGATACAGTCCACAGGGTTGCAGGAGTCAGGCACAACTTAGTGACTAAACCACACCACCACCACAACCCTATGAAGTAAGGACTTGTATTGCCCCCACTTTACAGATGACAAAATTGAAGCACAGAGAGGCAAAGCCCACAGTCTCACAGTTAGAAGTTGACAAAGCTAGAATTGAACCCTGGCAATTCTGTCTCAAGTCCATCCTCTTTAACTGTAAATAATCTGTATTATATAGGCATACACCACACTAGTAACAATGATGATGATGATGTTTATTAGTTAACAACAATAATTACTACCTATTGTATAGTAAGACATGTACTGAGCTAAACAATGTCATGCATTACCTTGTTTTTGACTTCCCTGGTGGCTCAGACGGTTAAGCATCTGTCTACAATGTGGGAGACCCAGGTTCGATCCCTGGGTCGGGAAGTTCCCTGGAGAAGGAAATGGCAGTCCACTCCAGTACTATTGTCTGGAAAATCCCATGGACAGAGGAGCCTGGTAGGCTACAACCCATGGGGTCGCAAAGAGTCGGACACGACTGAGCGATCCTCACCGTATCACCATATCACCTTATTTTAATCTCAGTTCTGAGATAGGTGCCCATATACCCATTTCTTAAATGAATTGACAAATACAGATTTCATGAATAGCTCAAGTTCTCTGGATAAGAAACAGTACACTTTGAGACAAAAAATTTATGTTTTCCAGATTCAAGGGAACCTATTCAAGCCATACAGCACCTTTTAAGCTTTTATAGTCCTTCTGATGGGAAGACCAAAAGAGATTATACATTGTGATTATACACTTGCACTGGGCCTCGCTGGTAATATGTAGCTTATAAACAGTACTTATCATCACCACTCATATACTGCATATATTTCTACATTAAAGTATCAGAGATCATTGCATTTATTTACACATTTTATATCCATTATACATTTTATCTCTTTTAGGCCATCAGCTCCATGAAAACAAAGACAAGATCAGTTTTGCTTTTGGGTACTTGTTACCAAGTCCAAGATCACTCTGCTCACCATGACAGGCCAATGAATCAGAGAGACTAGGTGTTGAGGCAAGGAATATGACTTTATTCAGAAAGCCAGCTTACCGAGAAGATGGCAGACTAATGTCTCACAGTAACTATATTGTTAGGGTCTGGATACCAGTTTCTTTCCTAGAGTCAGGGAGAAAGAAGCAATGAGGAACTAAAGTCAAAAGACAAAAGAGAGAGGGAGAGGGGAGTAAAGGGAAAGTGTTTTCTGTCTTGCAAAATATCTCCTCCACAAATGGCCAGCCTTTAGAAGGGGTATATTAATCTCTTCTTTTTGTTGTAGCTATTCACAGGTGGGCAGGGTCAGATTATCTCTCTATGAGCTGAACAAAGGCCCTTTATGGTCAGGCAGAGGTACAGGGTCCTTAGAGCCAGGACCTTATGTATGACTGTAGTAACAAAAGCAACAAAAGTCAAAGAAATAGCTTCCAACATGGAATCAGAACTGGCTTCTTCTCTGCAACATACTCAATATTGGGGCTTCCCTGGTGGCGTAGACAGTTAAGAATCTGCCTGGAATGCGGGAGACCCAGGTTCGATCCCTGGGTCAGGAAGACCCCTGGAGAAGGGAATGGCTACCCACTCCAGAATTCTTGCCTGGAGAATTTCATGGACAGAGAAGCCTGGTGAGCTACAGTCCATGGAGTTACAAAGAGGCAGACCTGATGGAACGATTAACATTTCACTTTCACTTGATGTTACAGCACAATTTTCAAATTTCAGTCTATAATACATGCTCAGAAAACATTTATTGAATTTTATTAACTTATGGCCTCTGACACCAACTTTCTCTTGTCATAGTATCATATTCTTGAACTTTATTTTCAGTTTTCCCCAGGCAACTTTACTATTTATTTATCATGAATCTGCGTCAGAATCAGACAGAGGACTTGCTGAAACACAAACTGTTGGACCCAAGAACCAGAATTTCTAATAGGTCCAGAGTGAGGCAGTGGCACATGCATTTCTAACAAATTCCTAGGTGATGTGGAGAGTGTTGAAGAGTTTGAGACTTCACTAGCAGAAAGAACTTATTCAAAGACAGCACCTATCAATTGAAAAACTAACTTTTTAACAGAGTATTCATGTCCAGAGAATCTGTCCCAAATATACACAGGTGTATATACAAGAGAGTAACAGAAAGTGAAAGTGAAGTCACTCAGTCCTGTCTGACTCTGCCTGACCCCATGGACTGCAGCTTACTAGGCTCCTCTGTCCTTGGGATTTTCCAGGCAAGAGTACTGGAGTGGGGTGCCATTGCCTTCTCTTTCTCTTCAGGTCGTATAAAGTAACAGAAGTGCTGTGAAAAACTCAGTCCTTACCCTCAATGATCTGACATTTGTAACAACGTCAGTTTTCTACAGAGTGTGACTATAGCACTATGAATCTGATATGGTGACAAACTTACTGAGACTCATGTGCCAAAAGGACTGTTAAACGCTGTCACTATGGAGGCTGGCTGCAGAATGAATCAGTGATCGCCCATTGCTATAAACATTTTTGGAACTTTTTCTTCCAAAATCACCTTCAGAAAATTTGGCAGTCTTCCAAATGGTCTAAAAATGGAAGCAAAGTTTTGATATTTAAGATTTTTATTTTTTGAAATAGTCAAAATATTACGAAACAATATTATGAACAAGATGAATGTTACAAAATAATTAAAATACCGTTAATGCATGGCTAACTAACTGGCTCTAAAGAATTTCAAGATAGGTATCAGAAATATTTGCATCAATGGCAACTATGTTAGAATATGTGTTTAGTCTTAAAAGGTATTTACACAATCATGCTAATTAGATGTATATATCCTAGTGTATTTGTAGAAAATGACTTACGGACAGTATTTCTCTTTTTTTTAAGATTATGAATTGTATTTTATTTTTTAAATTATTTTAATTAATTTATTTCAATTGGAGGCTAATTAATTTACAATATTGTAGTGCTTTTTACCATACATTGACATGAATCAGCCATAGTATTTCTTTTTTAAAATGAGAGCAACCTAAAAGTTCAGTAATAAGGAAATTACAATATAAATTATGGTGTTCAATTTCAATGGAGTCTTTTGCAGCCATTAAAATGTTAATTACAAAACATATAAAACCACATGAAAATTGTTGATATAGAGAAAATGCCAAGTCCTATATAAACTATGATAATAATATAAAAGTTATACCCAAGGAATAGAAGAAAATATAGATAAAAGAAATAAGTTTAGATAGCAGAGGAAATTTTTTGCCTGTGAACTTTCTCGTTTTTATACAACTACAAAATTAAGACTTAAAAAACAAATTTTTATCTTAAATTTGCTATTGGTATTTGCCATAGTGACAGAAAAATATGGGCAAAGCTAAACATAAATATTGTGAGAACAAAAAGTATGAATGCTTGTATTTGTATGTGACATGAGTTATTAAATATACCTGAAGTCAGTCAAAGGCACACTTTAAAAACAGAAGTGTAGGGAGAAATATTCCCCAACTGTTTGAGAATCTGAAGGTATATACAGTGATCTGGCACATAATTCAATAAAATGAAGGTAAATATGGGTCCATTTGATAATCACAAGGTCTAAACCAGATTCGAAGTCTGAATACACACGGTAAGTGTATCAATCACAGTAGGCTAAATTACACTATGAAAACAAACAGCCCTTACAATTCCATTAATTAAAATGATAACTTTTAAAATCAGGGACATAGAAAATAGACTGGTTGTTGCCAAGGAAGAGGGCAGTGGGAGAGAGTACAATTTGGAGTTTGGGATTAGTAGATGCAAACTGGTATATATAGAATGAATAAACAACATCTTACTGTTTAGCACAGGGAACTATAGTCAGTATCCTGTGATAAGCCATAATGAAAAAGAATATATATACAATATATATACATGTGTGTGTATTTAGTATAACTGAGTCATTTGCCATAGAGCAGTAATTAACAAAACATTGTGATTCCAGTATACTTCAATAAAAAATAAATTTTAAAAATGACAGTTTTATTTAAAATTTCAGCCTCTTTGAGATACAATTGACATTTGAAATTGTAAGATATTTAAATTGTACAGAATGATTGATTTGTATGTGTACATTGTGAAAGAATTTCCCCCTTGAGTTAACTCAAACACCTGTCAACTTACATATTTATCTTTTTTTTTTTTCTTTTTGGTGAGAGCATTTTAATTTCTGCTTTTTTAGCAAATTTCAACTATATAATATCATTGGCCCTTGAACAACATTGGTTTGAATGTCCAGGTCCACTTATATCATGGATTATTTTTCAATAAATATGTCCTAAAGGATATCAGTCCTGTGTGTTCCTTGGAAGAAATGATGCTAAAGCTGAAACTCCAGTACTTTGGCCACCTCATGCGAAGAGTTGACTCATTGGAAAAGACTCTGATGCTGGGAGGGATTGGGGGCAGGAGGAGAAGGGGACGACAGAGGATGAGATGGCTAGATGGCATCACTGACTCGATGGACTTGAGTTTGAGTGAACTCTGGGAGTTGGTGATGGACAGGGAGGCCTGGCGTGCTGCAATTCATGGGGTCGCAGAGTCGGAAACGACTGAGGGATTGAACTGAACTGAACCATACTGCACAATCTGGGGTTTGTTGAATCCTCAGATGGGGAGCTACAGATATGGAGGGCCAGCTATAAACTTATATGCAGATTTTCGATGGCACATAGAGTTGGTGGCCCTAACCCCAGAGTTCTTGAAGGGTCAACTGTAACGTGTTATCAATTACAGTCACCATGTTTTACATCAGGTCCTAAGACCTTATTCATCTTATAGCTGAAAATCTGAAGACTTTTCCCAACCTTTCCCTATCCTCCTTCACCCCCACACACCCAGGCCCTGGTAATCAATTTTCTACTTTCTGTTTCTATCAGTTAGACCTTTCTTAAGATTCCACATGTGAGTGATGCCATGCAGTATTTGTATTTTTCTCAACATCCATTTGTGTAGTCACAAATGCCATGATTTTCCTCTTTCATGGCCGGATAGGATTCTATTGCACATGTATATTCATACACGGGCTTCCCTGGTAGTTCAGCTAGTAAAGAATCTGCCTGCAATGCAGGAGATCCCGGTTTGATTCCTGGATCAGGAAGATCCCCTGAAGAAGATAGGCTACCCACTCTAGTATTCTTGGGCTTCCCTGGTGGCTCAGTTGGTAAAGAATCTGCCTGCAATGGGGAGACCCGGGTTCGATCCCTGGGTTAGGAAGATCCCCTGGAGAAGGGAATGGCTACCCACTCCAGTATTCTGGCCTGGAGAATTCCATGGACTGTATAGTTCATGCAGTTGCAAAGAGTTGGACATGACTGACTTTAACTTTTTTCATACACACACACACACACACACACACACACACACATATGTATCAGCATCTTTATCCATTTATCTGTTGACAGATGCATATAATGCTTATATATTTTGTCTACTGTGAATATTACTGCATTGAACATGGGGTTGCAGATATCTCTTTGATATTGTTTTTATTTATACCTAGAAGTGGATTTGCTGGATCATATGGTAGTTCTATTTTTAAATTTTTAAGGAATATCCATACTGCTTTCCATAGTGGTTGTACCAATTTACATTCCTACCAACAGTGAATAAGGGCTCCTTTTTCTTCATATATTCACCAACACTCATCTTTTTTCTGTTTGATGATACTCCACCAATACCTCATTGTGGTTTTGATTTGCATTTCCCTGTTGACCATATGTATGTCTTCTTCAGAAAGATGACTATTCAGTTTCTATGCCCATTTTTTAATCAAATTTTTTTGACTATGAGTTGTATCAGCTATATATACTTTGAGTATTAACCCTTAACAGATATATAATTTGCAAATATTTTCTCGCATTCAGTAAGCTGCCTTTTCATTTTGCTCATGGTATCCTTTACTGTGTAGAAGATTTTTAGTTTGATATAGTCCACCTTACTTATTTTTGCTTTTTAAAAATCAAATCCAAAAAAAACATTGCCAAGTCCAAGGAGCTTACTGCCTGTGTTTCCAAGTAAGAATTTTATGGACTTAGGACTTGTGTTCAATCCTTTAGTCTATCTTAGTTGATTTTATATATGTGGTGTAAGAAAGGGATCCAGCTTCATTCTTTTGCATCTGGCTATCCAGTTTTCCCAATATCATTTATTGAAAAAATTTACCCTTTTGTATATTAAATTATCCTATTATAGGGTATACTATTATTATCTATATTTATATTATTTCCCAGGGTTGCTTTGGTTATTAAGGGTTTTTAGTGCTTCCATTCAAGGAATTATTTTTTTTCTATTTACATGAAAAGTTCCATTGAAATTTTGAGGGACTGCTTTGCAAAGAATGAGCATTTTAACGATATTAATTCCTTTAGTCTATAAAGTACAGAATATCTTTTCATTTGTGTCTTTAATTTCTTTCATCAATGTCTTATAGTTTTCCAAGAACAGGTATTTACCTCCTTGGTTATATTTATTTCTAGACATTTTATCATTTTCTATGCAATTTTAAATGGAATTGTTTTATTTTCTTTTTCTGAAAGTGTCTCATTAGTATATAGAGATGCAATTGATTTTTGTCTATTTGTCTCTTATTATAATCCTTGGCTTAAAGTCTATATTGTCTGATATTTGTATTGCTACCTTTGCTTTCTTTTGGTTTACATTTACATGGGATATATTTTTCTACTCCTTCATGTTCACTTTATTAAAGTTAAAGTGAATCTTTTTTAGGCAGCATATAGTCGGATCTTTTTTGCTTTGTTTTGTTTTTTATCCATTCAGTCACTGAATAATTTTAATTTAATTAGAGAGCTTAGTCTATTTACATTTAAAGTAATTATTTACAAGTATGCTTATTATTTGTCATTTTGTGGGTTATTTTCAGGCTGTTTAGTAATTCTTTTGTTTCTTTCTTCTTTTGTTCTCTTCCTTTGTGATTTGATAATTTTTATTAATAGTATTATTAGAATCATTTTCTTTATTTTCTATGTATCTACTATAGGTTTCGGCTTTGACGGTTACCATGAGGCTTACATAAAGTATCTTATATGTTATATGCTTTATAAAAGCCTATTTTAAATCTTCACTTCAAACACATACTAAAGTTCTACATTTTTACTCTCCCCCTAACATTTTATGTTTTATGTCACAATTTATACCTCTTTTTCTTGTGTATACGTTAACCAGGTCTTCACAGGTGGCATTAGTGGTAAAGAACCCACCTACAAATGCAGGAGATGAAAGAGACGGGAAGAGCCCCTGGAGGAGGGCATGGCAATCGACTCCAGCATTCTTGCCTGGAGAATCCCATGCACAGAGGAGCCTGGAGGGCTACATGGGTCTCAAAGAGCCGGACACAACTGAAGTGACTTAGCATGCACATATATTAACCAACTGTAATTGTAGTTATTTTACAACTTCGGTATTTGAACCTTTATAAAGTATTTATAAGTGATTTGCCTACCACCATTACAACATTACAGTATTCTGAATTTAACTGTGTGTTTACCTTTACCAGTGAGATTTACATTTTATTATGTTTTCCTGTCACTATTTAGCATCCTTTAATTTCATCTTGGAGAATTCTCTTCAATATTTCTAGCAAGACTGATCTAGTGGTGATGAATCCTTCAGCTTTTGTTTGTCTTGAAACTCTATCTCTGCTTCAGTTATGAAGGACAACCTTGCCAGGGAGTGTAACCTTGACTAACAGGCTTTTTCTTCCCAAATATTGAATATATCATGCTAGGCCTTGTGGTCTGCAAAGTTGCTGCTGAAAAATCTGCCTTTAGTCTCTTATAGGGTTTCCCTTGTGCCTAATAAGCTGTTTTTTCTCTTGCTGCTTTGAAGGTTCTCACTTTGGTGTTAACTTTTGACAGTGTAATAATAATAATGTGTTCCAGTGTGCGTCTTTTTAGATTCTTTTATAGAGCAGGTCTCTGGGATTCTCGTATCTGGATGTCGGTATCTTTCTCCAGGCTAGAGAGGGTTTTGATCATTATTTGTTTGAATAAGCTTTCTGCCCTTTTCGCTCTTCCTTCTCTTTCTGGTGCAATATTTGCATCATAGGTCCACCATCAAGAGTCCTCCTGATAGTGTCCCATAAATCCCTTAAGCTGTCTTCGCTCTTTTTCATTCTTTTTTTCTTTTTTCTGCTCTGATGATAAATTCCAATGCCCTGTCTTCAAGTTCACCGATCTGTTTTTCTGTTTGATCTGGTATTGGCTATTAAACCCCTCTTAGAAATTTTTAGTGCAGTTACTGTATTCTTCGCAGCTTCCACAGTGGCTCAGCAGTAAAGAATCCACCTGCAATGCAGAAGATTCAGGAGACACAGGTTCGATCCCTGGGTCAGGACAATCCCCTGGAGGAGGGCATGGCAACCTACACCAATATTCTTGCTTGAAAAATCCCATGGGCCAAGGAGCCTGGCAGGCTACAGTCCACAGAGTCACAAAGAGTCAGACATAACTGAAGCATCTGAGCACACATTGTATTTTCAGCTCTGATTTCTGTTTGGTGTTTTCTTATATTTTCTATCTCTGTAGACATTCTCACTTTATTCATACATTCTCTCCTGACCTCAATGAGGGCCTTTATGACCACTGTTTTCAACTCTACAAATACCATAGTGAGCTAAGAGGGACTCAGGGAAGACAAAAGGTAGATATGAATTACCAGGAGACTAAGACTGGCACCATGAAAGGGTTCTTTACCACTAGCATCACCTGGGAAACCCCCTTAAAAGACACGAAATTCAGATAAAGGATGGTAAAATCATCACAAATAGCTATACAGCCATTAAACACCATATTTCGATGAATCTCTAATGACACGAGAAAATGGTTAAGACACATTTCAGTAGTGTGCATATACTCTAACCCCAATAGTATATATGTAAATTTATGCAATATATGACTCAAAAATAGATGAAAAGATAAAACTTTTTTATCCTCTGAATCTGAATATAAAATATAAGCTTTAATATGGCCTTGTTGTTGTTGTTTAGTCACTAAGTCGTTTCTGACTCTTTGCGACCCCATGGATTATAGCCCACCAAGCTCCTTTGTCTGTGGGATTTCACAGGCAAGAATATTGGACAGAGTTGCCATTTCCTTCTCCAGGGAATCTTCCCAACCTAGCGATCTAACCTGCATCTCCTGCACTGGCAGGTGAACTCCTTTCCTACTTCTTTCTCCCAATGTATCTTTCTCAGTTGTCATAAACTGACTAATAATAATCATGAGTTAAGCAGACAGACTTTTGCAAAGGATTAGGATCTGCTGCTGAGTTTTGAGGAAGGAATACATGTTATTCTATTCATTTTATGTAGTTTCATTAATAATCTGGCTTAAGTAATTTAGAAATTAAAATTTTCTTTCATAGAATATATTTTCAGTAAATTAAGAAAACTAAGGGAGGTACAGGAAGCATTACCAAGGACTTAACATTCACACAAAATGCCACCAAACAGGTTGAATTTTTGTCAAATGTCATGGAAAAAATAGGTGACGATATGGAATAAGCCCCTTTAAGGTGGCGGAAGGGAGGAATGAAGGGGTGCAGAGCAACTCTAGTATGATATTCAGTTGATGTAAAATAGTTTCATCTGGCACTTTGAAGTAGGCAAACTATATACATTTAAACACAAACTCAAAGTATAAACAGGACATTAGTAAAATGGCATTTTATAAATATCTGGATAATGCATTCCTAAGGCCTAGGACTAAAGATTCAGGAATCAGCCCCAATAATTACAAATGCATCACTGATTGAAACACTTTTCAAACATCAAATCTCTGGTTCTTGCTGTGGTTTCAGATTGCACTGGAACATTCCATATGATTTAATCCATTTCATAAGCACTATTTTGAGGTATTTAGCCTTAAATGTATAGTTTTAATTTTAAAGGCAGGGGTAACTAAAATCATCCAAAAACAGATGGAACTTGACCTGCCTCTTGAGAAACCTACATGCAGGTCAGGAAGCAACAGTTAGAACTGGACATGGAACAACAGACTGGTTCCAAATAGGAAAAGGAGTTCGTTAAGGCTGTATATTGTCACCCTGCTTATTTAACTTCTATGCAGAGTACATCATGAGAAACGCTGGGCTGGAAGAAGCACAAGCTGGAATCAAGATTGCCAGGAGAAATATCAATAACCTCAGATATGCAGATGACACCACCCTTATGGCAGAAAGTGAAGAGGAACTCAAAATCCTCTTGATGAAAGTGAAAGAAGAGAGTGAAAAAGTTGGCTTAAAGCTCAACATTCAGAAAACTAAGATCATGGCATCTGGTCCCATCACTTCATGGGAAATAGATGGGGAAACATTGGAAACAGTGTCAGACTTTATTTTTTGGGCTCCAAAATCACTGCAGATGATGATTACAGCCATGAAATTAAAAGACTTACTCCTTGGAAGGAAAGTTATGACCAACCTAGACAGAATACTGAAAAGCAGAGACATTACTTTGCCAACAAAGGTCTGTCTAGTCAAGGCTACGGTTTTTCCAGTAGTCATGTATGGATATGAAAGTTGGACTGTGAAGAAGGCTGAGGGCTGAAGAATTGATGCTTTTGAACTGTGGTGTTGGAGAAGATTCTTGAGAGTCCCTTGGACTGCAAGGAGATCCAACCAGTCCATTCTAAAGGAGATCAGTCCTGGGTGTTCTTTGGAAGGACTGATGCTAAAGCTGAAACTCCAATACTTTGGCCACCTGATGCAAAGAGTTGACTCACTGGAAAAGACTCTGATGCTAGGAGGGATTGGGGGCAGGAGGAGAAGGGGACGACAGAGGATGAGATGGCTGGATGGCATCACTGACTCGATGGACGTGAGTCTGGGTGAACTCCGGGAGTTGGTGATGGACAGGGAGGCCTGGCGTGCTGCGATTCATGGGGTCGCAAAGAGTCGGACACGACTGAGCGACTCAACTGAACTGAACTGAACTCCAAAAAATAGTAATCAAACAGAAACTATTATTTCTACTTTAGAACTACAATTAAACTTCTGTGAAAAATTATAATAATATCTATTACTCTTTCAAATCATAAAAAGTCATCAAATAACATATAAATTTCCCATAATCATCCCCCTTTTCATGTAATTTCTGCTATTAAATACCATGATAGATGTAATTTTGTTATTTTCCTAGTTGTTTTACAAGAATATTATATAATCTAATAGGTCTCATTTACTGAGAAACTTTCTTAAGCAATCTGGTGCAATGTCTTAAAACTGCCAACAGATTTGCTGAGCTTGTCATAGGTCTTCTGCTTTTATTAAAAATAAATCATTCACCAAACCTGTGACTAAGTACAATCATTAATTACCAGAATTTAAACATTTGGCTACCAGGTTGACTTTGGCAACCAAAAGTTTCGAGCTCACTAAAGGGAGTAAAAAGAACTCAAGGGTTAAATTAACTCATTCTGGCCACTTGATCATACAATTAGAAATATTAATATTATAATAAATTATAATAATACTATATTAAAAATATTAAGTCATTTCACAAAATGTCTTGGGTACTCAGCTAAACCAAATTCTGTGCTAAGGCAATGGAGATAGGCTATATCTTTGAACAAAACAAATGCAATCCTTGTCCTCTAAGGAAAAAAGAAATTCCACATTTTTGCAAGAGCTTATTGAGCATTTATTTCTGAGACTAACCTGAATGCCACCCTCCATCTCTCTATTTCACTCTCTAGGACAAGCATTGTTTATATCTTTATCTCTGTATGCATAGCATTTAGTATGCACCGTAATGCACAGTGCATTTTTAATAAATGTTTGATGGATGAATGAAAAAAAAATACACATTACTGTATCCATGATTATGTCCCTTACTAGGGGATGATGAGCCTAATATCAACAACTTGAGTTTAGGAAATACTTAACCTCTCCTCATCTGTACTCTCTCTAACTGTTCTCAAACCCTATGGGTATACTTAAAATCAATATCATCTGAATTTCTAACTAAGTCTGACAAACATCCGTCACACAACAACTCTAGAGAAAGTTCAGTTTAGGAGGCGAAGGCATGTTGTAAGCCCTCCAAAGTTAAATGAACTGAAGTTGAGTGGAATAGGAATCCAATAACTGGCCACCCTCCACAGGGCAGCATATTGACTGCACATGCTAAGAAGGGTCCTGCTGGGCTCCTCTCACATGCACTTGTTAATGAAAGGGATACCCGAATATCTCAGCACATCATCTGTGTGCTGCTCAAAGCTAAGTCAGATCTAGCAGAGCCTTTTCTCTGTTCCTTTCTGCAAAGACAGACCTAGCTTGCCCTGGTGGCTTACTTTCAATACCTGCCTCTCTACTCCAGACAGACTCACAGTCTTGCTGAGTGAGAGCTAGCCTTTGAAAGCATTCAAGCTAGACAGAACTAAGCTATCATTCAGGGAACTGTTGATTCCATGGTGAATCCTGGAGAGGCAGGGTCAACGTATGAACCAGAGCGACCAGGGTCCAGTCCACCTCTGACACTAACACTATAACTTAGAGCAGCTTTCAAAGCAGGCTCGGCCTCAGATTTCTCATCTGTAAAATGCAGGTACTATCTAGCTCAGAGTGTTGGTGAGTCTTCAGAACAGCTTATACAAAATTTCTAGCCCACTGTAATTTAAAATCGCAACCATAATTATTATTCTACTTTTTGGAGCCACTTGCCTTCCTACATGTCCAGAGGCCCAAAACCCACACACTCCACCAAGCTTCGCTCTCACGCCTTCCTCCACGGATCCTACTCCCTGGCAGTGCTGCAATTATTAGTAGTTTATTACATTGTCGTTAGTATCAGTAATAACATCTGACATTTGCATTGTACTTGGAACTTACTAAGCAGGTCCTCATAACTTTTATTTACTGTCAACAATCATGTAAGGCACGTATTGCTCAGTTCAGTTCAGTTCAGTCGTTCAGTTGTGTCTGACTCTTTGTGACCACAAGGACTGCAGCACACCAGGCTTCCCTGTCCATCACCAACTCCTGGAGTTGACTCAAATGCATATCACAGAGTCGGTGATGCCATCCAACCATCTTATCCTCTGTCGTCCCCTTCTCCTCCCGCCTTCAATCTTTCCCAGCATCAGGGTCTTTTCAAATGAGTCAGTTCTTCACAGCAGGTGGCCAAAGTACTGGAGTTTCAGCTTCAGAATCAGCACCTGAATATTCATTCAGGACTGAGTTCCTTTAGGATGGACTGATTGGATCTCTCTGCAGTCCAAGGGACCCTCAAGAGTCTTCTCCATCACCACACTTCAAAAGCATCAATTCTTTGGTGCTCAGCTTTCTTTATAGTCCAACTCTCACATCCACACATGACTACTGGAAAAACCAGAGCTTTGACTAGATGGAGTTTTGTTGGGAAAGTAATGTCTCTGCTTTTTAATATGCTGTCTAAGTTGGTCATAGCTTTTTTTCAAAGGAGCAAGCATCTTTTAATTTCATGGCTGCAGTCACCATCCGCAGTGATTTTGGAGCCCCAAAACATAAAGTCTGTCACTGTTTCCATTGTTTCCCCATCTGTTTGCCATGAAGCGATGGGGCTGGATGCCATGATCTTGGTTTTCTGAATATTGAGTTTTAAGCCAACTTTTTCCCTCTCCTCTTTAACTTTCATCAACAGGGTCTTTAGTTCTCTTCGCTTTCTGCTATAAACGTGGTGTCATCCGCATATCTGAGGTTATTGATATTTCTCCCAGCAATCTTGATTCCAGCTTGTGCTTCATCCAGCCCAGCATTTCTCATGATGTACTCTGCATAGAAGTTAAATAAGCAGAGTGATAATATACAGCCTTGATGTACTCCTTTCCCGATTTGGAACCAGTATTGTTATATTTTATTAAACAGAGAAACTCTGGTCAAACTCTGGCTCAATAGCACACAACTAGTAATTAAAGGAACTGAAATTTGAACCACAATTTTGCCAATACCTTTGTTCTGCGGGGAAGACATGCTGCCTCTCAGTGCTGTGCCGGTCTATGCCTCATCCCTCACCCCACCACTCCAATTAGCTACTGGTGTTCATTTCCTTATAGGTGAAAACACAGAGGACACATAGATCTAGGATGCAATTTTAAAATATTCTGAAATAAGAATATTTACCCAGAATTCATTTAACAAGTATTTATTGAGGCACTCTGGATTTGGATGATATAGCAAGAGAACGTGATATTTTGCTAACATGGTTTGTGACCCTTTGGGGTTCCTTATGGTTATTCATAACTCTGCAACTCTTTTGTCTTCCATATCACAGAACACTAGCTGCTGGCTATTGTCTTCCCAGTGGTCGCATACGGTTGTGAGAGGTGGACTGTGAAGAAGATGGGGCAATGAAAAATTGATGGCTTCAAACTCTGGTGCTGGAGAAGACTCCTGAGAGTCTCTTAGACAGCAAGAAGATCAAACCAGTCAATCTTAAGGGAAATCAACCCTGACTACTTGTTGAAAGGACTAACACTGATGCTCAAAAGCCAGTATTTTGGTCATCTGATGTATACCGCTGACTCATTGGGAAAGTCCCTGATGCTGGGAAAGATTGAGGGCAGAAGGAGAAGAGCGTGTCAGAGGATGAGATGGCTGGATGGCATCACCGATGCAATAGACATGAACTTGGGCAGACTTCAGGAGATGGTGAGGGACAGAGAGGCCTAGCGTGCTGCAGTCCATGGGATCACAAAGAATCAGACTTGACTGGGTGACTGAACAATGACAATCAGTCACAAGTAAGTCACAGGTCCTGGCCACACTCATGGGGAGGATATTACACAGGGTGTGAATAGTAGCAGGGAAATACCACTGACAGTCAACCCAGCCTCTGTCTATCATACTAAAATGTTGATTTACATAGTATTCACCCAGTGTATGGAGAAGGCAATGGCAACCCATTCCAGTACTCTTGCCTGGAAAATCCCATGGATGGAGGAGCCTGGTAGGCTGCAGTCCATGGGGTTTCCAAGAGTCAGACATGACTGAGAGACTTTCACTTTTCACTTTCATGTATTGGAGAAGGAAATGGTAACCCACTCCAGTGTTCTTGCCTGGAGAATCCCAGGGACGGGGGAGCCTGGGGGGCTGCCATCCATGGGGTTGCACAGAGTCAGACATGACTGAAGCAACTTAGCATCAGCATACTGCTCCTTAAACCAAAACTCTGTCTCACAAAGAGTCCTGTAACCTTTACATACACAGACCTTCCCCTTTAGTATCTGGATGAGTGCAGATAATCATAATTTCTGAAGTTTCTATGGTCCAAAATCTCCTGCTGAAAGAAGAAAAGCTTCAGGTAGGATTATACATAAAGTCTCAAAGAACTCGCAGGAAAGCATGCAGCCACAGATGGCAGTATCTTCCATCTTCTCCAACGAGAGAAGATGGCCGGTCCTGGCACATGGAGACCAGTACAGGTAGACCCACTAGGCCCTTTGGTAGGCTTGACTAGGGGCAAGACACTCTAGGCCCCCACCTCTAGAACAAGCTGATTACAAAAACAGGAGGGGAAAGGTGCCCACTTCTCAACCTTTCCTCTTGGCACAAGCCATCCTGTCCCTCACATTGCTCAACATTATCCCACTTACAGCTATTCCCATAAACACCTGGTATATCCAGACAAAAGTAATAGTGGCTACCACCAGTTACAGCCAGTTACTATATGACCTGTTCTCCTGGAGACCAATAACAATTATGCATATTATTACAATGTGTGAAATACAATTTGTCATTCATTTCACTTGATGCCAAAACTAAGATATTCTTGAGTACTCAGTGTTCATGGTTTGTTGCTTACGCAGTATGATCATCTGCTCACTGCTTTAAAAGCCATTAAGTAACTTTCCAACCAAGACGATCCATTCTCCATGGAATTCCTTGGCAATTCTGTCACTGAGACACTTTGGGATGCAGTTGCCCATCTGAGAAGGGCTTACCAAAGTTGTAACCAAGTCTTAAAAACAGAAAATAACTCGGTGGGCTGCAAGGAAAGGCCCCCCTGAAACATTCAACAAAATAGCATTTTATTCTTTAACAAATAAACACATCTAATCAGTACATTCTTGACTATGAGGAACCTGGGACTTTCTGTTCCTCTCCCACATTTCTCGCCATTTGCAAAAGAAATAAACGTTACCAATCTAGTCTCGATTCTTCTTCCTTTAAGCTTCAGCCTCAGTATGCTGCTTCTGCCTAACCCACCTGTCTCTATTGCCCTTCCCCCACCGTCTATGAACAGAGCGTTCATCTAGTGTCAGCCTTCAGTTTTTTGCACTCATTTTACACTCTTTCTACACTCTTTTCCCTTGGAAATTTCATCCCCTCCCATATAATCAATTATCAGAACTATTTAGAGGCCTGCTTCCCACTTCAAGTCAATATCTCCAACTCTGACCACTCTTCCAGGCTCCCAACATTGTTTGTTTGTTTTTTTTCCTTTTTTAAAAAATTTATTTAACTTTAATTGAAGGATAGTTGCTTTACAGTATTATGTTGGTTTCTACCAAACATCAACATGAGTCAGCCATAGGTTACCCATGTCCCTTCCCATTTGAATATATCCCTCCCACCTCCCTTCCCATCCTACCCCTCTAGGTTGTAATAGAGCCCGGGTTTGAGTTCCCTGAGTCATAGAGCAAATTCCCATTGGCTATCTATTTTACATATGGTAATCATCTGACATCTCCATCTGGACTGAACCCCAAACCAAAAGCCTCATCCTTCCCCTGGCTCCAAACACGCTCCCCTATATTCCTACAATTGCCATTGGCTTGGACTCCTAGAAAGCAAACTCCTATTCACTTTCCCCTCCAACTCTGAGTTGGCTAGGATTACATGCTATTGCAAGTAACAGAATGCCAAATTTTCAATGATGTCAATAAGATACTTTGATCCTCTCTCATGTGGAAGTCTGGCAGAATTTAGTTTGCCACTGATAGGACAGTTGTGGTCCATGAAGTCTTCTGGGACTCAGACTCCTGCTATTTCACCTTTCCACTATTCCTAGGATCCAAATGAGCACCTAGACCTACCAAGAAGGCAGATTATCTCAGTAGCAGAATCAAAGAAGCAACGGAAGTAAAGGATGCGTGCTTGCAATCTGTTAGGCATGCTACTGCCTGATAGATACTTCTGGCCAGAACATAATCTTACAGCCCCACATAACCACAAGGAAAGCTTACAGCCCCACATAACCACAAGGAAAGCTGGGAAAAGAGTCTTCATTTTACAGCTAAAACCTTGCCATCTTTACAGCTAAAAATTGAAAGGGGAAAGAACAGTTATTAAGGTGTGACTAGTAGGGTCTGATATCATTCTCCATTAATTGCTCTAATCTTTCACACTTCATCCCCACAATGCATCTGGCATCAGCACTGCTGTCAGAATAAAATTTCCAATTCTAAACTTTAACTACTTCCTAGTCAAACATTTTCAATGGCTCTCGGATATCTATGTGTAAAGTCAAGCCCGTATTCTCAAACTAGCTCCTTTAGACCAACCAAAATTTGATCACAGAATACTTTTCTGGTCTTATCTAATACCATGGCCCCAAACTGAGACAAGCTAACTACTTACCACCATATTTGCTACCATTTCCTGACAGCCACAGAGTTTACATAGATTATGACAAATCTTCAGGAAAGAAAAATCAAACACACAAAAGAAACAAATATTACAGTCCCTATTTTTAAGACGAGAGAACTGAGATTCAGAAAGATTAAGTAACATGGGCATAGTCCCACATTTATGAGCAGAAAAGATCTGAAGACATATCTGTGTGACCCCAAAGCATAGTTTCTCTGCATCCTCCATCCCCACCCCCACCCAATAATATAACAATAGTCATCATACTCCTTCTAAAGCTTTGTTCTAAACCCAAAGCTGCTGTTATCTCACCCATAATGTCCATATCCTCCCGCCCTGTTGAGATCTATCACTTGTTGACGTTCAAGCCATCTTCCATGGTAAGTTAAAATACTCTCTCCTTCATGAAGGCTTCTCTGATTTTTTCGCCTTCCTTATTCTCCCTCTAGTCAATTATCCAAAAACCAGAAGTACATTTTCCTCTGAATGCCCACAACAGTTTGTTTGTATTTCTTTTAAAGTCTTCATCATATCCTATCTTACATCATGGTTGGCTGCATTCCAGCCTGCCCTCTCTCGTGGCTTCTTGGTCTCAGAGGTTGGACCAGTGTTGTCCTGTACATCTCCAGTTTGGTAGCACTGGGTGCCAGGCATTCTGGGTAATCATCTAATTTTTGTAAAGTAAATAAGTCTGAATTTAAACCTCAAGTTTTCTTAAGAACAAACACACCTGTTTAAGATGTATCTCCATACACTCCTCAGCATGTGCTCTACGTCAACTCTGATGCCAGAATCAGCTGAGGGAAGTGAGACTGTGAAGAATATATCACAGCCCAGTGATATCCTCATCATGTCCTTTTTTTATTATTTTTTATTTATTTTAATTGGAGGCTAACTTTACAATATTGTAGTGGTTTTTGCCATACACTGACATGAATTAGCCATGGGTGTACGTGTGTCCCCCATCCTGAACCCCCCTCCCACATCCCTCCCCATCCCATCCCTCTGGGTCATCCCAGTGCACCAGCCCTGAGCACCCTGTCTCATGCATCCAACCTGGACTGGCGATCTGTTTCACATATGATAATATACATGTTTCAGTGCTATTCTCTCAAATCATCCCACCCTCGCCTTCTCCCACAGAGTCCAAAAGACTGTTCTATACAACCGTGTCTCTATATGCTGTCTCACATATAGGGTCATCGTTACCATCTTTCTAAACTCCATATATATGCATTAGTATACTGTATTCATGTCCTTATGTCTTCAGGGTCACAGTGTACTGATTGGGAAACAGAAGATCTTATAAGCTTAGTGACCTAAACAACCTTCTTCAATCCCTGTTGCCTTTCCTCCTTCTGTTTAAATTCTGTCCTCTCAACTCTGTCCCCATTCCATTAACTTCTTGCCTCTTTCATTGTTCTTTCCAATTTTCTACTCAGTGTTAGCCATAAGATTCTGAATGACTGGTAAGAAGCAGAGCACTTTCTTAGACAACTGGCTGCATAATTTTTATTCTAAATGGAGTATTTCTGTTTGATTTCTATTTTCTATATTCTAAAGTGCTCATGCTGGCTTAGAATTCAATCTAGACAATTTTCATGACACACAGCCAACAAAAGTATCACTGGCTTATTCATTTGTCTATCACTAATGCAAAGCCCAATGTCTAATATTTAGGAGGAAGTTAAATAACTGCTTAATGAAGAGTGAATAAATGAATGAGTCCAGAAAAGAAGCTGTTTTATTTCTGACCCCTCCCCTGCTATATTCAAAGAATTAAAATGACACCACTAAATCAAAATTCAAAATTTTTAAATTCAAAATAAACCAGCATGTATTACTAGAAACCAGCATGTATTCCTATTACACTGAAAATCCATTTACTAGTTTTGAAAATAAGCACTACAGTTTCTTATTTTAGTATAACAGAGAGCTTATGAATACTGCCTAAAGCTAAGCTACAGTAAAGGAAAAAAGAATAAGGAATTTCTCTTTAGAATTTTAGGTTAAGTGTCCAGAGCCCTGAGACTTATCCCTACCTCCCATCTATTCAGCCAAGAGTTTAGTTCTGCCCTGGAGTGAAACGAAGCCCAGGGTCACTATCCCAGCAGACCCAGCCTATGAACTGGAGGAGCTCCTGCAGACCACGCACACTTGCGCACCCCACACTTACCGCCCCTGACACTTCCCACTGCTCAATACAAATAAATGCTTAGAAAACCTACCTTCTTATTCCCTGTGCTCTGGCAAGAAAAGGAATCGCTACTGGGCCAAGGAGTGCAAGGGAATCTGAAAAGGTATTCATATGCACTGAGTGAACCAGCCAAAAGACTGATTTTATAGCAAGCACATGAAAAAAACCACTGATATGAATAAAGAGCAGATCCCACAACTTTAAAGCAGTCACCAGTATCCTCTCAGTGCAGTAATAGCTAAGCTTTTCAACTGGGGAATTGCCTGTATTGGAAATACGCTATTCTCAGTGATTTGTTTTTTCCTTCTGTCTCCTCAGTGCTGGTTTCACTCCACTGGTGTCTTAGAGAATGTGCTGAAGTGCTGCAATCCACTGCATGATCATCTAACACATTGTAAGAGTTCTGAACGTGCCCTCAGGAGACCATCAGGGTCAGAGCGGCTGGGCCCCCGGTGTGCTCAGTGCCTCTGAAACACAGTCTGTAGACCTCTCCATGTTCCTAGTAGAGTCAAAGGCAGACCTAAAAAGTATTGATCTAGTTGAAAGGAAGCCTCCAAGAATCTAATTTAAATAGTTGTGGAGAACAATTTGGTAATCGCTATCAAAATTAAAAATCCATATTTGTCAGTCCAGAAGTTCCAGATATTAGTAATTGCCATACACCTTAAAGTACACAAAAATGCATATACTTTAATTTCAATTACAAGACTGCAACAATGAAAACCTGGAAATAATCAGCATGTCCATAAACAGGGAGAGGGCTAAATAAACTGTAGAAGATAGTATATCATGCTACGAAATCATCTGTAGGAGTTAAAAAAAAAAGTAGGGAGAAATTCTAATTCTGGGTATAATGAGTTATTCATAGAAGCCATGGGTATAATGAGTTATGCATAGAAGGCCAACTTTCTCACTATAAACAATAAGAAAAATCAAATAAATGACAAAAATCATATATTTAAGATATGAGAGCATTACTGAAGCAAAGAGGACTGAAAAGTAAAATTCCAGAAAGAGAGGAAGATTTCAGAGGTGACCTAAGTATATGCAGCTAACCACGGGGGACATCTGCCACTCGTGAGCTGGCTCTGGCTACAGGGTCTAGAGGACAAGCTCAGGGTCCACGCAGGCAGCAGACAGCACAGGGACAGGGACAGCAGCAGGTCCTCTGGCAGCCACTGGGACTTCCGTAACAAGACTGGCCATATGAGGGACTTGACCACAGAGCTGGTCTCCCCATCCAGTTGGCAGATTATGAAGTTGCACATGGCATAATAGAGAGTTAAGTCAAAACTTCTCAAAAGCATGTCAGAAATTCTGCATTCTCTTGGGACTAAGGATTCAGAGATATACCAGGCTTTGGATAGAAAGCCCTAGGGGGCCATGCTTAGAACAGGGAGAAACCCATAGAGTCTGAGTTGTAACAAAATTGCAACTTATCCTGATGCAACATAGTCTGCAGTTGAATTAAGAAGATCAGTTCCTTAACTTGGTTAGTCTAGTAGAGGAAAGGTAAGCCTATGAAGCTTCCATAGTTTTTTTTTTTAATGCATGGTATTTGCACAAAAATTAGTAGGCATACAAAGAGTTAGAAGAACATAAATGACAATTAAGAGAAAACGAAAATAAAAGCAATTTAGTAGTTTACATAAATTTATTTTAAAATATTTCTAAACACAAAACTAAACATTTACAACAGCTAGAAAATTAGTGAGTCAGTAACCTATTTGCCTTCATAGGATAGAAGGAAAGAAGCCTGTGGAAGGACAGAAAGAGTGGGAGATCTCATTAACTACCCTAGGAATGGAGATTTCAGTTATAGTCATTTTGTTAATACAATTTTGCATTAGCAATTTTCATTTGGGTGGGAAAAAGAAGAGTAACATTCAGGATATTTAACACTATTGTGTAAATAACTCAAGATTAAGTAAGTGGAAACAAAGCATAAACTCAAAACAGATGGAAGATTATCTGATAAAAGTGAACATAGGCATACATACCAGTCTTGATATGGTCTGCCACAAGTTAGAACTAACAATCCAAGAAAAATACTCAAAATTAAAATCTGGCAGAAAATTTACAGGAGGATCCCTAGTAAGGCCTGGATTACCCTACAAAGTGTTATCGTCTATCTCCCCTATTTCTCATTGTTGTTCAGTTCCTCAGTCATGTCCAACTCTTCACAGCCCCATAGACTACAGCACGCCAGGCTTCTTTGTCCTTCACCATCTCCCGGAGCTTGCTCAAACTCATGTACATTGAGTCGGTGATGCCATCCAACCCTCTCATCCTCTGTCATCCCCTTCTCCTCCTGCTTTCAATCTTTCCCAGCATCAGGGTCTTTTCCAATGAGTCAGCTCTTGGCAGCAGGTGGCCAAAGTAATGGAGCTTCAGTTTCAGCATCAGTCCTTCCAATGAATATTCAGGATTGATTTTCTTTAGGACGGACAGGTTTGATCTCCTTGCAGTCCAAGGGACTCTCAAGAGTCTTCTCCAACACCACAGTTCAAAAGCATCAATTCTTTGGCACTACAGCTCTCACATCCATACTGGAAAAACCACAGCTTTGACTAGATGGACCTTTGTCTGCAAAGTAGTGTCTGCTTTTTAATATGCTGTCTAAATTTGTCATAGCTTTTCTTTCAAGGAGAAAGCGTCTTTTAATTTCATAGCTGCAGTCACCATCTGCAGAGATTTTAGAGCCCAAGAAAATAGTCTGTCACTGTTTCCATTGTTTCCGCATCTATTTGCCATGAAGTGATGGGACCGGATGCCATGATCTTTATTTTTTGAATGTTGAGTTTTAAGCCAGCTTTTCACTCTTCTCTTTCACTTTCATCAAGAGGTTCTTTAGTTCCTCTTCTCTTTCTGCCATTAGGGCAATGTCATCTGCATATCTGAGGTTATTGATATTTCTCCTGGCAATCTTGATTCCAGCTTGTGCTTCATCCAGCCTGGCATTTTGCATGATGCACTCTGCATAGAAGTTAAATAAGCAGGGTGACAATATACAGCCTTGATGTACTCCTTTCCCAATTTGCAACCAGTCCGTTGTTCCATGTCCTGTTCTAACCGTTGCTTCTTGACCTGCATACAGGTTTCTCAGGAGGCAGGTAAGGTGGTCTGATATTCCCATCTCTAAGAATTTTCCACAGTTTTTTGTGATCCACATAATCAATGGTTTTAGTGTAGTCAATGAAGTAGAAGTAGATGTTTTTCTGGCATTCTCTTGCTTTTTCTATGATCCAGTGGGTGTTGCCAATTTGATCTGATTCCTCCACCTTTTCTAAATACAGCTTGAACATTAGGAAGTTCTCTGTTCACATACTATTTCTCATAAGATTTCATATTTCCCTTATTATCCTATTAATAGGTATATGCTTCCTGGAGAGACAGTGCTCATGCACGCTTCTTTCCTGCACTCAAAACTGAGGCCCCAGAGGACAGCAGCATGTCAGGTGGATCTCAGTATCCTGCCTCACTTCTAGTATAGTGTCCATATGTGGTCAGTGCTCTACATTTGTCTACGGTCTAAACCAAATGAGGACACTCTGGCCATAGTGCTTAGCAAGAAAACAGACATTCCCTCTGCTGGGCACCATTCGTTGAAACCATCAAACCACTGAATCATGAACTGAGCATCTACTGTCTGGTTAGCATTATGCTAAGCTCACACTTTCACAGCATAAGAATTGCCATGACTCACCTCTTCCCAGTCTGCTTTCTGATCAATATTTCCTCCTAAAAATACAATGGGTTAGTGATCTTGAGTTATGAAGAACACAGAGACAGAAAAAGCATTAAATAACAAGAAGGCAAAGCCTTAGGAATGGTTCCTAGTGGAGAATGAGTAAACAGGAAGTATGAATAAATATTTAGAGACTACCTGACAACCAAAAAGTCTGTTCTGGCTAAAATGTTTACAGTTGCTTATAAATGGACAACTGAAAAATGTCATGCTACCAAAGCATTTCAAGGTTACTCCAGTCAGGAAAGATTTTTCATTTTTCATTTTCATAGCTGACCAACAACCCAGTGAAAAATTTCCCCTGATTGTGCATCCTTATCTGAGGAAAAGATTGCTTAAGGTCAAACAAAGCTCTTTTGAAAATCTTCTGCTCAAAGCAGATACGATGGAGGAAACAATTTGATCAGAGGAGGTCTAAATATGTTTCTTTAGTAGGGGGGGAGGAGGTGTTTTTTTTTTGTTTTTTAATAAACATGTGGATGCTCTTAGATCCCTCTGGGCACTTATTTCTGGCACTTCATGTTTATTGGCCTGAGTGTATCTTCCTTACAGATTTAATTCTTCCCTACCGACCCTGAGGCACAATCTTCAGCTAAATTTGCAGCAAGGCTGTGCGTGACTGTGTGAGTCCATAGGTGGACTGTCTATGCTTAGTGACAACCAAAGCCAGGGGATCAGTTAATTTACAAGGCCTGTCCAGGCAGAGACCCATGGGTCTAGGTACTGCTGACCTACATGAGAAAGGAGAGGCCTGGTCACTTTTGTTAGCTGTCCACTTGCACAGATAACAAAACAGGTGCCTAAGGCACACTAGGAACCAGGGGTGGCTTCCAGGTATGACCAGCCTATTTGTATTTCCTAGGGACATATTATCTGCTTGACACTATACAAAGAATATAAGACCTAGACCTTACTTCCATGGAAATTTCCATCTAGTGAACACATGTAGAACAAGACATAAACTATCATTTTCTCAACTCAGTGACAGAGGATGAGATGGCTGGATGGCATCATCAATGACTCAATGGACATGAGTCTGAGCAAATTCCGGGAGATAGTGAAGGACAAGGAAGCCAGGTGTGCTTCAGTTCATGGGTCACAAACAGTCAGACAGGACTTAACAACTGAAAAACAATAACAACAGAACAACATAGCACTTACCAAAACCTGAAACAACTTTGTTATCTATCTCCTCCACCAGAATGCAGACTACATGTCTATAGAGGTTCCTTCTTTCTTGTTCTCCTCTATACTTCAGCTTTAGGACAGGCCTGGTTCATACAAAATATTCCATTGATAATTGATTCATGCACACATTCGAGCAATGTCACTGTCCTAGATGTTGAGGGTAAGCAATTCCTTGCTGCTGCTGCTGCTGCTGCTGCTAAGTCACTTCAGTTGTGTCTGACTCTGTGCGACCCCATAAACGGCAGCCCACCAGGCTACCCCGTCCCTGGGATTCTCCAGGCAAGAACACTGGAGTGGGTTGCCATTTCCTTCTCCAATGCATGAAAGTGAAAAGTGAAAGTGAAGTCGCTCAGTTGTGTCCAACTCTAGCGACCCCATGGACTGCAACCTACCAGGCTCCTCCGTCCATGGGATTTTCCAGGCAAGAGTACTGGAGTGGGGTAAGCAATTCCTTAGCATCTGATAATATAAGCAAGGTTGCTTCTCTCACTGTACCTGTAGCCTGGCAGGAGGAGACAAACAGCAAAGTATACAAATGAATAAGCAAGATAATTTCAAATAAAGATAAATGCCACTTAGAAAATAAAACCTAGCATTCACCTTTGAATCTTTTATTTTCTTCACCTCCTGCATCCAATCCATCAGCAAGTCCTGAAGACTCTGCTTACTCAGCAGCCAAATCTGACCATGGCTGGCCATCCCTACTGCTATGAGCACAATCCAGGTATCACAATGTATCACATATCCCTTGCAACAGCCTCCTAAATGTGTGGCCTTCTTACTTCCATTCCTTTTCCCTACAATCTGTGTCCTACCCTGAGGTCAGTCATTTCCTAAAGCACAGATTGTACTGAAAGTGAAAGTTGCTCAGTCATGTCCAACTCTTAGCAACCCCATGGACTATACAGTCCATGGAATTCTCCAGGCCAGAATACTGGAGTGGGTAGCCTTTTCCTTCTCTGGGGATCTTCCCAACCCAGGGATCAAACCCAGGTCTCCCACATTGCAGGTAGATTCTTTACCAGCTGAGCCACAAGGGAAGCCCAGATTGTACTGCTCTTCTACTAAAAATCCATTTCAATTAGAGTAAAATGTAAGCTCCAAACCAAGGATTATACGACCCCTTTTATGAAGACGTAGCCCTGCTGATCTCTCTGCCAGCTACTTCCTACCTCTTGCTCCCTCTATTCTAGGCACATTAGTTTCTGTTAGGTACCTAGAACACATCAAATGATTCTCCTTGTTGTGCTATCTAACTAAATGTTACCTCTGACCAAGAGTCTCTTCCTCCAGGTCTCTGAATGGACAGCTTCTTGTCATCACTCAAATACAAGTTGAATGTGATCTTCTAGAAATGTCTTCCCTGACCAGTGGAGCTACTGTAACCACCACTGTGGCCAAGTCTACACTCTACTGCATTAATCTATTGTATTTGTTATTGCATTTAATACTATCAGAAATTACATTCTTTATTTGTTCCTTTGTTTCCATTTGGGTCCATTAGTGGGTAAGATGAACAAGGGTGGGGACCTTGTCTCTTAACTACAGTCATTGTTGAATTCCCAATGCCTTTCATGGGATAGGCTCTCAAAAAACTTTTGTGAATGAATAAACGAGAGCAGCTAGAAGGACTACTTTGGGCAGTGTCTAGGGACAGCCCCCTGAGGAAGCAGTATATGAATTGAGGCTGCAATGGAAAAAAAAAAAAAAAAAAGACAGAATGAATGAATTACATAATTTAGAAGCTTGTCTAACTATTTCCCAGAACCAAGAATTCTCCTATCAGGACTGAATTTACCATCTTTGCCTTGGATCCTCGGGCTCATGACATGATGCCATCAGTTTCCTTTTCTCAGCATTCACTTGTTGTCTAGAGATAGGAAGACATCTTAATGTAACTGATGGGAAATGGCTGAGGTGGTTAATTTTATGTGTTAACTTGCCTGAACCACAAAGTGCCAGATATTTGATCAAAGATTATTCTGGGTATTTCTGTGAGGGTGTTTCTGGATAAGATTAATATGAAGGGGTCCCACCCAATCAGTTGAAGGTCTGAATGAAATAAAATGATGGCTTTCTGCAAGTGATCTTCCTACCTGATTGCCTTCAAACTGAGACATCAGTTTTCTCCTGCCTTCATCTCAGACTGAAACAATGGCTCCTCCTGTGTCTCAGGCCTGCAGTCTGAGTTGGAATTGCATTACTGGCCCTTCTGGGTCTCGGCCCCTCGGACGTGGACTGGGATTATGCCATCAGCAACCTTAGATCTCCAGCTTGCAGGTCTTGGGACTTATCAGCCTCCATAACTGTGTGAGCCAATTTCTTATACTAAATAAAGGTTAGTTCCCCTAATCTGTTACTTCAAAAAAAGTCACAACATAATTTTTCTGGGTGCCTCAATGCTATCCTTGTAAATTTCTACCATTGTGGGTACGGAAATCCAACTTTGTGGCTACACTTTAGTTTTGGTCTCTTCCCTTAGTGTCCAAAATATCCTCCAGCAGTCCTACTTCTGCTAATCTGGCATGTCCTTAAAACCCAGAAATCTACATTTGTCAAAAATCAAGTTTCAAGAATAGCTAACACAACATTAAAGGAGAACAAAGTTGAAAGACTTGCTTGCTTGCTAAATCACTTCAGTCGTGTCCGACTCTGTGCGACCCCATAGACAGCAGCCCACCAGGCTCCCCCGTCCCTGGGATTCTCCAGGCAAGAACACTGGAGTGGGTTGCCATTTCCTTCTCCAATGCATGAAAGTGAAAAGTGAAAGTGAAGTCGCTCAGTCATGTCCGACTCTTAGCGACCCCATGGACTGCAGCCCACCAGGCTCCTCCGTCCATGGGATTTTCCAGGCAAGAGTACTGGAGTGGGGTGCCATTGCCTTCTCTGAGTTGAAAGACTGACACTACTCAATTTCAAGACTTACTGCAAAGTTACAGTAATCAAACCCTGTGGTGTTAGTGAAAGAGCAGACAAACAGACCAATGGAATAAGTCAGAAGCCCAGAAACAGTCTCATAAATACAGGTAACTGATCTTTGACACAGAAGCAAAGGCAATGCAATGGAACAGATAGTCTCCTCAACAAAAGGAGCTTGAACACATCCACATGCAAAAAACAAACAGACGAAAAGCATCTAGACACACATCTTACACCCTTCACAAAAGTTAACCCAAAACGGATCTTAAACACAAAATGCAAAATTCTAAAAGTCCTAGAAGATAACATAGGAGAAAACCTACATGACTTTGGTTATACTGATGTTTTTTAGATACAACATTAAAGATATGATACATGAAAGAAATAATTGCTAAACTTGATTCATTAAAATTAAATATTCTGCTCTATGAAAGATAATACTAAGAGAATGAGAAGATAAGACATAGATTGGGAAAATAAGACACATCTGATGAAGGATTATTATCCAAAACATACAAAGAATTCCTAACACTCAACAATTAAATAAAATGAACAACTCAATTTAAAAATGAACCAAAGACCTTAATGGACACCTCAGATATACAGATAGGATATACAAATATGAAAAGATTCTACTCATTATACTCATCACAGAAATGCAAATTAAAACAGTGAGATACCACGATAAGCCTGTTTGTTATTGCTTAGTCCCTAAGTCTTGTCCAACTCTTTTGTAACCCTATGGACTATACCCCATCTAGCTCCTTCTATCCTTGGGATTTCCCAGGCAAGAATACTGCAATGGGTTGCCATTTCCTTCTGCAGGGGGTCTTCCTGACCCAGGGATCGAACCTGCACCTCCTGCATTGGCAGGTGGATTCTTTACCACTGAGCCACCAGGAAGCCCAGTAGAAGCCTATTAGAATGGCCAAAATCTAAAATACTGACACCACCAAGTCTGGCAAGGATGTGGAACAACAAGAACCTTCATTCACTGCTGGTAGAAATGCACAAATGATTGAAATAGAAATGGCAACCCACTCCAATATTTTTGCCTGGAAAATTCCATGGACAGAGGAGCCTGGCAGGCTACAGTCCATGGGGTCACAAAGAGTTGGACGGAACTGACCAACTTCATTTTCTTTCTTTCTTTACAAAACTAAATATACTCTTAATACACAATCCACAAATCACACTCCTAGGTATTTACCCAAAAGAGTTAAAAATATATATTCATACAGAAACTTGCACACAGATGTTTATAGCAGCTTTATTCATAACTGCCCAAACTTGGAAGCAACCAAGATCTCTGTCAATAGGTGAATGGATAAACAAACTGTGAAACATTCAGACAATGAAATAATATTTAACACTAAAAAGGGATAAGCTACTGAGCCATGAAAAGACATGGGGAAAACTTAAGTGCATATTATTAAAGAAGCCAATCTGAAAATGCTATATGCTGTATGATTCCAACGATATGACATTCTGGAAGAGGCAAAACTATGGAGATACTAAAAAGATCATGGTTGCCAGAGGCAGGGGCAAAGAGAGATGAACAGGCAGAGCACAGAGGATTTTTAGAGCAGTGAAGATATTCTGTATACTACTATAATGATGGATATCTGTCACTATGCACTTGTTCAAACCCATAGAATGTACAATATGAAGAGTGAACCCTAGGGAATTCCCCGATGGTCCAGTGGTTAAGAATCTACCTTTCAATGCAGGGGACATGGGTTCAGTCTCCGCTTGGGGAACTAAGATCCCACACGCCACAGGGCAACTAAGCCCATGCTCCACAACAAGAGAAGCCCATGCGCTGCCGCTGGAGAGAAGCCCACACCACTACAAAGACAGAACAGCCAAAAAAAAGGAGTGAACCCTAAGGTAAATTCTGGACTTTGGGTAATAATGATGTGTCACTGTAGTCTAATCCTTGGTGAAAGTTTTTGCCATTCTTGGGAGTGATGTTGTTTGTTATGTATGTATGGGGGCAGTGAGTACATGTAAAATCTCTGTATCCCCCTCTCAGTCTTGTTGTAAACCTAAAATTCCTCTTGAAAAATAGTCTTCAATAATATTCATGAGCTAAAGTCCCAAGAGTTCTTGGAGAGAAGAGCAGAAGTACAACATGCTATCTTGCCATGTGGGGGTTGTAACAGCTAGATGAGGCTGCTCAGAGGTCTTTTTCTCTGATTCCCATTTTAAGTTATTAATGAAACTCCAACCTCCAAATAAATATGCCATTGCCATCAATTGGCTTTGCCCAACTATGCGATTCCTAATACCAAGTACATGTATCCTGGGTTGTCTACACTATTTGATACTTTATTTCTTCACTCACAATAATCCTTTTCTATGAATAAATTTCATCACTGAATTAGCAACAACATCAAACCTCCAAAACATGTAAATCCAGAGCCAAAGCTTACAGGCTGGAAAAAATAAAGGTTCTCATGTGAACCAAGTATTGACCAAAAAAATATTGATGCCCAGCATTAAAAACACTTGCTTTGTTTGTGTACTTGGAACATAAATTGTGTTGCTCTCTCAGAAGGCCTCCTAAGCGACCAGTAACAGCAGAGGGCAAGGTTGAGGGAAAGAATTTCACTGCAAACATAAGCAAACAGCAAATGTCACATGAATTACCAGTGTTCAGAGGAGGAATTCCACTTGTGTCTATAAAGGTTGATCTCTTTCTTTCTGTTCTCAGGGTATGTTAAGAATTTAATGATTCATAGATTACAGCCTGCATGGTGCCCTGGCCTTGAATTTTAGGAGGTTTTACATGGACCAAAAAAAAAAAAAATCTTACCTTCCACTAAATAACTTCCAATGACAATTATGTCTATAGGTTCTCTGTCTGGCAAGTGAGAGTCGCCCTCCACCCGCCTCCGCCTGAAAAAAATCAGTCCAACTGGGAGGCAAATGGGGAAGAATATTTAAGAGTAGTAGTGTTAGTCACTCAGTCGTGTCCAACTCTTTGCAATCCCACAGACTGTAGCCTGCCAGGCTCCTCTGTCCATGAGATTCTCCAGGCAAGAATACTGGAGTGGACTGCCATTCCCTTCTCCAGAGGATCTTCCTGACCCAGGGATCGAACCTGGGTCTCCTGCATTGCAGGCAGATTCTTTACTGTTTGAGCTATAGGGAAGACCCTATATTGAGAAGAGTTAAATGTAGCCAGGGTGGGTGATTGTCCAAAATGTCAAGGTTTTTTCAGCTTGGATAATAGACCTGTTTATTAAACAACTTGCAGGGCTCACAATTGAGGCTTCTTCAAATACGTGCCCAAAGGGTTCTGCGGAGCATCAGCAGTGACAAGCACATATAAGGGGAGGGAGTTGTAGGGTTGCTAGGCTGAGTCACTATCACGTCTTTTTCTTTGCAACTTCCAAGGAGAACTGCATTTGTATTTCAAGGTTTCCGTTTGGGTCAGCCGTGAACAAATACAAATAGGGGAGGGAGAGACAGACAGGCCACCTGGAACGTGAGCTGGGAGTCTGATAAGAGTTTCTCCTGTTGAGCCATCTGGTGTGTCCTGGCACTTGTCATCCAAATTATTGTTCTCCTCAACAAATTTAGCGTCCCCCAGACAGTTCAGCTTAAATGAGCTCATGCTGTCTATGTGACGCTTGTCAAAAGAAGAGTGCAAGACTTCTCTAAGCCCTGATGGAAGGAGAGAGGGAGGTAGAGAGAGAGTAAGCAAGTCAGCAGGAGCGCGAAGAGGGCAAGGAGATGGGATACGAGCAGAGCAGGAGACCAGAAAGGGAGCTCTTCCTTGAAGAGCCAGAGCATTTTTATCTTCACCTATAAATCTCATGCCAGAAGGTAGGAAAAGAAGAAAAAGGACCACTTCCAATCGTACTTGTTAAGGCAAATATGATTGAACACACAAAATAGGAAAACAGTACAAACCACCATCACACTCATCTACTGTCATTTTTCTTTTGGGGTCTGATTGTTGTGTGGTGTTTTGTTTTTAGTTAAGAAAGGAAGAGATGGCATTGGAGAAATCTTATCTGCTTGGGACAGCATGGCCAATGCTCTTTTCCAACCCAGCTGGAACAGGATTCAGTAACAGGCAAGGGCAAGGGGAGGAGTGATTCATTACCTAACTCTTGATTTTGAGCTTGCATATCTACAGATCTGCTTTTTTTTCTCCCCCCCAGGTCTTGGGAGCTGCAATATGTGCAAAAGGGATGATGGTAATGGACTGAAGCTGCCACAGGGCAAAGCTCTGGAAGCGGAGATATAACCAGTTGCCAGGAGGGTACAGCTTGTGCCTCTGCCGTTTAGTCTGGCAGGTAACAGGGAATCTCATTTAGGAGCCACAAGAAGGTACTAAATAAAGAGAAGCAGGAGGGGCAAAAGGAAGAGCCTCACAGAAATATGATCAAGGATGTCTTTCAAAATCTGCCTTCCAAAGGAAAAGGGCCCAGGACTGCAAAAGCCTCTTCACTATTGTTAATGCTGGTGTTCGGACATTTGTTGGCAATTTTCCTTCTTTCATTCTCTCGACCCGATCTTCTCAACTGGAACACATCACTTGGTCTCTTTTCCACTTTTACCACAGTGATCTTACAAAAACTCTTATCAATACATTACTTTCTCTATTTCCAGTTCAGTTACATCAACACTGTCAGTTCCTAAGCTGGCAAACAGATGATGAAAGAAATTTTCTTCAAAATGTCCTAGGATACAATCTCCACCAAGTTACTCAAATGTAAAACGGATCTAAAGTTCCCTGCAATCCAAGGGTTCAGCTGAGATCTAATATAAAGTACTCAATGATTAAAAGCTGTTGAATATACGTTAGCTCATTTTCTTTCCCCACTTGGAATTAAGAGATTCCTAGAACTTATAGCAGAAAAATCCACATCAGTAACAAGCAGTATTTGGATATACATTCATGAACTTAAGTTTTTTCTCAGAGGGATAAATCCAATTAAAAACTGGTATACTTTCACAAAGCCTATTTGGGCTATTTATGAGCCTCAGAGTCCCTTGTAACAATTATTCCAAAGGAGCAGTATTTTAAATTCACCGTGGTGTTATGGATACAGCTGGTGCTAAGCAACATAAGGCATGTAAGCAATGAAGATCTATTTCACAGCTTCTTTCCTTAGCAAGAGAACAGATGAGATTTTGTCAGCCTCACCTCCCTGGAGATTAAAAACCAAACCCCAGAGGAAGACCAGGTAGCTGACATATAGTCTCTTCCCCTGCGGAGGGAAGAAAACACAAATTCGGTGGAAAGCTTACTTCTTCACCAGGTGAGTTTCCATTTTCTGTGAGAGTGTTCCTGATACAGTGCACTTTGCTGAAAGTCCTATCAAAATGAGCAAGGCAACCCTATTAGGTGGCATTTTAGAAGCACACTGTGCATGCTAACTCTTAAAAATATCCACTGGGGTGGGGGGAGGAATCCCACAGAGATTAAATCAATGTATGTCTAAGTTAATTGACTCAATCCTGGAGGCTGCGTATAGCTCATAGAGATCTACCCATGGAGACATGAGAGAAAGGAAACACGTGATCACAAGCTAAAAGACACGTTGTCCCTGTTCTACCATAGCTGAGTTACCTTCAGCCCCAAGGTCACTACTGCTCATCTCTAAAATGAAGGGGTGGAGTAGACGTTCTCTCAGGGCTCATCCAGCTTTACCATTTTGAAATCTAGGTCCTAAAAGGAAAATGGAGTAGAAATAGGAAGAAGCTGCTTATAAAGAATTGCAAGTGCCAAACCACCAAAAACTGAAAAGACCACTAAAACACGTACAGAAATGAGGAGGAGGAGGAGTAAGGTGAGCATGGCATTACCGGCTCCATCTGTGGAGGCCTCACCAGAAGCCCAGCTCAGGTCCACGCACGTCACAGTATTAACTCTCCTAATACACTCTGACTCTACTTCTGTCATACCTCCCATCATATTAGACAACAACAGAATGAATCTAGATATTCTGAGGAAGTTGATTGGGGATGCATTTACAGGATTCACAGTCATAATCTGCGCCTGGTATGAGAGAGGCTCCTGGGACTACTACAAAGGGGCGGGGCCAGGGGTCACATGGTGCTGAGAAGGGATCCTGCAACACCTGGCGATGAAAGGAGGAGTGAGTGGGAGAGGTTCAGAAGCTGGTCACTCAAAATTCCTTCCAGTTATCAGGTGTGCAAAACCGCAACTGAATGATTCCATTCCCATGGGCACCTACTTAAAATGGAAAGAACTTGTCAAGAACAGATTCTGTAATTCAGGGTATGCTATTATGAAGACACCTCCTAATTTTATTTTATTTTATTTATTTATTTTTTACCTTTTTGTGTGTTTGTCATTTGTATATCTTCTTTTTTTAAATTTTATTTTATTTTTAAACTTTACAATATTGTATTGGTTTTGCCAAATATCGAAATGAATCCGCCACAGGTATACATGTGTTCCCCATCCTGAACCCTCCTCCCTCCCCATACCATCCCTCTGGGTCATCCCAGTGCACCAGTCCCAAGCATCCAGTATCGTGCATCAAATCTGGACTGGCGACTCGTTCCATATATGATATTATACGTATTTCAATGCCATTCTCCCAACTCATCCCACCCTCTCCCTCTCCCGCAGAGTCCAAAAGACTGTTCTATAAAGAGACACTGATATATAATTTTATATTTTAATTTTTTTTGAGCAAGTCATACAAAATGCAATTTGTCAGAAACCCTATGTTCACAGGGCACAAGCCTATGGTTGTACTGCAAACAGTGTGTGCGTTGATGTATGAAGTCACATGTTTTATTTGAGTCAACAGATCAAATAGCATGTTAGCATATATAACATATCTGTTCTAACCTGTCTGGCAATAAATACCAGGAAAAAAAGACATACAAAAGCCACGTTTACTGAGAGAAAGAGATGTGCTTCAAGTATTCATGATGAATAGTCTCTTAGATTATTTAATAATACAAATAATGAAGGACAAATCACCTTAGAAAAACACTGACATTTCTTGATCTGACACAAAATAATGACAAATGTAAAGGTAACAGAAAGTCATAACATGTATCCAAAGACTGCTGTCAATTCACTGTCACTGTATACAAGAGCGTCTGTAATGTCCTTAAGCTCATATGTGAAAATAACTTGATAGCAACTTTCTGAAATCTGACAGCCTTAAGAACGCATATGATATTGCAAACAAAAATCTGTCAAGCTGAAATAAACTTTCCCAGACTATCACTAATAAAATCTAAATTTCAACCATGGTAAAGGAAAAACTGAATTTTCTTTTTATTCTCTCTATAGAAAATATAAACACCAATCAGACTATGCAAGAAAAAAACGAGGAAAAATATAGAAGCTTGACAGGTAGTTATTTTTTAAAAATATGATTTTTTTAAAATTTTGTAATGTTTATAGTATTTGGCAGATTTCTTAAATTTGTAACTTGTTACAATTTGCTATTCTAACTAAGTAAATATTGATTTTAAAACTAAATTTGTTTCTGCAATTTCATATTCTTTTTCTTAAAGAAACCCTTAAATTATATAAGTGCCTGGCCCTACAAAACTTGGGTCCTTCCTGGCCTGGAATATAAAAGACACCTGATGAATGTTTATTGAATGAATCAACTTGGTAAATGTCAAAAATTAAATTTTTTTCTCCTAGATGTCAAATATTTAATTTTTAGAGGAGCAACCAGTGCAGAAACAGACGTTCATTGAGCTATGAAACTATTACCCGCTGACTGACTGGCCAAGGCTGGTCGCCCCTTCGCAAGCACTGATGACGTGGGCAAGATGCAGTGGGCGCGTAACTTGCAGTTTTCTGTAGCCCACCCACCACAGACACTATGTAAACTCCTCCCAAACAGGCGTCCGCGCAGGCCCTGCAAACCCACAGAGACACACTTCTCCTGGAGAGAACTCTGTGGGAACACACTCCTCAACATCAGCATGACACAGCAAAAAAGTGAAAAGAAAAAGGTTAAAAACAAAACTCTGGAGAAGCAATCTCTGGATCTGCTGCTGCTGCTGCAAAGTTGCTTCAGTCATGTCCGACTCTGTGTGACCCCATAGACGGCAGCCCACCAGGCTCCCCCGTCCCTGGCATTCTCCAGGCAAGAACACTGGAGTGGGTTGCCATTTCCTTCTGCAATGCATAAACCTGAAAAGTGAAAGTGAAGTCACTCAGTCATGTTAGACTCTTCGAAAGCCCAGGGACTGCAGCCCACCAGGCTCCTCTGTCCATGGGATTTTGGAGTGGGGTGCCATTGCCTTCTCCAGACTCTGGATCTGAGATCTTTGCCTATTTTAATAATTAACAGCAATTATGGATGGGGTGAGGATCTTCATTCACATGTGGTACACACTGGTAATGATAAACTCTAAAAATATTTCCAGAGTCATTACTCCAGAGTGCATGCTGTTAATGACAAAGTTCAGAGGAAATGGATGGTATTGATTACACCCTGCTAATTAGCTGACTACCTAGGATAGTTTGGGTTCCTTTGGATTAAAAAAAAAAAAAGTGAATTCCTGTCAATGTTTCCAATATTCGAGCTTATCATAAAATATTAGCTGACACTTAAGGGCTTTGAAATTGTTGATGCTTTATCAACAAGAATGACAGCTATAGATTTTAATACATTCCTTTAAAAAAATCCATGAAGTGATAATCAGAAACAATCAAAAGAGTGAAAGCTCTTCTTTACAAAAAAGTGCCAGTTAAAAAATGTATATAATAGGAATCACTGAATTAGGAATACATTTATAACTGGCAATGTACTATCTGATGCAGGCAAGGATCATCAACACATGCTAAATTTTCATTGGATGAAATTTTAATGGAGAATATAAAATTCATAAAGTCTCAAAGCATCTCCCCATAATTACAATGTATTTATTTACCTTACAAAGGAGAACTTCTCTAACGATGAAATCCAGAGATACTGCCTTAGACAAGTGATCAAACTTAGCCTCACTATTAAGGAAAACTGGTATTACTCATTTCCTTATATAATGCAATAGGGGGGACACTACATATCCATTTAGAATTCTTGCCAAAAATATTTAATTTGAATTTAATAATGGGGAAATAACTAACTCCAGTGAGGGACACTTTGCAAAACAACTACCCTTATCCTCAAATATGTCAAAGTGATAAAATATTAAAAAGACTAGGGAATAATTCCAGATTTAAGGAGACTAAAGATACATGAACCCTAAATGTAATGTCATACCCTTGATTGGGTTCTAGAACTTTTTAGAAAGCAGGGACATTAATTATTGAGAGTTGGGGATAATTGGAGATCTGAATGTCAATGGAATTTACATTATATAACATTTATACAACTATGTTAAATTTCCTAAGTATGACAATGATACTACCTTATGTTAGAGAAGGTCCTTGTTCTTATGAAGTACACGCTCATATATTTATGATTTAAATGCTCTGTGGCTGTACCTACCTCATTTTAAATTGATTAAAAGGTGAAAGAGAACAAATGTGGTAAAAATTAAATAATGAATGTAGGTGAAGGGTGCATGAGTGCACACAGAAAGCAACTAAAAAACTTGATAAGTTAAAATCTATCAACATTTAAAACATCTCATCAAAAGGCACTGTTTAAGATAAAAGCAAAACTATAAGTGAGACACCACCTGAGAGAAAATATTTGCGAAACATATATCTAATAGTGGACTTTCTTCTAGAATATATAGAGAATTCCTATTACTGAATAATTTTAAAACAACCGAATTATAAAATAGAGAAAAGACTTGAGCAGACTATTCACAAAGGAAGATTTGGAAATGGCCAACCAACATGTGAATGTGTGTTCAACATCATTAGTCATCAGGAAAATGGCTAAAACTAAACAGACTGAAAACACCATTTTTCAGTGAGAAAATGGAGCAAGCTGAACTCTTACACATGGCAGGTGGCAATGTGAAAGGTACCATCTCTTCAGGAAAAAGTTCAGCAATTTCTGACAAACAGTATATGAGTCATCTAATAGTCTCTCAATTTTACCACAGACTGCTATTTTACCAAAACACAAAATTGGGGGAAAACATCTGTGATGCTTTACAATGTGGCTTCAGAAAATAGACATGAGTCAGTATACATCCATTTATAGTTGGTTCTCCATTCTTTTTATCTTAGATAATTTTTTAATAGTAACTGTGAAAAAGTGAAAGTCACGTAGTCATGTCCAACTCTTTGCAAACCTATGGACTGTAGCCCACCAGGCTCCTCCGTCCATGGGATTCTCCAGGCAAGAATACTGGAGTGGGTTGCCATTCCCTTCTCAGGGGATCTTCCCAACTCAGGGATCGAACCCGAGTCTCCCACATTGCAGGCAGATTCTTTATCATCTGAGCCACCAGAGAAGTCCAAAAGACATACTTCCAGGAGTTGGTTCCACTGGGGATGGATCCCAGGACCTTCTGTGTAAAAAGCAGATGTGCTAACCACAACTTGAATCAGTAAACAGTTCTTGAGTAACTGTCATGTGTACTGAAAGTATAATGATATACAAGAAAGATGTAGTCCTGTCCTTGTGGAATTTATGTTCTCATGGAGAAACACATACTGAACAAGCAGAGAGAGAGACAGAAAGCAGTTACCAAGTTGATCAGGGGTCTGATCCCTGGCACTGATACGAGTTACTTTATCTTTGGTCTGGCCACTGATCACTGGTCTGAGTCACTGTGGCTTTGGCACTATGTGCAAGAATGGTGCGGAGCACTGAAAGTGAGGTCAAAGGGGGTAGAAAGAGAACAGAGTTTTAAGTCAAAGACTGAGGGAGACTGCAAGAGTGGGCTCCTGAAATCAGGAGGTAAACAGAACCAAGGTCTTTGGTGCCCACACTGAGGAGAGTTCTGGAGTTGCTGCTTCTTAAGGTGTTCCAGTTCATGTCCACCCACCTGCTTAGTGCTGTCATTATCCAAGGAAGACAGTGATGATGATAACAACCATGATAAAGATAAGATATCAGCTACAAAATTCACTGCTTCTCACGTGTCAGGGTCTCTACACTGAATGCTTGATCCCATACAGTTCTCTCAACAACTCTATGGGATAAAGAGTATTCTCGCCATGTTACAGATGAGCAAAGAGGTTCTCACATTAAACCATGTATGTAAATTCACACAACCTCTAAGTGGCTAAACCTGCATTTGAATCTAGGTCTGTCTGATTCCAAATCCCACTCTCTATATTGTTACTTTGTTCACCTTCAATCCTCGTGGTGGGCTTCTCTGGTGGCACAAGTGGTAAAGAACCCCATCTACCAATGCAGGAGACATAAGAGACGTGGGTTCAATACCTGGGTTGGGAAGATCCCCTGGAGGAGGGGATGGCAACCCACTCCAGTATTCTTGCCTGGGAAATCCCATGGACAGAGGAGCCTGGTGGGCTATATAGTTCATCAAGTTGCAAAAAGTCAGACATGACTGAAGTGATTTAACACACACACACACAGTCCTCTTGGTAGTACCTTCTGATCAGTACTTTCTCCAGGGGGCCAGAGATGCCAAAGGGTCCTTTGGACTCAAGGTGACTTTTGGAACGGTCTTCAGCTTTGATGTGAGAAAGAGAACAAAAGTGCAGGCAATAGTAAAAAGCAGACTTGAGGCTACTGGGGATTATTTCGGTTCATATGCTACACTAGACATTTTTCAAAGGGCACTGTATAAGCAAACAACATTGTCATAATCCTGAAACCTGAATTCAAAATGCATTAATTTCTTTTTACCACTAGGGATTCAGAGAAACATGCCATAGTGATATGGTTCTTAAGCTTATGCTTTCAGTAATCAGAAAGCTGGAAAATAGAAGATGAACATTCACAAATATTTTAAAATTATGAATGCAAAATATCAGCCAAGAATAAATCTTTATATCAAGGTTACAAGCAGATGAAAAATGACAGTCCATACTGGGAACGCAAACAGACCATTAATTATAGCAGCCTCACAAAGCACCCAAGTAATAGCAGTTTGCAATTCTTTACCAAAATTTACATAACTGTGTAGTCTCCTTTCAGATTCTAGAGATTCTATTTTTGATAAGTAGCAACTCAGAAGCTTAGTTACCTCATCTCTATTATTATTCCACTTTTATGAATATGAAATGGTGACACCTTGAATTTACACGTTAGCAAACCTAACAGGCTCCCTCTAACACGTTTTACTCATTCATTCCAGCAATACTGTGTGCCAGGCCTTGTGCCCAACCCCAGAGACACTGAGATGAAGAAGACACAGAGTATATCCCCAAGGGAACTTCCAATCCAGAAAGAGAAACAGACTAGTAAACACACAACCCTAACAGAGTTTGAACAAACTAAACAGATGGAGATCAAAATGGCAATGCAATGTTAGGCGTCTCCCAATCAGACAGCAGCAATCACAACAGCGATATTGAGTAAATTAAGCTCTTCTTTCTCTCTCTCCCCTCCCTCTTTCCTACCTGTCTTCCTTCCTTCCTTCTCTTCTCTTTCTTCTTCCTTCCCTCCCTCTCTTCATGTTTCCCTCCCTTCCTTTTTTATTCAGTGAGTATATCCATTCATTACTTAGCAAAATTATATAATAATAGTACATTCTGCTGCTAAGTCGCTTCAGTCGTGTCCAACTCTGTGCGACCCCAAAGACGGCAGCCCACCAGGCTCCCCCGTCCCTGGGATTCTCCAGGCAAGAACACTGGAGTGGGTTGCCATTTCCTTCTCCAATACATGAAAATGAAAAGAGAAAGTGAAGTCGCTCAGTCGTGTCCGACTCCTAGCGACCCCATGGACTGCAGCCTACGAGGCTCCTCTGTCCATGGGATTTTCCAGGCAAGAGTACTGGAGTCGGGTGCCACTGCCTTTGTATGCAAAACTTACCTTGTGTCAGGCAATTATAGAATTTCATTTAAACCTCACAAAATGCTCAGAAGAAGGTACAATTTTCCCCATTATACAGATGAAACTGAAGTTCAGAGAGTTACCCAGTATGCCAAGGTCACACCCTGTCAAGAGACTGAATAAAGACCCAGACCCACTGTGACTCCAGAACTGGGGCTGGAGTACTCTAGAGAGTACATCGTCTGAGTCTACCCGTTACCAGACAATATGCCTGCCTGTCACACTACCTGAGGCAGTAATAAGGACTCAGTGATTAAAGGACATTTTGGAATTTCTAACAAAGTCTTTCTAAACAAAGGATCTGCCTTTCAAAAATCGGAGAGACATGAAAAAAAAAAGGATGATGAGGAAAAAATGCAGTGTTCAGTGTGGGCTTCCCCCCTCGGGAGCACTGCGGCCCTCCACCTGCATAAATGATGAGAACTGGCATTCTGCTTGATTACTGTGCATCTGTTAGGGGCCTCAGAGTGAACTGAACAACAAAAGCAGGAAGAAAAAGCGCCTACTAATTGAGGTTGGTCCAGCTGCACCATTTGAGTCATGGTGATACTCTCTTTATTTTGTAATCACCAGTGGCACCTATGCCCCCTAGGTTGCAAAAATATTTCAAAACAACTTAAATCAAGCTTGATAGCCAATTATGCTAAGGTCATGCCAAAGAAGCAAACCACCAGGACATCAAAAATCCAAGACAGTCTAAGTGTAAAGTAGCAGCATTAATTTTTCTCCCACTAAAAAACAAAGGGAGGGAGACGAGCTTTTTACTTTCTTGAGGATAAACTGGCTTTTAATAATCTTCGGAAATAGACCTCTTAAGACATTTCACCTCTGCTATGAATGTTTGAGACTGGTCCTCTGATTACAAAAATGTTCATGTTAAATTTCATCAAGATGCTTTCTTAAGATGAAGAATGTTTTATAAATTGTAATGGTTTTAATCAGAACCCTCTTTGAAGCTATTAAATGCTACAGTGTAGCCCGACCATTGCTTCAATTATGCCACTTATCGACTCTGTATTAATTAAGTATCATTATAGGCACTGATTTATATACTTCCTCACAGCTCTCTCGCCAGATGGTCCAACATTCTCCCTCTCTGACATTCCATAAACATCACCTGGATTCACTCATATTTCTCTCCAGCCGAATGTTTAATCAGCTCTCAGTCATCTTCAAATTGGATTGCTTCTCTTCCTCCTCTTCTCTATACTCTATCAATACCGCACACAAACGCCAAGTGATATAAAACATAAACCAGTGGTAGTTACAAAGCCAAGTTCTATCATCAGCTCATTCCCACCTCAATGAATTCTTCCCCAGTATGATGATACACTTCTCACAATAGAGTGAAAGGAGAGCCTTTTTGCTTCCTTAGCTGATTAAAACTTACAGTCTGTGTTCAATTATCTTGGGCAATGGAGAAAATAACTAGGAAAGAAAATGTATATTTGGCAATGGGAGTACAATAGACGATTTGGCCTCAGTAGAGTTTCTTTCTCAATTATATTTTGCTT
Organism: Bos indicus; assembly: GCF_029378745.1. Taxonomy (NCBI): domain Eukaryota; kingdom Metazoa; phylum Chordata; class Mammalia; order Artiodactyla; family Bovidae; genus Bos; species Bos indicus. The sequence goes on from NC_091773.1 coordinate 67,667,059, forward strand.
GGTCTAATATAAAAATTATTTTGCATTCTTGAGCTCACACGTTGAGAGAGCAGGAGGCAGAAGTCTCAAGGTATACCGCACTGCAAGGAAACCAGCCTAGAATTTTAAACTGCCTTGGGTGATCCAAAAAGTAGATAATAGAGAAATGGAAATGCTTAACTGTTTTTCTTACAAAATATAAAAACCAGATTATTGGGACAATCTCACAGCCACCTCAAGTTCAAAAGCTCTAGGAACCAAACTGGTTCTGTTGCCTCTCTATGGGCTCCCTCTCCCCCTCAGTGTCTCTCATCATTCTTCAGTCCCCAAGCTGGGCGAAGGGAAATGGAAACTGAGGTAGACCGGAGAAGGCACAGGCCATCAGCCAAAAGGACTTGATGCTGACCCACGAGGCTGCAGTTTACCTTACAGAAATACAAGATGTCACCTCCACAAAACCCTATTTTAACATAAAGCTCATGACTTTAAAATATTGGGCTGGACTGAATGCAGATTCAACCCTTGGTTTTCAATCCTTGACTTACTGTTGACTTTGACTCCTCATCTTTCCTCCCTTCAAATGCAACCTGTCCTTAAGTTTTGATATTTTTTTCATTACCCTTATGTATGATCAGGCCACTCAAGATGGTTGTTCTCTTGCTCTCTGTACATCCCCTGCTCAACCAGTCCCTGCTTCACCAACATGCACCCTCATGACTATCTAATTCTCTTAATCATAAAGCTTAATTGGAGTCGTGCTTGCCTACGTTTGCCTCCTGCCCCACTGATGGTTTCTCCGATCAGCCAACCTGACGTCCCTTCCCCCTACTCTCCTCTATCCCAAGAAGCAAAAACTGCTGCCATACCCTGCCTGCTATCTGCCATACGCAGTGGGGTGTCACTCCAGGACTCCGCTTCCGAGTTGTAAAATCTTCTATCCAATAAACTGCTGATGGCTGCTGCTCTCTCGGGGCTCTTGCTTCAGTCTCACGGTTGGGCAGTTACACAGCCTGCCGGGTACAGCCCAACACCCTTCTGCTGTCTCTTCCTCTCCACTCCCACCAGCCACGTCCTCATTATTTCACATCTGCATTCGGAGATCAGTGTCCTTACGTTCGTAAAGCACATCATCTACGCTCAGCACATTGATCTAAAATAGTAGTTCCCAAACTTTAACATACCTCAGAATCACCTGGAGGGCTGTTTAAGCCACATACCGCACCCCCAAGCATGTTTTAATTTAATGGGTCTCAAGTGGAGCCTAACAATTTGCATATCAATAGCTCCTAGGTGAGGCTGATGAGGAGAAGGGGACGACAGAGGATGAGATGGTTGGATGGCATCACCGTCGCGATAGACATGAGTTTGAGTAAACTCTTGGAGTTGGTGATGGATAGGGAGGCCTGGCGTGCTGCAGTCCATGGTCGCAAAGAGTCGGACATGACTGAGCAACTGAACTGAGGTTGATGAGGTTCCAGGGACCACACTTAGAGAAACAATGCTCTAAAATGTCACCTCCAACTCTAACACAATCAATGATTCCCCATTTCCTCCACATTAAACTTAAACTCCTTAACCTGGTACTTTGGATTCTTCATAAAGCTGGTCTCTTCCTCTCACCTCAAAATAACATTTCTCTGATCTCCCATGAAACCCTGTTCCAGGCCAGCTGGTCTACTTAAATATTACCCAATGCATCAAGCACTCCCACTTTCCTGCCTTGATCATGTATAGAAAGTCTTTCCAGCTCCGATCTCTTGTTCAAGTTCAACCTTTTCACTGAGTACCCAGAACCCACATTCTCCATGCAACCAGCCCCCATCAGACCGCTGCTGCCTCTTCTAGACTTCTAGAGTGTTAACTCTCCAAGTTGCTGGTTGAATCCAAAGTGCATGGACTTCAGAGCCAGAGCCTCTCTGAGTATGACTCCTGCTTCTTTCATTAGCTGTGTAATTTGACTAGTTACATAGCCCTTCTGAACCTGTTTCTCCCTCCAAAAAAGAGCAATAATAATACCTATTTCCACAGGTTGTATAAAGAATTAATCAAAACAAAATTTTTAAGTCTTCTAAGAAGTATAAACAAAGTATGCCTAATAAATGTCAATTTCTTATCTTGGTCCCTTCTCCCAATCATGCATTTAGCACCAAATATAAAATATATTACATTAATCATACATATTTTAAGCTTACTCTCCTCTCTTTTAGCCAGATAGAATATTTCTGAGGAACCAAAAACATGTCTAATTCATCTTAGCAACCGTAGTGCCTGACAACTTCTGAGTAACAGGTAAGCTCTCAATAAACATTTACTAAAAAATATGATTAATTTGAGAAATAACGTAAGGCAAGTGGTTCCATAGAGCAGCTCCTCTCTGCAGAGCTTCTCTTACAATTACTTTTATTGTAAAATGTCTTCCTATGACAAGGCAAACTGTATTTTACACACAGGAAAACTAAAATAGATCTAATGAGAATCCCTATTAGATAGTCCCCACTTGATACTTAATACTGAACAAGAGAAAAGTCATTATAAAAGCATCAATGACGGAAAGATCTTCTCTTTGAAGTCAGTTTGAACACAAAAACACTGATAACGGGAACACAGAGAAATAATGACAAAAAGCCCAGAGATAATGCTGCAGCAAGTAATGGCTGCCTTTTGAGGACCTCTTTCATGTAACCACGTGGCCGTTGTACTTCCAAAACGGCTGACACATATTGCTAACTCTACTGACAGATGTTAAGGCAAGATGTTGGTAAAACACATTGTCTGTCCTTTAGGAAATTCTCTAATTTTCAAATCAAGCAGAAACAAATTATAGCTTCTATTCTCTTCTCCAAAGTTACTAATTTCTACACTATTCCTAAACAGAATCCAGTATAACCCACTGGCATAGAGCCAAGGGTAACAGAAAAAAAAAAGATATAACCTGGTATATTGGCATCTGGATATTTTCCTCCAAATACAGAGCAAAGTGCCCTAAAAGTTCAAGTTATTGTAAATTCACTATACAGAGGCTATACAGTTTGATCAGAGAGCCCTAGAGATTGGGTCACCTGGTTTGTTGTAAGAGCAATCTGCCATCACTGATCACATAAACTCAGACAAGTTGATTCCTCCAATAGTCATTTCCTGAGTGGCTACTATGTATCAAATATTATACAAGATGATCGGGATACCGAGGTAAAGTGTTTAATCCATGTTATCCTGGAACTTACAGTCTAGTGTAGAGTCAGACAGTTGAAGACCGTACAGTTGTTTACCAAACTCGTCTTCCTTTCACAGTGAGCATGAAGACAGACCAAATTTCCCAGCCTCCATATAGCATTGAGGACATAGAATGTGAGCAATGAGGTATGTCATACCCAGGCATGACCACAGAAAGCCTCGCCTGTGATTATTGACTTTCTCTCTCCATCTTCTTAGTTGCCAGTTGGATGCAAGGGACCCTGCCGAGGACTCTGATTTCGTAGAGGTGATGGAGCAACAAGATGGGAGAAAAGGCCACCTGCTGAACACTCTCTTGAAACTATTACGTGAACAAGAAAGAAATTCCTATAGTGTCAAGTGACTAAATTGTTTGTTACAACAATACTTGAAGTGAAAGTAAAAGTTGCTCAGTTGTGTCCGACTCTTTGCCACCCTGTGGACTATACAGTCCATGGAATTCTCCAGGCCAGAATACTGGAGTGGGTAGCCTTTCCCTTTTCCAGGGGATTTTCCCGACCCAGGGATCAAACCCAGGTCTCCTGCATTGCAGGTGGATCCTTTACCAGCTGAGCCACAAGGGAAGCCCAAGAATACTGGAGTGGGTAGCCTGTCCCTTCTTCAGGGGGTCTTTCCAACCCAGGAATAGACCTGGGGTCTCCTGGATTGCAGGCGGATTCTTTACCAACTGAACTATCAGGGGAGCCTTACAACACTTGATCTACCACACTAAAGCATGAACTCAAACCACCTCCAAGACAACATGATACAGAGTATGCACAGCATGACATGGGATACCCAAAAGAGGCAGCCTACCTGAGCCGAAGCTGGATATTGGGAAGGGCTCCTCAGAAGAAGTGCTTAAAACGAATCTTAAAGGACAGTGTGAGACAGTGAGAAAGGGAATAGAAGGATGCAGAGGAGAAAGCATTTGCAAAGTCATGAAACCTTGAGGAAATGGGCTGCATTGGGGAAGCCTTAGTGATTCCTGACAGTATGTATTTGCTAAAATGACAGACAAAAAGCAGAACCTAGGAGATGTAGTAGCTACTAGAAATGATGGATAGGGGAAGAGTAAAAAATAATAAAGAACCATCGAACTTTAGAAGGCAGAAGAGATGGCATTGAGATAGAAAATGCAGCAGAAAAATGTGAAAGAATGAGTTCAATTTTGAAAAAGAAAGAAATTGAGATAGCTATGGAACACCCAAAAGATGAATCAGCAGGTAGTTGAACATGTGGACCTAGAGTTCAGGCAGTGGTATGGACAGGAGAGGTGAGTCTGGGAAGGGCCACGGCACAGGTGCTGGCTGAGGCCAGAAGCAGGGTGGGATGGCTCTGGTAGAATACTCATAGAGAGAAGCCAGAGAAACAGGGAAGGAAAAAGGTAAGTGGGAAAGAGGGGAGGAGCAAGAAAAAGAATATGAGAAAGAAGTCACAGATGCCAAAGACTGTGAAAAAAGCAGTCCATAGTAAGAAACGCTTCAGAGTGGTGAAATAAGAGGACAGCCTGAAAAATCTCCACTATATTCAATTAGGCAGCTATTTGTGACCTTAGCAAGTTCCATTTCAGTATCAGGAAGAGCTAAGTTAAGATGGTCTGGAGAGTGAATGAGGGATAAAGAATTACAGACTGGAATACAGAATACTCTTTAAAAAAAAATCTAAAAAATCTAATTGTTTAACAATTAGCCCAAAGTGGAGAGAGAAAGAGAGAGTTTGTTTCACTTTGATTTTCATTTTTCAAGAAGCAAGACTTAAACATGTTAAAATGTTGAATTCTCTGAACTTTTATTTCTCTGTAAAATAGGGATAATAAGGCCTCTTCTTGGTCCATTGGATTGTTGTCAGAACAAATAAGATGAAAGACGACATATGTGAAAGAGTCTAAAGTTCTACATAAATAGCAATGTTATTTTGTATTTATAAATGTTGAATATATAGAGTTATAAAAGTTAAGAGGCCATTGAAATATGGCTGGCTATAAAATTAATAAAAAATTATAATCAGTCTAGATCTAGAAATATTAAGCAAATGCCTTTTGAACACACACTACATGTTGGCAACCCCAAATCTTAGAGGCTAATGACACAGGCTAATTTTGCTGGACAAATTTCTTCTGGTGCATCTAGGTTACAGCCTGAGTTTCCAGATGTCTTTGTTATACCAGGAAAGAAAAAAAAGGCCAGTGAACTCGGGAAAATTGGTGTGCATTAAATCATCTGGGAATTTTTTAGTCTTATGAGTAGTAGTTTTTAAATAAATGTTTCTGGCATTTACCCAGTTTCGCAAAGCAACAGACTAGCCCCATAATTTAGGTCTCACGACCAGCGAAACCATGGTGAATGGCCACAAGCTGCTGAGCATGTTATTCTAAGGAGTGACTGAAGTATTCTGGGAAGTGAGTTATCCATCTCAGGATTTCCCCCCTGGGAAGACTAACCATCTGAAAGAATATGGCCCAATCATTATTTCACTAGTCACCAAACTTTTAAGGACTCTACAAAGAGCATTATTTTAAGCACTATGCCATCACTGTAACTAGGTTTTCTCTCTTAAAACTTGAAAACAAGTGGTTTCAGCATGCCCCAACTTCCTCCCCTGGGAAGATATCTTATCCCTGTAAAAGAAAATGTCCCTTTCCTTTTCCGCGCACTTTTGAACAACTCTGACTGGGCTCTGATGCCTCCTCAGTTATTTTCAAGGACACAGGGTGCTAATTGAGGTCAAGCAGCTGTGACTCCAGTGCCAAAGAACAATTGTACAGAATACAAAAGTCTTCCTTTACAAAAGATACTAAGGATCTAGTCTTGAGATCCAAATAAACCCTGTTTGCAGTTACTTTTGCATGTTTCTTTTATCTTAAACAGACCGAGCTACAAGACTGAAATGGTGTTTCTTTTATCCATGTTTCTCAAATATTTTATCCTTGATACGTGACACTATTATATGTAGCTATTAAACTGACCCAATGTCTCCAGGTCAGTTTTTAGAACTTTTACCCACTGCAATGCCAAATTTCCTCCCAGGGCTGAGGGTCAATAAAGCGCTTTGCAAATACCTCAATCAGAAATACAAAGAAAAAGACAAAGTTTCCATTGCCCTCAAAATAGACCTTTATAGAAAACTGAATATCTTTCATAAGTTTACCTCAATCTCAAAATAATTTTGTGAAAGTATTGTCATTAATTATCAACAATTAATAGAGTAGAATCCTGAGGCCCAAAGAGTTTTAAGAATATTCCAAGGTGGTATGAGATTAATAGGTATAAACTACTATGTATAAAATAAAGAAGGAACAAGAATATATTGTATAGCACAGGGAATTATAGGCATTATCTTGTAATAACTTATGGAGTATGAGCTGCAAAAACACTGACTCATTTTGCTGTATGTCTGAAACTAATACAATACTGTAAGTCAACTATACTTCAATTAAAAAAAGAACATTCCCAAGACCTCTTAGTTCTTTAGAAACAGATTTATATCCAAGGTCCTCTGCTGCCTCAACTCTTTCCACTACACCATAGATGGCCCCCATCAAGTTACCCACTTTATTTGTATTTCACTTCTCTAGCAACAATGGACGGAGAAAGCAATGGCACCCCACTCCAGTACTCTTGCCTGGTAAATCCCGTGGATGGAGGAGCCTGGTAGGCTTCAGTCCATGGGGTCGCTAGGAGTCAGACGTGACTGAGTGACTTCACTTTCACTTTTCACTTGCATGCATTGGAGAAGGAAATGGCAACCCACTCCAGTGTTCTTGGCTGGAGAATCCCAGGGACGGAGAAGCCTGGTGGGCTGCCGTCTCTGGGGTCACAAAAGAGTCGGACACGACTGAAGCAGCTTAGCAGCAGCAGCAGCAGCAACAATGGAAAAAAGTCTGGCTTCCTCTGAAGTCATTAGGAATCTTTGATGAAATGCAGACGTGAATTCAGCTCTCCCTCCAATGAAAATACATAAAACATACTGGTTATATAAGAAATGTTATGGGATCATCGTGGATGTGGAAAACTTTTTAAAGGAATGCACAAATGATGCTTGGAATCCTGAAAAGGCCAAAGAAGTTATTACAAACAAATGACCAAATGTGGAATGGGGGGAAATTCCATGAACAATCAGTATTGTCACTTGACTAGTTTGTTTTTATTCTGGAAGGGCTTCTCTTTGATGGAAAACCCTGGTTTTTTAAAGCGTTTCAAATGAACTCAATGACCAACCTGTAGATGGAGAAGGAAGCCACGGAGCGAATGAGGGATGCCAAAGCCCCCACTTTGGCAGCTTCCACCGCCCCCTCCATGCGGTACTGCACTGCTGCGGAGTAGTTGGTATAAGGTTGATTGTAAACGACGATCTTCCCTTCTGCGTCTGGCCCCCTTCTCTGCAGTTCATCGAAAGAGGTCACCACCAGAACTTCCGCAGTAATGCCTACAAATAAAAGTCATGCAAGATTAACGCGTGGTTTCCGATCAGCCAGGTTGAATTGGCACACAAAAGGTCACACACGCTCTATCCACTACATCTGGCAAACTGGTTTGCAAAGATCAAAGTTTCAGAGCCATTTGCTATGGGAGAAAGACTATAGGGGTTAGCCAGTTTCCCAAGAAAGAGAAAAGGCATTCAAAACATTTAATATACGACTCATTAGGTTTTTCAACTCGCTTGACCAGCTGCTATTAAATCACAAATTGCTTGCAAAGATGTCTTTTTTTTTTTTTGTCTCTTTCCCACCCTAACAGGTCATGAGTTTCACAAAATGACACTAATTATTTATTTAAAAAACGCATTTTAGAAAGCTTCCCTTGGGATTAATGAAACACATATTTATCTTTTCATAAAACTATTTTGATATGTGGCTAAACAACATTCATTGACATTATACAAAGGATGGCAATTTATTAAAAAAATTCTTAGGAGCCAATGATTTTCATACTTCCAATTTTTAACAAATAGTTAATGTAACTTCTCCCAAGAGCCACAAAAAGTCAGCTTGTTTTCTTTCCTTCTTTGTACTGAATCCTTTTAAAGAATGTGAAAACTGCCCATGTCTCGATTTATAGGACTTGTTCATTACCAAACATTTCACTATTCTTCACCTAAAAATTCTGAAGATGCTATGTAACTGTTCTATAATCCTCTTGTCTCATTTAGAAAGATGTGACATCTTTTTTCACACCACAAGTCTTGCCCAAATCTTCCTGATTATGACAGGGTTTCACAGCTTCTGAGAAGTCATTCAAAAACTGCCAGACCACTGAGGATTCAATTTGATGGCACAGTTACAGGGACAAGAAAAAAAAATATTTAGCAACAAAGGCCAGATGCAGTAGCTAAATATAACTATCTAAAGTAAGGAGGCAGGCACCTACTGCTTTATAGCTTCAGCCAGGCAGTCATGAAATATGGCAGTAAAAACCCAAGTATCAACATGGATTATTTGGCACATTTCTTTAGTCCTGCAAACTAGAGAATCAAGTTCTTCTGGAAGCTTAACATGTCATTAAAATAGTAACTGTTACTTGGAAAATCCTTTTTAAATGCACTGCAGTTATGAGAGAATTCTTGCTTTCAACATGGGCCCCACACAATGGACCCTTTGAGCTGGCTGCTCTCCGCTTCTGGTTCCACCATCCAGACTGAATCTGTACCATCGCTTTAAAGTGATTGACTACAGATCTACAAGTATGTCTCCACCAACATTCAGAACTCAGAACTTAATTCATAATCTAAGGAAAGCAATGGACAATTATGAAAAGTAAGGAAGCCACCAGCTTTTTCACATGATAAATATGTGTAAGAATACAAATAAAGGCTTGGCTAGACGGACTTTGAGATTCATAACTTTTTGAAACCTGGAGTTACCTTGAAATTTGACTGGCGTTATTGTTGGCATGTCACAGGAATTTTGTTGATGCTTTTCAGCTGTTTCTAATGAATAACAGATTCGATGGTCCACCCAAGGGGTGTCCCAGCAATGGGGTAATTTTGGCATCTGGATTGGAGCCACTAGAAATGAAGCCAAGTTTCTATAAATTTTCATTGGCCACTGCAAAATTAAAATCATACAAGGGGAGTGCTTCACTAGGGTCTACGGTTCAAGTTCTTTTAACAAATGTGAGTGACAGAGTCCTAATGAGCCAAAACCTAACCTAGACATCAGTCGCCAATGCAGAACACTAGAAGCAGCTATAGGTCAAAATCTATCACCAAGAACTTGCAAGAAGTCTTCAAATTAATCTGTTTTCCTGAAAGCTTAGGGTCATCTCTGATTCCTCTGTCTCCTTCATCCTCCAGGTCCCATCAGTCCTCAAATACTGAGACTCTTACTCCTTAGTGCTACCTGAAAGCAGGCCTCTGCTCTGCCACATTACACCTCTCACATCAGACTCTGGTGCCCTTCTGTTTGGACCATGAGTTGCTCCTCTTTCACCTCACCACCACTAGTGTCCCAGCCTCCAGCCCAGCTCCCTTAAATTTAACTTCCACAGAGCCACCAGGGTGAAGGACTCAAACTGCGGAAAAGTCAGAGCAGCCTGTGCCACCATCTCCCTGCCCCCCCCCCCGCCCCCTCTGCCCATTACCCGTCACCTCACAGTAACAGTCAAAGCCTGTCTGTCTGTATAGACACGGGCTCCCTTTTATTTTAAATTCAGTCAATACTAAAGTTAAAGTTCCCACTCTCACCACAGCAGTTCACTTCTCAGTGTCTTCGTTCACACTACGGTAGATATGTCTTGTTGACCCCACTCTCCCAACTTTGTCATGTGACTAACACCTATTTATCCCTCAGATGCTGTTTAAGAATCACTCCCTCAAACTCTACACAATATTATGCAACAGCCGATATCGGGAAAGAATCTAAGAAAGAGCAGATATATGAATATGTATGACTGATTCACTTTACTGTACATCTGAAACTAGCACAGCACTGTAAACCAGCTATTCAGTTCAGGTCAGTTCAGTTGCTCAATTGTGTCCAACTCTGTGACCCCACGGACTGTAGCTCGCCAGGCCTCCCTGTCTGTCACCAACTGCCGGAGTCTACTCAAACTCATGTCCATCAAGTCAGTGATGCCATCCAGCCATCTCATCCTCTGTCAACTATACTCCAATAAAAATAAAATTTAAATAAGAAATAGAAAAAAAAAAAAAAGAATCATTACTTTAGGGAGCATTCTCAAGGCCTCTGGCCTCTTTGCCTCACCCCTCTCCCCCTGCCTCCAGGAAGGCTGGTTAGTGCACCACTCAACTCTTGACTTTCAGAGTCTCCTGGGCATACCCAGGCACTAGACAATGTTGTTGTTTAGTCGCTCAGTCGTGCCTGACTTCACAACCCCAGGGACTGTAGCCCTCCAGGCTCCTCTGTCCATGGGATTTCCCTGGCAAGAATACTGGAGTGGGTTGCCATTTCCTTCTCCAGGGAATCTTCTCAGCTTAGGGATCAAACCCAGGTCTCCTGCATTATCAGGCAGATTTTTTTACCGTTGAGCCACCAGGAATGCCTAAGAGACAATGCAACTTTGCTCATTTATGATTGACAATACCACCTAAGCCGGGAACTCTTCGGGGTCTGGGGCTTTTGCTTTGGTTCGTATCTCCTGGGCCTAACATAGTGCTCAGTGTGTGTGTAGGCAGCCAGTCAATAAGCTTTCCTCAAATGGCACTGCTCCACATAAGGGGCTATTGACTGGATCTAAAGCATTTCCATAGAAGTGCAATTTCATCTTTAAAGTTTGAGAGCACTTCTCCCACAATAATTCAGCAGTCTGACTCTCTGACCACCCAGAGCACAGCTGCACAAGAACAACCAAGCAAAAAAGGCCTCGGGGCAGTCAGAACAGAAATATAAATCCCAAGTATAAAAACTCAGGCACTTGAACATAAGGAAGCTCTTCTGCTCTTAAAGCCTAGTTACCCTTATTTCTATAAAATTCTAAATCTAGTGCTTAAACCTATGAACTATGAGAAACAATAAATCAGAAAGAAGAGATAGGTTTGGAAGCTGATAGCAGTACCACAGGGGGAAAAAAAGCAATGTCAGAGACAGGAACATGAAACATAACAAATACGCACTTACTGACGTTTTTGCAGTATCAGAAATGCTCTGTGTCTGGGCTAACATGGCGGCCACTAGACACATGTGGCTACCAGCACGTTATTTTTGTACTTACTTGGCTGCACCAGGTCTTAGCTGTGGCATGCAGGATTTCCGATCTACATTTTGACAGGCAGGCTCTTGGATGCAGCATAGGAACTCTTAGCTGTGGCATGTGGGATCTAGTTCCCCGACCAGGGATCAAACCCAGGCCCTCTGCATTGGGACTGGGGAGTCTTAGCCACTGGACTACCAGCGGGGTCCCCCTGAATGCCTTAAATGTGACTAATGTGACTCAGAAACTGAATTTTTAATGCCATTTCTTTTAATCAACTTATACTCAAATTTAGATAGCCACATGTAAATAATGGCTACTGTGTAGAATGCGTAATCACCGCAGGCTCAGCTATTACGTAGGCAGATGGCCAAAAGCGCCTCTGCTGGCCCCGGGGGGGCTTGCTTCAGGACAGGCAGGAACAGACGTGGCCATCACGGCAGGGCCTCCTACAGCAGCCTGTATTCAGTACCCACTGTTTGGGAAGTCAGGGTATGTACAAAAATACTTAAGCAAGATTTTTGCTCAAAATGAATAAAATAAAACCAGGCCATCCAGAAAACCTCACTCTTCCATATTAATTGTGTTTTGACATGGTACGCAAAGGAAAGCCTTCTGCTCTCCTACACAGCAGGCTGCTATTCTTTTCTCTCCTCTCTGCTCCCTTCTTTTCATGCCCTCGTTCTTAAAACTAGTATATGAAAACCTCAAACATAAAACCATTATCAGATGTCCTGAACTCCTTATTAATAATTGTAACCCACTCCCAACCCCCATCTCTCTTTTCTAGCTTAATTTTTCAATAGCAGTTGTCTGCTTCCAGCTGCTTCTACTACAGTAATGTAAGCCCCATGGGGTGGAGGGGGGGCAGCAGGGTAGAAATTCTTATCTGCCTTATTCATTAATATTATCAAAATGCCTTAAGTGGTACCTGACATGTAATATGTGAAATTTACTCATACACACTCATAGGCACAAATGCACACATGTACACATGCATATACAGAATGAAATAAAGAGAAACCAAAAAATAAGTGTAATAATATCCCATCCATGATCACTCCCCTAAAATGTATACATCCAAGAAACTTACACATTTCTGTAAGTGAGTATAATTGATAAAATAATAATAGTGAGTATCTATTGTTTAAACCAGTGTTCATAGCAACTCTGCAAAGTAGTCATTAGGAACACGGAAGTGCATAGAAATAAATTTACACGACTACAAGGTGCTGAAACTGAAAGTTGAATTATTGGTCATCTGAATCCAAGGGTCATGCTCTTCCTATTAACATCATTGCTATCTTCTTTTGAAATGTAAAACATATCAAAAGAAAAGCTCTGGATTTTCATCTGAACAGGAATAAGAAACATAAGTAAGTATATAAAAAGCTGCCTAAAGTTATCCTTTATTTTTCCTTCATCTTGCTCATACATCAGAGCACTGTTATCACACTAGGTTCCAGTCTTCTCACAGGGGAGCTATGAGGGATGTTTCACTCTAGGACAAGAGTCATCAAACTGTTAGAGCAATGAAAAGAATGGTGGTAGTTATTATTATAAAAATAGTATAAAAAGCCTCAGGCTCCCTTCTATTCTCCACTTCTAATTCTCCATTTCTAATTTTCAAAATTGATTCACTTATTTTTTTACATGCCTCACCCTGTGCATAGTTAGTGCTGCAGTTTTCTTGCAGAGACAACAGACGCTGACTGCTGTGGTGTTGGCTGGGATCATTTATTCTATGGAAAATTTGATACAGAGACTCAAATCTCAGTCTCTTCTGCCCTGATTCCTTCCAAGAACAGTTAAGAGTAGGAAGATAGTGATGTGAGAATTTCATAATCTTTTCTATTATTAAAAGGAAAAGATTACAGACAGAAAAACATGTCTCTTGGGCTCAATTCAAAGTGGGAAGTCTCAGGAAATGGATTCTGATTTCAGAAGACTTAACCCCAAACAGGAATTACTCCAGCCCTACCTAAAAGAAAGCCTAGTGTCTCACTCTTCACCATGTAATCTTATTCCAAGTGTGCTATACAAGGCTACTAGGTCCAGTGGAGTGGTTAGTTTTCCTGAATTCAATTACAGAAAAAAGGATAAAAGCTGTTCTTGGAAATTTGATGTTTTGGCCTGAAGTGGTAAGGAAATTGCAAATTCATGGCAAGGCAAATAAAAAGAACTTCAGAACAGTCCTTTCTGAGCATCCATCTTTTGGGGGAGAAGATAATGATTGTGCACCAACCTTTTCATGGAAGAACAAGCGTTAAAGATTCAAAGTCATTGAAAAAATTTACAGCCCTCCTGCTGGGTGGAATTTGTGTTGAGCATTGGGGATAATAGGAACTTTAAGTTCCATTTCTGTCCTCAAAAATTGTATAATCTGGGGAAGAAAAATAGGTAAATAATAACTTTAAAAAGCACAGGATGTCACAAGTGCTTAAAGTACAGAGTAAAATTTCATGAAAAAAGTAACATAAATCAATATCAATTCTGATGGGGGAAATCTTGCAAGTTTCCCAATAAGATAAACTTTAAGTGGGACTTAAAAGATTTCAGTAGGCTGAAAATAAAGAAAAGGGCATTCCCAGGTAAAGAACAAAGAAGGGAACCCCAAAACAGGTGAAACATCTATTCAAATTCAGTGAATAGGAGATTTCCTGCCAGGTCCCAAAAACAGACAGTGCGACACTCTAAAATCTTCTAATTGTTAACCAAGATATTTATGGACCCCTATCATTCTATGAATTCTAAGAAGACAAGTAGAAGAGTCTCCTTGAAATAATTTTCAGGAAAATACGGTTAAACGAAGCTATTATCTTATGAAAAAGTTGGCTTAAAGCTCAACATTCAGAAAACTAAGATCATGGCATCCGGTCCCATTACTTCATGGCAAACAGATGGGGAAACAGTGGAAACAGTGGCAGACTTTATTTTTTTGGGTTCCAAAATCACTGCAGATGGTGACTGCAGCCATGAAATTAAAAGACGCTTACTCCTTGGAAGGAAAGTTATGACCAACCTAGACAGCATATTAAAAAGCAGAGACATTACTTTGCCAACAAAGGTCCGTCTAGTCAAAGCTATGACTTTTCCAGTAGTCATGTATGGATGTGAGAGTTGGACTATAGATAAAGCCGAGCATAAAAGAATTGATGCTTTTGAACTGTGGTGTTGGAGAAGACTCTTGAGAGTCCCTTGGACTGCAAGGAGATCCAACCAGGCCATCCTAAATGAAATCAGTCCTGAATATTCATTGGAAGGACTGATGCTGAAGCTGAAACTCCAATACTTTGGCCACCTGATGCGAAGAACTGACTCATTGGAAAAGACACTGATGCTGGGAAAGATTGAAGGTGGGAGGAGAAGGGGAACGACAGAGGATGAGATGGTGGATGGCATCACTGACTCAATGGACATGAGTTTGAGTAAACTCTGGGAGTTGGTGATAGACAGGGAGGTCTGGCGTGCTGCAGTCCGTGGGGTTGCAAAGAGTTGGACATGATTGAGCGACTGAACTGAACTGAAGCTATTATCTGCGTGAAAGTTAGAAGAGCAAGAGGCAAAACACTGCTCCAGTGACTGAATTGCCCTATCCACACTGGCCTCCGAGAGCCAGCTCCAATCAAACCTTGTCCGTCTGCCTTGCAAGTGAGCCCGGACCTGACTTCATCACAATCCAAGGAGACAATAAATTCTCACCATTTCGTTTGTTCAACATCGCAGCATGCCGCAAGCTGTCTTTCCACACTAACACTTGAGGATGGGCCGCAAGCAAAGCAGCTTGTCTACCTTGACCTCTAAAATACAGAGTTTGCACGTTTTGTCTTTTGCTGGAGAGGCTACTCCAGGACCATTATTTTTAATCAACATGTAATGTAGGCCACTCAGGTCGTCCAGAGACCCAACTCAGCAACACCCTTAGCCACAGCATACAGCACAGACCGGTCCTTAGCAATCTGATCACTTAGAATCCAAACTGCTTCCACAGCAGGCAAGGCAGTCACACAATTAGGCACCTTGATCAAGCTTAGTGATTATCAAAGGGAGCATTCATAGCCTAGAACATGAGGTGCACTGTGTCTGAATCACAGTTGCTTTGAAACATGGTTGGTCTGAAACATGTCTGAAATGGTAGCCTTCTCCCCAGCCCCTGGTATTTCCTTGTAATGGGGATTGGTGTGGGTGAGCAAGGGCTTTCGCCAAAACCAGTTATCTAATACATCTGGAAAAGTGAGCAGCTGCAAGATACTGTGCACCTTGGTCAGTTTCCAGTGGTATGTAAGGAATAAAATCCACAGGCCTCAGTGACAGTGGAGATAGAGAGGTGAGTTTCTATAGACTAAAACAGGATTTGTTTTAGCTTTGCTGAGAAGGTGTCTTGTTAGTTGCTCAGTCGTGTCTGACTCTTTGTGACCCCATAGACCGCCAGGCTACTCTGTCCATGGTATTTCCCAGGCAAGAATACTGGAGTGGGTTGCCATTTCCCTCTCCAGGGAATCTTCATGAGATCAAACCTGGGTCTTCTGCATTGCAGACAGATTCTCTACCATCTGAGCCACCAGGGAAGTCCTTTCGATCTCAGGAATGAGTGTTGAGGGACTACAGGACATTGGCAGGGAGGCTGGGGAGAGGTGGAAGGGAGGAGAGTACTGAGATTCCAGTATGTAGACAGTAAGGGAAAGGATGGCATGAGAGGAGACAGGCGGTATGTAGGCAACATTACACGGGAGCCCTGTAGCTGTACTATGGAGGGAATTTGGGTGGGGATCGAGAAGTCAGGCAAATTCAGATTTACATTTAGAAAACATCACTGGGCTCAGGGTGATGAAGCATTGGAGGAGGTAAGGAAAGGAGGCGGGCTTGCAGGACAGCTGTTTAGGGGACCACCGCCACATTCTGCCTGAGAGGTGACAGTGGCTTGGAGTAGCGCAGGGCAGTAGAGAAAAAGAACAGTGAACCCACTTTGGGCAAGAGTGTGGAAGGGCATCTTTCACTGTGATGGGGAGACTGACTTGGAGTTCTGCACTCCACTATCTGTGCTGTCCAATCTACGTAACGATTTTCCTGGGGAAAGGTGTATATCAACTGAAATTTAGTGATCAAATCATTCAAAATGAAGACAATTTTGAAAATTTTTGTTTGCTTCATTTCTATTGAAGTATAGTTGACTTACAATAGTGTGCTAGTTTCAGGTGAACAGCAAAATGAATCAGTTATACACATCTCACTTTTTTAGATTCTTTCCCCATATAGGTCATTACAGAGTACTGAGCAGTTTCCTGTGCTATGCAGTAGGTCCTTACTAGTTATCTATTTTACATATACTATACTAGTATGGAGAAGGCAACGGCGACCCACTCCACTACTCTTGCCTGGAAAATCCCATGGACAGAGGAGCCTGGTGGGCTGCAGTCCATGGGGTCGCTAAGAGTCAGGCACGACTGAGCGATTTCACTTTCACTTTTCACTTTCATGCATTGGAGAAGGAAATGGCAACCCACTCTAGTATTCTTGCCTGGAGAATCCCAGGGACAGAGGAGCCTAGTGGTCTGCTGTCTATGGGGTCGCACAGAGTCGGACACGACTGAAGCGACTTAGCAGCAGCAGCAGTGTGTATATGTGTATATGTCAATCCCAATCTCTCGATTTATCCCTCTCCCATTACCCCTTGTTAACCATAAAATTGTTTTCTATTTCTCTTTTGTAGATAAAAATTCCACATGTAAGTGATACCCTATGATATTTTTCTTTCTCCATCTGAATAATGTGAATCCTATTTGTAAAACAAGCATCTTACGCTAAAACTTTTTAACAAAGTGTTTATATGTTGCATTATATATATATTATTCTTCACTATATACTTTAAATGGGGTATTTCTTTATCAGTAATAAGAAGTCTTCATCATTATATATTGGCTACAAGGCTCACTAGCCTTTGATCTGGAACAAGTTGCCCAACTTTCCCCAGCCTATAACATGAGAATCACAATAATATTGATACCACCAGGATTCGTGGGAGCACTGTTTAAGATGATAGAGGTAAAAATTACTCTGTATATTACAAAGCATTATAAAACAAGAATACGTATGCAAGGGGTCTGGACATACACAGAATAAGTATAAGCAATAAATATACGATTTATTTAAAATTTCATTTCAAACGATTACCAGAAGTAAAACAAAAATAGTAGGTATGACTTCAACAAAGAGGGAACCTCTTGGCTCAGAGCAAAGCTAGTCTTTATCAGGTCAGACAGCTCCAGAGGCTGTGTGACTTCTTGTCAATTTAGACTAAATTGATAACTTAGGCAGCATATCATAAAGAACTCAAGTCAGGCTGGGCAAAGAAACTGAGTAGGTCTCATGGGTCTGCTTGGCAGCAATGGGTACAGAAGGAGTGATGGGAGAGAGGAGGATGGAAGGGACATTTTTAAGTAGCATCAGAAGAACAGGCCAAAACAGAAAAAGATGCCAGTAGCCCTATCTAAAATTACATCTGTGCTATATTTGATGATTTCCTCTACGTTTCTTTATTAAAAAAAAAAAAAAAAACGACCACCCACTCATCAATTGCCTTGTAAACTGCAGGGTATCTCTTGGAACACTGGGTTTGGCCATGAGATTTGTTCTGGCCAATGGAATGTGAGAGGCCAGGGTGTGTGGTCACAGCTGGGTGGGAAATGTAAGAGCCATTGTAAGTTTTGACTGCCTTTGAAGAATCCTTTACTTTCAGCCACAAGAATGGAGTGTCCCAGATGGGTTTTTCCTTCAGCCTGAATCCTGGGGTTAAAAAAGATATCTGAGGTAGAAACAAGGGCATTACCAACTTTACATACATATATAATATATATATATTATAATACATATATAAATATATTTTAAATATATTATTTAAAAAGTTTGTTTATAAATTTATGTTATATATATGACATAAACCTTGGAACTTCCCAGGTGCTGCTTGTGGTAAAGAACCCACCTGCCAAAGCAGAAGACATAACAGATGTGGGTTCAAGACGTGGGTTCGATCCCTGGGTCAGGAAGATCCCTGGAGGAGGGCATGGAAACCCACTCCAGGATTCTTGCCTGGAGAATCCCATGGACAGAGGAACCTGATGGGCTATAGTCCATAGGGTCACAAAGAGTTGGACATGACTGAAGCAACTTAGCACGCATGCATGCATATGGCATGAAACTTGGTGGTTGCAAGCCACAGAGATTTGGGGGTTGTGCATTACTGAGGAAGAGCTGAGTGATGTAGGAGCCTTGAATTCCAAGTTTCTATCGGTTATTTTACAATCCGCAGCTGATGACAGATAAGATATAGGATAAATATATTTAATGCCTTAGGGAAGACCGTTCAGTGAAAATTAGATAACTACTGTCTTCCTCCCATCAAACATCAAAGTGATCAAACACCAAACAGTAGAAAGAAAACAAATCTGAAGAAGAATTTAGTAAGCGTCAGTGATTTAACACACATAGACTAAATGACAAAGAATTTTAAGTAGGAGATAAGCCCTAGAGATTATTAAAATACAGTCTCGGCAGCTCAGTTAGGTAACCCATCTAATGTTACTTCTAAAGAAACAAGAAGCCCTGTTGTGCAGTTAAATAATTCCATATACTTTCAGGAGATTTCAATATTTCATAGCTAAATGCATTTTCTAAATTCCATCTTCAAAAATCGAGGGCAAAAACGATAGAAACTGGTGTGGTTGTGTTTGTACCAAGTATAAAATAATGTTATTGTAGTGTTATATCAGAGAGAGAAAACAACTCTGTGACAATCTGGCATTCCAAAATGGGATTTTTGTAAAGCTATGTTTTGAAATGTTAACTGTCCTATGCTCTTAGAGAAGTAAAAGTTGGGGAAAAAATACTGTAACCAAACAGAATTTCTGCTCTCAACAATAAGAAACCTGGCTCAGGTTCATGATTAGTTTGATACAGCAATTTACCTCTAAAAGAAAGTTCTAGAGACATGATTGAAATATCAGAATCATATGCATTACATGAGAAAATTTCCAGGATGTTGTTTATTAAAGTCCATTGACTGGAAGGACATAAACTCAGCTATCAATGTCAATCCCATTACAATTATAATTAAAAGCTATCACCATACAGTTTAAGCAGGAGTGATTTAAGCAGAAAGGCATTCAGTTCAGTTCAGTTCAGTTGCTCAGTCGTGTCCGACTCTTTGCAACCCCACGGACTGCAGCACGCCAGACCTCCCTGTCCATCACCAACTCCCAGAGTTCACTCAGACTCACATCCATCAAGTCAGTGATGCCATCCAGCCATCTCATCCTCTGTCGTCCCCTTCTCCTCCTGCCCCCAATCCCTCCCAGCATCACAGTCTTTTCCAATGAGTCAACTCTTCGCATGAGGTGGCCAAAGTACTGGAGTTTCAGCTTTAGCATCATTCCTTCCAAAGAAATCACAGGGCTGATCTCCTTCAGAATGGACTGGTTGGATCTCCTTGCAGTCCAAGGGACTCTCAAGAGTCTTCTCCAACACCACAGTTCAAAAGCATCAATTCTTTGGTGCTCAACCTTCTTCACAGTCCAACTCTCACATCCATACATGACCACTGGAAAAACCATAGCCTTGACTAGATGGACCTTTGTTGGCAAAGTAATGTCTTTTTGAATGTCTTTTGAATATGCTTTTGAATATGCTATCTAGGTTGGTCATAACTTTCCTTCCAATGAGTAAGTGTCTTTTAATTTCATGGCTGCAATCACCATCTGCAGAGATTTTGGAGCCCGGAAAAATAAAGTCTGACACTGTTTCCACTGTTTCCCCATCTATTTGCCATGAAGTGATGGGATGGGATGCCATGATCTTCATTTTCTGAATGTTGAGCTTTAAGCCAACTTTTTCAGTCTCCACTTTCACTTTCATCAAGAGGCTTTTTAGTTCCTCTTCACTTTCTGCCACAAGGCAATTAACCACATTTAATAGGTGAGAAAATATGAAGTTTCAGGAAGGTACAGGAAAGTTTAAAGATCTTATCAAACTAGAAAGTGGCAGAATTTGAATATGAATTTAGGTCAGACTGATTCTGAATCCATGCTCTTCTCACCCCAACCCACATAGCTTCCCTCCCAGTGAACTTAAGTAAGCATGTACTGATAAGCTTTCTAGGACTCTCTCCTCAGGTGGCCAATAATCTTTGAAGGTTCCCAACAACTGATCCTACTCCACAAATCCCTGGACTTAGAAAGTGGAAAAGAAAAGCAAAAATGTTCCAAAGTCTCACAAATGAATAAGTACCATTAACATTTCAAATATTCAAAGATCTTATGTTGCCTTCGGGATACCCAAATTCACTTATTCCCTATATCCTCTACCCTATTCCTTCCTGTTTTACAAATAACCCAACTTTCTACGCTTGGCCAAATATCTATCTGATTCAGCACATAATTGAATCAAACTAGACTCAAGTTAAATAAGTGATGTTAGAGTAGGAGAGGTGTATATATATATATATATATATATATATTTTTTTTTTTTTTGGATCATCCCATGTCATGTGGGATCTTAGTTCTCCAAGAATTGAACCCACACTCCCTGCAGCAGAAACATGGAGTCTTAACCACTGGACCACTAGTGAAGTCCCTATATTTCCATTTTAAACGAGATTTTCACCTACAATAATTTGTTTATTCAATAAATGTATTTGAGCCCTTCCAATATGCTAGGCCATTCCAAAGTGCTAATCAATGATATAGTGATTTCACTATATGAAGATTACATTCTAGTGGGTAGGATCAGTAACCATCAAAACCAGCAAACATATTATAATATAATTACAACTTAATACATGATGCTCTGAAATTGGAGTCCCTGGGACTTGATCTGGTCTGAAAGGATCTTGAAAATCTTCTTTTTTTTTATAATTTTTTAAATTTAATTTTATTTTTTAAACTTTACAATATTGTATTAGTTTTGCCAAATATCGAAATGAATCCACCACAGGTATACCTGTGTTCCCCATCCTGAACCCTCCTCCTTAAGAAAAGGAAACATTTAGTTAAGAAACTGTGAGATGAATAGACATTAAGCAGGTAGAGCAGGAGTGGAAAGGGAGAAATAAAATAGTCCAAGTTGACCAAATAACATATGCAAAAGCTCTGAAGTGAGATGACATCCAAGGAACTGAAAGAAGACCAGGTAGAGTGGTAGAGTGATACAAAATGAAGCTGGACGGGTAGAAGGAACAAATTTAGGCAGAATCTTGAAGGCAACTTTAAGGAATTTGGGTATTTATTAATTAGTTGGAAATAATTGAGAGGTTTTAAGTATGAACAGTGATAATCCATCTTCTATTTTTCAGTATCATATTGGACTGTATCCAAGGTGTTTATGACCTTGTAAGTTCATGTTTCAAGCATTAAATAAAAATAAAACAAGGTTGCTATCACAACTTCTATTCAGCAATATACTAGACATCTTAACCAATGAAGCAAGACAAGAAAATATATCAAATACTTAAGTATTGAAAAGGAATGAACAAGATATCTTTATTTGAGAATGACATAATCATCTGTAGATAATCTGAGAAAAATCTATAGAGAAAATAATTGCACTGTTTACACAATCAATATACACAAATCAAAACATCCTATATACCAAGGATATTCTGATTTTTAAAATGTAAAAGAGAAAATTATGTTATTATTAATGGCAACAGAAATTAACTTTAAAAATTGTGAATATATTACAGAAAAAAAATCCATTCTTGTGCCCATATTAAAAATGGAGGCCAAAAATATCCTGGAACATCGCAATAACAACAAAACACAGAGAGAGTATTGCTAGATAGTACGACTTATTATAGAGCTTACATAATGAAAAAATATAGTAGTACTACATGGAAAGAACCTAACAGAAAAGAATAGGGTCCAGAGATGGACCCACCCAGCAATGAAAGTTTGGTATATGATACAAGACGACAAAGAATACAACATTCCAAATCAGTTGGGAAATGATAACTCATTCTATGAAAGACCCTCAGTTCAGTTCAGTTCAGTCGCTCAGTCATGTCTGACACTTTGCAACCCCATGAATTGCAGCACACCAGGCCTCCCTGTCCATCACCAACTCCCAGAGTTGACTCAAACTCACGTCCATCGAGTCAGTGATGCCATCCACCATCTCATCCTCTGTCGTCCCCTTCTCTTCCTGCCCCCAATCCCTCCCAGCATCAGAGTCTTTTCCAATAAGTCAACTCTTCACATGAGGTGGCCAAAGTACTGGAGTTTCAGCTTTAGCATCATTCCTTCCAAAGAACACCCAGGATGTTTAGAATGGACTGGTTGGATCTCCTTGCAGTCCAAGGGACTCTCAAGAGTCTTCTCCAACACCACAGTTCAAAAGCATCAATTCTTCAGTGCTCAGCTTTCTTCACCGTCCAACTCTCACATCCATACATGACCACTGGAAAAACCATAGCCTTGACTAGATGGACCTGTGTTGGCAAAGTCTCTGCTTTTGAATATGCTATCTAGATTGGTCATAACTTTCCTTCCAAGGAGTAAGTGTCTTTTAATTTCATGGCTGCAATCACCATCTGCAGTGATTTTGGAGCCCGGAAAAATAAAGTCTGACACAGTTTCCAATGTTTCCCCATCTATTTCCCATGAAGTGGTGGGACCGGATGCCATGATCTTCGTTTTCTGAAAGTTGAGCTTTAAGCCAACTTTTTCAGTCTCCTCTTTCACTTTCATCAAGAGGCTCTTTAGGTCCTCTTCACTTTCTGCCATAAGGGTGATGTCATCTGCATATCTGAGGTTATTGATATTTCTCCTGGCAATCTAGATTCCAGCTTGTGCTTTATCCAGCCCAGCGTTTCTCTGCATAGAAGTTAAATAAGTAGGGTGACAATATACAGCCTTGACGAACTCCTTTTCCTATTTGGAACCAGTCTGTTGTTCCATGTCCAGTTCTAATTATTGCTTCCTGACCTGCATGTAGGTTTCTCAAGAGGAAGGTCAGATGGTCTGGTATTCCCATCTCATTCAGAATTTTCCACAGTTTATTGTGATCCACACAGTCAAAAGCTTTGGCATAGTCAATAAAGCAGAAATAGATGTTTTTCTGGAACTCTCTTGCTTTTTCCATGATCCAGAGGATGTTGGCAATTTGATCTCTGGTTCCTCTGCCTTTTCTAAAACAAGCTTGAACATCTGGAAATTCACAGTTCATGTATTGCTGAAGCCTGACTTGGAGAATTTTGAGCATTACTTTACTAGCATGTGAGATGAGTGCAATTGTGTGGTAGTTTTGAGCGTTCTTTGGCATTGCCTTTCTTTGGGACTGGAATGAAAACGGACCTTTTCCAGTCCTGTGGCCTGTAAATTTAACACAGTCTCAAAATCCCAGCAAAATGTTTTGCAGAAATAGAAAAATTCATTCAAAAATTCACAATTCATTCTCAAGGGACTTCAAACAGCCAAAACAATATATGAAAGAAAAACAAAGTTGGAGAATTCATATGGCCAGATTTCAAAACCATATTACAAAGCTACTATAAAAAAAACAATTTGATACTAGCATAGAGCTAGATAAATAAGCCAATGAAATAGAATAGAAAGCCCAAGGATAAAACCCTCGCAGATATAGTTAACTGATCTTTGACAAGGATGTCAAGACAACTTGAACAGCTGATGTTGGGAAAACTAGATATCCACATGTAAAAGAGAAATTGAAAGTTTACCTTACACCTTATACAAAA
Source organism: Bos indicus (assembly GCF_029378745.1). Taxonomy (NCBI): domain Eukaryota; kingdom Metazoa; phylum Chordata; class Mammalia; order Artiodactyla; family Bovidae; genus Bos; species Bos indicus. Next base: position 67,691,140 of record NC_091773.1, read on the forward strand.
TTTAACTCAAAATGGATTAAAGACCTAAACATAGACTTGAAGCTATAAAACTCCTAAAAGGAAACAGGGGGAAAGCTTGATTACATTAGACTGGGCAATGATTTCTAGGGTATGTTACCAAAAGGCCAGGCAACAAAAACAAAAACAGACAACTGGGACTACATCAAACTTTTACAATTTCTGTGTATCAGAGGACACAATCAACAGAGTGAAAGGCAACCTATAGAATGGGAGAAAATATTTGCAATTCATAATTGGGTGAAAGTGAAGTTGCTCAGTCGTGTCCGACTCTTTGCGACCCTGTGGACTGTAGCCTACCAGGCTTTTCCGTCCATGGGATTCTCCAGGCAAGAATACTGGAGTGGGTTACCATTTCCTTCTCCAGGGAATCTTCCCGACCCAAGGATCGAACCCAGGTCTCCCGCATTGGAGACACATGCTTTAACCTCTGAGCCACCAGGGAAGCCCCATAATTGGGTAATATCCAGAATACATAAAAGTATCCCGTAACTCAACAACAACAACAAAACACAAAGTTAACCTGATTAACTGATTAAAAAATGGGGAAAGACATGAATACACAAAAACACAATGAGATATTACCTCACATCCCTTAAGATGGCTACTATCACAATAACAAAAGATAACAAGTGTTCATAGGATATGGAGAAACTGGAACTCCTGTGCACTCTTCAGTTCAGTTCAGTTCAGTCGCTCAGTCATGTCCGACTCTTTGTGACCCCATGAACTGCAGCACACCAGGCATCCCTGTTCATCACCAACTCCCAGAGTCCACCCAAACCTATGTCCATTGAGTTGGTGATCCCATCCAACCATCTCATCCTCTGTCGTCCCCTTCTCCTCCTGCCCTCAATCTTTCCCAGCATCAGGGTCTTTTCAAATGAGTCAGCTCTTTGCAAACACATCACCATTCCTCAAAAAATTAAAAACAGAGCTATCATATGATCCAGAAATTCCACATGTGGGAATATATTCAAAGGATTGAAAGCATGGTCTCTAAGAGATATTTGAACACTCATGTTCATACTAGTACTAGTCACAATAGTCAAGAGGTGGAACAGATGAATATCCATCAAGAGATGAACAGATGAACAAATGTGGTATATACATGTAATAGAATATCGACCCAGGAATCAAACCCAGATCTCCCGCATTGCAGGCAGATGCTTTAACCTCGGAGCCACCAGGGAAGCCCCATAATAGAATATTCTTCAGCCTCAAAAAGGAAGGAAATCTTATCTCATGCTACATGGCTTACCTTGGTACTTGGTATGCTAAGTGAAATAAAACCATCACACACACTTAGAGTAGTATATAACTGCATTTATATGACAATGATCAACTTCATAGAAACTGAAGGTAGAATGGTGGTTATCAGGGGCTAGAAGAGGAGAAAAAAGGGAATTACTGTTTAATGGGTATAGTTTTTCAGATTTGCAAGATAAAAAAGTTCTGAATATCTGTCTCACAATAATGTAAATATACTACCACTACTGAACTGTACACTTAAAAATGGCTAAGGTACGAAGTTGTACATTATGTGTTTTTCACCACAATTTAAACGTTTGAAGAAATTATACTAATATTTATGACATCAGAGTAGGAAAGGAATTTTTGATACTTTATTTGTTTATCTGTTTTGCTGCACCGAGTCTTAGTTGTGGCACGCCAACCCTTAGTTGCAGCATGTGGGATCTAGTTCCCTGACCATGAGTCAAACCCAGGCCCCCTGCACTGGGAGCACAGAGTCTTAGCCATTGGACCACCAAGGACGTCTTGGGAAAGGATTTTTAAAAGACACAAAGCGCAAACTGCAATGAAATGTTCATTAAATTTGACTACAGTGAAATAGAATAATATAAAAACTTATGTTTGAAAAACACTTAGTGAACAAAGCTAAAGTGCCACAGACTTGGAGAAGATATTTGCTCTTCATACAACTACAGAGGATTAGTTTCCAAACTATATAAAGAACTCAGGAAAACCTATAAGAAAAAATAAACAATAGAAAAATGGTCAACAAATATAAATAAGCAACGTGTATAAAGTAGAAATGCAAGAGACCAATAAACCAAAAGGCATTTAGCTTCTAATTATTCTACAGTGAAATAATATTTCACATCCATTAAAGGAAAAGTTGAAAAGTCTGGCAGTACCGTGGGTTGGCAAGGATTTGAGGACAATGCAACCTCCGTACATTGCTAATGGTAGTGTAAATTTACATAAACATGCTGTAGAGAAATTTAGCAATTTCAAGTAAAGTTCAAGAAGTCTTGCTGCTGCTGCTAAGTTGCTTCAGTCGTGTCTGACTCTGTGCGACCCCATAGACTGCAGCCCACCAGGCTCCCCCATCCCTGGGATTCTCCAGGCAAGAACACTGGAGTGGGTTGCCCCAACAATTTCACACTGAAGTATTAACATTGACTTCAAAGAAATTAAAGAAACTCTCACACATGTGTATTGTGCAAATACTGTACAAAGGTATTGTAGCATTATTTTTAACTGCATAAAAGCATAAATAACATAATAAAAGTATAAATAATGAACAAAAGTGTCCATAAGTAGGAAAAATATATAAAGTCTTATATATTCATTCAAAAGAATACACAATTGTTGAACTAGATGAACTAGATCCACATGCATCAACATGAAAATCAAAGCATTAGTTGCACAGTCGTGTTCGACTCTTTGCAACCCCATGGACTATAGCCCACCAGGCTCCTCTGTCCATGAAATTCTTCATGCAAGAACACCGGTGTGGGTAGCCATTTCCTTCTCTAGGAGGATCGTCTTGATCCAGGGATCAAAACCAGGTCTCCTGAATTGCAAGCAGCTTCTTTACTGTCTGAGCTACCAGAGAAGCCCATATCAACAAAGATAAATCATAAAAAGAAAGTTTTTTAAAAGCAGCATTTTCAGACGAACTTGTTCCATTAATGTGTCATTTAAAAACACATAGAATAAAATCGCATGTGTAGTCTATGACACGTACATATAAAGCAAAAGAATAAATGCATGTAGGGGAGAAATAAACATAAACTTCAGAATAGTTATTATACTTGGGGGAAGAAAGAAAAGAGAAAGGAATTGTTGAGAAGTACAAAAGGAGCTTCAACTGTATAAAAAATTATTTATTCTTTATTTTAAAAAGTATATATGAATGTGTTTGTGACTGTGAGTATGAAGCAGATATGCCCCAAACTTTATAATTATTAAATCTTACCAAGGAACAGTTTTCTACAAGTTTGAAATATTTAAAAAATTCATCCCAGTTGAGGGAAGTGCAGAATGGAAATGCTATTCTTTTCATATATCCTATGTCTTGTTCTCCTGTGAATAAGGTACAGAGTAATGCCACTATAAGCATATACACTTAGTTTGCAACTCTAAAAATATATAGGTTGTTCAACAACCCAATTGCAAAATGGGCAATCGATCTGAAGAGACATCTTACCAAAGAAGACATATAGATGGAAGTAGTAAGCATACTGAAAAGATGTTCAGTATCATGTATCATTAGGGGATTATAAGCTAAAACAATGAGATAACACTGCACACCTACTAAAATGGACAAAATCCAAAAACATTTACAATACCAGTGCTGGTGAGGATATGGAAGAACAGAAGCTCATTCACTGCTGATGTGGATGAAAAATGGTATAGCCTTTGGAAGGCTATACCACAGTTAAGCAACTGATACATGGATTTCTTAAAAAGTAGCACATTGACAGTAATGGTAGTAGGGCTTCCCTGGTAGCTCAGCTGGTAAAGAATCCACTTCCAATGCAGGAGATCCCTGTTCGATTCCTGGGTCAGGAAGATCCCCTGGAGGAGGGCATGGCAATCTACTCCAGTATTCTTGCCTGCAGAATCCCCATGGAGAGAGGAGCATGGAGAGCTACAGTCCATGGGGTCGCAGAGAGTTGGACATGACTGAACGACTCAGCACAGCACAGCACACAGTATATTGATACAACAAAATATAATTTGGCAATAAAAAGGAATGAAGTACTGATGCATGCCAAAACATGGATGAACCTCAAAAGCATTAGAATACATAGAAAAACCCAGTAACAAATACCTCACTTTGTATGATTCCATTCATATAAAATATCTAGAATAGGCTAATCCATAGAGAAAGCAGATTAGTGGTTTCTAGGGGCTGTCAATGAGGAATGACTGCTAATGGGAGTGCCTGTCCTGAAGCCAATGAAACATTCTAAAATATATTGTGGTGATGATCACATAACTCCAAATATAATAAAATTCACTGAATGGTATACTTTGTATGGGTAAATTGAATGTTAGTTCAGTTCAGTCACTCAGTCGTGTGCAACTCTTTTGTGACGCCATGGACTGCAGCATGCCAGACTTCCCTATCTATCGCCAACTCCCGGAGCTTGCTCAAACTCATGTGCATCAAGTCAGTGATGCCATTCAACCATCTTATCTTCTGTAATCCCCTTCTCCTCCCACCTTCAATTTTTCCCAGCATCAGAGTCTTTTCTAGTGAGTTAGTTCTTCACATCAGGTGGCCAAAGTATTGGGGTTTCAGCTTCAGCATCAGTCCTTCCAATGAATATTCAGGACTGACTGGTTGGATCTCCTTGCAGTCTAAGCAACTCTCAAGAGATTCTCCAACACCCCAGTGCAAAAAGATTCAATTCTTTGACACTCAGCTTTCTTTATAGTCCAACTCTCACACCCATACGTGACTATTGAAAAACCATAGCTTTGACTAGATGGATCTTGGTTGATAAAGCAATGTCTCTACTTTTTAATATGCTGTGTAGGTTGATCATAGGTTTTCCTCCAAGGAGCAAGCATCTTTTAATTTCATGGCTGCAGTCACCATCTGCAGTGATTTTGGAGCCCCAAAAAATAAAAGTTCTCACTGTTTCCATTGTTTCCCCCACCTATTTGCCATGAAGTGATGGGACCAGATGCCATGATCTTAGTTTTCTGAATGTTGAGCTTTAAGCCAACTTTTTCACTCTCCCCTTTCACTTTCATCAAGAGGCTCTTTAGTTTTTCCTCACTTTCTGCCATAAGGGTGGTGTCATCTTTATATCTGAGGTTATTGATATTTCTCCTTACAATCTTGATTTCATTTTTGCGTGATCCAGCCCCACATTTCACATGACATACTCTGCATATAAGTTAAATAATCTACAAAGCCACAGTTATCAAGACAGTATGGTACTGGCACAAAGACAGAAATATAGATCAATGGAACAAAATAGAAAGCCCAGAGATAAATCCACGCACATATGGACACCTTATCTTTGACAAAGGAGGCAAGAATATACAATAGATTAAAGACAATCTCTTTAACAAGCGGTGCTGGGAAATCTGGTCAACCGCTGGTAAAAGAATGAAACTAGAACACTTTCTAACACCATACACAAAAATAAACTCAAAACGGATTAAGATCTAAATGTAAGACCAGAAACTATAAAACTCCTAGAGGAGAACATAGGCAAAACACTCTCCGACATACATCACAGCAGGATCCTCTATGACCCACCTCCCAGAATATTGGAAATAAAAGCAAAAATAAACAAATGGGACCTAATTAACCTTAAAAGCTTCTGCACATCAAAGGAAACTATCAGCAAGGTGAAAAGACAGCCTTCAGAATGGGAGAAAATAATAGCAAATGAAGCAACTGACAAACAACTAATCTCAAAAATATACAAGCAACTCCTACAGCTCAACTCCAGAAAAATAAATGACCCAATCAAAAAATGGGCCAAAGAACTAAATAGACATTTCTCCAAAGAAGATATACAGATGGCTAACAAACACATGAAAAGATGCTCAACATCACTCATTATCAGAGAAATGCAAATCAAAACCACTATGAGGTACCATTTCACGCCAGTCAGAATGGCTGCGATCGAAAAGTCTACAAGCAATAAATGCTGGAGAGGGTGTGGAGAAAAGGGAACCCTCTTACACTGTTGGTGGGAATGCAAACTAGTACAGCCACTATGGAGAACAGTGTGGAGATTCCTTAAAAAACTGGAAATAGAACTGCCTTATGATCCAGCAATCCCACTGCTGGGCATACACACTGAGGAAACCAGAAGGGAAAGAGACACGTGTACCCCAATGTTCATCACAGCACTGTTTATAATAGCCAGGACATGGAAGCAACCTAGATGTCCATCAGCAGATGAATGGATAAGAAAGCTGTGGTACATATACACAATGGAGTATTACTCAGCCATTAAAAAGAATACATTTGAATCAGTTCTAATGAGATGGATGAAACTGGAGCCTATTATACAGAGTGAAGTAAGCCAGAAGGAAAAACACCAATACAGTATACGAACGCATATATATGGAATTTAGAAAGATGGTAATAAGATGTGTACAAGACAGCAAAAGAGACACTGATGTATAGAACAGTCTTATGGACTCTGTGGGAGAGGGAGAGGGTGGGAAGATTTGGGAGAATGGCATTGAAACATGTAAAATATCATGTATGAAACGAGATGCCAGTCCAGGTTCGATGCATGATACTGGATGCTTGGGGCTGGTGCAATGGGACGACCCAGAGGGATGGTGTGGGGAGGGAGGAGGGAGGAGGGTTCAGGATGGGGAGCACGTGTATACCTGTGGTGGATTCATTTTGATATTTGGCAAAACTAATACAATTATGTAAAGTTTAAAAATAAAATAAAATTAAAAAAAAAAAAGCAGGGTGACAATATACAGCCTTCACATACTCCTTTCCCAATCTGGAACCAGTCTGTTGTTCCATGTCCAGTTCTAACTGTTGCTTCTTGACGTGAATACAGATTTCTCAGGAGACAGGTCAGGTGGTCTGGTATTCCCAACTCTTTAAGAATTTTCCACAGTTTGTTATGATCCAAACAGTCAAAGACTTTGGCACAGTCAATAAAGCAGAAGGAGATGTTTTTCTGGAACTCTTGCTTTTTCAAAGATCCAACAGATGTTGGCAATTTAATCTCTGGTTCCTCTGCCTTTTCTAAAACCAGCTTGAACATCCGGAAGGTCATGGTCCATGTACTGTTGAAGCCTGGCTTGGATAATTTTGAGCATTACTTTGTTAGTGTGTGAGATGAGTGCAATAGTGCAGTAGTTTGATCACTCATTGGCATTGCCTTTCTTTGGGATTGGAAGGAAAACTGACCTTTTCCATTCCTGTGGCCACTGCTGAGTTTTCCAAATTTGCTGGCATATTGAGTGCAGCAGTTTCACAGCATCATCTTTTAGGATTTGAAATAGCTCAACTGGAATTCCATCACGTCCGCTAGCTTTGTTTGTAGTGATGCTTCCTAAGGCCCACTTCACATTCCAGGATGTCTAGCTCTAGGTGAGTGATCACACCATCGTGGTTATTTGGATCATGAAGAGCTTCTTTGTATAGTTTTTCTGTGTATTTCTACCTCCTCTTTTAATATCTTCTGCTTCTGTTGGTATGGACTCATACCATTTCTGTCCTTTATTGTGCCTGTCTTTGCATGAAATGTTCCCTTGGCATCTCTGATTTTCTTGAACAGATCTCTAGTACTTCCCATTCTATTGTTTTCCTCTATTTTTTTTTACATGGATCACTGAGGAAGGCTTTCTTATCTCTCCTTGCTGTTCTTTGGAACTCTGCATTCAAATGGGTATATTTTTCCTTTTCTCCTTTGCCTTTAGCTTCTCTTCTTTTCTCAGCTATTTGTAAGGCCTCCTCAGATAACCATTTTGCCTCTTTGCATTTCTTTTTCTTGGGGATGGTCTTGATCACTGCTTCCTGTACAATGTCATGAACCTCGGTCCATAGTTCTTCAGGCACTCTATCAGATCTAATCGCTTGAATCTACTTGTCACCTCCACTGTGTAATCATAAGGGATGTGACTTATGTCATACTTGAATGGTCTAGTGGTTTTTCCCTACTTTCTTCAATTTAAGTCTGAATTTGGCAATAAGGAGATCATGATCTGAGCCACAGTCAGCTCCTGGTCTTGTTTTTGCTGACAGTATAGAGTTTCTCCATGTTTGGCTGCAAAGAATATAATCAATCTGATTTTTATATTAACCATATGGTGATGTCCATCTGTAGAGTCTTCTCTTGTGTTGTTGGAAGAGGATGTTTGCTATGACCAGTGCATTCTCTTGGAAAAACTGTGTTAGCCTTTGCCCTACTTCGTTTTGTACTCTAAGGCCAAATTTGCCTGTTACTCCAGGTATCTCCTGACTTCGTACTTTTGAATTTCAGTCCCCTATAATGAAAAGGACACCTTTTGGGGGTGTTAGTTCTAGAAGGTCATGTAGGACTTCATGAACCATTCAACTTCAGCTTCTTAAGCATTACTGGTCAGGACACAGACTTGGATTACCATGATATTGAATGGTTTGCCTTGGAAATGAACAGAGATCATTCTGTTGTTTTTGAGGTTGCATCCAAGTACTGTATTTTGGACTCTTTTGTTGACTATGATGGCTACCCTATTCTTCTAAGGGATTCTTGCTCACAATAGTAGATATAACGGTCATCTGAGTTAAATTCACCCATTCCAGTGAATTTTAGTTCACTGATTTCTAAAGTGTCAATGTTCACTCATATCTCCTGTTTGACCACTTCCAATTTACCTTGATTCATGGACCTAACATTCCAGGTTCCTATACAATATTTCTCTTTACAGCATTGGACTTTGTTTCCATCACCAGTCACATCTACAACTGGTGCTGGTTTTGCTTTGGTCCATCTCTTTCTTCTTTCTGGAGTTATTTCTCCACTGATCTCCAGTAGCATATCGGGCACCTACCAACCTGGGGAATTCATCTTTCAGTGTCCTATCTTTTTGCCTTTTCATACTGTTCATGGGGTTCTCAAGGCAAGAATACTGAAGTGGTTTGCCATTCCCTTCTCCACTGGACCACGTTTTGTCAGAACTCTCCACCATTACCCGTCCATCTTGGGTGGCCCTACGTGGCATGGCTCATAGTTTCATTGAGTTAGACAAGGCTGTGGTCCATGTGATCAGTTTGGTTAGTTTTCTGTGATTGTGGTTTTCATTCTGTCTGCCCTCTGATGGATAAGGCTAAGAGGCTTATGGAAGTTTCCTGATGGGAGAAACTGACTGGGGTGGAGGAGGTGGGGGGTGGTGGGGAGTCTTGTTCTGATGGGTGGGGCCATGCTCAGTAAATGTTTAATCTAATTTTCTCTATGGGTTGTGTTCCCTCCCTGTTGTTTGATCTGAGGCCAAACTATGGTGGAGGTAATGAAGATAATGGCGGTCTCCTTCAAAAGGTCCCATGCATGCACTGCTTCACTCAGTGTCCCTGACCATGCACCAGGCCACCACCAACCCATGCCTCCACCAAAGACTCCTGGACACTTACGGGCAAGTCTGGGGCAGTCTCTTGTGGGGTCACTGCTCCTTTCTTCTGAGTCCTGGTGCACACAAGGTTTTGTTTGTGCCCTCCAAGAGTCTGATTCCCCAGTTTTAGGTAAGTTCTGGCGGCTCTATGGGGGGGTTAATAGCTACCTCCTCCAAGAGGGCTTATGCCATACCCAGGCCTGCTACACCCAGAGCCCCTGCCCCTGCAGCAGGCCACTGCTGGCCCATACCTCCACAGGTGACACTCCAGACTAAGACGGTGGAGTAAAAGGATATGCACTCATCTTCTCTTGCAAGAACTCCAAAATTACAACTTGCTGCTGAACAACCATCGACAGGAGAATGTTGGATCACACCAAAAAAAGAAAAAGATACCCCACTTCCAAAGGCAAAGGAGAAGCCCCAGCAAGACAGTAGGAGGGGCAAAATCACGTTTAGAATCAAACCCCATACCCACCAGAGACACTCAGAGGGCTCAAACGAACCTTGTGTGCACCAGGACCCAGAGACCCCACAGAGACTGAGCCAATTGAATGTTAAGTGATTTTATTAATAATCTCAAAAAAGCTGTTATTAAAAAGGACAGAGAGAGGAGGAGGAGAAAAGAAAAGAGGGGAGGAAGAGGCAGAAGGTGAGAATATTAAAAGCAGAGAGTGAGATGGATATGGGAAAAGAAACAAGGTCCCCACAGTCATAGTTGTGGTAAAATGGACTCTGCTGCTGCTGTCACTTCAGTCATGTCCGACTCTGTGCGACCCCAGAGACTGGGGTCTATATCACTATATCACTTGGCATTTTCTTTATGATGGACCTCAAAATAACTTTCTTGTAGGAATTTGTACTTCCTGGCTTATTTTCCTACTATGGACACTGGCTTGTTTCCTACTATGGACACTGTGAATCTTGTGTCTGATTATGTTTCACTCTTTGCTTTGTTAGCCAGGCACTTTGTAGCTAAACTTATGGTGATCCCTAGCAACTGCACAAACTTTATGATAGTATTTTTTCTATAATATTAATCCTGGCATTATTTTATTTGATTGCACCTGTTTACTTTCTTCATTTATTTTCAGTGTAGTTTTGAAGTCCCCTCAAAGTCTTTTGGTAATAACGTAGAAAGCAAATAAAATACAAATATAAATAAGTAAATCTAATACTGTATACTTAATGAGGATATTAAAAGTATTTATTCATAAAGCTTCTGAGAGAATCAAGAGTTAAAGCAAAACATTTAAAACAGTAGCTGGCACATTGTAAGAGCTACGTAAATGTTTATTCAGTATTTTTATTAAAATTGAATCTTTACTGAAGTAATCATCAGGTAAGCCTATTTCAAGAGATAGTCTTATGAACACTAGAAATAGGTTAAATGAAGAGGTTAAAGATTAAGTTATATATTTAAGGGCCACTCATCAATGATTATTCTATGTCTGTGGATTATAATCTCTGTAGCAGCTAGAAAGTATATGTGTTATATAAGATAATATGCTTAAAGTCTTAACAGATATGGCCTCTAAGACATTTCATGTGTCCAGTAGTTAGGCATCTTATAAATGCATGTTGCTTATTAGCTGGATGAGGATTCAATCACCAGAAAGATAGTTGCTCTAATCTACCTTTTTTGATGTTAGTAGCGCTCCGTCGGATATGTCTGGAATCTTTCATCTACAATATACCAAACTCTGGGGCCTAGGTGAAGTTTCAGTTATCACCTCAGTAAACAGGGACAGTGATAGTTACAGATATGAACATAAGACTTATCTGAAATAAAGCAAGTTGAAGCGTTCTGTATGAAATCCAGCCAGAGTATGTATATATTAAATTCAGCCAGGGTAAATCCAGCCAACAAGTTTTTCCTGTTATTAGTTTCTTATAAATCTTTTAAACTGAAGAATTATTACCTTTCATCTCTAAGGTTTATTATATTGAATGCAGACAGTATCTGCTGTTTTCTTTTCTTTAAAACGTCTGCCCTAAAATCTAATGGAAAGTCTTAAATTTTGACTTTTTCATCATGAGGTTGTCTAGAATAGTAGCTTCTTAAAAACGGTTTGAGGATTATAAATGGGTCACATGAATTCTTGGGAACCAAATAAGCCATGGGTTTCTGTTGCATTAATGTTTCTATTACCATAGCATTTCTGCTTAAGTCTCTGGTATCAATTAATAAACTATTAATGGTGTTAAATGGATGTCTGGTTTTCATTAATTGGTAGCTCTTCAGAAACTCATCAAAACCTTCCCAATCATTTTGTTGAATTCAAGTTGTTGGGGATGAATGACTTGAGAGCCTTTTTATTCTGCTAAAATGGATCATGAAAAATATGGTCAATTTAATTCAATCCAGCAAACATGTACTGAATTCAGAATATGGGAAAAAAACATCATCACATACTTGGGCGGTATCAAGAGATATCCTCTGTGGTGGCCATCTGTTGTTGGCTACCCAGCAACCAACAATCTCTCCTCTATTTGGGAGTAGGTGAAGACCGCCCAGTCCCAGCCGTATGATTTAGGTGGGATGGGTCCCTCATTGAAGTCTAAAGGTGGGTTTGCTTGGCCTAAAGTAGTCAGCATATCCCATCATCAAGACCATAGCACTGGATTCAGAGAGGAATGTAACCCATGACTCTTAAAACTGACTTGTTCCCTAGGGTGTCTGTCTTTCCCACGGGAACCACTGAAGAGACGCTTTCCCTTTCCCTGGCCAGTATAGTAAGTTGTGGGGTCTAAGAGAACCTGGAGCTGTGGAGGAGCAGAGCACCTCACAGATGCTGAAGATGAAGGAGGGCAGTGCCAGAATCCAGAAGCTATGTGAGGTCAGCCCTACTATTGGTTACTTGAGCTGATACACTTACTTAAGCCAATTGGAAATCTCCTTAAGCCAAACGGGATTTTCTATCACTTGCAAGTATGTGAATCCACACATTCTTTGACCTCAACAAATAGAAAAAAGATGCAGGATGGCTGCAACTCAAATGACAAGTGTTTATCGAAATGTCCTGAGAGAAGGGACAATATTCTTCATTTACTGTTGGGTCTTCTAGGACCATTCCTCCATAGTTAAGCTCTCTATATGTTGATTGAATATGTGAGCTCAACCCTACACTAGGCTCTGTGTTTCCCACACATAGGAGAGCTTCCCCATTGGGACATTCCTGATTATAGACTTTAATGGCCTCTTTCTTTTGAATATATATTTCTAATTAATAAAATTTATTTTTAGACAAGTTTTAGGTTCACAGAAAAATTGAGGGTAAAATACAGAGAATTCCCATATACTCACTCCCCCCTACATACAAATAACCTCCCGCACTATCAACATCCCACACCACAGTGTTACATTTGCTACAAGTGATGAATCTACATTGATACATCATTATCCAAACCCATGGTTTACATTGGGGTTCATTCTTGGTCATATATATTCTATGAGTTTGGATGAATGTATAATGACATGTATCACCATTTATAGTATTGTACAGAATCATCTCACTGCCCTAAATGTGCTCTGTCTATTCATCCAGAATGTCATATAGTTGGAATAATACAAAGTTTAGCCTTTTTAGATTGGCTTCATTTAATAATATTCATTTAAACGTCCTCCATGTTTTCTCGTGGCTTGATAGCTCTTTCCTTTTTAAGCCTGAATATTTGTCTATAAGTAACACAGTTTATTTATCTACTTGTATATTGAAGAAAATCTTGGTTGATTTTGAATTTTACAGTCTTAAATGAAGCTGCTATAAACATCTCTGTGAAGATTTTTATGTGGTCATCTTTTCAGATCCTTTGGGTATATGTCAACAGGTACGATGATGGACCAGATGGCAAGAGTATGTTTTAAGCCAGTGAGCACTGTTACCCCAGAACTGATGCCACCAACTGTATATTATTCATTTCTATAACACCACCACCAACACCTGACTGGCATATAGTAGGTGTTCAATAAAAGTTTACTTAACGAATAAAATAATAATAGGGTTTCAAAATCATTTATTGAGAGAAGTTATATATTGAGAGCAAAATTTAGAAAAATACAAATATCTAGATTTAGATTCATTTATTTATTCATTAGCCCTTGGATATGGAGAAGGCAAGGCAAGGGCACCCCACTCCAGTACTCTTGCCTGGAAAACCCCATGGACAGAGGAGCCTGGTAGGCTGCGGTCCATGGGGTCGCTAAGAGTCGGACACGACTGAGCAACTTCACTTTCACTTTTCACTTTCATGCATTGGAGAAGGAAATGGCAACCCACTCCAGTGTTTTTGACTGGAGAATCTCAGGGACAAGGGAGCCTGGTGGGCTGCCGTCTATGGGGCCACACAGAGTTGGACACGACTGAAGTGACTTAGCAGCAGCAGCAGCAGCCCTTAGATAACCCTAAAAACTAATCTTACGAAAGCAAATAGACTGCTTCCTTCAATGGAGCCAAATTTTCTTAACTTGGAATGAAAACACCCCAGGAGCATTTATCCATCCAGAGTCCCTTCACAGTATTGTGTCAAAGCCTTTGACTTTCCAACTTCTAGTCTTCCTAGTGAAAAATATGTTGTTTCCAAAAAGGTGCTGTGTTGCCTTTGCAGGACTCATAACCCCTAATCTAATTGATAGAGTCCCTGTATCCCATTGAAGGGGTTTGGGGGAAGCCTTAAGGAAACAGATTGATTTTCTGTACATTTAGAAAAAAAACATAGAGGCTAATTTAGGTGAAATTGAGTTTATTCATGGTCTCATCCTTGATTTAGGTAAGTAGACAGAATAATGACCAAAATGATTCAAGAAGTACTTAAAAGAAAAAATAAATAAATAGAAGACATTTCTGTGACAGTCTGGTAGCCTGAGTTCCTCACCTAATTCCTACCTGTCTTTTCAGATTGGCTCCTCCTTCTGGAAATGAATAAGAACATGAACATGGCCTGACCTAAGAGTATAATGACACCCCAGCATCGAGAAATATCTCATTATCCAAACACAGTCACCTGGACAAGCACTGTTCCCTCATCTTAGAAAGACTATCAGGAGTGGGCAGCACCCGAAGTCTCCATGCCACTCTGAACTCAGTGATCTGAGTGTCAACCTCTGCAACAGCTCCCAGGCCTTGCCCCCTTCCAGATTTAGCTTGTTCTCTCCTTCCCACCAGAGATGCCTAGAATATCTCAACTAAATACATGAATGGAAAATTGAGGTTCAAGTTGCAAAGCAGTAAAAGTTATGCTTAGGTTGGAGCCAAATTCTAGAAGGCCTCCACCTGCCACCAACGCTTAAGTGTTTGGACTTTTCCCTGTCTTTCCTGTGGAGGAAGAACAAAATGAAATCACCATTTATTTCATAAATGCATCCTTCTGCACTAATCTACAGTATCAAACACAAGACCAAAACCACAGGAAGAGGCCTCTCACTCTGAGTGAGGGCCCAAATCACTGTCAACCTAGATGACAAACATTTTGACTTTCTTAAAAATGGATGTGTTGTTCCTGTTTTGATAAAGAGAAGCAATAACATATGGCCAGAAAACCAGACATCTGCTCAGCTTGAGAGGACAACCTTGGTGGGGACTCAGTATTTTCTAAGATCACCTCTTTTTCTCTTTCGTCTGGTCTAGCAGCAACGGCGTCCCTTCCTCTAATGTGACTGGTGCTGCACCAACACTGAAGCGCTTCACAGAGGATCAAGGAAGATCCAGGAAACCCATTTCTGTTCTCAAAGACTCCATTATCTAAGCATCTCTTCTGACCATTCCACTCGTTCCTTGACCTTGACAATACTATTCCAGTTTTATGTTTGCATCTGAGATATTCAAAACAGTCTGCCTACAAGTAAAGATACTACTTCCCAATCACACTAACATTTCGATCCCTCCGGCAATATTTTATAGCAATTACTTTCAAAAAGAGAAGTTCTTTATTATGCATGAGGCAAGAGACCTAGACCAACCATGCTTTTTTCAATAAACAGCTATAAATTAATACATGCTGTTTAGTAAATAGGCACATCATTTTGGAAGGTGCTCTTAATCCTTTTAAAAATTAATGTAAATTTAAATATAATTAAAGATGAATGGCTGAGAAACACTTTTCCTATGGCATATAACACAGTAAGGATGCCAAACCATCTTGAAAGCTTGCAAACTTCTGAGAAGTTATAATGCTGCCTTTTCCCCCCAACCCCTGGAGGTGGGAGAGGGTATGAACAGGAAAATATCTGTGCCAAAAAGCTACGCTAAAATAAAGCCCTCTGTATTTGCGGGTTCTGCATCTATGGACTCAACCAACCACAGCCAAAAAAAAATTTTTTTTATTTTATTTTTTAACTTTACAATATTATATTGGTTTTGCCATATATCAAAATGAATCTGCCACAGGTATACATGTGTTCCCCATCCTGAACCCTCCTCCCTCCTCCCTCCCCATACCATTCCTCTGGGTCCATGGACTTAACCAACCACAGACAAAAAATCTTTTTTAAAAAAAGCAATGAAGATCCAAAATGCAAAACATGAATTTGCCATGTGCTGGCAACTATTTACATAGCACTTACATTGTATTGGGTATTATAAATAATCTAGAGATAATGTAAAGTATATGGGAGGATGTGGGTAGGTTATATGCAAATTGTTGTTGCTGTTGTTCAGTCACTCAGTTGTATCGGACTCTTTGCGACCCCACTGATTTAGCACGACAGGCTTCCCTGTCCTTCACCATCGCCCGGAGCTTTCGCAAACTCATGTCCATTGAGTCGGTGATGCCATCCAACTATCTCTTCCTCTGTCGTCCCCTTCTCCTGCCTTCAATCTTTCCCAGCATAAGGGCCTTTTCTAATGAGTTGGCTCCTCGCATCAAGTGGCCAAAGAATTGGAGCTTCAGCTTCAGCATCAGTCTTTCCAATCAATATTCAGGACTGATTTCCTTTAGGATTGACTGGTTTGATTTCCCTGCTGTTCAAGGGACTCTCAAGAATCTTCTCAAACATCACAGTTCAAAAGCATCAGTTCTTTGGTGCTCGGCCTTCTTTACGGTCCAACTCTCACATCCATACATGACCACTGGAAAAACCATAGCTTTGACTAGACAGACCTTTGTTGGCAAAGTAATGTCTCTGCTTTTTAACATGCTGTCTAGGTTTGTCTTAGCTTTTCTTCCAAGGAGCAAGCATCATGGTATATGCAAATACCATGCCATTTTATAGAAGGGACTTGGGCATCCCAGATTTTTATATCCACTGGGAGTCGTGGAAACAATATTTCACAGGTACCAAGGGACAACTTTCTGCTATATTAGAACACTGAAGATAACCCACTTGGTAAAAATGTAGTATTTCTCTTTGAGCACGCCAAAGAGAATTGCCTTATAAGCATATATAGTTTTATATGAAAATAATAATCTACAAAGAAAAGGAATTATTGGGTTAATATCCCAACTATCAGAGTCACTAAGGCGGATTTCTAAATAAAGACTATAAACCAATATTTGGTTTATATTCAAGTTCCTCTTTCTTTCCACTTCCCCCAATTTATACAGTCACTCATGGGAAATTCTGATTTGTGTAAAGTAAATACGAACAAGTACTGGATTTATTCCCCAAATATTTTCATATCCTGACCAAGAACACATTTGGATAAATATCTATAAATGCCTCAAGAAGTTAGTGCCCCTTGGCATATTTGAAAAGTTAAGCTAACAAATCATTAAATTATTTTAAATTGCCTACCAAAATAGAACATAGGTTTAAATCACCTTGAAATAGAAATTCACTTATTAAAAATGTCAATAATATAGATAATTTTTTGCTTTCTACTATGTTATCTCATAAATTTAATATTTGTAGAACTTACTTTACCAGTAAAATATCCCAGAATCTCTCACATATTCTTGTCAACTTCACTTATTTCCATCTGTGTCTGAAAATAGTCACATCATCTACAATATTATTTTGATGAACTGTTGTTGTTGCTCAGTCAGTAAGTTGTGTTCAACTCTATGCGACCCCATGAACTGCAGCACACCAGGCTCCTCTCTCCTCCACTATCTCCTGGCATTTGGACAAACTTATGTCCATTGAGTCAGTGATGCTATCTAACCATCTCATCCTCTGCCACCCCCTCCTCCTCTTGCCCTCAATCTTTCCCAGCATCAGGGTCTTTTCTAATGAGTCAACTCTTCGCATCAGGTGGCCAAAGTATTGGAGCCTCAGCATCAGGCCTTCCAATAAATATTCTGGGTTGATTTCCTTTAGGGTTGACTGATTTCATCTCCTTGCTGTCCAAGGGACTCTCAAGAATCTTGTTAATATATTGAGTGCAGCACTTGAATGGCATCATCCTTTTGGTTTAAATAGCTCAGCTTAAATTCCTTCACCTCCACTAGCTTTGTTCGTAGTAATGCTTCCTAAGGTCCACTTGACTTCACACTCCAGGATGTCCAGCTCTAGGTGAGTGACCACACCACTGTGGTTATTTGGGTCATTAAGACCTTTTGTGTATTCTTGCCACCTTTTCTTAATCTCTTCTGCTCTGTTAGGTCCTTACCATTACTATCTTTATCATGCCCATCCTTGCATGAAATGTTCCCTTAATATCTTCAATTTTCTTGAAGAGACCTTTAGTCTTTCTCATTCTATTCTTTTTTTTTTTTTTTCTTCTCTATTTCTTTGCATTGTTCATTTAAGAAGGCCTTCTTATCTCTCCTTGCTATTCTCTGGAACTCTGCATTCAGTTGGGTATATCTTTCCCTTTCTCCCTTGCCTTTCACTTCTCTTCTTTCCTCAGCTATTTGTAAAACCTCTTCAGACAACCACTTTACCTTCTTGTATTTCTTTTTCTTAGTGACTGTTTTGGTCACTGTATCCTATACAATGTTACAAATTCCATCCATAGTTTTTTAGGTACTCTGTCTACCAGATCTAATCCCTTGAATCTATTTGTCACTTCCACTGTGTAATCATAAGGGATGTGATTTAGGTCATACCTGAATGGCCTAGTAGTTTTCCCTACTTTCTTCAATTTAAGTCTGAATTTGGCAATAAGGAGCTCATGATCTGAGCCACAGTCAGCTTCCAGTCTTCTTTTTGCTGACTGTATAGAGCCTCTTCTTCTTCAGCTGCAAAGAATGTAATCATTCAGATTTTTATATTGACCATCTGGTCATGTCCACGTGTAGAGTGGTCCTTTGGGTTGTTGGAAAAGGGCATTTGCTATGACCAGTATGTTCTCTTGACAAAACTCTGTTAGTCTTTGCCCTGCTTCATTTTGTACTCCAAAGTCAAACTTGGTGTTATACAAGGTATCTCTTGACTTCACACTTTTGCATTCTAATCCTCTATGATGAAAAGGACACCTTTTCTTGGTGTTAGTTCTAGAAGGTCTTGTAGGTCTTCATAGAACCAGTACACTTCAGCTTCTTCAGCATCAGTGGTTGGGGAATAGACTTGGATTACTGTGATATTGAATGGTTTGTCTTGGAAACAAACCAAAATCATTCTGTCATTTTTGAGGTTGCACCCAAGTACTGCATCTCTGCTCTTCTGTTGACTATGAGGGCTACTTCATTTCTTCTAAGGAATTCTTGCCTACAGTACTAGATACAATGGTCATCTGAATTAAATTTACCCATTCCCATTCATTTTAGTTCACTGATTTTTGAGATTTTGATCTTCAGTCTTGCCATCTGTTGCTTGATCACATCCAATTTACCTTGATTCATGGACCTAACATTCCAGGTTCCTATGAAACATTGTCCTTTACAGCACTGGACTTTCTTTTCACCACCAGACACATCCACAACTGAGGGTCATTTCTGCTTTGGCCCAGCCACTTCATTCTTTCTGTGAATATTAGTAATTTGCCCTCCACTCTTCCCTAGTAGCATATTGGACACCTTCTAATCTGGGCAGTTCATCCTCTGTCATATCTTTTTGCCTTTTCATACTGTTCATGGGATTCTCACGGCAAGAATACTGGAGTGGTTTGCCATTTCACTATGATCTCTGGTGGACCACATTTTGTCAAACTTCTTCACTATGACCCATCTGTCTTGGGTGGCCCTGCACAGCATGGCTTATAGCTTCATTAAGTTATGAAAGCTCCTTTGCCACAACAAGGCTACAATCTGTGAAGGGGGTTAAATTCTTAATGTACCTCAAAATTTATACATCTAATTACTTTTCCCCCATTTTTTCCCAAGCAATATCAATTAGGTTAATAGAAACTAAAATTAATGATGTATCTATCCAATTAGAGCAGGTTAAGTGCCTAGTGCTTGATCTATTACCTACAAATCAGACCTAGTTCCCATTATTTCTACAACCAAGGTAAAATATTATTTTTAAAATGAAAATCTCTATGAAATGCTGACAGGAATGCTGCACAGATATTGTATGGTAGATTTTTAAAATTACGGGAAATGGGTCTTAAATACAATGAATTCATTAGTCCTAGTCTTAGTCATTCAGTGCAGTCATATCTGACTCTCTGTGACCCCATGGACTCTTTGTAGTCCACCAAGCTCCTCTGTCCATGGAATTCTCCAGGCCAGAACACTGCAGTGGGTTGCCATTTCCTTCTCCATCATTCGTCTTATGAAGTTCCAACTGAAGACATCGGTAAATATCCAAAGATCTAGGAGATTTTTATTAGCTTCAACTTGGCAGCAACTTGGAGAGTTTTTGTGGTTACCCAAAACTATCTGACTCATGAACAGACTCTGAAAAGGAGATGCAATTACAACTTGATTTTTAAATTTAGCCTTCTTAAAGAAAACTGGCTAACATTTCTCTAGACTTCTATATTCTATGGTAAACACTACTTGGTTTATCTTTTTCACATGTCTGGGTGCACTGCTTTCTGTTAAGCACTAACAAGGACCCAGAGATAAATAAGACAAGAGCCCTGCCTTCAAAAATTTTACACACTGGTTGGCAATTGCTTCAGTGTGAAATAACAGAGTGAATGGATTTGACAAGACTATAGATGTCTCTCACAAGCAGAGGAAGTTCTAACTAATGCCACAGGGAGTCGGGTAAACAAATCAATGTAATGCTGACTGAACTCAATCTTAAATCATTGACGGTGAACAGACTTTACCTGTTTGATTTGATTTTGCATCACTATATCCCAGAGCTGAGAAATTACATCCTTCCAATGATACAAAATAACTCATGTGTGCAAACTGTGTCACTCCGTAGAGTACTTTCACATACATCTTATTCACGTCTCTCAGGAAGCCTATTCGGTAGATAGGACTATTTCCCTCATTTCTTATATGAGAAAGCTAAAGCTGATACATTAAACAACTTGTCCAAAGTTATTCTAACCACTGAGAGATTGGGTTTCAATTAGATCTTCCTTCTTTTCCAAACTTTTCACAATCTCACTCTGCCTCACCACAATTCCCTGACACACTCCCATTCATTCATTCATTTTCCTTTAGAGACATCAGCAACACCCTGGGCTCTGGGGATAAAAAGCATTTAAGCTACGGTACCCAACCTCTAAAAGATTATCATCTTGTAGGGAAGTCAAGTCCATAAAGAGCTAATTATAATGTAATCTGGAAAATGTTGTTATACAGCTAATATATGAGGATACTCAAGGGTGTCCCATATTTAGAGGTGAGGGAAAAAATCATAGAAATCCTGCTGGAGAAAGTGAATTCCAAATCAGATCTTCAGTGGTAGGTGGGAGTCAGCCAGGTGAAGGAGAGAGGAAGTGGGAGCCCCAGGTGAGGACAGAGAAGGAGCAAGTCCACCCAAATGTTCAGCATACGCAAATGATAGCAGAGAGCGAAACAGTACAGTGTATATGGAGGACTTCTCAGCAAGTTTCATATTACTGGAGACTAATGCTCAATGCAAGAAAAGTGAGGCTGCGAAACGTATTACTTAAAGGCAGAAACTGAAATATATAAACTGTAAAAGGGGTCTATCTTGATTGTAATAGAATGTTCCTCCTTTCTATTTCAACACTATGTTTTCTATTTTTCATGAGAAAAGTATTTTTAACTAATTTTTTAATCAACTTGTTACGAGGCATAATTTATATAAAACAAAAGGGGCCCGTTTTCAGTATACAATCTAGTGTGTTTTAACAAACATATAATTATGGAACCATTATCACAATCAAGATATAGACTATTTTCATCACTACAAAAAGCTCCCTCATGTCTTCATCAGTCAATCCCTTCTCCTATTCTGGACCCCTGGCCATCACTAATCTTTCTGCCACTAACCTTTTGCCTTTACAGGATTGTATATAAATGGAATCACAGAGTATGAAATGCTTTGTATTGTCTTTTCTCGCTCAGCATACAGCTTTGAGATTCATCTGTGTTGTGGTATCCACCTGGCATCCTCCCTTCGTATTGCTGAGTAGTAGTCCATTGCAAGGATGCACTACGTATGTTTATCCAGTTCTCCTGGTGCTGAACACGTGAGCCACTGCAAGTTTTCAGCTGTTATGGATACAATTAAGATGAATATTCACAGAAAAGCCTTTGTATGGGCATCATTTTCCATTTCTCTTAGGTAAATACCCAGGAATGGAATTGCTGGGTTGTATAATAAGCATTGGAGAAGGAAATGGCAACCCACTCCACTTTTCTTGCCTGGGAAATCCCATGGACAGAGGAGCCTATTGAGTTATAGTTCATAGGGTCGCAAAGAGTCAGAGAGGAATTCATGACTAAACAACAACATCAAATAATAAGCATATGTTTAGCTATGTAGGAAACTACTTTTCAAATAAGTGAAATGGTGGGGCAATAATTATTTATTCTCATTGAAGAACTGTTTGGTCGAACTGCTGCT
Organism: Bos indicus; assembly: GCF_029378745.1. Classification (NCBI taxonomy): domain Eukaryota; kingdom Metazoa; phylum Chordata; class Mammalia; order Artiodactyla; family Bovidae; genus Bos; species Bos indicus. The sequence goes on from NC_091773.1 coordinate 67,713,326, forward strand.
CAAAGCACTTCTCAAATGTTCTGCCTAATGCATTCATTTTGCATTAACAGCACAGATTTATTAATTACATTTTCTAAGCACATGCACATGGGTGATCTTATTTTACCCTTACAGCAACTCCATAAAACAGTCCTTTTTGATGGTCAGCTGCTAAGTATCAGAGACAACCTTCCCCAATGCCTGATAGATCAACAGCCAGAACACACTGGCAGTCAGGTATTTTAAACAACACTTCTGAAGTAGGTCCAGTGGGCCCCATTTGATGATGAGGAAACCAAGGCTCAAAGTTAAGAATCTTGGCCACCATGAGACCCCGGAAAAGCACAAGGACAACACACTCCCATTTAGATCTTCTAAGCTCCTGTCCTTTCCATATCTTATAGGCACCACAAAGGAGTAACCTGGTGAGTTTAGGGGATGTTTGGACTATAATTAGATCAAAAGTGCACCTTTCCTTCCACAGGCTTTGCATGAGAAGTCTGTCCTCTGAAGTTCCCAACTAAAATTCTAGAGAATTTTAGCAAAAATACATTGGATTTCTCTACGAGGGGCCAGGAATAGAAAACAGTATCAGAGATGCTAGAAGCCTCCATCCGTGAGAGGAGAGAACTGTACGCCAAATTTTGTGATGACAAGGCTTTCCATGCTCTGTGTATCCAAGCTCAGTGTGATCCCCCAACAAATTCTCCCAAAGCCAGCCCAGACACCTAGTGGCTACCGCTCAGCTACCAAGACCACTTCATAGTTTTATTTTTCTTTAGCTCATAAAAAGACACAGTAATTTAAAACATGTTATTTTCCCCCCATTTTCTTAAAATAAAACTATATTGTTACAATCTTAACAACCTTCCTAAAAATCACTAACTGACAAACATTTAGTTTGGTAAAACTGAATAGAACACAAATGAGGACAAAATTAACATTGTCTGGATTCAAGAGCAACCCCAAGATGCAGTCACGGTCTCAACAGAGTGATCTGTAAAATTAACAACAGTACCAAACCCCAACTTTGCCCAAGGCCATAAAAAGCACACTTTTCCTTGAGGAGTGTGAACCCCCTCACATATGTTTACCTTGACAGTGTCTCTTGTCTCCAGCTTAATACATTCAACTCTCTGACAAAATAAAATGGAAAAAGAAACTTTCAAATCTGCATATAAATATACTTTGATTTCACGGTTGCTCTGGGTCTGAGCACAATCTATTTTTACAATTTAGCATCTAAAACTGATCCCATGTATTCTAGATCAGCGATTCTAAAGTTGAATTAAAAAAACAACAACAACAACAATAAAAACTATGGTTGTGGTGTATATGTGTGTGTGTGCGTGGTATATATATATATACTACTCAAGTATAACAATGAAATTTTTGCATTTGTGGTAACATGGATGGATTTGGAGACTATTACACTAAATGAGGGCTTCCCTGGTAGCTCAGCTGGTAAATAATCCACCTGCAATGCAGAAGACCCTGGTTTGATTGCTGGGTTGGGAAGTTCCCCTGGAGAAGGGATAGGCTACCCACTCCAGTATTCTTGGGCTTCTATGGTGGCTCAGATAGTAAAGAATATACCTGCAATGCAGCGGACGTGGGTTCGACCCCTGGGTTGGGAAGATTCCCCTGGAGGAGGGCATGGCAACCCACTCCAGTACTCTTGCCTGGAGAATCCCCATGGACAGAGGAGCCTGGCAGACTATAGATCATGGGGTCCCAAAGAGTTGGACATGACTGAATGACTAAGCACACAGCACACACATACTAAATGAAATAAGTCAGACAGAGAAAGACAAATATTGTATGGTATTACTTACATGTGGAAACTAAAAAACACAACAAACTAGTGAAGATAAAAAAAAAAGCAGACTCACAGCTACAGAGAACAAACTAATGGTTACCAGTGGGGAGAGGGAAGGGAGGAGGGGAAATATAGGGGTAGGGGAGTAGAATGTACAAACTATTAGATATAAAATAAACTAAAAGAATATATAGTACAACATGGGAAATATAGCATATATTTTATAATATAAATGGAATATAAATTTTAAAATCTGTGATTCACTGTACTGTACACTTGTAACATATAATATTGTATTTCAGCTTTTCTGTTATTCAGTCGCTTAGTTGTGTCTGACTTTTTGCAACCTCATGGACTTCAGTAAGCCAGGCTTTCCTGTCCTTTACCATCTCCCAGAGTTTGCTCAAACTCATGTCCATTGAGTCAGTGATGCCATCCAACAGTCTCATTCTCTGTTGTCCCCTTCTTCTTCTGCCTTCAGTCTTTCCCAGTATCAGGGTCCTTTCCAATGAGTCAGCTCTTCGCATCAGGTGGCCAAAGTATTAGAGCTTCAGCATAAGTCCTTCCAGTGAATATTCAGGGTTGATTTCCTTTAGGATTGACTGATTTGATCTCCTTGCAGTCCAAGGGATTTTCAAGAGTCTTCTCTCCAGCACCACAATTTGAAAGCATCAGTTTTTCAGTGCTCAACCTTTCCTTATGGCCCAACTCTCACATCCATACATGACTACTGGAAAAACCATAGCTTTGACTATATGGACCTTTGTTGGCAAAGTAATGTCTCCACTTTTTAATAGACTATCTAGGTTTGCCATTGCTTTTCTTCTAAGAAGCAAGTGTCTTTTAATTTCATGACTACAGTCACCATCCATCATCCATAGTTGAACGTCAACGAGGCCTCCATAATAAAGAAGAAACTATGGTTGCTCCTACCTTCATGAAGCAAAAGTTTCTTGAAAAGAAACTGTCAGAAATTATAGGATAAATGATTCCAAGATATGTTTAGTTCAGAGCAAGAGCATTAAGTGTGCAGGTAGACAGGGAATGAAAACACAATATATTTCTGTATCACAGACAGTCAACAGCTAAGTGGTTTTCTCTAATAAAGGGAACAGAGATCATGGCTCAGGAAAGGCTTAATTTCATTTGTGTTGCTGGAATTTCTTTTTTTGTGACCAGGTATTAAGTTCCTCTTCCCCATTCTAGTAAATCATGAAGTATGTTAATCATATGAAAAATAGACATAGTATAGACATACTTCACCCTCTTCACATCTTAATATTTTGTCATCTCTGCTTCAGTTCTTTTTTTTCCTTAAATAATTACCCATAGAGCACAAATCTGTGATGTTTTACCTCCCCCATCTCATTCTCTTTTTTCTCCAGAGATAATGCTTATTATCTAAATGTGATGTTCAGATTACACATGTGTTTAAACCTTTACTCTATATAAATGTATAAACATGGCATTATTTGAATGTTCTTTAACTTCATATAGGATTTGCTCATTTGCATAACACCTCTCAAAAAGCAGTAACTCATACTCTAGGAGCACTTGGAATTTCTGCTATCCCAGAGCATTTTGCTAGAGTCAAATTTCTAAAATTTTTTAAACTTTAATATTACCTCATTTGTATTATACTTTCAATAAATATATAAATTGGAGTGGAGGAGGAGCAGCGTGAGGCTCCAAGACATCACCAAGATACAAGCAGATAAACACACCACTGAATTAGTATCTCCAGCCAACGTAGCACCAAATTCATTAATGTTATGTGAGCTTCATTCCCTTGTTCATCCTACCTTGTGCTGGTGATACCTGACTCTGCTCCCTAAATTCCAACTTGGTTTCATCCCTAGACTTCAGTACCCTGCACACAGGGGCTCTGGCGGCCACTCATAAAATCCTATGACAGCATGACTCAGATCCAGCCTTGAGACCCATGTGGAAGGCCAACCACACCTCTGCTCCCAGCCCCATCTTCCCAGGTTTCACTCCTACCAAGTTCTACTGTGGAGGGCATGTGAGAGCATCACCACTGCATAAATAAATCTCATGCCAACCAAGTGAGGTCATGTGGTATGAAAAGAAAGTGAAAAATGAAAGCCGCTCAGTCATGTCCAACTATGCAATACCATGGACTATGCAGTCCATGGAATTTTCCAGGCCAGAATACTGGAATGGGTAGCTGTTCCCTTCTCCAGGGAATCTTCCCAACCCAAGGATTGAACCCAGGTCTCCCACACTGCAGGCAAATTCTTTACCAGCTAAGCCACCAGGGAAGACCAAGAATACTGGAGTGCGTAGCCTATCCCTTCTCCTATGGATCTCCCTGACCCTGGAATCGAACTAAGCTCTCCTGCATTGAAGGTGGATTCTTTACCAGCTGAGCTACCAGGGAAGCCCGTGTGGTATGACCAATGCCATATGAAGACAACTGAGAGAAATCCCAAGTGTCAGAAATCCATGGAAAAACTCCCACAGGGGACAACCTGCAATGGGGTGAGAGTCTGGCTCAGCAGTTTTTCTTTATAATTGAACTAGACACACAAATCAATAACTGCACAGTTAGAAATCTGATGACACCAACTGTGTCATGTAGCTTAGCAAATATCACATGCAGAAAACAAAAAAACCCTACAAACAACTGAAATATCAGTAATAAAGGACTCAGATAATAAAACTCTACGTGCCAGGCACTGAATGCTTTACGTGTATTATCTCACTTTGCCCTGATTCTAATCCTATGAGGTAAACACTATTATTATCACGTTTCTGCAGAAAATACAACAGAGTCTTTTGAAGGTTAAATCATTTGATAAAGGTCACATTGCCAATTAGCAATCAAATCAGGAGACAAGCTCAAAGTCATGTTCTGAGCAATTATACTGCACAGTCATTAAAAAGTGTAGAAATGTTCACAATGTATTGTAAATGCATATAAACATTCAAATGAAGAAAAAAATAGAAGATGTATATAGATCAAAATGTTCTTAGTTCTTACCTTTGGGCAATACGATTTCATGCTATTTTGTATTCCTACTGTGCTTTTCTTTAGTTTTTGAATTTCTACATTTGAAAAGAAACGCATTACTTTGTAAAATCGGGAAAATATTGTTTTAAAGAACTGTATGACACTGGTACTTCCTGCTGGCACATCACCAGCTGTTTAGTTTTTGTTTAGACCAGGTATACCACTACTTTACCCAAAGATGAGTGCTGAATAAATGCTCTTTGGGATGAAAATAATGCATTAAATACAGTCTGAGAACAAATGTCCTGTTCCATGAACTGAGAGAGACAGCCAAGAGCCTTCTCAGCAAAGTCCTGGATGCTTTGTGATAATTTCACCAAATTAAGTAGAGAAAATCCACTTGAAGAGTAAGGTTCAGGGGCAGCACAATATGGAAGTCTGAACTTTTAAAAAACACACACTTTGCAAAGCGTTCTTTCACTAAAAGCTGCTACTGCTGTTGCTAAGTCGCTTCAGTCGTGTCCGACTCTGTGCGACCCCATAGATGGCAGCCCACCAGGCTCCTCCGTCCCTGGGATTCTCCAGGCAAGAACACTGGAGTGGGTTGCCATTTCCTTCTCCAATGCATGAAAGCGAAAAGTGAAGTCGCTCAGTCGTGTCCAACTCTTTGCGACCCCATGGACTGCAGCCTACCAGGCTCCTCCATCCATGGGATTCTCCAGGCATTAGCTTTATTTATTTATTTTTTTAATTTTATTTTATTTTTAAACTTTACATAATTGTATTAGTTTTGCCAAATATCAAAATGAATCCGCCACAGGTATACATGCGTTCCTTTAAAGTCATTTGGATCATAGTAAAACTGACAGAGATAGATTACAAAATGGCAGATAAAGAAGGAGGTGAACTTTATTTATAGTAGACAACGAGGTTAGCAGTTGCCTGTGAAGGCAAGACTGGAAATTATTTCGTTAATCTGGTATGATCAAGAAACTATGAGCTACTGTTTGGTGCATTAGATTTTTTAAAACCAAAAACCTAGGCATCTTACTTTAAAAACGCTCAAGAATTCTCATATCAAATACAAATTACACAATTACTAGTAATAATTATAAATACTAAAGAAATTGACCCCAAATCATTCGGACAATTTTTTAACTGTCCTGGTCACATGATATAGTACCAATGATTAAAACTCAAAACTATAGCTAGTTCTTTATGCTTGACTAGGAGATACCAATTCGGTTACCATCTAATCTCCCCTTCCCTTATTTCCTTACCCTAAAATAATTTCTGTCCTAAGAAAGGTAAGAATGCACAAGATGACCTTAGCAAGGTTTTTGCAGTCTACCTATGTACCTTCCCAGCCCTATCATATCCCCTTCTTCTCTCTATAAACATGCTCCTCCAGTCATCAGGCAAATTCATCAGACACTTGCACACCTTCATGGCTTTGCTTGTCTTCTTTCCTGTCTTAGGAATATCTCTTTTTCCTTCTTCGCCCCAGGGAATCCTTCATCCCTCAATGTCATGTCCGTCTACAAGGCTGTTTAATCCACACATGCAGCTTCTCTATGTTGCCATCTTATTCACACCAGCGTTGTCTCCTCGTTTGACTCATCTGGGTATCACTGCCACCTAATGCTGTGCTGGGCATACAGAGGGTGCCAACACAACAACCAGGTAGTGTGCACCTGCCAGTGAAAGATGCCACCTTGGGGCCTGGAGAGGAAGAGATTATACACAGCTCTTGTCTGAATCAAGCTCACAGTACACTGACTTGACAGATAAGTAAACATGAATCACTGTTATGGCAGTATCAGTAGAGAATTCAACTGTTTGTAGAATTTAACTAAAGAAAATAAGAAATGTCACATAGGTGAGATTAGTGACCACACTGGCCCACTGCTAACATTTTGTGGCATTTGGGAATGTTCTATAAGAGAACATGAAAGTTTTCTATGGAATCACCCTCAAAAGGTCAGTGTATTAAAAACTAACCCAGTTTCGACTGTCTTCAGTCTACTTCCTTCCCTAATTCTCTTCTTTCTCTGTAGTTATCATTTTTCTATTAACTCAGACTTGAAAGCTCTGTAATCTTTAATTCCTTCCATTCCTGATCTCTCATATCCAAAATGTATTTATAGATCGTTATTTAATAATATTCATGGAGGAATCCCCTGGCAGTCCAGTGGTTAGGACTTGGCACTTTCACTACCAGGGGCCCAGGTTCAATCCCTGGTTGGGGAACTAAGATCCCACAAGCCACACAGGCTGACCAATATATATACATGTTTCCATTTATGAAGTCATTATCCAAACTGTTAGTCCCTCAAATCTGAACTCCCTGTGATCTTTCTCCTTTCTCATCTATTTGTCACAGAGCCAAGAGAATGTTTTCTGAAAAATGTTTATCCAAAAATTTCCCTATTTATAAGTTCACAGCAGTTCCCACCAGTTATAAATCTGATCTGGCCCTATCTTAGGTTTTCACCATTATTTAGACATCATCTTCTGTCATTTATATGCACCTTTCATAAGTGTCCTACATATTACCTTGTCATATATAGGGTGAAATAAAAATTTATGATCACCAACAAAATGTACTTCTCAAAGTCTTCTTAGAAGAATTCCTATGGAGGATGGTCACAATTCTGATAATTCTTGGGCTCAATGGCAACTACAAGGATTAAATATAATTTAAACAAGTTTTGACAGTTTTTACCCTTTCAAACTTTCTTTGAAAACACTAGGTGGATGTCATCTGGTCCCACAGGTTTATTGATCACCCACTTTGTCAATCAGGCATTGAGGCGCCAATATATTTACCAGTAGTCTATCTAAAACCTCTAAGCCATCTATTTCTACAGAAGAAAAATCTTAATGTTTCCTCAGAATAATGTTTCAATTTGATGATATAAAATTCTAAAACTTCTTGGAAAATGTACATGCAAGTTTTTTTCAACAACGAAAATCAAGAATGTGAGGAGTCCCACAAGCCTTGACCTATTAAGTGACCCTGGAGAAATCAAAGTACCTTCAGCTAATCGATATCACTGATGTGTTTTCCCAATAGCCATCAAAATGACACTGATTCTGAGGAAACCATTTTCAACGTGAAAATGAAAGTGTCAGTTGCTCAGTCATGTCCAATTCTTTGAGACTCCATGGACTGTAGCCCACCAGGTTCCTCTGTCCATGGAATTCTCCAGGCAAGAATACTGGGTAGCCATTCCCTTCTCCAGAGGATCTTCCCGGCCCAGGGATTGAACCTGGGTTTCCTGCACTGCAGGTGGCTTCTTTACCATCTGAGCCACCAGGGAAGCCTTTCAATGTGAAACACATCACAAATTTTCCCTTTACTGCTGTAAGAGTACAAAACATGTGCTCACCAACTTGCTTCAAGTGACTATAATTTTAAGAACACAACGAGGCTGTCAAAGAGGACCTTACAGACTAAGAAAAATATAGACGTTCCAGTTGTATCTAAAGCAATAACTTGACAGAGCCGCAAAGACATAAGCCTTGGACCACCCTGTTGGTGAGGCAATGAACCAGAAACTAGGAAGCAGGAAACGAAAAAAGACAAAAGACAGAATCCAAAGCAAAAAATAAAAAGAAAGAAAGCAAGAAATAAAGAGAATAATCAGAGAGAAGGGCAGAGATGGTTAGTGCAGAGAGGTACAGAGAAAGAAACTACAAAGAGAGAGACAGAGCACAAACAACAGGGATACAAAGAGAAAGAGGAACCTGTGGCGGATTCATTTTGATATTTGGCAAAACTAATACAATTATGTACAGTTTAAAAATAAAATTAAAAAAAAAAAAAGATTCACAACTGTTGAGAAGAAACACCTAAATTTCCTAGTGCTTCATGATGTAATTCAATACTAACTGTAGTCTTTTGATTACTGAAGATGTTTCTTGGGTTCATCCACAACACCAATTATCAAACACCTATAGTTATTAACCAATGATATTGTCCACTAGTAAAACGGAGTCAGAGATTTGTTAAAGGAAAGGACAGGATGGAATGTGAGCTGGAAGAGGGTGCTTTTTAGAAAGGATACCTGGGTATTATCAACCTACATTATTTCATCATCAAGTCTCTAGGGAACACCATCCATACATTCAGGTTTAAAAAGAAAACTTCTTCCTACAAGATTTTCAAAAAAAATTAAACTAATGTGACTTAAGGGTCTGACTATGCTAAAGGCTACACAAAGCAAATGAAAAAGAAGAGACATCATCCCTGCTTTCAGAAGTTTTGAAAGTTAAAAGATAAAAATGACAAATATTGTATATTATATTCAAACTAAAAAATATAAGTAAAAAGTAAAGACTTTACATTGTGTAAACATAAATCTAAGTGATTACCATAAGATTAGGGATGAAGAGATAACTGGATAATGTTTAAAAAGTATAAGAAAAATGGTTTCCTTTCCTCTTGGAGCAAATGACAAATTACCCAGATGTCTACCTTAACCTCATGGCTCATGGACAGGCAGGTGGATCAAAGTGCTGGGCTAATTATACTCCTTAGTTTATAGTATACCATCCTCATTGGCCTCTTCAAGGCAAATGTCTTATTTGCTTGTTTTTAATTTATTTATTCTATTTCCCCACCTGGGGATCTGGCAAAGAGACTGAGAACCCCCAGGTAATTTGACTTTGGAGGCCAGTGGGATTTGGTTACAGAACTTCCACAGGACTGGGAAAACACACTCTTGGAGGGCACAAACAAAAGCTTGTGTTCACCAGGACACAGGAGAAAGGAACAGTGTCCACAGAAGAGACTGAGCCAGACTTGCCCGTGAGTGTCCAGGTGTCTCTGACGGAGGCATGCGTTGGCAGTGGCCTGCTGCAGGGTCAGGGGCACTAAATACAACAGCACGTGCACAAGTCCCTTTAAAGGAGGTCACCATTAGCCTCATTACCCCTACTATAATTTGGCCTCAGGCCAAACAACAGTAAGGGAACACAGCCCCACCAATCAACAGAAAATTGGATTAAAGATTTACTGAGCATGGCCCCACGCATCCATCAGAGGGAAGACAGAAAGAAAACCACAATCACAGAAAACTAAGCAAACTGATCACACGGACCACAGCCTAACTCAATGAAACTATGAGCCATGCCCTGTAAGGCCACCCAAGACGGACGGCTATGAGCCATCCGTTTAGACAAAACGAGGTCCACTGGAGAAGGGAATGGCAAACCACTTCAATATTCTTGCCTTGAGAACTCCATGAACAGTATGAAAAGGCAAAAAGTAATTGTACCCAAGTACTTCAATTTGGACTCTTTTGTTGACTATGAGGGCTACTCCATTTCTTCTAAGGGATTCTTGCCCACAGTAGTAGATATAATGGTCATCTGAATTAAATTCACCGATTCCAGTCCATTTTAGTTCACTGATTCCTAAAATATCAATGTTCACTCTTGCCATCTCCTGTTTGACCACTTCCAATTTACCTGGATTCATGGACCTAACATTCCAGATTTCTATGCAATATTGTTCTTTACAGCATCAGACTTTACTTCCATCACCAGTCACATCCACAACTGGGTGTTGTTTTCACTTTGGTTTCATCTCTTCATTCTTTTTGGAGCTATTTCTGGTTCCAAATTAGGAAAGGAGTACATCAAGGATGTATATTGTCACCCTGCTTATTTAACTTATATGTGGAGTACATCATGTGAAATGCAGGGCTGGATGAAGCACAGCTGGAATCAAGATTGCTGGGAGAAATATCAATAACCTCAGATATGCAGATGACACCACCCTTATGGCAGAAAGTGAAGAGGAACTAAAGAACCTCTTGATGAAAGTGAAAGAGGAGAGTGAAAAAGCTGGCTTAAAACTCAACATTCAGAAAACTCAGATCATGGCATCTGGTCCCATCACTTCATGGCAAATAGAAGGGGAAACAATGGAAACAGTGAGAAACTATTTTCTTGGGCTCCAAAATCACTGCAGATGGTGACTGCAGTCGTGAAATTTAAAGATGCTTGCTCCTTAGAAGGAAAGCTATGACTAACCTAGACAGCATATTAAAAAGCAGACACATTATTTTGCTAACAAAGGTCCATCAAATCAAAGCTATGGCTTTTCCAGTAGTCATGTATGGATGTGAGAGATGGACCAGAAAAAAAGTTGAGTGCCAAAGAATTGACGCTTCTGAACTGTGGTGTTGGAGAAGATTCTTGAGAGTCCCTTGGACAACAAGGAGATCAAACCAGTCAATCCTTAAGGAAATTAGTCCTGAATATTCATTGGAAGGACTGATACTGAAGTTGAAATTCCAACCACTTTGGCCACGATGCAAAGAACTGACTCATTGGAAAAGACCCTGATGCTGGGAAAGATTTAAGGCAGCAGGAGAAGAGGACGATAGAGGATGAGATGGTTGGATGGCATCACTGACTCAGTAGACATTAGTTTGAGCAAGGTATGGGAGATGGTGATAGACAGGGAAGCCTGGTGTGCTGCAGTCCATGAGATCACAAAAGTCAGACACAAGTTAGTGACTGAACTGAACTGAACTGAACCAACTCTATTTTACCCCCATTCTTCATTCCTACTTCCAACCCATGTCCTGGGTAGGTAACTATTCTAAAGATGTTTTTTGCATATATGTCTTCTTGTAAAATATGAACTATAATTCTGCATACATGAAAAACTATATTTTTATGTATGCAACTATATTATGTATGCCATTCTATTTTTATTTTATTACACAGCTTTATACATGTAAGATATAACAATATAATACATCTATGTTGACATATATATATATATATATATTCCAGTTGGTTGCTTCCAGCTTCTGTATAGCATACCCTGGGGGGCATCTACCACATTTCACATGTCTCCTCTCCCAGTGATGGACCTCCAGATGAACCTTACCCCCACAAATAAGGCTACAATAATCATCCTGCATTCATGCCCTTAGGTAGTACATATGTGTACCTGTGTGAAAATTTCTTTGGGAAATACACTAAGGAAGTGAACTACTTGCTCACTGAGTATGAAAATATATTTAAGTGGACTAAATATTATCAGTTTGCTCCCCAGAATGGTGGCACCATGCTTCATGCCCACCAATCAATGTATAAGGGTCCCTATGTCACCACAGCACTACCAATACATTTTTACATCTCAGCTGTAAAATTATCTCATTATTTTTAAAACTTGCATTGATCTGATTACCATTAAGTTAAGATCTCTTTATACACTTGTCAACTTTCAGGCTTCCTCTTCTTTAAACTGCTTATTCAGAGCCTTAGTCCATTTTTCTAATAGGGTTACTGCCTTTTTCTTGTTGATTTCCAGTACTTCATAGCCTACATGTTAATCTAATAACAATTTTAGACAGTGTTAATATCTTCTCCCATTTCTCCATCTGCCTAACAGCTTTGTTGATGGTATCTTTCATTGAATAGTAACTTTTAATTCTGATGCAATCAAATTCAGGGATGTTTTCATCTTGTGGTTTGTGCTTTTTAAGTTATGTTTGTGTGAGAGTGTTAAGGCACATAGGAGACAGATATAGTGTCCCTCTTCTTGAGGAAACAACCAAGAGGAAAACAGATACACCTGCAAAGTATTGGCAGAAAGATCCACCAAGAGGCAAGGTGAAGAGGGAAGGTCATTGAGAAGCTATGACTTGAGACATGACTCTGCCACATATTACGTGCTGTGTTACTTTGGACAAAGTGCTGAACCTCCCAGAGCCTGCAATGTGTAAAGAGTGAACAACACCTATCCCAAAAGACAACATAAGTTACAGAATCTGCCAATGACTCATGTATAATAGATGCACTCTCAGTAAATGTGAGTTCCTTTATCCCCTTTCTTCTCATTCCCAATCCTGATGTGATGCTGAAGAACGAATTTGCAACTTGGGACACTTTAGAATCAGATCCTTCAGCTGACCCCACACCTCCAAATTCCAAGTACCATCGGTGGACATAGGCTCTTGAGAGCACTTCTGCCCATATTGCATTAGGTATCAGACAAAGATTAAGTCCTGACAAAACAAAAAAACAAACCAATAAAAAACAAAGTGAAAATGCTCTTTTCCTGATGATGCCAAAGGAAGAAAAGTGGACAGGTGCAAACAAATAATTATCTGATGATAAGATCTTGGGCATAAATTAGTTAGCACCTCGCTAAGAAATGGATCAAATGTAGAAGGCCTTCATTTGATGGATGTGCTGGGAGTATGCAGGAGGGCTATTTTAAATTCCCATAAGATTAATATGGTAAGAATTTGGTACAAGATTATGCTGTAGCTTTCCAGGCTTTCTGATCCATGTTGCTAAAATTTTCAAAAAGAATACACTGGTAAACAACCTCACCGTGATTTGATTGATGTTCATTTATCCTCCTCTTTCTTTCATGCCTTTACCTCAGATGCAAAGCAAACTTTAAATATCTTTTTAAAATCTGTAATATTTATCACAATCTACTCATCAAATCAATATCTAATTAATATGCATTAGTTTTACATTACTAGGTGCCATGCTGAAGGAGATACAAAGATAATGAAGATGTGCTTTTCCCTGGAGTAGGTCACAATTTCTCAAGAGATAATCATGTAAACAACTAACTATAGTAACCTGTGATCACTGTATAATACAAGCAAACAACGTGCTATGAGAATGAAGATGAAAGAACAATTACATTTATTTAGGTTTGTGTTCAAGAAAGGCTGAGAGAAGAGAGCCACCTTAAAAGAGTCTTTAAAATGGGTAGGAATTCTCTAAACAGAGAAGGGTTGGGTTGGGTTAGGATTAGGGTTGGGTTAGCAGAGATCCAGGCAGCAGTTTGTAAGTCAAGGAGGAATGAATATGTCCAGGCAAGAGCAGTTAGGATCATGTGGCTGAAGTTCAAGGTGGATGGCTTGGGAGAAACTAGACACAAGCCTAGAAACACAGCCTGGGGTCACTTTTTAAAAGGTCATAAGGATCTGAACTATACTCTGAAAAATGAAAAGCATTTAGGTAAGGGAGTTACACAGTGAGATCTCTATTTCACAAAGACAACTGAATCAGCAGTATGGAAACTGATTAAAATGAGACCGGAGTCAGGAGTCAGGAAAATCAGTTAGGAAGCAATTATAACACTGTAGGCAGGAGAACCCTGAGAATAGAGAAGTGGAGTCATGTGACATTTAAGTCTTGGTGACCAACTGAATGCTGGAGTGAGATAAATGGAAAGATTCATTCAACAAATATTTCTTAAATCTTTTCTGTATATGAGATACTATGTTAAGAGCTAAGACAGAGTTTATCAACTTTGGCACAACTGGCATTTTAGAATGGATGATTATTTGATGTGGGGTAAAGGGAGGCTTGTTCTGTACACTGTGAGATGTTTAGCAGTATTCCTGACCTCTACCCATTAAAGGCACTGCCTCTCAGTCACGACCATCGAAAATGTGTCCAGACATTGCCAAATTTCCCCTAAGGAGCAAATTATCCCCAGTTGAGAACCACTGAAACTGGGATCTCTAATTCTAAGAGGCTTATTACATTTAGAGAAATGCTTATGACATACACAAGTATAGGGTACAAAAAAGGGAGAAAAAAGGAAGTTGTCAATACTTCTTTGGGGATGAGTAAGCACAGAAAAAATCTCCATAGAAAAGGAGACATTAAAGCTGAATCCTTAAATAAGGGCATTCCTGGCATGGAAAAACAGACTGGTTCCAAATAGGAAAAGGAGTACGTCAAGGCTGTATAGTGTCACCTTGTCACCCTGCTTATTTAACTTCTATGCAGAGTACATCATGAGAAACGCTGGGCTGGATGAAGCACAAGCTGGAATCAAGATTGCCAGGAGAAATATCAACAACCTCAGATATGCAGATGACACCACCCTTATGGCAGAAAGTGAAGAGGAACTCAAAAGCCTCTTGATGAAAGTGAAAGAGGAAAGTGAAAAAGTTGGCTTAAAGCTCAACATTCAGAAAACTCAGATCATGGCATCTGGTCCCATCACTTCATGGCAAATAGATGGGTAAACAGTGGAAACAGTGTCAGACTTTATTTTTCTTGGCTCCAAAATCACTGCAGATGGTGACTGCAGCCATGAAATTAAAAGACACTTGGTCCTCGGAAGAAAAGTTATGACCAACCTAGACAGCATATTAAAAAGCAGAGACACTACTTTGCCGACCAAGGTCCATCTAATCAAGGCTATGGTTTTTCCATTAGCCATGTATGGATATGAGAGTTGGACTATAAAGAAGGCTGAGTGCCAAAGAACTGATGCTTTTGGACTACAGTGTTAGAAAAGACTCTTGAGAGTCCCTTGGACTGCAAGGAGATCTAACCAGTCTGTCCTAAAGGAAATCAGTCCTGAATATTCATTGGAAGGACTGATGCTGAAGCTGAAACTCCAATACTTTGGCCACCTGCTGTGAAGAACTGACTCATTTGAAAAGACCCTGATGCTGGGAAAGATTGAAGGCGGGAGGAGAAGGGGACAACAGAGGATGAGATGGTTAGATGGCATCACCAACTTGATGGACTTGAGTTTGCATAAACTCTGGAAGTTAGTGATGGACAGGGAGGCCTGGCGTGCTGCAGTTCATGGGGTCTCAAAGAGTTGGACACAACTAAGCGACTGAACTGAACTAAACTGGCAGGTGACAAAAACATGAAGGTAAGATACCAAATCCAATATTAGCAAAATTTTGAGGCTCTGAGCCTGAGCACCTGGGTGGTTGGCAATGATATTAATGAAGATGAGAAACACTGGAGAGACAGGATGCTCAATTTGTGGGTTTGCAAGACAACCAGTAGTTCTCAGAAATGCACGTAGAAAGTCTTCCTCCAGTTTTCCCCAGGTAGCTCTCAGTCTTAACCCGGACACACAAATTAATATACACTATAATACTCAAGTCTAGAAATGGAAAGCTTAAAAACATTAGCTCCAGTTACATAAGGAATCTGCTCCATAGCATGTGCCTAGAATACTTCTCTTTTAATATTTTGATCATCTTCACCCATCCCTTGTGGATTCTCAGAAAAACAACAGCCTTTCTAATCTAGAGAGATGTTATAGAATTATATGTCAGCCATTTTTCATTTTATAAGTGACAAAATTAAGGCCATAGAGATTAAATGACTGGGCCAAGGTCACAAAACTAGGTGGCTAAACCAAGGATACAGCATGGGTTTCCAGGGAGATGAGCTCTGCACCATAATACCTGTACCTAGAGGTCCTTTTATGCAGACCTTACCCTATCTCCTGGGGGAATTACACCTGATCCAGCCTAACTCTCCAGTCTTCTCAGAGCTTAAAATAGCCCAGTTGCCAGAGAATTGCTTATGTACCTTGAGCTCCATGGAAGAGGGAATGGGGTGAAAGTGAGTCTTAGAACACCACAGTAGACTCCAATGAGTAAAATTCACTTCCCCTTGGGTTTTTAAGGCCCCAGTGGAAATCAGTAACTTGGCTTAGTTTTCCCAGGCAGGGAGCCAGGGAAGAGCAGGCCCATCTACAAATAGAAGAAATAAGGATAAAAAAGAAAGGGAAATGAGAAAAAATGTTCAAAATAAGGTACAGACACGGGTATCATCACAGTACAGGTACCAGCAACTCTTGAGACAGATCAGCTTCAGTCAAATGGATAAAAAAGGAAATCTTAGAAGTGAAAATAACATTAAGTTATTTGTATGTGAGGCAATATAGTCTAATGACTAAAAGCACAAACTCTGGAATTTGACACTTGTTCACGCCTGAACTTGGCCTCTCACTAGTTGTGTAACCCTGGGCAAATTGTCTAATCTTCTGCAGTCTGCTTTTCTCATTTGTTGAAAACAAAACAAACAAAAACCTGTAGACCTTTAAAGACAGTTAAGAGGGTTAAAAAGGAAATATATAAGTACACACACACACACACACACACACACACACACACACACCCCAGTGTCTAACACAGATGAGCAGTAACAGAAGGCAATTAGGCAAACTCCTAGTTTACAATATAGAACCCAAGTGGAGGGCTCTCTAAAACCTTAGAGGACTCTTCCAATTATTCATACAGCCTCAGAGAGATCACAACTAGCCATCCCAGTGGTATATCCAGAATGCTGGAGTGAGAAACTTGGCAGATCTTCTTCCCTATGAAACATTTAACTGGGAAAAAATATTTTTAAAAAATCACTTAAAGTCTCTCAACATTGTCCTAAGGGCATATAGCAAGTAGAGCAACACTCATTCAAGAAAACACTCTATTAATAAATCTAAGTTAGAATTATGAGTCTGTAGCTTTTGGCAATGATCTGATTCCTTCTCCCATCCCCAGTTCCATGTTATAGAAACTCTATTATGGTCACTTCAACCATTTCTCTACCCAGCCTCTACTTGTCTGATAGAAACACTACACCAAGTATAGCCATGAGAGGACTGGAACCTGACCTGAACATCTTAGCTAGTTCATAGGCAGAGGTCCCACGGTGGGACAGGCAAGCTGAAAAGACCAGTAGCTACCACTCTTCCCTTCTAGCACCTGCCAGGGATGTCACTCTAGGGAAGCAGGCCACTATCACTGTGCTGAGCTCCTGGGAACTCCCAGGGAAGAGGTAAGCCAGGTGGATGAACTTCTTAACCAGGAACAAGGTTCTTAACCAGGGTGGTGATTTTATTTGGAACAGAAAACAGAGAATTCCATACCTGAGGATGTTGTTGCAAATGATGGAGAGCTTGGGAGATACTGATACTTCATGATACTGGGAGTTTCATGATACTGCTAGCAATAAGCTAAATGGAAGAACAATCAGAAAAAACAGCAACAACAACAACAACAACAAAAAACAGAAGGAGAAATAACAACCAAGAAAAGCCCTCCCTGGATCACAACAAACCCTGGGTTTGGGAAGGCTATATGCACATGTTCCTACTTAGAAACAATTGAAACTGGACATGGGTCAGATTGAAAACATTTTCCAAGCTGCACACAGATCCCTCAACAAAGGGCAGAGGCCCTACTGGCACAAGAGGCTTAAGTGCAACCTCTAACCAAATACTGGCTGTAAAATAAGCTATTCTGACACAGTGGAAAATACTATTAAACTGGGCTTAATATTAAAATCATATGCATCCTCACAAGCTGGAACGCTATGTGCATGTCCAAGGCTGTGACCTCTCAAGACTGATTGGAGAAGAGATGTTCAAGCTACTAGGCCCTGACTGAACCCGGGGCAAAAACATAATTCATTAGTTTTAATAACAGCCCTTAAACAACATAAATATCCAACAATAAGGGGTAAAAATATAACTGGCTAAGGGGACCTAAGCACAACCTTTGACCAGTAAGTGGCTTGTACAGACCTCAGGATGACACCTAGAGAGCCAGACTAAAGGGAAATAAAAGCAGTGTGAATAGGGACATCTGAATCTGTACACTTCGGGAGAAAGAGACTTCACAAAGTTAGTAAAACTAACTCATTAAGCAAATGAAGGACAAAACAATAAAAACAACATCAACCTCCAGTGGGCAGTGGAGAAGGAGCAAGAATCAGTATTCAGAATTGCTAAAATACATTATTTAAAATCAGTTTTAAACAACAACAAAAATAAATGGGACATGAAAAGAAGTAGGCAAGTGTGACCAATACACACACAAAAAAGCAGGCAAGAGAAACTGCCTGGAGGGGGTTAGTTGTCACGGACATAGACTTCGAAGCAGCTATTATAAACATGCTCAAGGAACTAAAGAATTAAAAGAAGGTATGACGACAATGTTTCATCAAATGGAGAATACCAATCAAAAGACGAAAATGAGAAAAAAGGCCAAAAGTTAATTGTGGAGTTGAATGGCAAAACCAGTACAATATTGTAAAGTAATTAGTCTCTAATTAAAATAAATAAATTTTTTAAAAAAGAGGAGAAAAAAGTAAAATAACTGAAAAGAAAAATTCAGTAGAGGGACTCAGTAGTATATTTAAGCTATCAGAAGAAAGAACTAATGAATTTAATGATAGATTGATACAGATTATGCAATCTGAAGAAAGGAGAGAGGGGGGAAAGAGAGGAAGAAAATAGGCAGAGCCTCAGAGAAGTGTGGGACATCATTAAGTGCACCAACATACTCATAACTGAAGTACCAGAAGGAGAAAAGAGCAAAGAGAGGGTAGAAAATATATGTATAGGAAAAAAAAGTTGAAAATTACCCAAATTGATGGAAAATATTAATCTATAAATGAAGTTCCACAACCTCTAATCAAGATAAAAGGAAAGAGTTTCCCACCTAGATACATCAAAATCAAAACACTGAAAACTGGAAACAAAGATAAAAATCTTGAAATCAGTAAGAGCAAAATGACTTGTCACGTAGAAGCATAGCTCATTTTACTGTCCTTCTCATATACTGCATTTTTCTTTTTAACAAACTGAAGGCTTATGGCAATCCTGTGTTGAGCAAGTCCACTGGTGCCATTTCCAACAGCATTATTTTTTAATTAAGGCATGCACATTTTTTAGACATACTGATACTACCCACTTAATGGACTATCAGATCAGATCAGATCAGTCACTCAGTCGGGTCCGACTTTTTGCGACCCCATGAATCGCAGCACGCCAGGCCTCCCTGTCCATCACCAACTCCTGGAGTTCACTCAGACTCACGTCCATCGAGTCAGTGATGCCATCCAGCCATCTCATCCTCTGTCGTCCCCTTCTCCTCCTGCCTCCAGTCCCTCCCAGCATCAGAGTCTTTTCCAATGAGTCAACTCTTAGCATCAGGTGGCCAAAGTATTGGAGTTTCAGCTTTAGCATCAGTCCTTCCAAAGAACATCCAGGACTAATCTCCTTTAGAATGGACTGGTTGGATCTCCTTGCAGTCCAAGGGACTCTCAAGAGTCTTCTCCAACACCACAGTTCAAAAGCATCAATTCTTTGGCGCTCAGCCTTCTTCACAGTCCAACTCTCACATCCATACATGACCACTGGAAAAACCATAGCCTTGACTAGATGGACCTTTGTTGGCAAAGTAATGTCTCTGCTTTTGAATATGCTGTCTAGGTTGGTCATAACTTTCCTTCCAAGGAGTAAGCGTCTTTTAATTTCATGGCTGCAATCACCATCTGCAGTGATTTTGGAGCCTAAAAAAATAAAGTCTGACACTGTTTCCACTGTTTTCCCATCTATTTCCCATGAAGTGATGGGGCCAGATGCCATGATCTTCATTTTCTGAATGTTGAGCTTTAAGCCAACTTTTTCACTCTCCTCTTTCACTTTCATCAAGAGGCTTCTGCCATAAGGGTGGTGTCATCTGCATATCTGAGGTCATTGATGTTTCTCCTGGCAATCTTGATTCCAGCTCGTGCTGGAATTATCCTTCAATTAAAAATAAATAAACTAAAAAAAGGATCCAATGAATTTTCAGGGCAGGAATAGAGACACAGACCTAGAGAACAGACTTTGGACACAGCAGGGTAATGAACTGTTGTTTAGTCGCTCAGTCACGTCCGACTCTTTGAGACCCCATGGACTGCGGCACACCAGGCCTCCTACACCATCACCAAGTGGGATTTATCCCAGGAATGTAAGGTTGGTTTAACATCTGAAAATCAATAAATGAAATGTATCCAATTCAATGGGGAAAAAGTAGTCTTTTCAACAGGTAATGCTAAGACAAATGAATAACCACAGCAAAAGAACAAAGTTGGATTCCTACCTCACATCTAAAATTAACTCACAAACCTAAATGTAAAAGCAAAAGTTATAGAACTCTTAGAAGAATAAATAAAAATAAGAATAAAACAGGAATAAATCTTTGTGACCTGGTTTCGGCAATGGTTTCTTAAATATAACAGTAAAAGTACAATCAACAGAAAACAATTAGAGGAACTGTGCTAATTCAGAATTAAAGACATTTCTGCAGGAAATACTACCATCAAGAAAGTTTAAAAAAAAAAAACACACAAAAACAATCCATAGAATGAGAAAGAACATTAGTAAATCACACTGATAAGAGACTTGCATCCAGAATACATGAAGAGCTTATGCAATTCAATAATAAAAATTCAACTAGCACAATTAAAAACTGGGCAAAGTGATTCCCCTGGTGGCCCAGGGGTTGAGAATACACCTGCCAATGCAGGGGACACAGGTTCAATCCCTGGTCCAGGAAGATTCCACACGCCAAACAGCAACTAAGCCCGTGGCCACAACTACTGAGCCCACGTGCCTAGAGCCCATGCTGTGTAATAAGAGAAGCCACTGCAACGAGATGCCGATGCTCTGCAACCAGAGAGTAGCTCCCACTCGCTGAAACTAAAGAAAGCCCACACACAGTACAAAACCCAGTACAGTCAATAATAAATAAACAACTTAAAAAAACTGGACAAAGGTTTCAAATAAATATTTCTCTGAAAAAGATGCACAAATGGCAAACAAGAACATGGAAAGGTGCCCAAAATCATTAGCCATTAGAGAAGTGCAAACGGAAACCACAATGAACATCACTTCATACCCACTAGAACAGCTGTAACCAAAAAGGCAGAAAACAAGTTCTGACACATATGTATAAAAATTAGAACACATGAGTGAAAATGTAAAATGGTGTGGTCAATTTGGAAAACAGCTTGGCAATTCCTCTGAAAGTTAAACAAAGAGTTATCACATACACAAGCAATTTCACTCTTTGGTATATACTCAAGAGAAATAAAGTACATACAAAAAACTTACACATGAATGTTTATAGCATTATTCTTAATAGCTGAAAGGTGGGAAAAAATGTTCATCAGTTGATCTATGGATAAATAAAATACAGTATATCTATAAAATGGAAAATTTTTCAATAATAAAAATGAATTAAGTATTGAACATGCTACAACGTGGATGAACCTAAAATACATGCTATGTGAAAAAATTCAGTCACAAAAGAAAATACTAGTGTATTACTTCATTCATGTGAATTATCCAAAAAAGGCAAATCCATAAAGACAGGAAATAAATTAGTGGTTGCCTGGGGCTTAGGTAGGAAAGGGATGAAGCATGACTGCTGATGAGTATAAAGTTTCTTCACGGGGTGATGAAATGTTCTTCAGTTAAGATTGTGCTAGTTCTGTGAATACATTAAAAACCACTAAAGTGTAAATGGGTGAGTCATTATGATATGGGAATTATATCTCAATAAAGATTTTTTTTTTTTGGCTGTGCCCAGTGGCATGCAGAACCTTAACTTCCCATCCAGGGATCAAACCTGTGCTCTCTGCAGTAGAAATGGGGGGTCTTAACCACTGAACCACCAGGGAAGTCCTGATACCTCAATGAAGATGCTTTTTTTTTTTTAATTTATTTTATTTATTTTAATTGGAGGCTAATTACTTTACAATATTGTATTGGTTTTGCCATATATCAACATGAATCTGCCACGGGTGTACACATGTTCCCCATCCTGACCCCCCCCTCCCTCCTCCCTCCCCGTACCATCCCTCTGGGTCATCCCAGTACACCAGCCCTGAGCATCCTGTATCATGCATACCTGGACTGGCAATTTGTTTCACATATGATATTATACATGTTTCAATGCCATTCTCCGAAATCATCCCACCTCGCCCTCTCCCACAGAGTCCAAAAGACTGTTCTATACATCTGTGTCTCTTTTGCTGTCTTGCATACAGGGTTATCGTTACCATGAAGATGCTTTTTAAAAGCTGACCATCTGCTTCTCTACTGGATGTTTCTCTTGGCATTAGAGAAGGTCAAAAGTTTTTAGAAAAGCTCAACTTTTTTTTTTTTTATCAACTACAGTTAACCCTTGAACAACACAGGTTTTAACTGCACAGGTCCACTTACACATAGATTTTTTTTTCAATAGTAAATACAACAGTACTACATGATCTGTAGTTGGTTGAATATGCAGATGCAGAAACTCATGGATACAGAAGAACCAAAGCATATATGGAGGGATGACTATAAGTTCTATGCAGATTTTTAACTGTGTGGAGGGTTGGTGCACCAACTCTACTATAGTTACTTTGCCATAGGAAAACTGTCCATGAATATATGCATAGTCCATGAACAATCCATTACTGATCAGTGGCTCACTGTTGGCTGCTTATACATTCCTGATCTAAGCATTTATATTGTCTGATGAAGCTGAGCCAGAGTGCTGCTGAGTAAAGACAGAACTCCATCCTAGACAACTCTTTACATTAGAGGCCTTGGGTTCTGTTAAAATAACTACTTGAAATCAATTCAATGTGCAAGACTCTGTCCCCTATTTCATTAATTTTAAGAAGTTCTGTTCATTGAGGCCACTTGAAAGAAATCATAACTTTGTGACCTATTTATATATATTGCATTCTCTACAAAATGATACTAATGTTATACTAGATAGAAATTATTAAGTGATTCAGTTCATAAGTATCATGGACCAATAGTAGATGCTTCATTTTAAAAAGTGACACTTTCAGAAAAGAGAGGGAGAAAAGGGAAGGGGAGAAAAAAGAGTATGAGTAAAGCACTCATGAAGCCAATGAAATGGAAAATGATTCTTTCTTTTTATCACCCAATTATAATGTGAACCATGCACACTATAATCAGTTATGTCACATGGCATTAGTTTTATAATGAACACAGCAAATTGACTTGAAAAAGCAAACCATACCTTCTGGGGGCGTTCCAATGCTGCTGCCAAGACCCAAAATAGCCATCTTGTGAATCCTCGGCTCCAGCATCACAGCAGATTCCTCTCCCCTCTCCCAGTGGGGTATTTTGACAGGCTCCAGGTGGACGTTCTCCAAGCCATCTCCCTTCAGGTTTTGCTGCATGATCTCGATGGCTCTTTCTAGGTTCTTGGAGCCACTTAGTCTGGGCCCAACAGTATCAACCAGAAGTGCCAGCCGCTCATAGGATCTGTTCTGGGCTTTACCATAAACAGTAAGGTTGATGATTGATTTAGCAACATCTCCATAGTGGGCTATTTCTTCTTTGATTTCTTGAAAAGTCCTCTGAGAGGGGCCATTCCCATATATAGCTTTCCCAGAGGCCAGGGGTAAAAGGTGAACAACACCGACAAACATGAAGAGAAGGAACTTCATTGTTTTTCCAGTCAGTTTTCTTCCTAAAATCATCTGTGTAAGGAAGAAATGTGTGTTAGGAGAAAAGAATCTCACAACTACCTGCCCATAACCCAGGGACTGCTTTTCAAATAGGAAAAACTGGTACCCTTATCAACTGGTACCCAGTTTCCATCAAATTCATAACTCCCAGGAATGAAGGAAAGAGACAGCAGTTGTCCTTATTGATAGCTTAGCATTTATTAAAACCACAAATCACATATTACCTAGAAATCAGTTTAAAATCTGCCAAAAGATGATAATAGGAAGATAACTAGGAAAGAGAGGAAGAAATAGTGGTAACAGTGATAGGAATGTGCTGTGCTGTGCTTAATCATGTCCGACTCTTTGTGACCCCATGAACTGCAGCTTGGCAGGCTCCTCTGTCCATGGGATTCTCCAGGCAAGAATACTGGAGTTGGTTGCCACGCCCTCCTCCAGGGGATCTTCCCAACCCAGGTCTCCTGCATCGCAGGCAAATTCTTTACCGACTGAGCCACCAGGGAAGCCCAGTGATAGGGCTAGGGCAGTGTTATCTGCTACCCCTTTTTCTGAACAGTAGTAGTGCTCAGTTGTGTCCAGCTCTTTGCAACCCCATGGACTGTAGCCCCCCAAGGCTCCTCTGTCTATGGGATTGGAGTGGGTTGCCATTGGCTTCTCCGGGGGATCTTTCTGACCCAGGGATCGAACCCACATCTCTTGCATCTCCTGCATTGGCAGGCAGATTCTTTACCACTAATGCCACCTGGAAAGCCCTTCTTCTAAACAGAATATGACCCAAATCCATTTCAGAGTTCCCTCTGCCTGAAAGGCCTATTGGAACTCATCCTTTGAGGCCCTTTCACATGTTACCTTTTCTTGATCCTCTCCCTAACCCTATCCCCTCCACATCCTTTAATCCTCACAACTCTATAAGACAGTTTCTTATTATTACCTTCATATTAGAATTGAGGATTCTGAGATAGTGAGAGATTAAGTAACTTTCCAAAGACACACAAAGACTTTCTAGCTCTAGAGACCATGATGTAAACAGTGCTACTCAAAGTATGGTTTGTGGACCAATGCCAGTCCACAGCTGTTTTTCCACAAAATATAAATACAAAGATTAAGAATAAACATATTCAGGGCTTCCCTGGTGGTCCAGTGATGAAGGATCCACCTTGAAATGCAGGGGGCACGGGTTCTATCCCTGGTCGGGGCACATCCCATGTGCTGCAGGGGAACTAAGCCCATGAACCACGACTACTCCACAACTACTAAGCCCGTGCTCTGGAGCCGCCAGCTGCAAGTACTGAGCCCACATGCTGAAACTACTAAGGCCCAAGCACCCTCAACCCTGTGCTCCTCAACAAGAGAAGCCACCCCAGTGAGAAGCCTGGGCACCGCTAGAGAAAGTCAGAGAGCGGCAACAAAGACCGAGCGCAACCGAAAATAGAGTAAACACACTTAGTGCTGTGCAACACAGTAGCTAATAGTCTAATGAGGTGATTACAATTTAAATTAAATTAAATAATCAGCTTCTCAGTCACACTAGCTGCATTTCAAATGCTCAGTACCCACATGTGACTAGTGGATGTTGCATTGGGCAGCACAGCAAGAACATTCTATCATCATAGGAAGTTCCACTGAATAGCACTAGCCCAGACACCTTTATAGACAATTGACAGAACAACGGTGTATTTGTCAAATCTAGTAACTAAAAAATCGTACTTTCCTTTGTATAACTCATTTTATTTTTCTAATTCACTATTATATTTTGCAAAAGTATCAGTCTGAAACAAATTCTAAATTTAAGAATCTGGTCCTTCATGACAGATATTTTGAGAAGCATAGTCATAAACTACTATAAGAATAAATTCCAAATTCAGACAGACAGCATACAAGGCCTCTCAAAATATGGTTCCAACAACCACCTCAAGCTCATCTCTCCACCTGCCCCTCTAGAGTGCACACGTTTCACTCTCATTCTCATTTCTTCTCTCTCCCTCTCTCTCTCTCACATGCACCGACACATGTACACCCCTAAGCTTTGAGAAATTGAGCACCTAAAGTGTGGCTAGTCCAAACTGAGATGTTTTGTACATGTAAAACATATACCTGATTTGATCTTTAAAATCAACTACTTCATACTTAAGTATGAGCAAACAACATAAATATTTCAGATATACTGGATTAAATATATTATTACTAATCTCACCTATTTCTTTTTACTTTTTAATATGGCTATTAGAAATTTTTACCTTATATAACATTTATATTTATAATTAGCAATATTCTACCTACACTGAAGTGGACCCTGTTCTTCAAATACCCAGGTCCTTTCATAACTCTGGGACTCTACTTACGTTTATTCCCTTTTATTGCAAGGACCTTCCTTCTCTCTTTTTTTTTTTTTAATTTTATTTTTAAACTTTACATAATTGTATTAGTTTTGCCAAATATCAAAATGAATCCATCACAGGTATACATATGCTCCCCATCCTGTACCCTCCTCCCTCCTCCCTCCCCATACCATCCCTCTGGGTCATCCCAGTGCACTAGCCCCATGCATCAAGTATTGTGTATCAAACCTGGAGTGGCATCTCGTTTCATACATGATATTTTACATGTTTCAATGCGATTCTCCCAAATCTTCCCACCCTCTCCCTCTCCCACAGAGTCCATAAGACTGTTCCATACATCAGTGTCTCTTTTGCTGTCTCATACACAGGGTTATTGTTATCATCTTTCTAAATTCCATATATATGCGTTAGTATACTGTATTGGTGTTTTTCCTTCTGGCTTACTTCACTCTGTATAATAGGCTCCAGTTTCATCCACCTCATTAGAACTGATTCAAATGAATTCTTTTTAATGGCTGAGTAATACTCCATTGTGTATATGTACCACTGCTTTCTTATCCATTCATCTGCTGATGGACATCTGGGTTGCTTCCATGTTCTGGCTATTATAAACAGTGCTGCGATGAACATTGGGGTACACGTGTCTCTTTCCCTTCTGGTTTCCTCAGTGTGTATGCCCAGCAGTGGGATTGCTGGATCATAAGGCAGTTCTATTTCCAGTTTTTTAAGGAATCTCCACACTGTTCTCCATAGTGGCTGTACTAGTTTGCATTCCCACCAACAGTGTAAGAGGGTTCCCTTTTCTCCACACCCTCTCCAACATTTATTATTTGTAGACTTTTGGATCGCAGCCATTCTGACTGGTGTGAAATGGTACCTCATAGTGGTCTTGATTTGCATTTCTCTGATAATGAGTGATGTTGAGCATCTTTTCATGTGTTTGTTAGCCATCTGTATGTCTTCTTTGGAGAAATGTCTATTTAGTTCTTTGGCCCATTTTTTGATTGGGTCATTTATTTTTCTGGAGTTGAGCTGGAGGAGTTGCTTGTATATTTTTGAGATTAGTTGTTTGTCAGTTGCTTCATTTGCTATTATTTTCTCCCATTCTGAAGGCTGTCTTTTCACCTTGCTGATAGTTTCCTTTGATGTGCAGAAGCTTTTAAGATCAATTAGGTCCCATTTGTTTATTTTTGCTTTTATTTCCGATATTCTGGGAGGTGGGTCATAGAGGATCCTGCTGTGATGTATGTCAGAGAGTGTTTTGCCTATGTTCTCCTCTAGGAGTTTTATAGTTTCTGGTCTTATGTTTAGATCTTTAATCCATTTTGAGTTTATTTTTGTGTATGGTGTTAGAAAGTGTTCTAGTTTCATTCTTTTACAAGTGGTTGACCAGTTTTCCCAGCACCACTTGTTAAAGAGATTGTCTTTAATCCATTGTATATTCTTGCCTCCTTTGTCAAAGATAAGGTGTCCATATGTGCGTGGATTTATCTCTGGGCTTTCTAGTTTGTTCCATTGATCTATATTTCTGTCTTTGTGCCAGTACCATACTGTCTTGATAACTGTGGCTTTGTAGTAGAGCCTGAAGTCAGGTAGGTTGATTCCTCCAGTTCCATTCTTCTTTCTCAAGATCGCTTTGGCTATTCAAGGTTTTTTGTATTTCCATACAAATTGTGAAATTATTTGTTCTAGCTCTGTGAAGAATACTGTTGGTAGCTTGATAGGGATTGCATTGAATCTATAAATTGCTTCGGGTAGTATACTCATTTTCACTATATTGATTCTTCCAATC
Organism: Bos indicus; assembly: GCF_029378745.1. Lineage (NCBI taxonomy): Eukaryota > Metazoa > Chordata > Mammalia > Artiodactyla > Bovidae > Bos > Bos indicus. Next base: position 67,741,318 of record NC_091773.1, read on the forward strand.
CACGAACATGGTATATTTCTCCATCTATTAGTGTCCTCTTTGATTTCTTTCACCAGTGTTTTATAGTTTTCTATATATAGGTCTTTAGTTTCTTTAGGTAGATATATTCCTAAGTATTTTATTCTTTCCGTTGCAATGGTGAATGGAATTGTTTCCTTAATTTCTCTGTTTTCTCATTATTAGTGTATAGGAATGCAAGGGATTTCTGTGTGTTGATTTTATATCCTGCAACTTTACTATAGTCATTGATTAGTTCTAGTAATTTTCTGGTGGAGTCTTTAGGGTTTTCTATGTAGAGGATCATGTCATCTGCAAATAGTGAGAGTTTTACTTCTTCTTTTCCAATTTGGATTCCTTTTATTTCTTTTTCTGCTCTGATTGCTGTGGCCAAAACTTCCAAAACTATGTTGAATAGTAATGGTGAAAGTGGGCACCCTTGTCTTGTTCCTGACTTTAGAGGAAATGTTTTCAATTTTTCACCATTGAGGATAATGTTTGCTGTGGGTTTGTCATATATAGCTTTTATTATGTTGAGGTATGTTCCTTCTATTCCTGCTTTCTGGAGAGTTTTTATCATAAATGGGTGTTGAATTTTGTCAAAGGCTTTCTCTGCATCTATTGAGATAATCATATGGTTTTTATTTTTCAATTTGTTAATGTGGTGTATTACATTGATTGATTTGCGGATATTGAAGAATCCTTGCATCCCTGGGATAAAGCCCACTTGGTCATGGTGTATGATCTTTTTGATGTGTTGTTGGATTCTGATTGCTAGAATTTTGTTAAGGATTTTTGCATCTATGTTCATCAGTGATATTGGCCTGTAGTTTTCTTTTTTGGGGGGATCTTTGTCAGATTTTGGTATTAGGGTGATGGTGGCCTCATAGAATGAGTTTGGAAGTTTACCTTCCTCTGAAATTTTCTGGAAGAGTTTGAGCAGGATAGGTGTTAGCTCTTCTCTAAATTTTTGGTAGAATTCAGCTGTGAAGCCGTCTGGACCGGGGCTTTTGTTTGCTGGAAGATTTTTGATTACAGTTTCAATTTCCGTGCTTGTGATGGGTCTGTTAAGATTTTCTATTTCTTCCTGGTCCAGTTTTGGAAAGTTGTACTTTTCTAAGAATTTGTCCATTTCTTCCACGTTGTCCATTTTATTGGCATATAATTGTTGATAGTAGTCTCTTATGATCCTTTGTATTTCTGTGTTGTCTGTTGTGATCTCTCCATTTTCATTTCTAATTTTATTGATTTGATTTTTCTCCCTTTGTTTCTTGATGAATCTGGCTAATGGTTTGTCAATTTTATTTATCCTTTCAAAGAACCAGCTTTTGGTTTTGTTGATTTTTGCTATGGTCTCTTTTGTTTCTTTTGCATTTATTTCTGCTCTAATTTTTAAGATTTCTTTCCTTCTACTAACCCTGGGGTTCTTCATTTCTTCCTTTTCTAGTTGCTTTAGATGTAGAGTTAGGTTATTTATTTGACTCTTTTCTTGTTTCTTGAGGTGTGCCTGTATTGCTATGAACTTTCCCCTTAGGACTGCTTTTACCGTGTCCCACAGGTTTTGGGTTGTTGTGTTTTCATTTTCATTCGTTTCTATGCAAATTTTGATTTCTTTTTTGATTTCTTCTGTGATTTGTTGGTTATTCAGCAGCGTGTTGTTCAGCCTCCATATGTTGGAATTTTTAATTGTTTTTCTCCTGTAATTGAGATCTAATCTTACTGCATTGTGGTCAGAAAAGATGCTTGGAATGATTTCTATTTTTTTGAATTTACCAAGGCTAGCTTTATGGCCCAGGATGTGATCTATCCTGGAGAAAGTTCTGTGTGCACTTGAGAAAAAGGTGAAATTCATTGTTTTGGGATGAAATGTCCTATAGATATCAATTAGGTCTAACTGGTCTATTGTATCATTTAAAGTTTGTGTTTCCTTGTTAATTTTCTGTTTAGTTGATCTATCCATAGGTGTGAGTGGGGTATTAAAGTCTCCCACTATTACTGTGTTATTGTTAATTTCTCCTTTCATACTTGTTAGCATTTGTCTTACATACTGCGGTGCTCCCGTGTTGGGTGCATATATATTTATAATTGTTATATCTTCTTCTTGGATTGATCCTTTGATCATTATGTAGTGACCTTCTTTGTCTCTTTTCACAGCCTTTGTTTTAAAGTCTATTTTATCTGATATGAGTATTGCTACTCCTGCTTTCTTTGGGTCCCTATTTGCATGGAAAATCTTTTTCCAGCCCTTCACTTTCAGTCTGTATGTGTCCCCTGTTTTGAGGTGGGTCTCTTGTAGACAACATATGTAGGGGTCTTGTTTTTGTATCCATTCAGCCAGTCTTTGTCTTTTGGTTGGGGTATTCAACCCATTTACGTTTAAGGTAATTACTGATAAGTATGATCCCGTTGACATTTACTTTATTGTTTTGGGTTCGAACTTATACACTGTTTTTGTGTTTCCTGTCTAGAGAATATCCTTTAGTATTTGTTGGAGAGCTGGTTTGGTGGTGCAGAATTCTCTCAGCTTTTGCTTGTCTGAAAAGCTTTTGATTTCTCCTTCATACTTGAATGAGATCCTTGCTGGGTACAATAATCTGGGCTGTAGGTTATTTTCTTTCATCATTTTAAGTATGTCTTGCCATTCCCTCCTGGCTTGAAGAGTTTCTATTGAAAGATCAGCTGTTATCCTTATGGGAATTCCCTTGTGTGTTATTTGTTGTTTTTCCCTTGCTGCTTTTAATATTTGTTCTTTGTGTTTGATCTTTGTTAATTTGATTAATATGTGTCTTGGGGTGTTTCGCCTTGGGTTTATCCTGTTTGGGACTCTCTGGGTTTCTTGGACTTGGGTGATTATTTCCTTCCCCATTTTAGGGAAGTTTTCAACTATTATCTCCTCAAGTATTCTCTCATGGTCTTTCTTTTTGTCTTCTTCTTTTGGAACCCCTATGATTCGAATGTTGTAGCATTTAATATTGTCCTGGAGGTCTCTGAGATTGTCCTCATTTCTTTTAATTCATTTTTCTTTTATCCTCTCTGATTCATTTATTTCTACCATTCTATCTTCTAATTCACTAATCCTATCTTCTGCCTCTGTTATTCTACTATTTGTTGCCTCCAGAGTGTTTTTAATTTCATTTATTGCATTATTCATTATATATTGACTCTTTTTTATTTCTTCTAGGTCCTTGTTAAACCTTTCTTGCATCTTCTCAATCCTTGTCTCCAGGCTATTTATCTGTGATTCCATTTTAATTTCAAGATTTTGGATCAATTTCAATATCATTATTCGGAATTCTTTATCAGGTAGATTCCCTATCTCTTCCTCTTTTGTTTGGTTTGGTGGGCATTTATCCTGTTCCTTTATCTGCTGGGTATTCCTCTGTCTCTTCATCTTGTTTAAATTGCTGATTTTGGGGTGTCCTTTCTATATTCTGGCAGTTTGTGGAGTTCTCTTTATTGTGGCTCTTCCTCGCTGTGTGTGGGTTTGTACAGGTGGCTTGTCAAGGTTTCCTGGTTAGGGAAGCTTGTGTCGGTGTTCTGGTGGGTGGAGCTGTATTTCTTCTCTCTGGAGTGCAATGAAATGTCCAGTAATGAGTTATGAGATGTCTGTGGTTTTGGGGTGACTTTGGGCAGCTTGTATCTTGAGGCTCAGGGCTGTGCTCCTTTGTTGCTGGAGAATTTGCTTGGTATGTCTTGCCCTGGAACTTGTTGGCCCTTGTGTGGTGCTTGGTTTCAGTGTCGGTATGGAGGCGTTTGATGAGCTCCTGTCAATTAATGTTCCTTGCGGTCAGGAGTTCCCTGGAGTCAGGGTTTGGACTTAAGGCTCCTGCTTCTAGTTATCGGTCTTATTTTTACAGTAGTTTCCAAACTTCTCCTTCTATACAGCACCATTGATGAAACATCTACGTTAAAGATGAAAAATTTCTCTACTGTGAGGGTCACTCAGAGAGGTTCACAGCGTTACATGGAGAAGAGAAGAGGGAGGAGGGAGTTAGAGGTGACCCAAATGAGATGAGGTGGAATCAATAGTGGAGAGAGTGGGGTAGCCAGTAGTCACTTCCTTATGTGCACTCCACAACTGGACCACTCAGAGATGTTCACGGAGTTATACAGAGAAGAGAAGGAGGAGGAAGGAGACAGAGGTGGCCAGAGGGATAAAAGGGGGGAATGAAAAGGAGGGAGACAGATCCAGCCAGTAATCAGTTCCCTAAGTGTTCTCCACCATCTGGAACACACATAAACTCACAGAGTTGGGTGGAGTAGAGAGGGGTTAGGGAGGAGACACAGGCAACCTGGTGGAGAAAAAGGAGAGTCCAAAGGGAGAGAGAGCAGTCAAGCCAGTAATCTCGCTCCCTAGTGAAAAATGGGTCCTGAAGATTGGGTTCTTAAAGGTACAAAATTGGTAACAAATACATAAAAGCAAAAATTAAAAATCTAGAGTAGAGTTTGGAATTTCAAAAATATGATGTTAAAGAAAAGAAGAAGGAAAAGAAAGAGAGAAAAAACGAACAAAGAAAAACAATCAAGGTCGCAAAAATTATAAAGAAAATACAGGTACAAAATTGATAACTAATACCAAAAAGCAAAAATTAAAAATCTAGAGTAGAGTTTGGAATTTCAAAAATACCATGTTAAAAGAAAGGAAGAAGAAACATAAAGAAAGCAAACAAACAAAAACAATGTCGCAAAAATTATAAAGAAAATACAGGTACCAATTTGATATCAATACAAAAAAGCATAAATTAAAAATCTAGAGTAGAGTTTGGAATTTCAGATATACAATGTTATATAAAAGAAGAAGAGAATGAAACAGAAAAAAAAAGTCACAGAAATTATTAAAAAAAAAAAACTGTAGGTACAAAATTGATAACATATACCAAAAAGCTAAAATTAAAAAACTAGAGTAGAGTTTGGAATTTCAAAAATACAATGTTAAAGAAAAGAAGAAGAAAAAAACAAAAACAAGGTCAAAAAATTATAAAATATATATATATGAAGTTTGCTGAAGAAGAAAAAAATAGGGTCTTTTTTTTTTTGCAAAGTAATAGGTTATAAAAGTGAAAATTAAAGGAACAATAGAGGACTTAAAAATTTTTTTTAATTAAAAAAAAAAGAAAGAAAGAATGATCGTAAAAATAGTAAAAATATATCTAGGACTTTCTCTGGTTTTGTTGTATGGTGGGTTCAGTTCATTTTTGGCTAGTTCCTTGGTCCGACTTATATTTCTCAAGATCTATAGGCCCCTTCCTATGTAGTCCATAGTAACCACGGGGTTTTAATCTATTGCCCGTAGCTTCCAAGGCGTTTCCCTCTGTTATAACTTCTTCTGTTTGCTGGTCTCTTCAGTGTCTGGCTTCTGCCCTGACACAAAGGGGACGGTGGGGGAAACTTTTTTTTTTTTTTTTTTAGGCTCATTTGTTCAGTCACGCTATGGGGAGGGAGGGAGGGATGCTGCAAACAATTAACACTGGCGTGCGCTCGCAGTGCCTCAGCCACACTGGGTCTGCCCCCGCTCACGGCGCGTGTAGCCTCCCTGCCCACACTGCTCGGGCTCTAGGTTGTTCCGCCGAGAACAATCCGAGGCCGGCCCTGGGCTGCATGTACCTCCCAGGTCCAAGCCGCTCAGGTTCAGGCACTCGGGTAGTCCTCAGAGGCGCAGACTCAGTTGGGCCTGCGTTTTGTGCTCTTCCCAGGTTCGAGCAGCTCAGGTGATGAGGTGTTTGGCGAACGCCAATGCTGCGACTTATCGCCTCCCCGCCACTCCGTTATCTGGGTGTAAAACCGGCGCACCTTCTCAGGCAGATGTTGACCGTCCAGACCCCCAAGAAGTTTTAGTTAGCAAAGAAGCCTGCTTACAGTTTTATAGATAATGTCTCTCTGGGGCTGCGATTTCCCCCTTCCGGCTCTGGCTGCCTGTAACCGGAGGGGGAAGGTCTGCAGCCGGCTATCTCTGTTCAGTCCTTTGTTCCGTGCGCGGGCCTGGCGGTGTCTTAGGTTGGGGCTGGCTTTTCGCGTGGTAGATATCCCACAGTCTGGTTTGCTAACCCATATTATTTCGCTCAGATAGCGCTCAGGGTATTCAGGCCAGATTCTTACTCTCAGCGATGCAGCCGGCGCCGCGCCTCCCTGCCCAGCCCCCGCTTGCTAATGGCGTGTGCAGGCGTCTGTGCTGCTTCTCCGCTGGGGGAGTTACCGTAGGGCTCGCAATCTGCGAGTTTTAATTGTTTATTTTTTCTCCCTGTTATGTTGCCCTCTGTGCTTCCAAAGCTCGGCACAGATTCGGCATTGAGAAGGTTTCCTGGTGTTTGGAAACTTCTGTCTTTTTAAGACTCCCTTCCCGAGACGGAACTCCGTCCCTCCCTCTTTTGTCTCTTTTTTTGTCTTTTATATTTTTTCCTACCTCATTTCGAAGAGTTGGGTTGCTTTTCTGGGTGCCTGATGTCCTCTGCCGGCATTCAGAAGTTGTTTTGTGGAATTTACTCGACGTTTAAATGCTCTTTTGATGAATTTGTGGGGGAGAAAGTGTTCTCACCGTCCTACTCCTCCGCCATCTTGGCTCCTCCCCCACCTTCCTTCTCTTCACCCTGCTCCCTTTCTGTCACATATTTATATTCACTCTTCAATCAGAATACATTAAAAATCACCTCTTCTATGGGGCCTTGCCAAACAATACCCCAGAGGTACATGCATCATTTCTGTGTGTCTACCATAACTAACTCTGTGTGTATGTGTGTGTGTGTTAGTTGCTCAGGCATATCCAACTCTTTGGATATGACTCCATGGACTGTAGCGTGCCAGGCTCCTCTGTCCATGGATTTCTCCAGTCTAGAATACTGGAGTGGGTTGCCATTCCCATCTCCAGTGGATCTTCCCGACCCAGGGTTTGAATCTGGGTTTGCTGCACTGCAGGCAGATTGTTTACCATCTGAGACATCAGGAAAGCCCATAATTAACTGTATTATTAACTAATATATTTATTTATAAATCTGTCTCTCCTGCTCTCAAAGTCAAGCAGGGTAAATTACTCATCATTTCATCATTATATCCATACATAAGCACTCAATACTTTTTATGAAGGAGTTAATAATACTTTAATCTCCCTAGGTCTCAGCCTCCCTAGAGTACGAGAGTACTTGTCTTTGCCTCCTTCGCAAAGAAGCTATAGGAATTAAAAACTTGATATCATATTTAAAATTATTTTGAAAAATTATAAAACTATACATTGCTGCTGCTTCTCTTTCATTATAACTACAGTTGACCCCTGAACTACAGTTGATCTGGTGTGAGCTTCCCAGGTCCACTAATAGGCAGATTTTTTTCTGATAAATACTACAGTAGTACAAGATCCAGGGTTGATTGAATCTGTGTATGCAGAACCATGGATCCAGAGGGCTGACTGTGGGATTTCAGGGTCCACCATGGGTCCTAGAACCAATACCTCTCCTTGTTCAAAGGTCAACACATAGGTTTTTTTCATTTCTACAGGTACTGTACTGATGCTTGTGTTAAAAGTTAAATTTCATTAAACCATCAAAACATTTCACCAGATTGAAATTTATAAGAAAAGAAAAAAAGAGGTTCATAAGTTATCTATTAATTAGCACTAACCACAAGTATCTACTTCTTATTAAAAAAATTCTCTAAGCCTTCTGCAAACATTAATTAATGATTTCATAATACATTTCTAGTGATGGATTAGAATCATATTATGACAACACTGTAGAGATACCAGTGAACTTAGGGATCCCTAGTCCATACCCTCCTTTTATAGAACGTTAATCAAGGCCTGTGATATAATTCCCAGGCAGCTGACAAGCCAGCAACTACAATCAACCAGGTAAGTGGTCCAACTAGCACATACTTCCTAAAGGATTAAGAATGATTTTCTTATAGGAAGGGCTTCCCTGATAGCTCAGTTGGTAAAGAATCTGCCTGCATTGCAGGAGACCCTGGTTAGATTCTTGGGTCAGAAGGTCTGCTGCAGAAGGGATAGGCTACCCACTCCAGTATTCTTGAGCTTCCCTTGTGGCTCAGCTGGTAAAGAATCCACCTGCAATGAGGGAGACCTGGGTTTGATCCCTGTGTTGGGAAGATCCCCTGGAGAAAGGAAAGGCTACTCACTTCAGTATTCTGGCCTGGAGAATTCTACTGGTATAGTCCGTGCAGTCACAGAGTCAGACAAGACTGAGCCACTTTCACTTTCTTATAGGGAATTATATGCATTAACATATAATAGAAGTTCAGTGAAGGATACCTAAAGGCAGTCTGAGAAGCAAATACACATAATAAAATATATGTATATAGAGTAGCACCAGAACAAAGAGAACAAAGGGGATCATGAAAAGCTACAGAAAAGACATAATATCTGAAGACAGGCTCAAGAAATGGCTGCTGCTGCTAAGTCACTTCAGTAGTGTCCGACTCTGTGCGACCCCATAGACAGCAGCCCACCAGGCTCCTCTGTCCCTGGGATTCTCCAGGCAAGAATTCTGGAGTGGGTCGCCATTTCCTTCTGCAATGCATGCATGCATGCTAAATCGCTTCAGCTGTATCCGACTCTGTGCGACCCCATAGACAGCAGCCCAGCAGGCTCCTCTGTCCACAGGATTCTCTAGGCAAGAATACTGGAGTGGGCTGCCATTTCCTTCTCCCCAAGAAATGGCTACAGAAGCAGAAAAAAATGAATGGCATCCCTATCAGAGGGCCACCAGAACATCATCTGTTCGTCAATCCTGGTTGTCCAGAAAATAATGGGGCCTGAGTCTATCATCTTTACATCTTTTTGCATATATGTCAACTGAATTAATAGGTAACACATCATTTTGATAATAATTCTTAATGCTTCTTAACATGGTCAGTTAAATAAATTTTGACATTGAAAATGATATAATTACTTTAAAACATAATTCAGTATCTTTGAGTATTGTTCTGAGTACCTTAACTTCACTGTTTCTTTAAATCCCACAAATGCAATAAATACTTATTTTTAAAAGGAATTTAAATTTTTTTTCCCAATGGATCAGTTTTTCCCTGAGTATAAAATTTTCTAAGATCTAAGGCACAAAACAATGCATTACACAAGAAATCACCTAGAATATTTGACATAAGTAAACACTAAATACATGTTAGTTGATTCTAAACCTAGTTCTCCTCTGTAACATAATCAGAAAATTACCAATGTAATACTTGGCTAGAATGCGTAATTATATATCTCTCCAATGGAGCACTACAAGAATATTATAGTTTATTTTATTATTATTGTTTTTAGAAAGGTACATTAGCCCAACTAAGATATGTCCTCACTAATAACTAGCATAAATAATTATAACAACTAACAGTCTATATTTGGGGAGGTAAGAAAAATGGACCAAGATATTTCTATATCACATTCCACTCAAGAAAAAAACAAAAATATCATATATAATTTAAAAACACAAGGACTATATAAAATTTGTACAAATCTGATATACAATTTGTACAAATCTGATACATTTGTACATTCCTAGCAAGAAATAAAGGATTAAAATAGTGAAATATACAAACAGAGTAAGACTAAATAAAAGCCAATAATCAAAAACAACTTGAAGAAATTTGTTCCTAATTCGCAGATTTAGGAACAAATTCTCAAACAAATGTTTGAGAATTACTCATCTCAAACATTTCCCCATTATAATTGTAAACGGAGCTTCATTTCTCCAGCCATTTAACAGGAATGTACTGAGCACCTTACCTACTAAGCACCAAAGACACAAATGTTTAAGATAATACTCATACCCTCAAACAGCCGTCAAGTATAGTAAAGAGACAGATAACGTGAAAACCAGATAACTGAGATGGTTACAAGGTTCTGTGAAAACAAAGTGGAGGGGCGGTTAGGAGGAGTTTCCTGGTGAAAAAGGCACTGTAACAGGGGACTTAATAAACAGTTCCCACCACATGTGTAGGAAAAGGAATGGAGGCAGGGATGGAGGGAGGGGTGGAGGGAGGGAGGGATGGAAGAAGGAAGGAAGGATAGTTTTCTTTTTGATCTTCAGTACGACCTGCTCCTTAGCACAAAGAATCCACACAGATTCCACATCAGGACAAGGACAGCATGTAGTTCCTCAAAATCCCCAATCAAGCCACTAGTTATTACTTATGTGGGTTATTCCTTGGAATTTTCACAGAGGGAAAAATAACCCATGCTTACAAAACATGTGTTTGTCAAATAATTCATTTACAAAGACATTCAAGATTTTATTTAATATCCCTAAAATACTAATAACCCGATTGAAAAAAAAAATCTAGCACACTCTTGAGCAAATTATAGGACACTTGAAAAAACACACACTTTTAAAATATTATTTTTGTACACAAAAGTTTGAAGTCATTGTTCCTTTACTTGAATTCCAACTGTAGAAATATTAAATGCTATACTCTTCAAAATCTTAAGCAACTATTTTAAAACACTCATGCTGTATCATGTCTTTGAATTCAGAAAGTTACATATTCAAAGGAACCTTTGGAGCACTGTTTGAAAAAAGACTTTCTTTTCATATATTGCCTTCATGAGCCATAGTTACAGATTATCTTTTTCACAAAAAGAGATAAAATTGAAATGTCATTTTCATTCTTTTCTACTTAAATTTGGAAGGAAACTTAAACAAAACCAACTTTGCTTCTGCTGTGAATTATATTCTCTCTAATAATAGGTTTATATTTTGAGGAAACAAAACAAAATCCTTGCTTCTATTTCTAAATCTTTTCCCTGAAATATTATTGTTTGAAAATGTCTCAGGCTATGCTAGAAATGCCACAATGAATAGACTAAGTGAAGTGGAAAAGGACACAATGAAAAGAAAATGTGCTGAAAGACAGAAAAAGTAAGATTTAGAGACTGAGATTTTTATTGATTTTTTTATTGTGTCACTTTTTCTGCTAAGGACTGCATATACTACTTATATAAAGACTTAAATATGTTCCTTAAACTTACATTGCTGAACAGGATTCACTGACATAAATTTAACTCTTTGTCTTCAGCCTAGCATGTGTAGCAGATACAATGTCCATAATTGCTAAATACTAGTTTAGAAACTGGCACATCAAAATTCACTTTCTGACTCCCACTAATGCTCCTAGATTTATAATAATTAGCCTTTTAACCATCTTAAGGAAGATTCTCTCCTTTATTCAATTCAAAGCTCAAACAAGACCAACCTAGACAGCATATTCAAAAGCAGAGACATTACTTTGCCAACAAAGGTCCATCTAGTCAAGGCTATGGTTTTTCCAGTGGTCTTGTATGGGTGTGAGAGTTGGACTATAAAGAAAGCTGAGCGCCAAAGAATTGATGCTTTTGAACTGTGGTGTTGGAGAAGACTCCTGAGAGTCCCAAGGACTGCAAGGAGATCCAACCAGTCCATCTTAAAGGAGATCAGTCCTGGGTGTTCATTGGAAGGACTGATGCTGAAGCTGAAACTCCAATACTTTGGCCACCTGATGCAAAGAACTGACTCATTTGAAAAGACTCTGATGCTGGGAGGGATTGGGGGCAGGAGGAAAAGGGGATGACAGAGTATTAGATGGTTGGATGGCATCACCAACTCAATGGACATGGGTTTGGGTGAACTCCAGGAGTTGGTGATGGACAGGAAGGCCTGGTGTGCTATGGTTCATGGGGTTGCAAAGAGTCGGACACGACTGAGCGACTGAACTGAACTGAACTGAACTGCTTTCCATAGCTTATATCCAATCATTCATTCAGTTCTTCAAGAAAACTCATTGAGAACTTACTATCTACCAGGAGCTGTGCAAGAATTTGGAAAAGATAAAAAAATTAGCAAGACTCAGTTCCTACTGTTAGTAGACACTGTTAATTACTAATTTAATATACATCCCTCCCTTTTCTTTCTAAACAAAACTGGATTTTATTTGGGGTGCAAAGTGTCCAGCCCCATTAATCTAAGCCTTTTGCTCTTAATATGGATGGCACCAGTCTTATAAGATGTTTTGTAAATGTGGTGGGTAGGGGAGAGAGTATTTGGTTGTCATAAAGATGTAGGGGTCCTACTAGTAATGAGTTGGCAGAGGCCAGGGATACTAGACATACAGCAATGTGGAGGGAAATCCTGTCTACTAAGAACTCTCCTATATTCTACACAGATTTTTATTTTAATGTGAAAACCTATTATTTGAACCTTGACCCTAACTCTATTGTACATACAAATACATGCAAAACTGGATTTTGTGCAGTTTTAATGCAAGCTGACTTTTTCAAGAAGCAACCACCATGTATATCAAGGGAGGACTATACTGTGCTTTTTTCAGGATTTTACTGAGAGCAGTTCATCATTTCGGTGAAACCCCAGTGACAACACTACTCCTGGTATTGGAAACACCATCAACCCTGGGCCCATCTGCATTCACTGCGGCCATGTTCACTATGTAAGCATCTGAATATGTCATTATGTCACCTAGTGCAGTCATGCCTGGGCATGTATGTTTTGAAGTGCTTTATTATCAATTACCTTTATTTAATGGCTTCTTTATATTACAGTTAGGATAGCACAGTGATTTACCTGAAAATATGCAAAACCACCCTTATGGCAGAAAGTGAGGAGGAACTAAAAAGCCTCTTGATGAAGGTGAAAGAAGAGAGTGAAAAAGTTGGCTTAAAGCTCAACATTCAGAAAACGAAAATCATGGCATCTGGTCCCATCACTTCATGGGAAATAGATGGGGAAACAGTGGAAACAGTGTCAGACTTTATTTTTCTGGGCTCCAAAATCACTGCAGATGGTGACTGCAACCATGAAATTGAAAGATGCTTACTCCTTGGAAGGAAAGTTATGACCAACCTAGATAGCATATTCAAAAGCAGAGACATTACTTTGCCAACAAAGGTTTGTCTAGTCAAGGTTATGGTTTTTCCTGTGGTCGTGTATGGATGTGAGAGTTGGACTGTGAAGAAGGCTGAGTGCTGAAGAATTGATGCTTTTGAACTGTGGTGTTGGAGAAGACTCTTGAGAGTCCCTTGGACTGCAAGGAGATCCAACCAGTCCATTCTGAAGGAGATCAGCCCTGGGATTTCTTTGGAAGGAATGATGCTAAAGCTGAAACTCCAGTACTTTGGCCACCTCATGCGAAGAGTTGACTCATTGGAAAAGACTCTGATGCTGGGAGGGATTGGGGGCAAGAGGAGAACGGGACGACAGAGGATGAGATGGCTGGATGGCATCACTGACTCGATGGACGTGAGTCTGAGTGAACTCCAGGAGTTGGTGATGGACAGGGAGGCCTGGTGCGCTGCGATTCATGGGGTCGCAAAGAGTCGGACACGACTGAGCGACTGATCTGATCTGATGCAAAAGCATATGATTTGTGATGCTTTACTCAGGATAATAAAGCAGGCATTATAAATTACTTGTTTTGCTTTTTTTTTTTTTTAAGAGGCACTGCATCTAATAGGATAGAGAACTAGTGATTTAAGTGAACTCAACAATTCTCTTCCACACTCATCCTGCTTACTTTTTAACCAGAGAAGACCCTGTGATCCAATTCTACTCAAAGATAACCCAAACAGAAGCAGTTGACAAAAAATGGCCATAATAATAGAGCTGCATCAGCTACTTTGTAACCATAAGGGTAACTCCAAGAGTACTGGTCCTGAGATCACTGAGCAGTTAAACCAACATCAGCACCACCAATCTGTCTGTTATGTGAGAAAAATAAACTACATTTGTTACAGCCACTGTTAACTGGATTTTCTGTTATTTACAGATGTCAACAGTTGGTAAAGAGTCCGCTGCAACACAAGAGACCACGGGTCAATTCCTGGGTTGGGAAGATCCGCTGGAGAAGGAATAGGCTACCCACTCCAGTATTCTTGGGCTTCCCTTGTGGCTCAGCTGCTATGTGGGAGATCTGGGTTCCATCCCTGTGTTGGGAAGATTCCCTGGCAAACAGAAAGGCTACCCACTCTAGTATCCTGGCCTGGAGAATTCCATGGACTCTATAGTCCATGGGGTTGCAAAGAGACACCACTGAGCGACTTTCACTTTCACCTTATATTTCTAATTGCTATAATACTTTCAGGCCTTCTTGGGGATCCACAATTAAATACATTATTCATACTAATTAACACCATAAGTGCAGTCAGTTCAGTTCAGTCCCTCAGTCGTGTCTGACTCTTTGCGACCCCATGAATTGCGGCATGCCAGGCCTCCCTGTCCATCACCAACTCCTGGAGTCCACCCAAACCCATGTCCATTGAGTCGGTAATGCCATCCAACCTCTCATCCTCTGTTGTCTCCTTCTCCTCCTGCCCTCAGTCTTTCCCAGCATCAGGGTCTTTTCAAATGAGACAGCTCTTCGCATCAGGTGGCCAAAGTATTGGAGTTTCAGCTTCAACATCAGTCCTTCCAATGAATACTCAGGACTGATCTCCTTTAGAATGGACTGGTTGAATCTCCTTGCAGTCCAAGGGACTCTCAAGAGGCTTCTCCAACACCACAGTTCAAAAGCATCAATTCTTTGGCCCTCAGCTTTCTTTATAGTCCAACTCTCACATCCATACATGACTACTGGAAAAACCATAGCCTTGACTAGATGGACCTTTTATGGCAAAGTAATGTCTCTGCTTTTGAATATGCTGTCTAGGTTGGTCATAACTTTCCTTCCAAGGAGTAAGCGTCTTTTAATTTCATGGCTGCAGTCACCATCTTCAGTGATTTTGGAGCCCAAAAAAATAAAGTCAGCCACTGTTTCCACTGTTTCCCCATCTATTTCCCATGAAGTGATGGGACCAGATGCCATGATCTTCGTTTTCTGAATGTTGAGCTTTAAGCCAACTTTTTCACTCTCTTCTTTCACTTTCATCAAGAGGCTCTTTAGTTCCTCTTCACTTTCTGCCATAACGGTGATGTCATCTACATATCTGAGGTTATTGATATTTCTCCCGGCAATCTTCATTCCAGCTTGTGCTTCCTTCAGCCCAGCATTTCTCATGATGTACTCTGCATATAAGTTAAATAAGCAGGGTGCAATATACAGCCTTGATGTACTCCTTTTCCTATTTTGGAACCAGTCTGTTGTTCCATGTCCAGTTCTAACTGTTGCTTCCTGACCTGCATACAAATTTCTCAAGAGGCAGGTCAGGTGGTCTGGTATTCCCATCTCTTTCAGAATTTCCCACAATTTATTGTGATCCACACAGTCAAAGGCTTTGGCATAGTCAATAAAGCAGAAATAGATGTTTTCTGGAACTCTCTTGCTTTTTCCATGATCCAGTGGATGTTTGCAATTTGATCTCTGGTTCCTCTGCCTTTTCTAAAACCAGCTTGAACATCAGGAAGTTCACAGTTCACATATTGCTGAAGGAAGGAAAGTTATGACCAACCTAGATAGCATATTCGAAAGCAGAGACATTACTTTGCCAACAAAGGTTCGTCTAGTCAAGGCTATGGTTTTTCCAGTGGTCTTGTATGGGTGTGAGAGTTGGACTGTGAAGAAGGCTGAGTGCTGAAGATTGATGCTTTTGAACTGTGGTGTTGGAGAAGACTCTTGAGAGTCCCTTGGACTGCAAGGAGATCCAACCAGCCCATTCTAAAGGAAATCAGTCCTGGGTGTTCATTGGAAGGACAGACGTTGAAGCTGTAACTGCAATATTTTGGCCACCTGATGCGAAGAGCTGTCTCATTTGAAAAGACCCTGACGTTGGGAAAGATTGAAGGCAGGAGGCGAAGGGGACGACAGAGTATGAGATGGTTAGATGGCATCATCGACTCAATGGACATGAGTTTGGGTAAACTCCGGGAGTTGGTGGTGGACAGGGAGGCCTGGCATGCTGCAATTCATGGGGTCACAAAGAGTTGGACACAACTGAGTGACTGAACTGAACTGAACCAGCCAACTGAATTTGAACTCACAAGGTCATTAAGGATGCCCTTGTTGCTAAGTCCAATAATAACATTTCAATTCCTATCATATGTAACACCTAAATCATTGACCATCATGGATAACCTCACCTTCTTCAAATACTCTTCTTTCTATATTTCTACTCTCCTTCTCAATCTTTCTTGTAGGGTCTCTTTTCTCCATATATCCTTGTAAAGTTTAAAAATAAAATAAAATTTAAAAAAATAAATAAATAAAAAATAAAGTTTATTGTTTCCTAGGGATTTCTCCTGGAGAAGACAATGGCATCCCACTCCAGTGGGATTTTCTTGCCTGGAAAATCCTATGGATGGAGCAGCCTGGTAGGCTCCAGTCCATGGGGTCGCTAAGAGTCGGCAACAACTGAGTGACTTCACTTTCACTTTTCACTTTCATGCATTGGAGAAGGCAATGGCAACCCACTCCAGTATTCTTGCCTGGAGAATCCCAGGGACAGAGGAGCCTAGTGGGCTGCTGTCTATATGGTTGCACAGAGTCGGACACGACTGAAGTGACTTAGCAGCAGCAGCAGCAGCAGCAGGGATTTCTCCATAACCTACCATAAGAAGGCTTCATTAAATGTCTCTGCCACAGAACATATCACCCTGAACATGAATAAGGTATGGGCATTGAAGAAACAAGGGAGGAGAACTTAAGGAAGAGAAACAAATTCTAACAGCCATGCAAAGAACCCGGTGTATGACATTCCTCTTTCTTTTGGAAGATAGTACAGTAACTGTGGGTTAGTGAAGTAATGAAAGCTGGGCTAAGGGTACACTGAGTGGCAGTCCCATTCGCAGAGGCAATCCCAGGAGCTCTGGGTTGGGAGGTGTGGGGGTGACAACCTGCTAAGACATCTACCACCAGACCTCTCTCCTTCCACTGGCCACACTGAACACCCAGGGCCCCACTCTACAAATGTCAAGTGACCTTCTCTCTCTTATCCCTTCATAGCCCATCAGGATGAGATACAGGGCTAACTCCTTTTTGTCCCTTGACATTTTATTGCTTACCAGTGAGCAGTTTTGAGAAATTTTAAGAAAATTGTTTGGGCTCACTTTACCAATTTTTTTTCCAGATTTCTTTATCTCTTTCTTGACTATATAAGATAACAAAGCCTTAATTCCTACTGTTCAAAAACAGGCATATTTGTCATATAACTGAATGTTACTGACTTTTGACCTACATCATGCTGAGACTAAGAGCAATAAATATGAACCTTCCTTACATGTTGCTTCAGTGAAACAATATGATTAAAATGCCAATAAATTAAATCTACCATGAACTCTAGGACAAACTCCATCTTCTTGGCTTGCAAAATCTGTACGGAAACTTCAAATGGATAATGAGACAGTTCTTGGTCCCTTTGTTAGTGAAGGATGCTGGACTGACAATGAGGGTGGATCCCTTTGAGAACAGAGGTCTGTGATCAGTGACTCTGCCACACGTGCACACATCTGCAATCAGCAGCCATGCCAAGCACATACAGTTAACAAAAACACAGAACAAGTCATGAAGAATGCAGCCCATACCCTTTGGGGAGCCAAATACAAAGCAGGTAATCATAGACATAAGTATTTCTGAGGTCCCATGATCTGAGAGAAGTGAAGAAAGGGACAAAATGCCATGGGATTTTAGTCTCATAAAGTCCTAGTTTTCTAGAACTTGGACCCCCAAAGTAAGAGTAATAATAGGAAATGTTTCATTTCTGTCAATAAAACCAGTGAAGCATTTGTCTTTGATCTGGTGATGTTAAAAAAAAAAAAAAAAAAAACTACTACAAGGCACAGCAGTCTCTTCCAGAGGAAAGGCAGAGAATATGGCCCTTCTTGAATAAGACAAAATGCAAAAGGCTTCCAGAGACTCTGCTGCAGAAAACTATAAAGCTAGAGATATATAGATTTAATTACGACTTGCCAATACAGGGTTACAGTAAGCTGACTGTACTAATGGGTTTTTACTGCTAAACAGCATGTTTTCCCCATCTCTCTTCCCCTGAACTGGTTAATAATAAGTTCCAAGGAGCACTCTGGTAGAGATATTAGTAATTTCCTTTGGAACATGCCTTTTTGTTTCCCTCGCTTTAGCCAGCCCCCCACACCCCATTCTATAAACACAAAAGCAGAAAAACTCACTGAATCGTGCTGCAAACACAGTTCTTATTACAGCCCAAGCCAGGGAGGCCTGTTCAGCAAGTCACTAACTGCAAAATTTGCTATTAAACCTGTCAGACAGACCTGGATGAAACTGTGGGCTTCACTAAACAGCTGTTAAGTTTCATGAGCTTAAAAAGAAAATATCATCTAGCTATGCACTATTAACAGAAACTCACCATTCAGTTTTAAAACCTGATCTGCCGATACTCTTTTCCCCAAATCCTAACATTTGCTCTCTGCTATGAAATGGCTCGGAGAACGCAATGGCACCCCCCTCCAGTACTCTTGCCTGGAAAATCCCATGGACGGAGGACCCTGGAAGGCTGCAGTCTATGGGGTTGCACAGAGTTGGACATGACTGAAGTGACTTAGCAGCAGCAGCAGCATGAGATAGCTGCCACACAGCACCATCAGCAAACATGAGCTGAGACAGCACACACACACACATACACACACACACACACACACACACACACACACACACACACGCTCACTTGACAACAGTTCGTGCTCCCTCCTCTTGCAGTGGGAGCACTCAGCACCTGTTGCTTCAGGCTCCTACACCTCTCAGTGGTGTCAAGGAGAGATGAACGCGCTGAGCCCTCCCTATCCCAGTGGTCACACATTAATCAGAGGTGGCAAAATAAAAGAGTTAAGCCAAACGGATTCACAGTAATGGAGCTAAAACAATTACTCAAAGTGCTTAATCAGTCAATGTAAAATAAAACCCTGGTAGCACTCCATCAGAGCACATCCAGCCAAATTATCCTGGAGAGAAAGAACACTCATAAAACAAGTTTTCTACAAAGTGGAGAAAGCAAGGTGATACAGCAGATGTTTGACAGCAGGAAATTAAAAAGCCAATTTTAAAAAATAAAAAAAGGAATTAGGGAGACACTTAGAGAGAGATGAGTTTGGAGTGTGGAACGACAACAGTGGGGAAAATATATCTCGGCCCAGAGGTGAGAAGGGAGGAGAAAAAAAACCTTAAAGAGGCATGGAGCACCGGCTGAAAGTAACTTTTCTTAACTGGAAATTTCTAAATCCAAAAAGGAACTTATTAAAAGACAATCACACTTATCAGGAAACTGTATGATTTAAAGGATAATGAACACAGACTTAAAGAAAAGATTCTCGGATCCCAGATAGAAACTGCAGAAGAAAAAAAGGAAACGAGAATGGTTACCTCTGGGGAAAGACAAAAAAAAAAAAAAAAAAAGGCTTGGGAGGACGGAGAAATAAAAGGTACCACAGCTCGTCTGGGTTTTGGTGATTTATTCCCCATATCTGACTCAAAAGATGAAAAGCCTAAATAGTCAGGTCACTCAAATCATTGTTATGGGAAATGAGGTGAGGAAACACGGAGTCGGGAATAATCGCCCATAATTGCCTAGAGGTCTGCTCAATCTGTGAAGGATCGGCCTGTTTCCTAAATGCAGTGCGTGTGATTTCCCTCCAGAGGATGCAGGAAATTGTACCCTTTGAAACAGATGAGAAGTTTTGGATAACATCAGCTTCGACTGGAAAGCCCCCAGGTAATGAGTCGGCAGCTTAGCCTGCACAGCAGTGTCGGATACGTTTAGTAGCAGATGAGGGGAAGTTTGTTGTGACAGCTGGGCAGAAAAACAGGCCTGAAGGTTAGGTTAGGTGGATCTGCAACAGGAGACAGTGGTTTGGGTTTGGAAAAAGCAAAGATGTCTTCGGATGAGGAGTACACAGAGAGATGAACAAGAGAAAAACGCAGTGCGGCGGAAGTAGAGGAGCCAGCGGTGCAGACTTCTTGGCATCGTTTCTGTGTCAGGAAGACCTGCTCATCGGTGAGAACGCCCACCCAACACAGTTGTACAGTTCGCCTTTACGGCCGTTAAAGCCTAACCAAGAGCTGGAATAATGTACTACTTGCAAGATGCATAGATGCAGAGTAAACTTGAGATATACTCGAAGATGATTTTACTTCCTGCTTTTCCTCCCCGGAGACCAGCATCCAGGCCTCTGTTCCCTCCAGCCAGTCACGAAGGCCATCTCTCAGGCTCCGCACAGGTGAGGGCTGCCGGCCACCCCCCCGCCCCCGCCGGTGTTCTGTTCCGCGCAGCTCACGGTGCTTCATCTATTTATCTCTCGTCTTCCCTCTGCCGTCACCACTTGCTCAGAGGCCAACCGCTTCCCCTCATGACGTGTCACCGGCAGGACAGGAGAGACCTCGTGCCATCCACGAGATGGTCCAGACCAGCATCAGGAGGAAAAGCCCCTGGTGAATTGGCAGCAGGAAGGTAAACGACCGTGACAGAGATGCCGGCTGAAAATCCTCCAGAACTGACCACTCTGTGACCAAGCTCCTCACTGGACGCAGCGGGAGCGGGAGATAAAGGAAGGAAGAAAACCAGCATTGACCTTATCTCAGCAAGTGACCGGGCTACGTGCTTTCATGTATATCATCTGATTTAATCCTCTCCATCAATCACAGAAGGAAATAATAATAATTACTTCCAAAACAGGGGTTCAGAGAACATCATGTGATGTGCTTATGCGATCTGAGTGATTTGCTCATTGTCACTTGAGTACTAAACTGCAGAAGCTTTTCCACTGCTTCTCTGAAGGGGTAACTTTGACTCAACTTTTGAAAAGCCTTGCCTGACTTGATAAGTTTGGGTTGGATGACCCTCCTATAGGTCCCAGTGCTACTCTGTTCCGAGTACTTTCTCCATTTCTGCATCATAAATCGCCTGTTTCTCAACCTCTATCTCTAGGCTGAAGGCTCACTGAAGGCAACAGCTGTGGTTCAGTGTCCCTTAGTGCTAAATACAATGCCTGGGCTCTATGTGCTTGAGGAACGCTGGCTAGAAATGAGAGTCCCACCCCATGCTGTCTCTGAATAGTACTGGTCGGAATTTTAATTTAACCAAGTGCTTAGCAAACTGAAAAAGAGAAGCTGCAAAGATTAAATGTGTCCTACTTCCAAGCTCCTACTGTATAGTCTCAATGGTACTAATGCTATTATGTGGAGCATGTTTATGGACTTGCGAAAGAAACAGGGTGTTTAAATGCAAGTGACTATACAATGCCGTGGTACTTGCTATTCCCTGGTTGGAAATGAATGTTAGGTGGAAATGTTTGTGTCTGACAGTAGGTTTTTTTTCCAGGTTCTATTCCATAGAGTAATGAGAACACTGTAAGTTCAGTCTTCACTCTTGGAGTCCCACAGACACCAGTCATTCATATGCAATATCACAACTTCAAAATGTTTAAGGTGCTCTGAACTTCGGTGGATTCTTTCTTTTAGAGATGGCAACAAGAAGAGACACAAATTATCAATACCTTTTAGCCCATGTTTTCAGGAGACATTCTGGTTTCTGCACCATAGAACCCACGCAACTATTTCAGCAATTATATTCCAATGCCTGACTCCAAAGCAAAAAATATGTGACTTGACCACCAGGAATGTGTGTACTAAGTTCAAGCCCAGGGCACAATGACTATGTCTGAGTTATCACCCCTGAAACCCCATCAGTTAGTAAAGTCTAATCAATCCAGAAAACCAGCGAAAAAAGGTCAGCCAAACAACTATGTCCAGACTGAAGCAAATCTGCCTCTAGTTACTTTTCTCTCTTGTTCCAAACACATCTAAGTACAGACTTTCATAAAGGCATGTGCAAAGGCTGGTTTTACTGAATTCCACACCCAGTGGGGATAGCAAATTGTGGATTTAAAAAAATTAGCCTCTAGCTACTAGAACCAGACTTGAACGTGCATTTAATTCAAAGGTACTGAACTCTGTGAAAAAAAGCTCAACCTTTCTCAATTTGTCGTGGTATTTTGTGGTTCCATGCTGAAATATCAGGTCTGCCAACACTGTAAGGAATCTCCTCTTGATCTCCTAACTGACTGGACTGGATATTTCCGAAAGCATACAAGAAGAGTTGCCCAAATGCTGCTGGGATAGTGGAAATTCTAATAGGCTTGAAAGCTGATGGCTAATATTCTTGTATTTTCCACCTTATTTTTTGAGTCTTCATACCATTAGTCCACATGTTTTCAGCCACTTTTTAAAGCAGCTTTACTGAAGTATAATTAACATATAGTAACATTGTATATTTAAAATACACAATTTGATGAGTTCTGACATATGTTTAAACTCATGGGACCATCACAATTAAGATAATGAACATATTCTGTCAAATTCCCAAAAGTTTCTTCACGCCCTCTGCTTGACAATCCCTCCCTTCTACTCCACCTTGAACCTTTTTACTCCTGGCCCAAGGAAACCACTGATCTGCTTTCCATTAATAAACATTAGTTTGCATTTAGTAGAATTTTATATAAATCGAAGTACATAGTATGTATTCTTCTTATGGCTGGCTTCTACGACCCATCATAGCTATTTTGAGATCCAGCAACATTGTAACATATAAATTCATTATATATATATATATATTTTTTTTTGCTGAGTAAAATTTCATCATTATGGATATACTGCAGTTAATGTATCCATTCAACTGTTGATAGATATTTCGGTGGTCTCCAATTTGGGGCAATGACAAATAGAACTAGTATAAATATTTGTGCAAACTCTTTGTATGAATATACACCCTAGTAATGGAATGACTGGACCATGAATGTGTGTTCAACTTTTTTTAAAAATGCCAAATTGTTTTTCAAAGTGATTGTGCCATTTTACATTCCCACTAATAGGATATGAGAGCTCCAGTTCTTTCATATCTTTGCCACACTTGGCATGGTCAGTCTTTTCTTATTTTCCTAATGGTGGCTTTGTAGTTTTATTTTATATTTCTCTAGTGACTAACAATGGTGAGTATATTTTCATGTGCTTATTTGCCAACCACATTCAAATCCTTTGCCTATTTTTTATTGGGTTATTTTCTTATTAGTCAGATCTCATAGTTCTTTGTATATTCTGGATATAAGTTCTGTATCAGATCTATGACTTCCAAATATATATTTTTTCCCCATCTGTGATTTGTCTTTTCGTTTTCTTAACAGTGTCTTTTGCAGAACAGAAGTTTTCAATTTTGAAAAAGCCCAATTAATCAATTTTTCCCCAAAACTTATTATAAAGCTAACGTAATCAAGATAGCATGGTATTGGAGTACAAATAGATCAATAGAGCAGAACAAAGACTACAGAGATCAACTCACATTTATATGAACAACTGCTTTTCAACCAAGGCCCAGAGGCACTTCAGGAAAGAGAGGAGGTTCTTTTCAAAAAACGTTGCTAAAACAATTAAATATCTATACACAAAACAAAAGAAAAATCTCACTTCAATACATATATCATGGGTTCAATTATGTTCCCCTCTCAATTCATGTGTTGGGGACTTCCCTGGTGGTCCAGTGCAATGAACCATGCAATGCAGGGGACATGGGTTCGATACCTGGTCAAGGAACTAAAATTCCACATGCTGAGGGGCAATGAAGCCCACATACTACAATTACTGAGCCCACATGCCACACATGGAGATTGTGTGCCACAACAAAGGATCTCACAGGACACAACGAAGACCCAGCACAGCAAATAAATATTAAAAAAAAAATGTTCAAGTCCTAACTCGCAGTACTTCAGAATGTGACTGTTACCTAGAGAGAGGGTCTTTAGAGGGGTAATTAATTTAAAATTCGGTCATATGGGTGGCCCTTAATACAGCATGACTCATGTCCTTATTAGAAGAAGTCAGAACTCAGATATGCATAGGGGAAGGACCATGTGAAAGCGAAAACAGCCACCCAGAACCCAAGGGGAAAGGCCTCAGGAAAAGTAACCCTGTTGATACTCCAACCTTTGGCTTCTGGCCTCCAAAATTGTGAGAAAATAAATGAATTGTTTAAGCCACTCAGTCTGTAGTGCTTTGTTATAACAGCCCTAACAAACACCCAAAACTCTCACCATATATAAAAATTGACTCAAGATGGATCACAGATCTAAATTTAAAACTTAAAACTATAATAACTTCTACATAAAAAATATTTGTGACCTCGGGTTACACAAAGATTTCTAAGATACAACACAAAATAGAATTCATAAAGAAAAAACTAATAACTTGGGCTCACTTTTTAAGCATTTTTCCTTAAAAAAAATCTTATGCAGAGCCCCTATATATAGAACAGATATAAACAGAGCTTCTTTTGAAGAGGCAAGGATCCTGGATAGTTTCCTTAGTCCTTCCGTCACCTTCCTTTATGTGAGGAAGATGTCTCTGAGACATCTCTGCAGAACACAGAGCTCAAAGAATAAAAAGTAGAAGCCATTAGATTTTATTAACAGGATGTTTGGATCTGCCCGAAATAATAACCACTAGCTTTTATTGCGGAGAGGGAAGTGGCACCCCACTCCAGTACTCTTGCCTGGAAAATCCTATGGATGGAGGAGCCTGGTGGGCTGCAGTCCATGCGGTCACTAAGGGTTGGACACGACTGAGCGACTTCACTTTCACTTTTCACTTTCATGCATTGGAGAAGGAAATGGCAACCCACTCCAGTGTTCTTGCCTGGAGAATCCCAGGCACGGGGGAGCCTGGTGGGCTGCTGTCTGTGGGGTCGCACAGAGCTGGACACAATTGAAGCGACTTAGCAGCAGCAGCAGCTTTTATTGAGAGGCTATTTAGGTGTAATGTAATGTGATAGATAATTTATTATTTGCTTTTTTTCTTTTAATCCCATGACGTAGATGTTATTTATATTAACACATGAGGAAAATTAAGGCTCTCATAGCTGGTACATTTCACAGGTGAAATCTGAACCCCCACGTCCATAAACTTTCAGGGACACCTCACAGTATCTTGAAACCAAACATTAAAGATAAGAACCTAGACTTTTGTGGCCATAAACCAGTTGTACAAAATAACTGTCAATTCTAAAACATGAAATTATTTCCCCAGAAAAATAAAAATAAAAGTAAAAAGAGGAAGGATTCACAGTGGAAATAAATTAGTGGATAACAGAAAAGGAAATGTATGTGTAAATGCCCATCCCATAGTGAGATGGAATCATATTACATGTTGTAAGTTCTCAAGAATTAATGAGCCAGATATTTTATAAACAAAAGTGTGAAATGTCTCAATAATTTATTATCCTGTTAGGACAAAAAGAGACTATGAAATAAGCACAGAAGATTGTATTGTTCTCTACAGCTTCTCAAAAGGCATTGTTTTATCATCCTCCTGAATAGAAATGAAAATAACAGTATTTAAATCATAAAAAAAATAATAATAAAATAAAATAAAAATAATGTATTATAAACATCCTGATATACTTCCAATAAAGCCACACCAGCATGTGATATTGTGCTCTAGGGCCAGGTTTTTTGGCAAGCCCCTCTCCCAGACACACACACACCCACACCTTCACTACTATTAAGCACGTGGCGCATGGCCGGGTTGCAGCTGATAAATTCCATTTGTTTAAAAGCCTCGATAGGGGCTTCCCTGATGGCTCAGCGGTAAAGAATCTGCCTGCCAATGCAGGATTTAATCCCTGATCCCTGGCTCAGGAAGATCCCCTGGAGAAGGAAATGGCAACCCACCGCAGTATTCTTGCCTGGGAAATTCCATGGACAGAAGAGCCTGTCAGGCTACAGTCCATGGAGTTGCAAAAGAGAAGGACATGACTCAGCAACTAAACAACAAAAGGCCTAGCTAAGCTGGAGAAGGCAATGGCACCCCACTCCAGTACTCTTGCCTGGGAAATCCCATGGAGAGAGGGGCCTGGTAGGCTGCAGTCCATGGGGTCGCTAAGAGTCGGACACGACTGAGCGACTTCACTTTCACTTTTCACTTTCATGCATTGGAGAAGGAAATGGCAACCCACTCCAGTGTTCTTGCCTGGAGAATCCCAGG
Organism: Bos indicus; assembly: GCF_029378745.1. Lineage (NCBI taxonomy): Eukaryota > Metazoa > Chordata > Mammalia > Artiodactyla > Bovidae > Bos > Bos indicus. The sequence continues at coordinate 67,767,232 of NC_091773.1, forward strand.
GATGGGGGAGCCTGGTGGGCTGCCATCTATGGGGTTGTACAGAGTCGGACACAACTGAAGCGACTTAGCAGCAGCAGCAGCAAGCTAGTCTACTGTGCTCTATACCGAAGAGGGTTAGGATAGTAGTGGTGATGAATATATTAATATCATACAAAGAGTAAATAGACGGAGCCCTGATAAGATTTGATGCTACTAGTAGAGGTAACAGTTAAAATAATATCTGAAAGTGAAAGTTGTTCAGCCATGTCCAACTGTTTGCTACCCCATGGACTATACAGTCCATGGAATTCTCCAGGCCAGAATACGGGCATGGGTGCTAGCCGTTCCCTTCTCCAGGGGATCTTCCCAACCCAGGGTTCAAACCAGGTCTCCCACATTGCACGTGGATTCTTTACCAGCTGAGCCACCAGGGAAAACCCAAATAATATCTACTCCTTATCAAGTCATAGGGACTTAATATCACATTATCTCATTTAATTCTCACAACTCTGGAAGCTAGGTATCAATAACATAGTGTTATAGATGAAAGAGGCTTAGAAAGGATAAATGGTGGGGTCACACAGTGAATGAGGGACAGAGTCGCAATCTGCACCCAAATTTGCGACTGCAGAGCTGATTCTCTGAGCCCCTGCTGCAGTGTACCTCTCTCACGGAGAGTAAGAGCACAGAAAACAGAAAACTTCTCCACCCTGAGTGACTTCTCTTACCTCTTTGTCCCTTCACTCTAGTTCCCTAGGGTAGGGCAGTCACATCCCTGGTCACCCTACAGACCCTACAGAAGGGGATCCCATTGGGGAAGTCAATGTAAGGCTTCTGCGAGAGGAATATGTGGGGTGCTGAGAGGGGTGGATGGTGCAGAGAGCTCTGACCCCTGGAGGCGGTGAAGTCGCCATTGGAAGGCGACGTGTCTGCAAGGCAGTTTATCTGCATGTGATGGCATCACAGGCTTCAGGCATGTCAAGCAGACATGCAGCCTTCTTCCATGAGCCAAAAACCCAGCCTGGCCAGGCCTCCTCGCTCAAAACCACCTCACACCAAAAGTCCTTAGAAATAACAGGAAGACGCTTGTCACCTACAACCTCCTCACTTTGTCACTACAGCATTAGAGATGCAGAAGGGAGGTTTTTACCTGAAACAGCTACGTATTTCCTAAGACGTCTCAGGCAAAATGCTCAGCCACACAACAGTTTAATCAACACACATCCTGAGACTTTTATAGCTTTAGTTTTTCTTGTTAGAAGACTGTGCCTCTCTCTGACATAATTACAAGTTCCATATTTTTGCCCTAAGGCTAAAATGTAAATCATTTCCTGGTACACCACAACTTCCCAGCACTGACTATATAAGGCAAGGCTGCATAGCATTTAAAATTAAAAACATCATTTTCCTGAATGTGTGTGTCATTATGATGTTTACCGATGTGTTTTTGCAGCTTAAGTCCCAGTTTTTATGTATTTCAGTCAAAGACCCGCTGGCATCATGATAGAAGCTAAGCAATGTAGCCTAAAACTCGCCAGTTTTTCTTCTCTTTGGCTTCTCTGAGTTCCTTCAGAGCATACTTTATGGGGCTCCAGAATATTGATTAAAATGCTTATAACCAGCAGGGGCTAAATTCCTCTCTGTTGGTTAAACTCCTCCTTTGGGCCCTTAGAAATATTGCTCCCTCCCATTAGCCATGAGGGCATAGCCATTGACAGACCTGGGGAAAAAATCCTGACTTCTCCACTCATAAGCTTGCAGAAACTTCTTTCACCTCTCCGAACCTGTGTTTCCTCCTTCACAGTGTGGGAATGGTAACATCAGATTTCTAGAGTTCTCAAAAGTGACACAGGTTGCCAACAGCCTCTGGGCATAAAATCAGTGTCTAGTACATGCTAGTTCCTATCACTTTCTCTGCCCCTCTTATACACTCAGCTCTCCCAATTCTACTCCAACAATAAATCCCAGATTTGTAAGAGTCATAGGGAGGAGAATAAAGTTTGTAATCATAGCTCAGGAAATCATTAGAAACGGCGCAGCCTTTTAAAAGCTAGGCTGTGTTGAACATCCTCACTGGCTGTGTCCAGTATAAAGCTAAGAGGGAGCCAAGTAGCTAAGAGCTTGGGTTATGAAATCAGAGAAACCTGGGTTCAAAGTGCAGCCCTATCAGTGCTAGCTGTGTGACCTTGATCAAGTTGCCTAACCTGTCTAAGCTGTGGTTCCCTTGTGTGCAACTGGGGGGATAACATGGCTGGCTCTGCTGTGCTAGGAAGAGTGTTAAGTGGCACCATGAAAGGACTTCCCTGGTGGTCTAGTGGTTAGGTCTTCACCTTCCAATGCAAGGGATGCGGGTTCAATCTCTGGTTGGGTAGCTAAGATCCCACATGCCTCGGGGCCAAAAAAATTAAACCATAAAACAGAATCAATACTGTAACAAATTCAATAAAGACTTTAAAAGTGGTCCACACCAAAGGTAAAAAAATGACATCATGAATATAAAAGCTCTAACACAGTGGTTGGTGGTGGTGGTGATTCAGTCGTGAAGTCGTGTCTGACTCCAGTGACCCCATGGATGTAGCCCACCAGGCTCCTCTGTCCATGGGGTTTCCCAGGCAAGAATAGTGGAGTGGGTTGCCATTTCCTTCTCCAGGTGGTCTTCCCGACCCAGGGATCAAACCCGAGATTCCTGCATTGCAGGTGGATTCTTTACTGGCTGAGCCATCAGGGAAGCCAACACAGTGACTGGTCTGCTGTAAATACTCAGTGTTGGTGATCGCTTCCTTTACTAACAGTGATAGGAAGCACACCCTTGTCATCCTCGCCAGAGACCTAGCTCCTGGTCTGCATGCTGCCACCTTACTCACTGCAGGACTCTGGACAAGTCACTTAAACCTTCTGCACCTCAGTCTTCTCATCTATAGAACAGGAATGAGGACAGACTCCCTACATCCTTCACAGCATTGTTGAGAGTATCAAATAAAATAATGACCATAAATCACCACAAAAAATGTGATACAGAAATTTCAGAAGTTATGATTATTATAATACAAAATGTTATAGAAATGCTAATGGATATTAATCATAAGGTTCTTAAGTTCATCCAAAAAAAAGTTGGTTTGAATAGGGCTTAACCGAGTGCAAAAAAAAAAAAAAAAAATCAAGCCAGAAGCATCCATTAGTCAGGAAATCACACTTCAAAGAAGGGTTTTAATGCTTCATACATATTTATGTGGTCTATTTCTGACTTTGGAATTCAACAGCCCATTTTTCTAATACTAAAATCTCTTCTCTCACTGGAGGTTCAGGGGAAAGAAAAGAAAGGAAACAAGAGAATAAGCTGAGCTCCGTGAAGGCAGATTAAAGGCAGGACAGGGACAGAGCAGGGGGAGGCAGGCCATCCCCCACAGCCCCGGAGCAGCATGCTTACTGGCTTGGTCCCAGGAGACAGGCGAGGCAGCACATGCTTCCCCACCAGGAGATCAGAAAGCAAGGGGCTGAGGCCTGCACAGTAGGTGTCTAGGTTCCAGATTCTCCCTAGAAAACATAATCCCACCTTGTCCTTTTTCAAGCTTTGCTGGAAGAAAGAGGAGTAGGAGCTATCGGTCCTTCATGAAGTTTATCAGTAAATAAATATTGAACATCCGCTGAATGGGAAATACAGTTAAGACTTTTTTTATGTCTTAACTTAAAAAACTTAAACTGGTGGCTCAGCTGGTAAAGCATCCACCTGCAACGCGGGAGACCTGGGTTTGATCCCTGGGTTGGGAAGATCCCCTAGAGAAGGGAAAGGCTACCCATTCCAGTATTCTGACCTGGAGAATTCCACAGAGTGTATAGTCCATGGAGTCACAAGGAGTTGGACACAACTGAGTGACTTTCACTTTCAAGACAACTTTGATCTTCAAGAAAGTAGCTCATGGTCTAATTGGTGATTCAGTACCTAAGATACTCATCCATGCAAGTGATAAACCAGGATGTGGAAGCAATAAGAAGACTCAAAAAAAGGTTAAAGGGAAAAAATTGGGAGATCACCCAAGATGAGTTAAGTGAAAGAGAATCCAGCCTCTGAGGACGAATTAAAAACACAAAAATAAACATAAAACATGACAACTTAATAATAAAATAATAACTAAAGAGAAAACCAAAAGCCACCTGAGATCCCTAGCTCATCAAAATTCAGTAACAGGCTAATGACTGGTCTTCTTAGCATGGTAGTAGGCTAGATTTACATAACAGGGCTTCTCCTCACTTCTTATTACAAAAATCACATATAATAGCTGGTAAACCCAAACACAAACACATGTAATAGCTGGTAAAGTACAGAAACCAAAGATCAGAAGGGATAATCAATCACTATGGGTATCAAAATTCCATTGAATGCAGCCTCAGTAGGAATGGGTTAGGAAAAGCATCCTTAGACTATGCATCACAGGCTTCATCTTTAAATCCAGACAAAGGATGGTCCAAAGAACAAAGGAAAAGATCTCTATCATCTCAAAAGTCAGCACCAAATTTCAGAATACAACAGCTGCAGTGGTCAGTTCTCATAGGACAGCTTCCTGTCTATTGGTTCTGTCTAGACGACTTTGCTGAGAGACCTCAGCTCTCCTAACTTAGCAACATAATGAATACAAGTGGAAGTGCAGTTCTTTTAGAAAAAGTATCACAAATAGGAACAAAGACAGGAAGAGTTCACATTCTGGGATGACACATTAAGAGTATTTAATGTTTTATACTATTTTAAAAACTGCAAATAGCATGTAACCTTATAGTTTAAAAATTGCAAGAGCTGTATTAAGAGGATATTAACTGTAATCCATCTAAATCCTTGATAGATGAATGCCTGCTAGATATAAAAATAAGAAATAAAGAAAACATGAAATTAAATTTTTACATTAAATCTGAGCTGAACAATGTGAACAATAAGTAGAGTGAAAAATAATTCACCTATTCTTTTTATTAATAAGAACAAATCCTGGCTAGATTTCATATAATTCAGGAATTAAAAAAGTAGGAAAAAAGCCAATAATGGGCTTATGAAAAACAAAAAGCCTCCAGCAAAAGAAAAAATAAATAATGTCCTAAAACCAAAAAGAAAGAGAAACTAAAAAAGGTTTTCTACACGTGAAAAATTAAATCTTATTTTGTCCTCTTCATAAAGATGTAAAAGGTCACCATCTCTATGAAGCAAGATCAGAACACAATAATCAGAGAATAAACTGCCAAAAGACTTGGCTAAAATACGAAGATATTAGAAACCCAAAATGCAACTGGGGATTTTAAAACATATTAACAACAATGAAGAATAGAATGACATTGCATAAAATGGAATTTGCGATAGAGTAGCGCTTTTCAAACTTTCAAGTGCACATGAATCCCTCAAGGCCCTTCTTAAATATAAATTCTGACTCAGCAGTTCTAGAGGGGGACCTAAATTCTGCACCCCTAACAAGCTCCTGGGAGATGTTGAAACTGCTGCTTCTTAGACTATGTACACAACAAAAATACAGAGAAAAAGTTTGAAAAATTCTGCCAGAATACAGAGAAACAAAAAACTACACAAAGCAAGATGACAAGTAGGATGAACACAGAATATATATTCAACACCACCTATAGGTTTGCTAAATGGAAAAAAAATAAGATTAAAACCAACAAACAAACAAACTTTGTCTCAACTTTAGAGGGGTTAATGAAAGAAAAAGACACTGTTCAAAATAATTGAGAAAAATCATATCTAGAAAATTTTCTGAATTTCACCCTGAAAACACACACACACACGTGCGCACACACACACGTGCGCACACACACACACACATGCACACATCCCAGATCCAGGCAACAAAACAATTGCCACAAAGGGAAATAGAGAGGGAAAAGGATGGAAAGAAGCAAAAGGTTCGTCTCAGAC